>NC_134093.1:96473325-97101575 GCF_000715075.1 Nicotiana tabacum
ATTTAAAATAAGTCATAGACACTTATATTGTTATAAAATAAAAATTTTAAAGTTAAATTATTTTTAAATATAAAAATATATCTTTTTTTTTTTTGGATAGATTTAAGAAAAAGTGTACCACATAAAAGACTATTATTAACTATTTTCTATTTAAAAGAAAAAATTAAAAAGAGTAATATAATAGTGGATTAAAAAGAGTTTATATGAGGGGAGTCACTAGGTGAGGTCCAAAGTCTGCAACTTAAAGGGAAAACTTTTTGATGCATACCACGTTGGAAAGCTCTTCAACTTGGGTGGGCGGAGATTACGGCGGAGTTGGTGGTGCCACTGGCAGTTTCTGGCGATGTGAGAACCCCTCGGAATGGAAAAAGACTAATCTACCGTTCTTCAGATCTCTACATTCTTGAGCTTTCTCTCATCAAATATTATAGGAGTAATTTTTTGCAACTCATTTCTCAGGGTTTTTTTTCCTTCTTCTTTCTCTTCCCCCCTATTTCAGACCCATTTTTGGTTTTTGTTGGTGTGTTTCTTTCTGTTTGAAGTTTGGAGTTTTCATTCCAGATTTAACGTTTTCATCTTTTTTTGGCCTTTTTCTCCTCCTCTTTTTTTTTTTTTTTTTTGTTGTCTTTTTTCTCATTTCATGTTAAGGATCTGAAGCCCATTTTTTGTATTTCTGTTTTGTATTAATTTGCCTTTGTGGTGTATTAATGTTGCTCAATTTTTGAACTGGGAACAGTTTAATTTCTAATAAGTTTTGATTTTGATTTTGATTTTGATTTTCCTATTCTTGAGCTGTGGTAGAAATTGTGCAAATATCTATTTGCCTTTGTGGAGACAGGTATTTTGAATTGTGGGTGTTTTATTAATGCTTAACTTTTGAATTTGTAACAGTTATCTTGTAATAAAGTTTTGAATTTTAGTCTAGAGCTGTGCTAGAAATTGAGCAAATAGAGTTTTTTTTTTCCATGTACATTGGAATGATTTGGACCCAAATAGAATGAAATGGTGCGGAGGATCCATATAGCCGGCCCCGACTTTGTTTGGGATTAAGGCGTAGTTGATGAGTTATTGATAAAGGCTAAACCTTGTAGTGTCAGATCTTCTAGTTCTAGTTAAAAACAGTTTATGTTGTCAAAAGTAGTAAATTCTTGAAAGTTTTTCTTGATAAGCAGGAATATGATGGTTGAACCGGGCCAAAGTAATTCTCATTTTCACTGTTCTAAATGTTGAAGGGGAGCCTTGGCGTAACTGGTAAAGTTGCTGCCATGTGACCAGGAGGTCACGGGTTCGAGCCGAGAAAATGGCCTCTTGCAAAAATGCAGGGTAAGGCTGTGTACAGTAGACCCTTGTGGTCCAGACCTTCCTCGGACCCCGCTCATAACGGGAGCTTAGTGCACCGGGCTGCACTATTCTAAATGTTTTTTGATTGTTCTAAACTTTTTGCCATTCCATTGTAGGAAAGGCTTGTTAATGTGATAAATAGAGATGTCGTTCAAGAGCATTGTCCGTGAGCTGAGAGAGATGAAAGATGGGATAGGGAGTATATCAAGGAGGGGAATGGAAGGAAGGCGTTGGCGAAACAGAACCCGATCACATATAGCACCTGAAGTGTCACATTTTGATCCTGATCAACAAGGCCAATGGGCAAATTTACCATCAGAATTGCTATTGGATATTATCCGCAGGGTTGAAGAGAGTGAGACGTCGTGGCCTGCTCGGACCGTTGTAGTCTTTTGTGCTTCTGTTTGTAAGTCATGGAGGGAAGTTACTAAAGAAATTGTCAAGACTCCCGAGGAATGTGGTAGGCTTACCTTTCCCATTTCACTGAAGCAGGTATTTTCCTTAATCCATTCGATGATTATCTTATTCCTATTGCCGCTTACAAAAAAGTAAAACCGAGAGATCATTCTTTTTCTGTTTCTGCTTTGTAACAGCCGGGTCCCCGTGAATCCCCAATTCATTGCTTTATAAAGCGGGACAGAGCTAATTCAGTTTATCGCCTCTACTTCGGTTTGACTCCATGTAATTCACACGTTTCTGTTGACCTTTCTCCTTTTCTTCTTTGACACTTTAATATTACCAGAGCATCTTCAATGATTGTATGCCTTGTAATCAGCTTTAAGATCTACCTACATAGTTGATCAGTGAACGAAATTTGTCTTCTAAAGTTACGAGTTTGTTCTATGATTCTACTGCCTTGGAACCAGCTTCAAGATCCACCTTGTGAACTTAACCTATGAATGAAGCTAAGATTATAAGTTTCTATAACATTTATGTTGGTGGATAATTTTTGATTGGTATTTGGATGGATAACTTCTCGAGAAAAGCCTCTCTACCCCACCTCCCCCTCCCAAGATAGGGGTAAGGTCTGCGTGCACTTTACCCTCTCCAGACCCCACAATGTGGGATTACACTGAGTATGTTGCTGTTGTGATTGTTGTTGTATTTTGATGGATAACTTAGACTTAGGTTGATAGAAGACATTGTTCAAGTTAATATGCAGAACGAGAATTGTGAAACTTTTTTATAGCTTCTTCTTAGTGTTGGTGGTCTAATGTTCTCACATCTGATGTGTTACTTCATGACAGCTGAAGATGAAAGCGATAAGCTATTGCTGGCTGCCAAAAGGACCAGAAGGGCAACAAGCACAGAATTTGTAATTTCATTGGTTGGGGACGATTTTTCTCGAGCTAGCAGTACATATGTTGGAAAACTGAGGCAAGTTTCCACATACTGTTAAATTATTTCCATAGCGTATACCTCACCGTCCTTCAGAATGTTGAAAAAAGAAAAACTTGTATTTCCTTTCATTTTGTTTTAATAGTTTACGAAATAATTTTACCAGATCTAACTTTCTTGGGACCAAGTTCATCGTATATGATAGCCAACCTCCAAGTGATGCAGCGATTCAACATTGCGGTCAACTTAGTCGACGATTCAGTGTGAAGCAAGTTTCTCCGACAGTACCTGCGTGCAACTACAGTGTCGCCACCATTAACTATGAACTCAATGTTCTCCGAACAAGAGGACCTAGGAGAATGCATTGCGCCATGCATTCTATCCCTTTCTCCTCTATACAAAAGGGAGGCAGCGCTTCAACACCTAAATCATTCCCACAATCTTTTGACGAGAAGTCATTTCCCCCACCAGTCTCAAAATCAAAGGAGCCAATTGTAGATATCAGCTTGCCTGGCTTTTCAAGCTCAACGATGTCACTGCTTTCTCGAGAGCCACTCGTGCTAAAAAACAAGGCCCCTAGATGGCATGAACAATTGCAGTGCTGGTGCCTAAATTTTAAAGGTCGCGTTACAGTGGCGTCTGTGAAAAACTTTCAGCTAGCGACAGCAGTTGATCCTTCTCAGAATATACCAGTTGCAGTACAAGAAACAGTAATATTGCAATTTGGCAAAATCGGAAAAGATATCTTCACCATGGATTACTGCTACCCGCTATCTGCCTTCCAAGCTTTCGCAATCTGCTTGAGCAGCTTTGACACGAAACCAGCATGCGAATGATTTCGTGCAGAATGTAATTCATGATAATTTTTGTCTCTTGGTTTCTGGATAATGTTCTGAATTGATGTTTATATTTCTCTGAGAAGTTGCCAATGCGCCGCAATATTTATGAATGAGAATATCAATATATACATGCAGTATATATCTAACAGTTTGATTTAAATACTTTTCCTGGAAAGTAAATCTATTCTTGTTAATTTGTGTCATTAAGATCAGGAACATATTTTGATGTAATCCTGGTTTGAGATATAGATAGAAAATGATCTAAATTCAGCTCAATCCAATTTGCATTTTATTGTTTTCAAAAACAGGTTGATCAGGAAAAAATAATTAAAAAAAAGAAAAGAAATTAAAAGGTTGACCAGGATTTTGTCATTCTTTGTTGAATAAATTCACTGGCATTCTAGTATATTAATACAGCTTATAATGCTAAATATTGTATGATGTATCTAATTTATGACATGTATACTGCTTGTGATCCTCCACCTTGAGGCTTTAGTGTAATGGTAAGAGCACACAGTATTTCTAATAGGAGCAATTCAAGCATTAATTAGTACTACCTCAGATCTAAAAGGAAAGGAAGAAGAATAAGGGAAGGTGCCAAGTAGCTGATTGCACATTACTAAGGCAAGGAATAAGACGTCTGAGAAGGGATGCCGAAAAAAGGCTTCAATTGTTTCTGGTGCAAAGTCAGTAGTACTAGGGCCTTCGAGTTGGAATTTCCAACTATAAACGTCCTGACTTTTTCGAGGCAGGGCTTCGACCCGTATCTGGCCAACTCCTCGAACTGCTGGGTGCGGCATATTCATGGACTGGCAAAGCGAACTCTCAATTTGATCAGGAGAGCCTAGGGAGCTCTCTATCTTTTCCCAAATTCCGACTAGCGCGGTTCTTTTTCTCGACCAATTTGAATTCCATTTCATTTTTTATTTTAAGTGTTGTAGAGTAGTAAGTAGTGATGTGTTGGTTAGGGACACGTTATGGGCTCGAAAGTCGAAAGTCGAACATTGTCCCAGACAAAACAAAATCATGATATTTAAATAGAGAAGAATAAAATAAAAGATTTATTATTTACCGAGTTTTGAATTGCGTGTGTTAGCCCTCGAAGATTTCTCAATTATAAGAAAAATGTATACTTGTGGCCATCCTATTGTCAGCTGGATGCCCTGGTTCTTGTATTGTTGATTTGTTGGGATAACGGTGGAAACTTTACATTTGTTTATTTTTAACTATCGTTGGATCGAACGATTTAAGAGAGTATATCCCGTTATTTTCAACTAGGTTGTCTTAGGTACTGACGTTAGTGTTTGACCAAAAAGTATAACTTTCGGTTAAATATTTATATTTATGTAATGATGAGTACATAGATCTTGAAAATACAGATAATATGGGGCTGATCCAGTGGGGGATAAATAATATCGTGCATTAAATACTCCAAAAATATGAACAATAATGGAGGAGTAACTAGCAATAAATAACAATAAATGACATTTAAGTAAATGGAAGGAATGATTCACCCAATAATGAATAAGTTAGATGATTGTTCCTCCTGGCAGTGATGCGTGACAGATAAATACGAGAATGTTCGAATTATTCTCGGATCTGATGGAAAAGCCTAGAATAATATGAGCAAGAAAGTTGATAAAAAGGTAATGTTTGTATCGTTGCTAAAGAGAAAAAGAGAATCTTCTTCTGAAAAGTGTTCTTGTCCCGTGAATATTACATGCATTTCTTCCTTATCTTTTTTCTTTATTTATTTGAGACATGTCTCTAATAAACCCTAATAGTACAAGTGCAGAGAATATTCACTCTTTAATATCTTATTTCAAAAAATAGTCGTTACTGTTTTGTCAACGGTGCTCGACTTCGGTCATTGTTGAAATCTCGGCCACGAATCTCGCTGCTCCCTGACCGACCTAGACTAACTTTTTCCTTAATGCTATATTACCCTAAATATTCTAGGACAGATTTTGACCTATATAGTTTGTCCCTCCACTTATTGAGGCCGGCCTCAGGCGGGCTCGATGAGCGGATATTGTGTAACGTGGCCGAAGCATTTGGACGACCTGAACGAGTCGTGAAGATTGGTGCGAGTGGGCAGCGTGTTCCTTTATGAACCATAACTTATGGGGTTATATGTCCCACGAATCAGGATGACGTCATGGCGACATGCGTCATTATGACGTGATTTCCCGATACGTTGCTTCGTTTCGCGCTCGTTTTCTGATTGATTCTGTCGCTTCGGTTACAGTGCCAGGTAATGATGGATTAATTCATTGGTTTCGACGCTTGAATTTTTATAAATAGGGGTATGTGGGTAACGTTTCAATCTTTACGAAACCCTTGCATCAAAAAACCTCGTATGTTCTTCTTCCTCCCCCATTGTTGTGTCTCTTATTATCAAAATCCTTGGCCTCCTTCTTCTTCCTCCATTGTCGCGTATCTTCTTACTGGTTTTAGTGATTCTCGCGGCTTCTAACACTTCTTTACTTGAATATCCTCCCTTAATCAACGTGGCTAATGTACCCTCTGTTTCCAGTATGGCAACTCACCCTGTCCCTTTGGCGGTGCTTATACCCCCTCACATTGATAGGGTCTCTGTCGCCATTGAGGAAGAGAATTTTCCTACGGTGGAGGAAATAATCCCTCGTAGTGAGAAAGTTAGGTCCGATTTATCGAAGGAGCGTGAAGGTGAGCCCGAAGTCTCGGAGTCAGTGATGGAAAAGGCCGATCTGGCCGAGCTTAGGGAAAAATTCAACATTCCTGCCCACATCGATCTGGTCCCAGCAGGGCGCGATGTGGTGCAAATCCACTGACATGGATACTGCGCATTCTATGCGTATCCTTTCCAGGTCGGCTATACTCTCCTCCTTCTCCATTGGCGGAGGAATTTTGCCGCTATTACGGTGTCTGCCCGACCCAACTCTCTCTGTACATTTACAGCTTATTAGGATGCTCTCAAAATTCGCCGAGTTGGCTCAGGTCGAGGTCACACTCTGTCATCTGATGCATCTCTTTGCCCTTAGCTTTTATAGGAGGATAATGTTGCATCTTCGCCACCGAGAAGGTAAATACATGGTGGTGAAGATGGATGACAAAGCAAATCGTCAGTTCTGGCTCAACTACTTTTTTGTCAGAACCGAAGAAGTAGTAGCCAATGCGGATGACTTTCTTGAGACTTGGAATCACGCTCGTAAGTATCCATTTTTTGTGAAAGGTATTTGATTTGTCTATTTCTAGTCGTAGGCTCTAACATTTTGTCTCTTCCTCGTACAGCCAAGGTTGCGCCTCCTCTTTTGGTCGGGAACATTTCTGATTGGGTTGGACGGATTCTACCTCACACTGTGGGGATTCGTGAGTGGCCGGGCTTTCTCTAGAAGTTCGGGACTGCGTCTTCCTTGGCCGGTGAGTTCGTCTTTTTTTTTTGTTTTCTATTTTGACCTCATGGTCGCTTACACGCTATAGTTTATTATTGGTAGTGACAACCTTCGATCTTTCTTTTTCAGTTCGAGAATCTTTGAGGAGGCCGAGGGCCCCTCCTCCTACGTTTCGTAATAGGAAGGCTACTTCTTCTTCGGAGTCTGTTCCTGCTGTGACCGCGACTAGGCCTGCTCGGTCATCTACTTTTGTTCGTTCTTCCGCCACGGCCAGGTCTACTCGTTCGTCAACCGCACCTACTGCTACTTCCGTATCGGCTTCCTCTCCATCCGCGGATATATCGACATCGGAGCTTCCGACTTCCCCTTTGCTTTATCTAGTGGACGAGGAAGAGGAATCGTTGCCGAGTGATGGGAATTTGGTTCCCCGCAAGAGAATATTGGTGGACGTCGGTGATGGGGTTGATTTTGTCATCCGTGAAATGGAGACCATAGATCTTGAAGATGACGTCGAGTTATCGCCCGTGGTTCCGCCATCGACTGAAGCCGTAGAGGGTATGTCTCTTCCTGAAACCATGATGGAAGCTGAAGGGCCATCGACGAGAGTCTCTGATAATTTGTGGCAAAATGAGCTATCTGCCTCGCGACCGGCCGAAGGTCCTTCTTCGCTGGCCAACATAAAAGGAAAGTGCGTAGCCGAGGATGTCTATGAGACGGGCTCCGATGTTGATGCCGATGAGGTGAGGATGATGGGGGAGGGATTTACCCGACTCAAAGTAAGATTAGAGAGGTCCACGCGGACCATGGAGATCCCCATGGATCAAGATTTGTTGGTTAACACGGAGAACGTGGTCCCCTCAGTTCCGATGTGGAGGGTAAAACCCTTGAAAAGCTGGATGATGCTACCTTATCTAGGAGCATAGTCGGCCTCGCTCTCAGGGTAAGCTTTTCGACCTCTTTCATTTTTGTTTGTCAAGTTCAAAGTTTGTTTCTTTCATACTCTCCGTTTCCGTTTTCTCTCTTCCAGACAGTGATTTTGGAAATTGAAAGCGCTCGAAGAGAGGAGAGGCGTAAAGCTATTTTTTTAAAGATGGAGCGAAAATACCGCGAGTACCGTTGTAAGTATCACAAGATTTGTAGGCGGTTTGGCGAGGGCGGAAATATTTGAGCTCTCCGAGAGGAGCTGAAGGAGAAGGATGATGAGCTGGTGAAGGTCATCAAAAAATGCAGCGCTCTTGAGGAGGCGCTAAATGACAAATAAGAGGAACTACAGGTTAGTAGGGAGTCAAAGCCCAGTGCGACGATCTCCAAGCCCATGTGGTCTCGTTGCGCGCCGAGTTCGAGGAGTGTGAATTCAAAGCTGATGCTTTAAGTAGTGAGGTCTCCGAGAGGGCAGCGGATCTCGAGAATGTGGAGTTAGCTCGGTCAGGGGCTATGAGGAAGATGGAGGCTTTGGAGATCATAATCCGTTTTCTTCGTTCCAAGCGAGAGAATGCCTTGGACACGGCCAGACTCAAAGAAGAGCGGCTTGATGAATGGATTGGAGAATTAGAGAAAGAGGCTTCTGGCTTTTGTGATCGAGTCGCCGCTCCGGAGGCCGAGAAGGCACAATTATTGGCTCGACCATCCTCTTCCCATGTTTCTAATTTCCCTGATGTTCCTCGAGATTTATACGAGGAGTGGATTCACGCCTAGTCCCATCTGGATATATTCAGAGATCTGATGAGGGCGGGGACTATTTTGGAAATTGTCCTCGAGGATGCTCGTGTTAAGGCACGTGGATCTCGAGTCGCTTGTGGCTACGATCCCGCTACACAGGAGACCGATGACGATAGGGAGGATGTGGGCGTGGATCAGATTGAAGAGGACGCCTGGTATGGGGATGAGTATCCTGATGGCGATGGTGATGGTGAAGGGGCGGATGGGGATGGCCTAGTCGATCAGGCCGATGGCGCTGCTGGGCCAGACGGCGATTGGTAGCTTTTCTTTTCCTTCTTTTTGTTTTGCCGCAGACTTGTGCGTTTTTTGTGGGCGTCTTCATGAGCCTTTGTAAAATATATTCTAAGTATGAAATGCCAGTTCTGTTATTTGTACCTGATTCATTTTTCTTCTATTCGAGTTTGTATGCTTTTTGATTTTGTTGCTTGGTTGCCTTGGTTTTCTTAGTTGTAATAACTAACTCGAGTAGGGTCGAACGAGGTCGAAAAAAAACTTAGGTTTGATCATGGACGAGGGCCAATAAATGTTAGTTCGAATGAGGTCAAATATATCGTATGTTTATTTATAGCCGAGGGCCGATTAGGTGTTGATTCGAACGGGGTCGAATGTAAAATATACTTAGCTAGGGCCTGTAATGACCCAACCGGTTATTTTGACTTTTAGAACCCCATTCCCCTAAATAAAACTTCTCGTATATTCTTTTATTAATTTATGACTTGCGGGGATGGTTGGTTCGAGATTTGAAAGTGTTCGGGTTGAAATCGGAACACTTGGTTCCTTAAGTTGGCCTTAAAATGCTAAGTTTGACTTTGGTCAACATTTTAAGTAAACGACCTCGGAATCGGGATTTGACGGTTCCAATAGGTTTGTATGATGATTTCGTACTTGGGCGTATGTTCGGATCTAGTTTTGGATGACATGGGAGCGTGTTGGCGCCTGATAGTGAAAGTTGGTTCTTTGAAGGTTTTAGAAGTTCTTTAAATTCGGTTTGGAGCGGGTTTTAGGGATATCGAGGTACAAATGGAATTCCGAGATCGGAAATAGTTTTGTAATATCATTTAAGACTTACACGCAAAATTTGGCGTCATTCCGAGTAGTTTAAGTATGTTTCGGCGCATTGGGAGTAAATTGAAAAACTTGAAGTTCATAAGTTTGATTCAATTGGTTTTGTGGTGTGATTTTTAGTTTTAATGTTGTTTCGAACATTTCGAGAGTTCGAGCAAGTCCGTTTTATGATTTCAAACTTGTTGGTATGTTCGGGCGGGGCCCCGGGGGTACCGAGTGTCAATCGGACGAGGCTCAGACCAAGTTGGAAATTGGGAGCCAAGGCTGAATCTCCCAGCTGCTGTCAGAATCGCACATGCGTTTGGCCAGCCGCAGGTGCGAGAGACGAGTCGCAGAAGCGGCTTGAGCGGCAGTTTTGGCGCAGAAGCAGGGGCCCATCCGCAGAAGCGAGCCTAGCCAGCCTTGGGTCCTTTCGCATAAGCAGACCGTGGTCCACAGAAGCGACGCCGCAAATGCAGCCCAGGCACCGCAAATGCGGAAATACAGTCTGGGCCGAACCTTAAAAAGGGACAAGGCTCCGCCATTTTAGCCCGTAATTCCTCCAATTTTGGGCGATTTTGGAGCTTTTTGAGAGGGGATTTCAACTAGCAACTTAAAGGTAAGTTAATTGTACAAACTTTGAGTTAAATACATAGATTATGGGTAGATTATAACATGTAAATTGTGAAAATCAAGGGTTAGAGGAAAAACCTAGATTTGTATAAAAATGAGATTTTAACCACGAAAATGGTTATGGAATTGGATAGAAATTGTATATTTGAGTTCTTGAGAGTATGGGTAATGATTTCCTTCGAAAATTTCTGGAATCCGGGTACGTGGGCCCGGGGTGAATTTTAGGAATTTACCATTTTTGGATAGGGTAATTTATTTAATAGTCTAATTTCGAATTATTGAGCATGTATTAATTATTTTATATAATATTTGGATAGTTTCGGATTTTTCGGTACCGAATTGGAATTTCTTTACACGACGTCGTGATCGGAAGTGGGCTTTGAGACAAGGTAAGTCTCTTGTCTAACCTTGTAAGAGGGAATTTATCCCTTAGGTGATTTACATTAATAATTGTTGCTAATTGTGGGGGCTACGTACGCACGAGGTGACGAGAGTCCGTATGTAGCTACTAATTATGCTATGTCCGGGTAGTTTAGGACTCAAACCATGAATCACTTGTGATAATTGCATCTTTTATTTAATTAAATTACTGGAATTGTATTGTAAATTGTTAGAGGAAGTAGTAAAAGATCAAAACTTCATATACTTGAATTTGGTGTAAGTTATTTAATTGTTAACAGAAATTGAACATCCTATGTGTTAATATTATAATAAATTCTCATTCCGGAGGTTCATAAGAAAATGTCCTCCTTTCTTGTGGAGCCGGACGAATGCCTCGGTAGTATAGATGCATCTATGGATCGTGCCGCATGTCCCTCGGCAGTGTACACGACACTCTGGATCGGGCCGTACGATCTCGGCAGAAATCGTGCATAATAGTAATAATTACACGATACCTTGATATTTTAATAACTGTTTGTGAAGTTAATTGATAAATTGGAAATTATTGAAATGTAAGGAATTAATTATTTCTGCTTGTTAGAAAAATTATTGTCGTTCGCCTAAAAATCATGGTTAATTAAATATATTTCTATTGTAATACTATTGACCCATAGTGAGTGTCAAAGTCGACCTCTCGTCACTACTTCTTCGAGATCCGGCTTGATACTTACTGGGTACACGTTATTTACGTACTCATGCCACGCTTGCTGCACTTTTTATGCAGGGCCTGAGACAGGTACTATCGGAGAACCTACCGGAGCATACCCAAATACCCCGAGACTTAGTGGTGAGCTGTTTCTTGAGTCGTTCTGCAGCCCTTGAGTCTCCTCTTGTATTTGTATTCTGTCTATTTTATTTCAGACACTATTTAAAATTTTGTATAATCTACTAGATGCTCATACACTTGTGACACCAGGCCTTGGCACACACACTAGTAGAATTTGTGGATTTAATTATTTTACTTGGGTTTTTATTTATCTTATTTTCTCATATCTTTCTTAATTTTATCTTAGTCACACACACTACCAATATCTTATTTTCGTGTTTTGAGTGATTCGAAGGTTCGACTAAGTTTGTATGCTGATATATGACTTATTGGTATTTTTGGTTGAGGTCCCGAGGGCCTTGGGGTGATTTCGGGTGGTTAACAGATTTGTGGAAGTTGGACTTTGCAGCTGGAGCTGCTGCTTCTGCTATTTCCGCACCTGTGGAAGAAAGGGTCGCAGGTGCGAGGCCGCTGGTGCACGTGGAGAGTGCGCAGGAGCGGGCGACACTGGACCAAGGCTGGGAACGCAGGTGCGAAGAATTGGCCGAATCTGCGAGCCCGCAGGTGCGAGGACTTGAGCGCAGATGCAGAGATGAGGAGTTTGGGCTGGTTTCGCAGATGCGCACCTGGGACCGCAGATGCGAGGAAGGTGTCCGCATGTGCGGAAGCTAGGTGATTAAGTGAGTTGCGCAGGTGCGGCTTCTTGGACCGCAGGTGCGGTCGCGCGGGTGCGAGAAAATGGCTGCAGGTGCGAAAAACCTGGGCAGAAACCATAAATAGAACCCTTCGCGAATTTGGTTCATTTCCACCATTTCTATTCGGTTTTTGGAGATTTTGGGAGAGATTTGAAGAGGGAATGAAGGGGATTTCATTGAGGTAAGTTACTTGAGCCCTAATACTTGTATATATGGTGATTTTCCGTTGTTTAATCATGGTAATTAGTAAAAATGAGGGGTTAGGGCTTGGAATTTATGGAGAGTAATTTAAGGATTTGAAGGACCAAACGATATTGGATTTTGATGAATTTGGTATGGTTGGACTCGTGAGTGAATGAGCTTTCTAGTTTTGTAAATTTTATCAGATTTTGAGATGTGGGCCCGGGGGCCGAGTTTGAGCCAATTTCGGGTTTTGGTCTAATTTTATAGTTTTTCTTGTGAAATTCATTCCATTAATGCGTATTGATGGTATTGTACTGATTGTGAATAGATTCATAGCATTTGGTGGCCGAGTCTAGAGGTAAGAGCATTGCAGATTAAGAATTTTGCGATTTGAGGTAAGTAACAATTATAAATTTAGTCCTGAGGGTATGAAACCCCGGATTTCGTATCATTCTACTATTTTGAAGTGACGCACATGCTAGGTGACGGGCGTGTGGGCGTGCACTATTGGGGATTTGTGTCTTGGTCTATCCCGTATCAACTGTAAAGTTGCATACTTTGCTGAAACCATTTGACAGTTTTATGTTTTAGAAAGAATTTCTGTAAATTGGGCTAAATGCCATGTTTGGGCCTTGCGCCAATGATGTTTGGACCCTTAGGGGCTGTTTCTTACCATCCTCTCATTGTTTTCGATTGAAAATCTATACTCAGTCATGTTTATACTTGTTTACCGCATAACTCAGTTTTATGACTCTATTTTGATGAATATAAATGTTTTGGGCCGAATGCCCTGTTTTACTGAGATGCCTGAGTGGCTTGAGAGGTTTATGACTGAGTGAGGACGAGGGCCTGATTTGTGAGGATGAGTGCGGATCGGGGCTGCCCGCCTGCAGCATACTTTATTATTTTGGCACGTGAGTTGTCCGTGCAGTACGTGAGTTGTCCGTGCAGCACATGAGTTGCCCGTGCAGATTATAGCGCTTGGGCTGAAGGAGCCCCTCTGGAGTCTGTACATACCCCCAGTAAGCGCAGGTACCTACTGAGTGTGAGTGTCGGGTGCCGAGTGCTGAGTGGCTGGGAGGCATAAGCAATTGTGAGGTATGCCCGAGTGGCAAGAGTGATTGTGAGGTATGCCCGAGTGGCAAGAGTGACTGTGAGGTTTGCCCGAGGGGCTGTATATGAGTGATGTTATGCCCGAGGGGCTGTTTATGATTTCATCATTTTTTCTCACCTTTGCATTGAGCCTTTGTTTGAAAAACTGTTGGGAAAATATCTTTAAATGATTTTTACTGGAACCGAGTTTAAACGAGATGATTTGATTCAAACACTGATTTTTAAAGCATGTTGTACTTTACTGAGATTTCATAATATGAACGTTATATGCTTTATTGCTCGTCACTACTGCTCAGTCTTTATTTATTGTTGTTACTTACTAAGTTGGCGTACTCACGTTACTCCCTGCACCTTATGTGCAGATTCAAGTGTAGCTGGACACGGTAGCGGTTATTGAGTGTTCTGGTTGCAGATATTTCTTGGAGATGGCAAGGTAACTGTTTGGCGATCACAGCCCCTGCTCTTCTCCCTCTTATCTTCCTCTAGTTGTATTTAGCTATTTTCCAGGCTGAGATAGCCTTGATATTGTTAGACAGATTGTGGTAGATGCTCATGACTAGTGACACCCCGATGTCGGGCTTTTCTTTTTCGCACTTCTATTTTTCTTTGATTTGAACTCTTTAAATGGAGGTTTCATGTTAAATAACCTTGAAATTATCTTTGAAATGAAAATATCGGTTTGTTTTGGAAATGAGTCGGCTTGCCTAGTTCCACGATAGGCGCCATCACGACAGAGGTTAGTTTGGGTTGTGACAGATATGTATCATAGCCTAGGTTACATAGGTCTCATGAGTTATGAGCGAGTTTTAGTAGAGTCTTGCGGATCGGTACGGAGACGTCTGTACTTATCTTCGAGAGGCTGCAGAACCTTTAGGAAACTCCACATTCTTGAATTCTTGTCGTGCGAATCTGTTGATTCTAGTAACTAAACATCTGTTGTTTCATTATCTCACAGATGGTGAAGACTCATGCTACTGGTCAGGAGGGCCAACCACCAATACCACCAACCAGGGCCGCGAGAGGCCGAGGCCGCGGTAGAGGCCATGGTAGGGGTAGAGGTGCAGCCCATACAACAGCTGGGGCAGTACCTGCGGATCCACCGGTTGTCCCAAATTGGGACCAGGTTCCAGTTGTTGATGCACTTTCTTAGGCACCACCTGTGCCTATTATGATTCCAGGCCGTTAGGAGGCCCTAGCTCAGATTCTAACAGCGTGTACTGACCTTGCTCAGGTGGTCTCTATTTCGACGGCCGCAGGCACTTCTCAGGCCAGGGGAGGCACTCAGACTCCCGTCGCTCGCACACCCGAGCAGGTTATTCAGGGACTTCAGACACCGGAGGCACCACCAGCCCAGCCTGTTGCAGTTGCTCAGGATTATGTGGTTCCTGCTATGCTTGAGGATGATCAGCATAGGTTGGAGAGGTTTGGGAGACTCTAGCCACCACCTTTCAGTGGCACAGAGAGAGAGGATGCTCAGGACTTTTTGGACAGGTGTCAAAGGATACTCCGTACTGCCGGTATTTTGGAGACTTGTGGGGTCTCATTCACTACCTTTCAGTTTTATGGGGCTGCACTCAGATGGTGGGAGACTTACGAGAGGCGTAGGCCTATTGGCGCAGCACCCCTTACTTGGCAGCAGTTCTCCATGGTTTTTTTGGAGAAGTTCGTGCCTCGATCCCGCAGAGAGGAGCTGCGCAGACACTTTGAGCAGCTTCGCTAGAGTGATATGTCTGTGACAGAGTATGATATGTGATTCTCTGAGTTGGCCCGTCATGCTATCTGGTTGGTTCCCACGGACAGAGAGAGGATCATGAGATTTATTGATGGCCTCACTTATCAGCTACAGTTGCTCATGACCAAGGAGCGGGTTTCGAGTGCTACCTTTGATGAGGTTGTCGACATTGCTTGGCATATTGAGATGGTTCACGGTCAGGAGAGGGTTGAGGGGGAGGCCAAGAGGCCTCGTGGTCAGGGTGGATTCAGCGGTGCTCCTTTTGGGGGTCAGTTCCAGCACGGTAGAGGTCGTCATTTCAGACATGCTCAGTCAGCTCGGCCATTTCATCGGGGTGCATCTTCTGGCCATGGCTCTCACAGTTCTCATCAGGGCCACTCATCACTTAGTGCCCTTCCACTTCAGAGTTCTTCCCGTGCTCCACCTGTTCAGGGCTCCTCCATGCCAGGTTCTTCTACCAGTCATCCTGGTGCTAGGGGTTCCCTTCAGTTTCCGCCGCCAGCACCTGGTCGGTCATTTCGAGAGTTATAGCCCCATTTTCCCCATTTCTACTTCTTTTTGTGTTATTCAGCTATATTATGTTATATCGGGTTAGTTGGTTCAGGATCGGAGTGGTTTCAGAGTGAATTGAGACGCTTAGTCTCTTAAGTAGAAACTTAAGTTGGAAAAAGTCAATCGGATGTTGACCTATGTGTAAACGATCTCGGATTTGAATTCTAATG
This sequence comes from Nicotiana tabacum, assembly GCF_000715075.1. Classification (NCBI taxonomy): domain Eukaryota; kingdom Viridiplantae; phylum Streptophyta; class Magnoliopsida; order Solanales; family Solanaceae; genus Nicotiana; species Nicotiana tabacum. The sequence continues at coordinate 96,489,266 of NC_134093.1, forward strand.
GTTCCGTTAGCTTCGTTAGGTGATTTTGGACTTAGGAATGCGTCCGGAATGTAGTTTGGAGGTCCGTGGTAAAATTAGGCTTGAATTGGTGAAATTGGAAATTTGGCGATTTCGGTCGATAGTGGAAAATATGCTATCGGGGTCGGAATGGAATTTCGGAAGTTGGAGTAGGTTCGTAGTGTCATTTGTGACGTGTGTGAAAGATTTGAGGTCATTCGGACGTGGTTTGGTTGGTTTCGGCATCGGTTGTCGAATTTGGAAATTTAGAAGTTCTTAGGCTTGAATCCGAGGGTAATTTGGTGTTTGGATGTTGTTTTGAGTGATTTGAAGGTTTGACTAAGTTTGTATGCTGATATATGACTTGTTGGTATTTTTGGTTGAGGTCCCGAGGGCCTCGGGGTGATTCCGGGTGGTTAACGGATATGTGGAAGTTGGACTTTGCAGCTGCTTCTGCTATTTCCGCACCTGCGGAAGAAAGGGTCGCTGGTGCGAGGTCGCTGGTGCGCGTGGGGAGTGCGTAGGTGGGGGCGACGCTGGAACAAGGCTGGGAACACAGGTTCGAAGAATTGGCCGCATCTGCGAGCCTGCAGGTACGAGGCCTTGAGCGCAGATGCGGAGATGAGGAGTTTGGGCTGGTTTCGCAGATGCGCACATGGGACCGCAGATGCGAGTCCGCAGGTGCGAGGAAGGTGTTCGCAGGTGCGAAAGCTAGGTGATTAAGTGAGTTGTGCAGGTACGGCTTCTTGGACCGCAGGTGCGGTCGCGCGGGTGCGAGAAAATGGCCGCAGGTGCGAAAAACCTGGGCAGAAACCATAAATAGAACCCTTCGCGAATTTGGTTCATTTCCACCATTTCTATTCGGTTTTTGGAGCTTTTGGGAGAGATTTGAAGAGGTAATCAAGGGGATTTCGTTGAGGTAAGTTACTTGAGCCCTAATACTTGTATATATGGTGATTTTCCGTTGTTTAATCATGGTAAATAGTGAAAATGAGGGGTTAGGGCTTGGAATATTTGGAGAGTAATTTAATAATTTGAAGCACCAAACGATGTTGGATTTTGATGAATTTGGTATGGTTAGATTCGTGAGTGAATGAGCTTTCTAGTTTTGTAAATTTTGTCGGATTTTGAGACGTGGGCCCGGGGGCCGGGTTTGAGCCAATTTTGGATTTTGGTCTAATTTTATAGTTTTTCTTGTGGAATTCATTCCATTAATGCGTATTGATGGTATTGTACTGATTGTGAATAGATTCGGAGCATTTGGTGGCTGAGTCCAGAGGCAAGAGCATTGCAGAATAAGAATTTCGCGTTTTGAGGTAAGTAACGATTGTAAATTTAGTCCTGAGTGTATGAAACTCCGGATTTCGTATCATTCTACTATTTTGAAGTGACGCACATGTTCAGTTACGGGCGTGTGGGCGTGCACTGTTGGGGATTTATGGCTTGGTCCGTCCCGTAGCAACTGTGAAGTTGCATACTTTGTTGAAACCATTTGACACTTTTATGTTTTAGAAAGAATTTCTATAAATTGGGCTGAATGCCATGTTTGGGCCTTGCGCCAATGCTGTTTGGACCCTTAGGGGATGTTTCTTACCATCCTCTCATTGTTTTCAATTGAAAATCTATACTCAGACATGTTTATACTTGTTTACTGCATAACTTAGTTTTATGACTCTATTTTGATGAATATAAATATTTTGGGCCGAATGCCCTGTTTTACTGAAATGCCCGAGTGGCTTGAGAGGTTTATGACTGAGTGAGGCCGAGGGCCTGATTTGTGAGGATGAGTGTGGATCGGGGTTGCCCGCCTGCAGCATACTTTATTATTTTGGTACGTGAGTTGTCCGTGCAGCACGTGAGTTGTCCGTGCAAATTATAGCGCTTGGGCTGAAGGAGCCCCTCCGGAGTCTGTACACACCCCCAGTGAGCGCAGGTACCTACTAAGTGCGAGTGCTGAGTGACTGGGAGGCATGAGCGATTGTGAGGTATTCCCGAGTGGCAAGAGTGATTGTGAGGTATACCCGAGTGGCAAGAGTGACTGTGAGGTTTTCCCGAGGGGCTGTATTTGAGTGATGTTATGCCCGAGGGGCTGTTTATGATTTCATCATTTTTGCTCACCTTTGTATTGAGCCTTTGTTTGAAAACCTGTTGGAAAAATATCTATAAATGATTTTTACTGGAACCGAGTTTAAACGAGATGATTTGATTCAAACTCTGATTTTTAAAGCATGTTGTACTTTACTGAGATTTCATGATATTAACGTTATATGCTTTATTGCTCGTCACTACTGCTCAGTCTTTATTTATTGTTGTTACTTACTAAGTTGGCGTACTTACGTTACTCCCTGCACCTTGTGTGCAGATTCAGGTATAGCTGGACACGGTAGCGGTTATTGAGTGTTCTGGTTGCAGATATTTCTTGGAGATAGCAAGGTAGCTGTTTGGCGATCACATCCCCTGCTCTTCTCCCTCTTTTCTTCCTCTAGTTGTATTTAGCTATTTTCCAGGCTGCGTTAGCCTTGATATTGTTAGACAGATTGTGGTAGATGCTCATGACTAGTGACACCCCGATGTCGGGCTTTTCTTTTCCGCACTTCTATTTTTCTTTGATTTGAACTCTTTAAATGGAGGTTTCATGTTAAATAACCTTGAAATTATCTTTGAAATGAAAATATCGGTTTGTTTTGGAAATGAGTCGGCTTGCCTAGTTCCACGATAGGCGCCATCACGACAGAGGTTAGTTTGGGTTGTGACAGATAGGTATCATAGCCTAGGTTACATAGGTCTCATGAGTTAAGAGCGAGTTTTAGTAGAGTCTTGCGGATCGGTACGGAGACGTCTGTACTTATCTTCGAGAGGCTGCAGAACCTTTAGGAAACTCCACATTCTTGAATTCTTGTCGTGTGAATCTGTTGATTCTACTAACTAAACATCTGTTGTTTCATTATCTCACAGATGGTGAGGACTCGTGCTACCGGTTAGGAAGGCCAACCACCAGTACCACCAGCTAGGGTCGTGAGAGGCTGAGGCTGCAGTAGAGGCCGTGGTAGGGGCAGAGGTACAACCCGTACAACAGCTGGGGCAGTACCTGCGGATCCACCGGTTGTCCCAGATAGGGACCAGGTTCTAGTTGTTGATGCACCAGCTCAGGCACCACCTGTGCCTATTGTGATTCCAGGCCTTCAGGAGAAAATGAGTCGGCTTGCCTAGTTCCATGATAGGCGCCATCACGACAGAGGTTAGTTTGGGTCGTGACATTCATAAAAAAATGTCATCCTTTCTTGTGGAGCGGGCCGAACGCCTCGGCAGTATAAATGCATCTATGAATCGTGCTACATGTCCCTCGGTAGTGTACACGATACTTTGGATCGGGCCGTATGACCTCGGCAGAAATCCTTCCTAATAATAATAATTACACGATACCTTGCTATTTTAATTGCTATTTTTGAAGTTAATTGATAAATTGGAAATTATTGAAATGTAAAGAATTAATTATTTCTGCTTGTTAAGAAAATTATTGTTGTTCACTTAAAAATCATGTTTAATTAAATATATTTCTATTGTAATATTATTGACCCATAGTGAGTGTCAAAGTCGACCTCTCGTCATTACTTCTTCGAGATTAGGCTTGATAGTTACTGGGTACACGTTGTTTACGTACTTATGCTACGCTTGCTGTATTTTTTGTGCAGGGCCTGAGACAGGTACTATCGGAAGACCTACCGGAGCATACCCTAGATACCCCGAGACTTAGTGGTGAGATGCTTCTTGAGTCATTCTGCAGCCCTTGAGTCTCCTCTTGTATTTGTATTCTGTCTATTTTATTGCAGACAGTATTTAGAATTTTGTATAATCTACTAGATGCTCAAATACTTGTGACACCAGGTCTTGGCATACACACTAGTAGAATTTTGTGGATTTAATTATTTTACTTGGGTTTTAATATATCTTAGTTTCTCATAGCTTTCTTAATTTTTGAAATTTCGAAGAGTTTAATTACTCGGATAATTTTTAAAGAAATAATTATATGTTTAAATTACTAGTTGGCTTGCCTAGCTGCGATGTTGGGCGCCATCACGACCTATAGGAAATTGGGTCATGACAGGGCCGATGGCCGATTAGGTGTTGATTCAAACGAGGTCGAATATAACCTGTACTTAGTTAGGGCCGATGGCCGATTAAGTGTTGATTCGAACGAGGTCGAATATAACTTATGCTTAGTTATGGCCAAGGGCCGATTAGGTGTTGATTCAAATGAGGTCGAATATAACCTATGCTTAGTTATGGCCGATGGCCGATTGGGTATTGATTCGAACGAGGTCAAATATAACCTATGCTTAGTTATGGCCGATTAAGTATTGATTCGAACAAGGTTGAATATAACCTATGCTTAGCTATGGACAAGGGCCGATTAGGTGTGGCATTTATCGGCGGTATGATTTTAAGGAAACATTGCTTTGGTTGTACATTTGGAGAAAATGGAAATAAACTTCATGCATTTGTTCTTTGTTTATACACTTCGAGAAATTTACATATTTTCTTGGCGTTGGATGGCATTTCAGTCCCAGTCTATCTAGTCCCTTCATTGGTCGACCTGGAAAAGTATTGAGAGGTCGAGCAATGAACTAGTCGTCTGGTGCCTTCGTCTGTGCGCACTTCAATCCTGAAGTGTCCCCTTCATCGCCTCGTTAAAAACCTCCTCGAGAAAACCCAATTGGGACAAAACTCAAGTGAGGGAAAAATGAGTACGACTTTGGAGACACCATCTTTTAAAAGTTGAAGTACTTGAGGTGTGTAATATTCCAGTTGTTTGGTAGTCGCTTTCCTTCCATTGTTTCTAGTTGGAATGACCCTTTGTTCATTGTTGCCGTGATATTGTATGGGCCATCCCAATTTATTCCTAGTTTGCCTTCCCATGGGTCTTTGCTTTCTTGTGTTTTGGCTTTAAGCACGTAGTCCCCGACTTTTAATGGCCTGGTCTTTGGCTATTTTTTATAATAGCGTTCTACTTGTTGCTTTTGGGCAACCATTCTTACGTAGGCCATATCTCTTTATCGAGCTCCTGCATGCTGCTATCATCGTTCTGGGATCCGCTTTTGTGGGAGTATCTTAGGCTGGGCTTCCCGACCTCGACCGGTATTACTGCATCAGTCCCCTAGACTAATGAGTATGGCGTCTCTCATGTGCTCGTCTTTGGCGTTGTTCGGTAGGCCTAGAGTACTTCTAGTAATATTTTCGGCCACAGTCCTTTGGCGTCTTCGCGTATCTTCTTCATGATGTTCAGTATCGACTTATTGGATAACTCCGCTTGCCCGTTGCCCGCGGGGTGGTATGGCGTTGAGCGTATTCTTTTGATGTGCCATTTTTCAAAAAACTCAGCGACCTTTATTCCCGCAAACTGGGGTCCGTTGTCATAGCTGATCTCTTTGGGGAGACCGAAATGACATATGATGTTTTTCCATTTGAACGCGATCACTTCCTATTCACGTATTTGGGCGAATGCTCCTGCTTCTACTAATTTAGAGAAATAGTCAGTTAAAACCAAAAGAAATCATACGTTACCTCGTCCTTCCAGGAGGGAGCCCACGATCTCCATTCCCCATTTGATGAACGGCCAAGGGGAAGTCACTAAGTGTAGGTGTTCGCCTGCTTGGTGAATCATTGGGGCATACTTCTGGCATTGCTCGCATGTTTTCATGAAATCCGCGGCCTCATTTTTCATGGTTGGCTAGTAATACCCTGCCCGTATGAGGCATCTGACCAAAGCTCGATTGTCAGAGTGAGCTCCACAATGGCCTTCATGTACTTCTTCAAGGACGTGCCACATCTGATTTGGGCCTAAGCATTTCACCAAAGGTCCACCATACATTCTCTTGTACATGTCGTTATGAATGATGTTGTATCTTGCTGCTTGCATTCACAACTTCTTGGCCTCTTTTTTATCATATGGGAGTACGCTATCCTGCAAATATGTAAAATTACGGATGCGCCGATCCCAAGTCAGGTTAATGGTTCTTAGCTCAATTTGATCTATCGATGAGTTGAGGAGGTGGACCACATTTATTTCTCCGGTTATAATGTTTTTGGTAGCTGTGGCTAATTTGGCGAGACCGTCTGCCTCGGTATTATGTGCTCTAGCCTTTGTTCCTTGATTTGGAAAGTCCCTGTGACTTGGTTGATCACGAGTTGAGAATCGCAATACAATCTTAGCCGCTTAGCCCTATATTTGAGTGCTAGTCTTAATCCTGCAATTACGGCCTCATACTCGGCCTCGGTGTTAGTCATGTCCGGGCATCTTACGGACTGGCAAATCACTTCGCATGTTGGGACTTCGAGCACGAGTCCCAGTCTAGACCCTGGTGCGTTAGATGCGCCATTAATGAACAGGACCCAAAGGTCTTGTCTTTGGGGAGAAGTGTGAACGACTTCTTTTTCGACTTCGGGCATTATATTTGCACTGAAGTCGGCGACGAAGTCTGTGAGGACCTGCAAATTTATCGCCGTTTGCGGCCCATATGTGATATCGTGCTCGCTCAATTTGATGACCCATTTGGCCAACCTTCCTGATAGCTCTGTTTTATGCAAAATGCTTCTTAAGGGGAAAGTCGTGACGACCGAGACGGGGTGACATTGGAAATATGGTCTAAGCTTTCGTGAAGCTACGACTTAGGCTAGAGCTAGTTTTTCGAGATGGGGGTATCTTGTCTCGGCGTCAGCTAATGTTTTGCTAATGTAATAGATGGGAGATTGCATACATTTATTTTCTCAGACCAGGACAACGCTCACAACTACTTCGAACACGGCGAGATAGATGAGGAGGAGCTGTCATGGTTATGGTTTCGAAAGCAACGGTGGCGATGACAAGTACACCTTTAGCTCCTTCGGGGCTTGGACGTACTCAGGGGTCCATTGGAGGCCGTTATCATTTTTAAGTACGCCGAAGAACTTATGGTACCTATCAGAGGATCACGAAATGAACCTTGAAAGGGCGGCGATACGGCCAGTCAACCTCTGAACCTGCTTTTTGGTGGTCAAGTGCTCTGGTATCCCTTCGATGGCCTTGATTTGGTCAGGATTGACCTCGATACCTTGCTGTGACACTAGGAAACCCAAGAATATTTCCTGAGGCCATGCCGAATGCACATTTTTTGGGTTCCGTTTCATTATGTGTTGCCTGAGTATGGCGAATGCTTCTCTCAAGTGGTCGATGTGATCTTCTTTCCTTTATTATTTGACCAGTATGTCATCTATGTAGACTTCCATCATTTTACCGAGTTGGTCTTTGAACATTTTCGTCACCAACCTTTGATAAGTTAACCCTGCATTTTTCATCCCAAAGGGCATGACCCTGTAGCAATACGTTCCCTGGTGGGTGATGAAGATGGTTTTTTCCTGATGCTCTTCCTCCGTGAGGATTTGATTATAGCCCGAGTAGGCATCCAAGAAACTTAGTAGTTCGTGCCCGGTCGTTGCATCGATGAGTTGGTCGATATAGGGTAATGGAAATGAATCCTTGGGCAAGCTTTGTTCAGGTCAGTGAAATCTACGCACATCCGCTATTTACCGTTCTTCTTTTTCACCATGACTATGTTGGCGACCCATTGGGGGTACTTCGACTCCCTGACGGAGCCATTTTGCAATAATATTTCCACTTCTTCGTGTACTGCATCATTAATTATGGAGTTAAACTTACGCCTAACCTGCTTCACCGGGAGATAGAATGGATCGACGTTCAATTTGTGCGTGACGATCTCCTTTGGGATACCTAGCATATCTACATGGCTGAAAGCAAACAAGTCCGCGTTAGCAATTAAAAATTCATGAAACTTACCCGATTCCTGAAGTTTATAGCCGATGTAAGCTTTCTTGTTGTGGCCGTTGCTGTCTAACTGAACGGGGTCGAGGTCCTCTATGGTTGATCATGCGGCCTCAACCATATCGGGGTCTCTGATGACGTCCTCGATGTCATTGCACATCGACCCCGACCCTATTGATTGCTATGCCTCTTTTTCTTTATCCTTGGTTTGTTGGGTGACCGTACAATCTAAGGCGATGCGGTAGCATTCTTGGGACGTGCGTTGTTCCCATCGTATACTGAATATTCCCCATGGAGTTGGGAATTTGATGACTTGGTACAAGCTGGACGGGATGGCTCTCATGGTGTGTATCCATGATCGCCCTATTATGGCGTTGTATGACGTGTCCTGGTCCATGATATGGAATGTGGTTTCCAGAGTGATGTCACCTGCTAGGACGAGGAGTGTGATCTCGTCGGATGTTCTCTCAACTACATTGCTAAAGCCTGTTAGTGTGATGCAGCGCGGCACTATCTTATCCTCGAGTTTCATTTGTGCAAGTACTCGAGGATGGATAATGCATGCGCCGCTCCCATCATCTACCATAATCCGTCTCACATCGGTATCTAAAATTCATAAGGTGATAACAAGAGCATCATAGTGAGGGAAAGCCAAATCATTGGTATCTGACTTGTCGAAGATGATACTTTCTTCGATTCCATCATACCGTTCGTGGGTGAACGACCGTTTGAGCTTGTGGGTTATGGTGAACTTCACACTATTGATGGAAGCATCGTCCCCACCACCGATGATCATGTGAATGGTGCAGGCCGGCGAGGGCGGTTTCAGCGGCCCTTGATGTTGTTCACATCCTCTGGCAAAGTTGGTCCTTTCTCGATCGCTCAGCAATTCTTTGAGGTGTTCCTGTCGTAGAATGTTTAAAACCTCCTGTCTTAGGGCGATGCAATCTTTGGTTTTGTGTCCTCACTCTTGATGGAACTAGAAGAGGGCGTCAGATTTTTTGGTATTTGGGTCTGAGCTTCTCCAAGGCGTAGACTATCTCTGTAGGTGACACACAAAAATTATGAACGGATAATAAATGGGGCATACCTATTTCATTCCGATGAGTCCCTGTTCTTGATCGGGGTTGGCCCTCTTCATGGCTGAGGATGCAGCAGTGGTTCTAACATATGGGAGATGTCGTTCCCGGTTAGGTCGCGAGGCCGCGATATCTCTTCTGATATTATTTCTTCGATCATTCCTGGATTCTACTTGCACCTAGGTCAGTCGATGGATCGGCCCATTGGAAAGATGCTCAGTCCGTTTCTGCTCAGTCCGTTTTGGAAAGCTGCGACAGCCATCCCTTCCGATACATTTGATAAGGTCATTCTTACCCAGTTGAATAAGGCAAGAAAGTCCTTCAATCCCTCTCCCGGTGACTGTTTGATAGCAAATATGTCGTTTACTCTCGCCTCTGCCTTCTTGGCCCCAGCATGGGTCGTTACAAAATTGTCGGCCATTTCTTCGGATGTTTCAATGGAACGTGTGGGCAGCTGTGAATACCATGCTAATGCTCCTCCAGTGAGGGTCTCGCCAAATTATTTCAACAAAATGGAGGATATTTGTTATTTGGCGAGGACATTGCCTTTCATGGCGGTGACATAGTGGGTCACATGGTCTTCGGGTCGGTCGTACTGTCGTATATTTTTAGGTAGGGCGGCTTTTTGAAGGTCTTTGGTATGGTATGTAGGGCGGCATCGTCGCTGTACAACTGCTCTACGAACCGACCGGCATCTCTCTTCGGCAAGATCTTAGGAGCCCAGTATTTTACCGACCCTTTCTTGGTGTTCTCTCATTTGGTCCCGAAGTGCCTTGTTCTCATTTTCCATTTCCTCCATCCTTTTCAGAATGGCCATAAGAGTGTCGTCACCTGCATTGTTAACAACATTGTGAGTAAAACCTGTCGTTACAGGAGGAGGTGGAAGTTGATCATGTTGCTCGTCTGTTGGTGGTATAACGCAAGTCCTTGCATTTTCTGTAGCCGCGTCCTAAACGGGGTTATGGAGGACGCTGGTTAGCGTGTTAGTTAGCCAAGCCTCAAGGAGTTTTTTTACTGTTGGTGGCGTCTCTTCCATCACGGATGTGGAGGTTCCCTTACCAAGAGATTTCGTGATGCTACAGTAAGGAGGGATGACTCGCCTCGCCTCGCCTGGGGAAGGCATTGGGCATTGCATCCTCGCCCACTGCTTCAGAACTCTCATTAATGATGCTCATGAGGTTGGTTGAGAGGTCGCTCATTATTCTCCTTCTTTATTCTCTGTTACCTGCCATATTAGATCTCTGTATACAAAGAAAGGGAATCTTATTCTTGTTTTTTTTAAGTTAGCAATTCGCGTTAGTTGTTGATCTAGAGGAAACTAAACATTTAACTATGAAATCCCCACAGGCAGCGCCAAATTATTTGACCAAAAAGTATAACTTTCGGTTAAACCTTTATATTTATGTAATGATGTAATAATAATATACCTAAATATGGATCTTGAAAATACGGATAATATAGGGATGATCCAATGAGGGATAAATAATATCGTGCATTAAATACTCCAAAAGTATGAACAATAATGAAGGAGTAACTAGCAATAAATAATAATAAATAATATTTAAGTAAATGGAAGGAATGATTCACTTAATAATGAATGAGTTAGATGATTGTTCCTCCTGATAATGATGCGTGACAGATAAATCCGAGAATGTTCAAATTATTCTAGGATCTGATGGAAAAGCTTGGAATAATATGAGCAAGAATGTTGATAAAAAGGTAATGCTTGTATCTTTGTGATATGTGGCTATAATTCCAAAGTTTAGCACATTATTCGCCTTGCATTTTATATGCTTTAATGATAAATTATACTTTATTTGAGCGTAATGGAGTCTATTTTATGTGTAGGTAAATTGGAGATGAAAGTAGAGAAAAAGGAATAATTAAAGTCTAAAGCGTGCACGAAAATAGTTGAAAAGAAGAAAGAAAGAAAGAAGTGAGTAACCGACAAATGTAAAGCTGGCGAAGCCAGGACTAGAGCAGGCGTTAGAGCAGGCTGGGCGAGCACTTTAGCTCGTGTGGAAGCTGGAGATGCCAGGCCTGGGGCGAGCTCAAGCTGGCATTATACCTCGCGACGCCAGGCCTGTGGCGAGCTTAAGCTGGCGTTATGCCTCGCGAGGCCAGGTCTGAGGCATGCACATTCCGAGATTTGAAGACTTATTTCGTCTCCTGGTTTGACTAGGACTTGGCCTACACATTTAGGTCATTTCCTACACATATAAATAGACCTAAAAATGCCACTTTTGAGGACTTTTGGCAACCGGAGGCAAGGATAGCTAGTGGAACAACCGCTGGGAGGTAGACTCATCGATTTCTACATCCCTTTATCCTTACTTTGTAATTTAATTATGCAAAATATTTTGTATATTGTTACTATGAGTATGAGTAGATAAACTCCTAATCTAAGGTTTTGATGGAACCTATTGAAGGATGATTTTCTTGTTACGTTAATATAGATTTGCCGTAGTATTTTCTCTATTTGTTCAACTATAATATTATTTTGGTTGATTGAAGGGCCATCAATTGGCTGTGCCTATTTGGTATGTATTACTCGGGAGAGAGTGCATATTTAGGTAGTTGTTGAACAACTTCACTCCTAACGCATATGAGGGATCAATACGAAGGGTTTAAAGGTGTGATTAGGGATAACGTAACCTTGGTGCGATCCGAGTGAGCCGTACTTAATGCCAACTAGCGTAATTCGGGAGAATATGTCTAGTAAATTATGGTAATTAGTCGGGAGATAGTTACGACAGTCAGAGTGCTCATGATCGATAGAGAAGACTTAGGCAAATTTATAGAAAATGTAGCGGAAAAGATTCCGACAATAAGGGAAATCACAACCTTAGATCATTCAAATTCTTGTCTACAACTAGTTAGTAGTTAGTTATTAATTGTTGAATTTTTATTACATAATATTTAGTTAGTAAACATCCAAATTGTTACTTTAATATTTCTGAAGATTGATTGCGTGAGTTCGTACGAGTCTAGTAGCTGTGTTTGATAGGTTAATTCCCCGTGGGATTCGGCTCCGGACTTATTAGCCGGAATATATTTGCAACGACAATTTAGTTCTTTTTATAAGGCATAGTTGGGCGTGATCAAATTTTGGCGTCGTTGGCGGAGAATTAACGGTGTTATTAGCCGGAATATATTTGCAACGACCATTTAGTCCTTTTTATAAGGCATAGTTGGGCGTGATCAAATTTTGGATGACGGAATAGAAAATCCAATCAACAACAGAAACAATGCGAATGAACCAAACAATCAGGGTGTGGTGCCTCTTGTACCAGAAGCAGCATTATATGATTAGGCACAACCCACCGCCGACAATCTGGCAACCGCAATTACAATCCTTCAAATACAAGCGGAATCATTTCAAATCACAAACAACATGCTACATTTGTTGCAGAACAAGGGAGTGTTCTCAGGGTCATACATTGAAGATCCTCAGCAGCATCTAAAGAATTTCCTGTCGATATGTGTCACGCAAAGGCAACCTAATATGACATCGAAAGCAATAAAGTTGTTGTTGTTTCCATTCTCAGTGACAGGAGAAGCTCAGACTTGGCTTAATTCACTCCCCATAAATTCCATCACTACTTGGGAGGAATTAGTCAAGCAATTTTTGAACAAGTTCTACCCACCCAGTAAAACTGCCAAACAAATTGATGATATATTGAGCTTCAGGCAGAGACCAGCATAATCACTACAAGAAACGTGGGAGAGGTTCAAGGGTATGCTGGTTAAGTGTCCATATCATGGCATTCCAGATTAGATGTTAGGGCAGAGGTTCTATATGGGACTGGCAGATGGCTTAAAGGCCAATGTTGATGCTTCAGTAGGTGGAGCATTTTTGAGAAAAACATTCAGAGAATGCAAGATCCTACTTGATAAGATGGCTCAAAACTCAAGATGGATGACAAGAGACTCTACCATCACTCCTGTAGTTCGCTCAGTGGCTTTGGACCCAAACAACTCTATACCTGAAAATATGGCCACACTAATGCCGCAAATGAGTATCCTCACCAAAAAGATCGATGAATCAGGCCAGAAGCAACAAGTACACATAGTTGACACAACTAATGGGGGCTTATGTACACCATGCATTAACCAACCTTATGTATGCTCGTGGAGTGCGGAAGGTGACAACCAGCACTATTAGGAAGATATGAACTATGTAGCCAACAATGGGAGATAGAGGCAAGGTGGTCAGAATTGGGGATAACAGAATCAACAATATAGACCAGCACAGCAGCAGTACAATAACAACAATAATCCTGGAGCTATACGACCACAGGGTCAAGTGGTGCCTTACCAAAGGCAACACGGTTACAACCAGCAAAATCAGCAGTTGGCTTATCAAAACCTCAACAACAACAGATTGTGAGACAAGATGATAGGTTTGCTGAACTTAAGGAAATACTGGACAGTAACAATAGAATGTCGCAACATCTGCTTGGGTCCACTGGAAAAATACAAGAGAGAGTGGAATCACATGAATCAGCGATAAAGGGTATTGAGATTTAATTAGGACAGATTTATATTGCTTTAATAAATCGTTCCCAAGGGACGTTACCTGCAGACACACACATCAATCCAAAATATCAGGGCCCGAAACAACATATGGCAGTGAGTCTATGAAATGGTAGAGACCTAGATCTGGAGCAAGAGATTACTCGCGAAAACCGACCTACTGAAACACTTGTGCAAGTACCCATTGAGATAGATGATTCAACAGGGTTAACTGAGGTGACGGTACAACATGCACAAGAGAGCATAAGCAAAGAAAAATAGGTTGTGAAGGAGATTAAGGTAGCACAAGAAACGGCAGTAGAAGCAGTGCCTGAGCAAGATAAAACTCAAATCACAGGAAAGAAGCGACCTCCAACACCATTCCCACAGAGATTGGCCAAATATCAGAAGGACGAGCAATATAAGAAATTCATGGAGATGTTAAAATAAATACAGGTGAACATTTCACTGATGGATGTGTTGCCAGAGATGCCCGGGTATGCCAAAATGATGAAAGATTTAATATCTCACAAATTCGACTTCCAAGACCTGTCCATTGTTATATTGACATAGACTTGTAGTGCAGTCGTGATGAGACCCATAGCTGAGAAGTTGTCAGACTCAGGGAGTTTCACAATCCCATGCACGATAGGAAGCTATGATTTTGCTAAAGCATTGTGTGATTTGGGGGCAAGGTTGAACCCAACATGAATTTGCTAAAGCATTGCTAAACCTTTTGTAGATGGCCACAAACCTTCCAGAGAACATCAAAGAAGGTTGAACCCCAACATGAAGGAAGTTGTGAAAAAGGAGGTGATAAAGTGGTTAGATGTGGGGATCATTTCCCCCATCTCCGACAGCAACTGGATCAGCCCAGTCCAATGTGTGCCTAAGAAAGGTGGGATGACTATAGTGCAAAATGAGAATAATGAGTTGATATCAACAAGAATAGTCACGGGATGGCGAATTTGTATGGACTATAGAATATTGAACAAGGCAACCCGAAAAGAGCACTTTCCCTTGTCGTTCATTGATCAAATGCTAGATAGATTGGCTGGGAAGTCCCACTTTTGCTTTCTGGATGGATACTCGGGGTATAATCAAATATCCATTTCCCTGGAAGATAGAGAGAAAACATCATTCACATGTCCATATGGTGTCTACGCCTTACGGAGGATGTCGTTCGGCCTATGTAATGCCCCCGCCACATTTCAAAAGTGCATGATGGCCACCTTCACTGATATGGTAGAGGACATCATGGAGGTCTTTATGGATGATATCTCGGTGGTGGTAGACTCATTCGATGATTGCCTAAGGAATTTGAAAAGAGTGCCGAAAAGATATGTCAAGACTAATCTGGTACTCAATTGGGAAAAGTGCCATTTCATGGTACATGAAGGTATAGTCTTGGGGCACCTAGTATCGAGTAAGGGCATTGAGGTAGATCGTGCAAAGGTTGATGTGATCGAAAATCTTCCACCACCCACTTTCTCAAAGCAATAAGAAGTTTCCTTGGCCACGCCGGGTTCTATAGACGGTTTATAAAAGCTTTTTCCAAAATTGCTAACCCCTTGTGTAAATTGCTTGAAAAAGATCACCCTTTTGTGTCTTCTGATGACTGCAAGGTAGCTTTTGAGGAATTGAAGATGAGGCTGGTGACAACACCTATCATAGGTGCACCTTACATTGAAATCTGTGACCGAAAGAGAACGGAGAACCAAATGGCTGATCACTTGTCTAGGCTTGAAGGAGCCGAAAAGAAGGTTGAGGTGGAAGAGTTTGTGGAAACTTTCACGGATGAACAACTACTAGCCACGAGTCTTTAGGTAGCACCATGGTATGCAGACATTACAAACTACCTGGCAAGCGGTATTGTTCCCTATGACCTTTTCTCTATTCAAAAGAAAAAGTTTTTTCGTGACTGTCGCATGTATTATTGGGATGAGCCTTATCTGTTCAGGATTTGTGTTGATAACATGTTCCGGAGATGTATCCCCGAGATAGACCAATCTTCTATTTTGCAGGCTTGTCACGCGTCACCATATGGTGGCCATTTCAGAGGAGTAAGGACAGCTGCAAAAGTATTGGAGTCAGGCTTCTACTGGCCGACATTGTTGAAAGATGCAAACTTATGGGTGAAGGCTTGTGACGAATACCAACGAACCAGGAATATTTCGCGCCGACATGAGATGCCTATGAACCCAATTCAGGAGGTAGAAGTGTTTGATGTATGGGGAATCGATTTCATGGGGGCTTTCGTCAGCTCATATGCCAACAAGTACATACTCGTAACTGTGGACTACGTGTCAAAATGGGTGGAGGCTACAGCTCTCCCTACAAAATATGCAAATGGGGTAATTGGTTTTTTTAGAAAGAATATATTCACCCGATTTGGCACTCCAAGGGCAATAATAAGTGACGGAGGCACTTACTTCTGTAATCGAGCCTTCGCAAAGTTGTTAGAAAGGTATGATGTACGCCACAAGTTTGCCAACCCATATCATCCACAAACGAGTGGGCAAGTGGAAGTTTCGAACATATAGATAAAGAGCGTTTTGACAAAGATCGTGAATGCTACAAGAACAGATTAGGTGAGAAAGTTAGATGATGCACTCTGGGCCTATCGTACCGCTTTCAAACTCCGATTGGCATGTCGCCGTGCAAATTGATCTTTGGGAAGGCATGTCACTTACCAGTAGAGTTGGAGCATAGAGCTTTATGGGCATTGAGGCAGCTGAATCTCGATATAGAAGCTGCGGGTACAATTAGAGTCACAGAGTTGCACGAGCTTGATGAGTTTTGCTACCACGCTTTTGAGAGCACAAGACTATACAAGGAGAGAATGAAGATGATGCATGATAAAAATATTCTTGAGCAGAGTTTTAAACCCGGAGATATGGTATTTCTATACAATTCAAGATTGAGGTTATTTCCTGGCAAATTAAAGTCAAGATGGTCATGACCATTTCGTGTGGTAGAGATTCACCCCACTGGTGCCGTAGAGATTGCTGCGGAATATGACTCTCGCACGTTTAGAGTCAATGGGCACAAGTTAAAACATTATTTGGGCATGGATGATGCGAAAGTAGTGTCGGTGACTTATCTGCTTGAGCCACCAAGGTTGAGCGAGCCTTAAGTACAATTATATGCGTCGTGCCACGTTAATAAATCAGGTGCTTCAAGGGAGGCAACCCATTGTAATATTGTATTCTTCGTATCGCGACGTTAACTAAGGCGCTCATTTGGAGGCAACCCAATTCGTAGTTGATTTTTAGTGTTGTTAGAATTTTCTTTTCGTTTTTAGGTGCTAACAAGTTGCAGGTGACTTTGGGCAAGTTGAGCAGGACATTAATCGTCCCCTGAAGGAATCCTGGCAGGGGAGCTCTCCTCGCGAGGGTTGAGGCGAGGTGTAGCTGGCGAAATAGCTCGCCTCGCATGGGTTTGGGCGAGCTGCAGCTCGCGTTACATCTGGTGTCACAAGGGATAAGGCCTGATGGACCAAGCGACATACCTCGTACCACAAGCCCCCAGGATCGCGTTTGAGCTCGCGTCGCGAGGACTAAGGCGAGGTAAGTTTCACGCGTCGCCAGGTAAGGATTTTTTGGCTTATTTTTATTTTTTTCCCCTTATTTCTCTTAACATCTCCCTCACTTAAACGCCCAAAGCTAAACAAAATAAAAACCTAACCTAAATAAAACGCACATCACCGCTCATAAATTTCCTCACCCTCACACACTCACCAGCACACTGCCCATCGTTGTCTCTCCCATACCCATTGAAGTCAAGCAAACTCCTGCTATTTCTTTCACTTGCACCAGCAATTCACAGGCAGATCCTTTCTCTTAAAGCTTCTAAGGTATGATTCTTATATCTTTCCTTTGCAATTTCGAGTTGGGTAAAGGTATGCAATTAGACATGAAATTCGGGGGTTGTTATTCATTGTAGTTTTGTGTTTGTGTGTCCCAACCCCATGAACCCCATAGGAATGGTGTTGCTATTGTGTGAACAAGTGGTAGTAAGAAACTCCCAAGCCGATTTGGGAGGGTGAGGCAATCCCTCACCCCTACAAGCACTCCCATGGCACTAGTGCATGCTAAGTGTTTGCTATAATGCCTCAATGGCATTCCTTGTCCCCATTGGAGCCCGAGTCTCCGGGATTAATAGACTAGTGTTATGTAGTTGTGCACCATGTTAAAATCTTGAGTGTGGGGTGCCTCACTGGTAGTCCGATGCTTCAAAATTGGAGGAAGCACCCATGTGTTGTTGTTTGATTCTCATGTTAAGAAAATACGAGGTGAAGTCTGAGTAATCTCGGAAATGTGGGCAATACCATATGTGTCATATCGTAATGAAGTTTTAACTGATTAATGATTACTTGTGTAGGAACAATTATTCCTCCGAGAAAAGACACCGACAAATGAAAGGCTACTTCCACTGCTCCGGCTAAAGCAAAGGCGACCTCCGCACCTCCCCCAAAGAAGAGAAAAGGGAGAGAAGCTACCTCCAGTCAAGGTGAAGGAGCACAAGCTGTGGCAGTTGTAGCATCCATGCGTCCACAACCCCAAGGCCAACAGAAGTTTGGCATCAGAAGCATACCCCCGCATACTAAGGATTGGTACAGGCGATGTAGGCCTAAACATGTACATCCGAAAGCCGCTATCCATGAGCGACTGCAAGCAAGGTACCAGGATATTTGGAGGGGCATCCATGATGTAGGGTTGAGCTATGTCTTCAAGAACACAGGGGATATTAATCTCAATCTAGTGCGGGAATTCTTTGCAGGGTTTGATCCATAGGACACCGAATAGCTGGTGCCGATTTGTGGACGGTTGATAAACTTTTCAGCCACAATATATGTAGCTTTTTAGGTGCTCCGGATGTTCCTGTGGAGACATTGGACTACTTCATTCACCTTCCTATATATAGAGAGTTGAGACACACGTTATGTGATGTCAATTCTATGGCAGCGTGGATCCGTGATAAGAAAACAAATCAGCACAGGAAGTTCCCCAAAAAGAAGATGAGGGTGGAGGCTCAAGTTTGGTTGAAACTGATTAATGCGCGGCTCCTACCATGCAATCATGACACGCTCATTAGCCGAGAGAGAACTTGTGTACTCTACTTCCTCATGATGGGTCAAAAGGTGAATGTGGGTCATCTGATCCGCTACCAAATGTCTTTGGTAAGAACGAGTAAGAAGGTCGATCGAATTCCATTTGCCAATTTTTTGACTCAGTTCTTAAGACATGAGGGGGTTGAGGAGGACATAGAGTTTGACCACATCATTGATCAGCCCATACGACAAACAGATATCACTAGTGTCCGGGAGAAAGAAAAGACTTCCATGTTGTCGTTGACAGGTACCGAACGCAATGCTCGTGATGATAGTTTTATGGCCCATTTCTATGGGATGATGGATTTGCAACTGAGGATAGGGGGTCGGCCGGCCATGACTGAGGAGAGGGACTTATTGGATGAGCGGTTCCCGCTCAACGCTCATGCTCAACAGCTGGTTGGGCCAAGTGATGGATACAGACTTCCGGATAACGAGGACATTAACACACCTGAGCAGTCTGAGGCTGAGCCGGACCAGTCAGACGATGAGGACGATGATGACGAGGAGGAGGAAGCACAGGAGGAAGAGTGGGCAGCCTCAGTGGATGAGAGCGACGATGAAGCATGACCAGGGAGTTTTTCCTTACACTCTACTCATTTTTCTTGTTTTATCATTTTGTGCATGCACTGAGGACAATGCATGATCTAAGTGTGGAGTGGGGACTTGTAAATATTAGTTTTGCTTAGTTATTTGTTTATTTTTAGTAAGTGTCGTCTTTGTTTTAGTTGATTGTTTTGGTTATTAGTTTAGTTAATTGTTTTAGTTAATTGTTTTAATTATTAGTTTAGTTATTTGTTTTTAGTTATTTGTTGTTAGTTAGTAGAAGAAAAAAACAATATATAAAAAAAAATAGAAAAATTGGACTCTTCCCGACGATGGATCTCCTAGACAGTTTTCTTGAGGGAAGTAAGTCTAAAGAAAAACAAACCAAAAATATTTTCTTGCAGGCAGTGTAGTAATTCCCCCTTGATATTTCTTTGGGCCGCGGTTCTTTTCCAAGGGCTTTTAGTTGAATCGGGGTAGTTAGTTTTAATTTTTAGGAGTAGGAACCACGGGGATATGTATTTAATTGTAGCAATATCTCTTAGCTTTGTTATGCCTTGAGAATAGTTAGTACTATGGTTGTGATGCTTAGGCTCGATTTTTGACTCTAGTATAAGTACTTTAAATCATAGGTTCTTAATTTTGCTTAACTGCTTGGACTGGAGTATCGCGATGAAACCAATCCTGATTGAGTTATGTGCCATGTTTGTGTGAGGTTTTGTATGTATTCTGTGCATTGCATTTGATGTCTAGAACTTGCCTCGTATATGTGCAAAGCGAAAAAGTAGTCTTGTTCAGTCTAGGAAGTGATATAGGCATTTCTTTGTTAAGCCAGATATATATAGTTTACCCACCTAAATGTTATGTATCATAGTTAACCCATTTGAGCCTATAATCCTGTTTCTTTGGTAACCACATTACAAGCCGTACCCCTTTGTTTTAATAGACCATATAATTGAACCTTCTCACCTCTCATGAGCACTTGAATTGTGATGAATTATGAAAAAGTTAAAGTGTGGGGTGGTGGGTTGGCTTTTGAGTGGAACAATTGAAATAAAGAGAAAGATGCACTGTTTTAAAAAATAAATGTCAATAAAAGCCACTTGAAGAGAAAGAAAAAAAAGAGAGAGAAAAATGATAATAGTGTATTGTATAAAAAATAATTCTTGATGATGGTGGCTAGTGATATACTCGTGCTTAAAGAAGTATGGGGTAATATAATTTGAAGTGAAGGTGGAATGTTGGGTTACACATAAGTATGAGTTGTTGTATTAATGTATATGTATTAAAGTGCTTAAGGAAGGTGTAGTCACTCATATCTAAATATATCCTACCCGACCCACAGCCTACATTACAACCAATGAAAGTCCTACTTGATCTTAAACTGAATGAACTCGATTAGTAGAGTATTATACTACGGGCAAGCCTATGGTGCATCATTTGTGGTATATGAATGTTATTTATGAGAGCGAGTGAATTTTTCCTATCTTGAGTTCCTACGTTCTTAAAATTCTTTGTGTGTGGAACTAAGCTCTTTGATTGGGTGAGGGCACGTGATTCATAAGGGAAAGGTAATGTCGTTCACCTCCGTGTTAGAGTAAGTAAGTGAATTGTGAATAAGGCATGGTATTTGTGAGTCAAATCTTGAGGCGAGGATGTTACACCTTTGGTCTTAGACTATTTTAAATATTCTTGGTGTAATGAGCTAAGGGAATTGTTTAGAAAGGCTGTGTCTATAAGTGTAGTTTGATTGCTCGAGGACGAGCAATGTTTAAATGTGGGGTATTGATGTGTGGCTATAATTCCATAGTTTACTAGACATATTCTCTCGAGTAATTACCACAATTTACTAGATATATTCTCCCGAATTACGCAAGCTGGCATTAAGTACGTCTCACTCGGATCGCAACAAGGTTTCGTTATCCCTAATCCCACCTTTAAATCCTCCGTATTTATCCCTCATATACGTTAGGAGTGATGTTGTTCAACAACTACCTAAATATGCACTCTCTCCCGAGTAATAAATACTAAATAGGCACAATTAATAGAGGGCCATTCAATCAACCACAATAATATTATAGTTGAACAAATAGAGAAAATACTACGGCAAATCTATATTAACGTAACAAGAAAATCATCCTTCAATAGGTTCCATCAAAACCTTAGATTAGGAGTTTAGCTACTCATACTCATAGTAACAATATCCAAAATATTTTGCATAATTAAATTACAAAGTAAGAATAAAGGGATGTAGAAATCGATGAGTCTAGCTCCCAACGGTTATTCCACGAGTTATCCTTGCCTCCAGTTGCCAAAACAATCCTCAAAAGTGGCATTTTTAGATTTATTTATATGTGTAGAAAAAGACCTAAATGCGTAGGCCAAGTCCTAGTCAAACCAGGAGACGAAATAAGTCTTCAAAGCTCGGAATGTGCGTGTCTCAGACCAAGCCTCGCGAGGCATAACACCAACTTAAGCTCGCCCCAGGCCTGCGTCGCGAGGTATAACGCCTGCTTGAGCTCGCCCCAGGCTTGGCGTCGCCAGCTCCCACGCGAGCTAAAGGGCTCGTCCAGCCTGCTCTAACGCCTGCTCTAGGCCTGGCTTCGCTAGCTTTTCATTTGTCGGCTGCTCACTTCTTTCTTTCTTCTTTTAAATTGTTTTTGAGCACGCTTTAGACTCTAATTATTCCTTTTGCTCTACTTTCATCTCCAATTCACTTACACATAAAATAGACTCCATTACGCGCAAATAAAATGTAATTTATCATTAAAGCATATAAAATGCAAGGCGAATAATGTGCTAAACTATGAAATTATAGCCACACATCAATATGGCGAATAATGTGTATCTTTGCTAGAGAGAGAAGGAGAATCTTCTTCTGAAAAGTGTTCTTGTCCTGTGAATATTACGTGCCTTTCTTCCTTATCTTTTTTCCTTATTTATTTGAGACATGTCTCTAACAAACCCTAATAGTACAAGTGCAGAGAATATTTTCTTTAATATCCTATTTCAAAAACTAGCCATTATTGTTCTGTCAACGGTGCTCGACCTCGGTCATTGTTGACATCTCGACAACGAATCTTGTTGCTCCTTGGCCGACCTAAACTGACTCTTTCCTTAATGCTATATTACCCTAAATATTCTAGGGCAGATTTTGACCTATACAGTATGCCAAACGTCTTTGAAGTTTGAAAACCTGTGAATAATTAATCAAACTCTCAGACATTGGGACGGCTTTTTATTTCTTTTGAATGAGCTCAGCCGTGGACCGGTGACTTAAGTCTTCTGTTATAGATGAAACTAACGTGCCAGTCCAAGTTGTATGGCTATCACTCTATATTAATTGTGGAAGAAAACTATTACTGCGATCCAAAACCAAACAATAACCGCGGCCAACTTTGCTTACCTCGGCCAATTTTATTGGGTACTTAATATTTTCCAACAGCTATGTGTATCTAGTTAAATATGTCCACCAAAATTTGGTCAAATGAAAAAAAAACACCTTATATTTTGTCTCCATTGAAATTTATTTTATTGAGCACTAGGCCAGGTCCGTAAGTGCAGAACCTGTACTTATATTTAGTTCATTCATCTACAAAACAAAAAGTCAATAACATTGCCATCTACCATCTGACACATGGAGCAGCTCAAAGATTAAGAAGCACAATTGTCTTCGTAATGATGTACTATAACTGAAATGAAAATATAGCACCCACTGAAATTGTTGATGGGATGAATATAGGATTCTTTCGCCATTAAAGGAAATTGTACATCACGACGGTCTATACTCTATCGTCACCTCTATTCGCTAAGAGTGCTAACACAAACTGTATTTGAGGTACTATCTGCTAACAACATATATAAATTGCAATCCATTATACCAATTATGTGATAATGCTATGCTTGTTACTTCATCAGTCCCAAATTATGTGCTACTTTTTCCTATTAAGTCTATCCTAAAAAATAATATTACCTTTCTATATTTAAAATAATTTAACTTTAAAAAAATTTCTTTTACCTTTAATGAAATAATTTATAGCAACAAAAATATCTAATACTACTTGTTATAGACCACAAGTTTAAAAAGTTTTTCAACTTCTTAAAATTCCGTGCATAGTCAAATGGTGCCACATAAATTGAAGAGGAGGGAGTATATAATTTCATTTCCTAGATTAAAGCCATCAATATGGGATTGGCCCGTTGGGCCAGTCCAACCCAACCCGTAATTTAATCGAGTTGGGCTAAAATTTTTGAAGCCCACCTAAAAATGAGACTTTTAAGCCCGTAGGTTAGGTTGGGCCGGTACGTGGGCTCAACAAACATATTTAATAAAAAAATATAAAGAACTAAAAATAACACAGAGTAGTCCAATCCCAAACTAGTAATATTTTATGTAACTTTAAAAAAAGTTGTTCTTAAGATCTTAGTTATTTCTTAATGTTTAACTAATTAACATTGCATATAACTATAGATTTAGATGAAAATGAAAATGTAAGACATGTTTGTTTCACAAGACGATTCAAATGTGCTTGATAAAAATGATTTATTGGTGTTTGATATTCCATGAGCACCTTAAAAATATTTTTGAGTAATTTATTTTGAGTATTGACTTTTAATTAATGAAATATTATCCTCATTTTTGTGTTTTATTGTAATCTATTAGAACAATACCAAAAGTTATTAAATTTTGCCAAACTCGTCTCTCTCTCTCTCTCTCTTTCTATATATATATATATATATATATATATATATAAAACTTAAATCTTAACAAATATAAAAGATAATTTTTAAAATTATAGGTCGGCCCTTGGGGCCGGTGACTCACGTAAGGTTGGGCTGGACTGGCCATTTTAAAGCCATCAAAACAATGGACCAACCCAGCCCGTCAAATGCCAAAGCCGGCATGGGCTGGACTAGGCTGGGCCGGGCCAACCCGTATTAACCGCTCTAACCTAAATGATGAAGTGTCAACAATAATATATATGCTAGTATAAACATATATCTAATAACTATAGTAGATGTTAAAGCTATATGATTTAGAGGTTATGGATTCTAAGCTTATTGGTAAACAAGTGTAATTTTTGTCCAAAATATTGCTGATTATTTCTCCTATTATACAGGTTTAGATTATAATTTGTAATTTAGATGTCTTAGTTTAATGTTTCAGCTTCAATTCGAACCAAACTTGAAAGGACCGCCTAGTATGTATACAACTCATTCAAGGCCCACCAGGCAAGCCAGTTACCTCCAAAGAATCAAATGGGGTCCTTATTGAATATTTAGTAGTTGGATCCAATTTTTATACCTAACAGAAGGGTCATGTATGAGACATGTATACAAACTTGCGTGTTAATGAATATTTAAAAATCGACTGAACCATATCGCACCGAATCGATTTTTAGGTTTCTTTTAAAAACACATATAGATTCTTATATAAATCTACAAACGTACCGATAATTAGGGTAGATTTTTTATTTTATGAAAATAAACCGAAAAATACCGAACCGTACTGAATAATTTTATATGTGAAAAATATATTTATATATTAAGTTTAAAAATAATAAAGCATTAAATTTTTCCTTGGGCCTTGGAATTTTGAAATAGGTTACAAACTAACAAGTAGTTAAAATCAAAATTCTAATTCCCAAACCTATTATGCTACTCTTATTGAAACTAAATTATTTCCAGCATATTCACTAGCAAGATACAAAGTATTCTAACGATTATGAGTAGCAAACTGCAATGTATTGATATGTTTCCTTTCGTATGATTTGGATTTATCTTTTTGAATATTTAATCTTCTATAGACTTTATTCTTGAGTGAGCTTGGTTAATATCTTTCTACTCGTGTGATTTATCTTTTCTTTGTCTTTGCTTAGTTTCTTTTACGTTGTTATAGAGTAGTTGATGGATCTATGCTTTAACCATCTTTCATGTTTCTTAATCATCACCATTTATAGCATATTTGGCCAAGCTTCTCCAAAAGTAGAAGCACTTTTTCCCCAAAAAAAGTACCTTTTCCCCCCCCAAAAGTACTCCTTCCATTTCAATTTAGATGAGGTAGTTTGACTCGGTACGGAGTTTAAGGAAAAAAAAAAGACTTTTGAAACTTGTGGTCTTAAAAGCTTAAGCGGTAAAAGTTTTGTGGGGCCATGACATTTGTGTGGTTATAAAAACTTCTCATTAAGGGTAAAATGGGTAAAATAAGAAGTTTAAAGTTAATTATTTTTAAATTTAGAAATATGTCATTTATTTTGAAACAGACTAAAAAGGAAAGTACCTCATCTAATTTGAAACGGATGGAGTACTTGTTTTTCAACGTTGAAGTGTTTGACCAAACTTTTGGAAGAAAAAAAAATACTTTTGAGGAGAAGCCAAAGTAGTTTTGGAGAAGCAGAAAAAAGTAGCTTCTCCCAAAAATACTTTTTTGAAAAATATTTTTGAGAAAAATGCACTTAGAAGCACTTTTTAAACGTTTGGCCAAACACTAATTGTTGCTTACAAGTACTTTTCAAATTACTTATAGCCTGTTTGGCCAAAGTTCTAAAATCAGCTTATTTTGAGAAGTGCTTTTTTCAAAAGTACTTTTTAAAAGGTGCTTTTGGTGAGAAGCAGTTTGGGTTTGACTAATTAATTTGAAAAATACTTTTGAGCAGTAATTAGTGTTTGGCCAAGCTTTTGAAAATTTCTTCTAAGTGTATTTTTCTCAAAAGTGCTTTTGGAGAGAAGCTACTTTTTTCTGTTTCTCAAAAACTGCTTCTGCTTCTCCTCAAAAATACTTTTTTTCCTTCTAAAAGTTTGGCCAAACACCTCAATTTTTGGCCAAAAGTGCTTTTGGCCAAAAAGTACTTTTGGCCCAAAAAGAAGCTTGGCCAAACAGGCTATTAGCCAAATACAAACTCCTTCTCACCAAAAGTACTTCAGAGGAAAATACTTTTGAGAAAAAACACTTCTCAAAATAAGCCGATTTTAGAAACTTAGCCAAACAAGCTATTAAATAGTAAAACTGTTTAGAGAGTTTTGCTAAGTCCTATAAAAATATGTATAGTATTGTATTCTACTTTTATTAGTAACTTTTATATGACATTTAAAAAAAAATACCGAAAATTAACCAAACTGTACCGATACCGAAGAGAAACCGACATGATTGGAACCGTTTCGAAAAGGCTAATTTTGATTATACATAATAGAATAACCAAAAAATTGGTATGATACAAATTTTATAAAATAACTGGCCGAACCGAACCATTTACACAAACAAACTATTTTATGAGGGCTCGAACTCAAAATATTTTATTTTATTAGTATAATCATTCTCATCCCACCACTCCTTGATAGTGTTGTCTCAACCTAATGTCATGCCTAACTCTATTGGTCATAAACTAGGAGTATGTGATAGAAATGGGGGCCTTGTTCTTTAAGTTTCTTAAATGGCTACTGGTATCTGTCACAACAACAATAATTTGAGAATGATTGGGACTCCAGACTTCAAACAATTTGTTGGTTTGTCAATGTGCAGTGAAGTACTATTGTACTACAGGTCCATTCAGAAGAGGGCCTGGTTATTTATTACTATGTGATTACCCAATATGAACAACAAGTGCGCTATTGTTGTACTGTAAAGGAAGTAGATAACAAGCAAATAATAATGTACAAGTTTGAATTAATAAAGGGACATTTAACCACTAGTCCACTATACCCAATCACTTTTTTTATTCATCCGGTGTTTCGGTATCCGTATTGAGGCCCCGATTAATTTGGACTTATGTTGCGTAAGGCCCGTTAAAGGAAAGCGCTATCTAATCAAGATTTTTTCTATTTTCAAACTTCGAACTAATTCTCTAGTTAAATGTAATAGAGTCTTATTTATCCTACCACAAATTTACGTTGTTATTATCTAATCAATTGTGAGTACCTTTCCTTTTCTTCCTCTTCTTTCCTGCCCCTACACTGCTTAGAACTTCCAACTATAGTTCGTTACAATGTGTCCCACTTCATTGGGGTACCCTTTTGGAGTACCCTTTTGGAGCCTTTATTGCTTACTATCCTATTCTTGAATTGTAAATTTTCTTCCCTTATATGCTTTTTAGAAGTTTGAGATGATTTTATCTACAAGACCATTATTAGCCAAGAATTCACATATAGCTAACTTACTATGGGCTTAACTTTCTTATATTGACAACGTAAAATAATTTTTCATTTCAGTGTTGTTTAACTTATTATTATAGCAGTTCATTATACCATTTGTCCAAGTTAATCTTGCTTTACAGACATTACTTGTAGTTAGCTTCTAACTAATGATAGCGTGGACTTTCTTTATATGTTGGAGTGTAATAGCCTGTTTGACCAAACTTTTTTTTTACCAAAAGTATTTTTTAGGCCCAAAATATATTTTTCACAGTTAAGGTGTTTGAACAAGCTTTTAGAAGGAAAAATAATCGCTTTTGAAAAGAAGCAAAAGTAGTTTTTGAAAAGAAGAAAAAAATAGTTTCTCTTCAAAAGTACTGTTGGGAAGAAGAAACCCCATCCTAATTCTGATTTTCATAGAGTTTTGCCTAGAGATGGAGCAGAGGGAATGAAGAAGAAGATGACCTAGAAAAACCTCATATGTTCCGACCAAAGTGATTATGTTCGATTCAGCCTATGTTATACAGATTATATTCAGTGGAGTGTTCACGTGGAAGAGCCACAGCCTTTAGATCAAGTCAATTAATTCATGATAGATTAATTATAGACCATCAGACAGTCTTAATACTAGAAACTTCCCTCACGTGACTAACATGATGGAATATAGTTAGTTGAGTAGAAAGAATAATTTTTTTATTAATAGGCAAATTAGAATATAATAAGTGTACATAGTTTCTCCTTGCTGCTATTCTTTATTCTTCAAATGTAAGTGTATATATACATGTACAATAACAATGATGAAATATACAAAGAAATTTTTTCAATTCCTTTTTCATTTTGTACGAGCACTTTTCTAAAATATATTTTTGAGAAAAATACACTTAAAAATACTTTTTAAAAGCTTGGTTAAACACTGATTGATATTCAATAGTATTTTTTAAATTAATTAGCCAAACATAAAATGTTTCTCACCAAAAGTAAACAAAATACTTTGGAGAAAAACACTTTTCAAAATTCTTGCTTTTATCAGTATATTTACATCAATGGCATATAAAAGCCACTATGTACGGATACACAAGAATGAGAAAGAATTAAAAAGAAAACAAAATAAATCTGTTACTACATACAAATAAACTATTACAACATTGGCTATACACTCTCACAACATTGGCTATAGCTTATATGCTCAACAAATGTATAAGAAGATTCTTTTTTTTCTTTGTTGTGAGTGGGGAGGTGGGGGGGGGGGTGTTCGGGGTTTCTCTGATGTAGTTGCTAACTTCAAAATTTGTGGATTTAGTACTCAGTTCCTTAAGAGAACTAGCCACTATATTCAATATAATTGCAATTTGGCATTCCTGCACCTGCAAAATAAGAAGTAAAATGATGTCAGGAAAAATATGAAAAACAAAAAACCTTGAAGTTCCGTTTCTGCATCAGTTTAAGTTAGCGTTTGGACATAAATTTGGTTGAAATTTGAAAATTTGAGGTTTTGAAGATAAGATAAAAAAATAATTTTTGAAAGTTGAAATTGTGTTTGGACATGCATTTTACTTGAAAAAAATTTAAAGTTTTGTGAGTAGAAAACTGCAAAAACTACTCTAGAGCTGTTTTTGGGATTTGAAGACTTTGTTTACCAAAAAAAAATTAAAATATATAAACAAGCAAATATTTGAAAACAAAATTTGAAAAAAGAAGCTCCCAAATTTTATGGCCAAACGGGATCTTAAGTTATTTAACTAGCCAAACCAAACCAACCTTGTTGAAGAATATGCTCTTCCTTTACTGCTGAAAGTGGACACCAAAAAGGCATTGCATATCAGTTTCAAAATTTGCTAGCTGATGTACTGCCTGCAATGGAACACAAGAAAATATGGCAAATCGTAGAGAAAATTTCAGCTAGAACCTGAAACCTAACACACTTTTAATTACTTAAGTATGTTATGTCTCAACACACTCGTGTGTGGGCCTAATCTTTTTCATCAGCGGCGAAGGCAGAAGTCGATCTACCAGCAGAGGCGAATCCAAGATTTAAATTTTATGGGTTCAACCATTAAGGTTTTTAGCATTACATCATTATATTTTTAAAGTTATGAGTTCATATTTACTATTTATTGTAATTTTAATAAATTTTTACACATAAATTTATACTCCGCAATAAAAGCACTGGGTTCAGTTGAACCCGGTGCTAGAGGGCTGGATCCGCCCCTGTCTACCAGTTCGGCCGAACCCAATAATTTTTGCTCAACAATATATTTGTATTAAGAAATTCATTAAATATGTACAAATATTAAATTTAGAACCTAGTCATTAGTATTTAAAGTCATCGTTAAAATCCTGGCTCCGCCTCTATTTTTCATAGGATAAACATGTGAAATGTCTTTTACTTTTTGATGGTAATGAAATTTGAACTCAAAATCTATTGTTTGCTCAGAAATCATGTCAAATTATGTGACCACGTCATTTAAAAGTTTAAACTGTTAGATATAACACACAGGGCATAGGGTTGAAGAAACTACAGGCACATGTGAAGAATCAAGAAAAGCTTCTGGGAATGACATCAAACAATCTTCTCTTCTTTGTGGTGACATTGTGGCAACACCAACATTGCTTCCTTGTTGTTGTCGTTGTTGAAAAAGGTTGTTTTGTAAACATGCTGGGTTTGCAAAATTGGCCATGTGAGATGGAAACTCCTTTGCAAATAAGTTATCAGTGTTCAAATTAGAAGCAGCAAGTTTCATAGAAAGAAACTCCACTTGTTTCTGAAGAGATTGAACATAATTGATTATTTCATCTAGCATCCCTGCTTTGCCAATCACTTTGTTGCAACCTGGTACTAAATCTTGTAAACATTTCATCTTCTTACTTATTTTCTCTCTTCTTGCCTGCACAATCATTTAAAAAATAGCCAATTCCTATCAAAATCAACAAATCAAACATGTTTCATTCCAAACTAGCTACGGCGATTATACTGTCAATTCATATAAGTTAAAACCTACTAATAATCAGTGACGGATCTACATGTTATTTTTGGGTGCTCAAGCACTCATTATCTTTGACAAGATTTAGTAAATTTGTATAGGTAATTATAAAAATATTAAGATAAATATTAAATGAGCACCTATAACTAAACTCTTTTTTCCTTTTCTTTCAGAATTTTTATCGGTGAGCAGCCACGACTTTAAAATCCTGGATCCGCCACTGCTAATAATGTAAAAAGATTTGACATTTTTATGGTAACACTTACTCTCTCTGCTAAGCTGTGGCTATCAGTAGCTTGACCACGGCGTGCTCTAACATGAATATAATCAGGTTTTTTAACCTCTGAAATCTTGGAATTCTCCTTTGCACTTTTCACTGTGATCTCTGACTTCACTTCCCCTGCTTCTCCTTCAATTTTTCTAGCTTTATATTCATCTTCCTCATAAAACTGCCAAATGAAATAAACAAACAAAAGATACCTTAGCTTTACATCTTCATTCATAAATATTCAAATTTAAGCGAATTATGCTCAAGCATAAACAACATTTACAACATGGGAAATCGGATCACAAACTATAGAGACAAAAAACGCCAGGTGTTTTGTTTCATCAGCCTAAGTTTTGGTGGGCAGAATTACCATATACCTTGAGGCGGAGTTAGTATTTAAAGTCTATGGGTTCGAAATTCTAATCTTTTGTAAGTTGATGGTTTCTAAATTAATAATTTTTAAATATTTAATAAAATTTTAAAGATAAATATAGTGTTTGAAACCAAAGCTACTGGGTAGCTCCGCCCCTGCATAAACGATATACCGTGCTAATGGGAGACAACAAGAATAATTATAGTGAGTGCAAATTAGCTCGGATACAACCATTAATAAAAAGAAAAATTTACAAACCTCTGCTTTTCTCTTCTTGGTTGACGTTTTTGTCATCGATGAATTTGAGAGTGTAGATAAAGATTGATGAGCCAATTCCAGAGAATTATTGGCAAAATCAGAGCCTGCCCAAGTTTTTTGTTCACTTCCAAACATATTCAAGCTACGTGAACTTTCGTCCAATTGTGGATCAATCTTGATTGGAAAATTCTGAACTTGACTGCAGTCCATAATATGTTCACTAATTAAACTGTTGAAATGAGCAAGATTTTGATTTGGTAAAGAAGAAAGCTGCTGTTGACATTGGTATAGACGTTCAAATATAGCTCTCTGCCTTTCAAGAATGCTGATTTCCTCGCAGCCTAACATGTTGGAAATGCTATTTTTGTCACTGTGAACTTTGTATGAGTAGAAATCTTAGTTTGTGGTCCTCTGCTCCTTTGGTTTGTGAATCTTGAAAAGATGGAGAGGAGATTTATACAGATCAGAAGCCATTTGGATATGGATAAAGACAAAGGCAGATACATAATTTAAACAAGATTAGTTCGACTCTAAAAGTTTTTATTGAAATTTATTGTACTTCGGAAATTACTCCTTTTATGTTATTTTATGTGAAGTTGTATCTATTACCAAGTTTAAAAAATAAATAAAGGTTTTTGAAACTTATGGTTAAATATTTTTGTGAGTAAAAAAATCATACCACTAAGAATAAAATGAAAAGTTTAAGTTATATACATCATTAGTATATGAACTTTTACATCATCAGATCAACTTTAACTATGATAGCACGTAACTTGTCTTATTTTTAAGATTACGAATCGTGCATTTTAAGGAGCCTTACTTGTTGATATCTTTTTAAATGACGTAATAATATAAGAAATTATTCACATTAACAATATATATGTATATAACTTAAAATTCATTTATTTTTAAATACAAAAATATCTCTTTCTTATTAAAATAGAGCAAAAAAATAAAGTGACTCATATAAAATAAAACAAAGAAAATAAGATTAATGAAATTTTAGTAAATTATACACATAATTTTGAGTTGAGTTTAATGCATTGGCCTCCGAATAAAGGGAGTGAGAGAGAGAGAGAAGGGAAGTGGGGGCTGCGGCAGGGAGTGGCCATCAAATCGAAGCAAATCAAGAATGTGCTGATAAGGAAAAAGAATGGTGGGGTTGAAGTTGAACGATTGGATACCAACTCCTCCCTTATACAAAAAGCCATTATATATTATGAAATTTTTTTTTAGATACATTTGCATATAATTTCAGTAGAAGATGGAGTTGTTAGTTTAGTGTATTTATGTCCACTGTATCTTCAATACAACCTCCCATATTTAAAAAGAATTTTGTCACAGCAAATGATCTTTCGCATGAAAATCACACTGCAGGAGTGTATTTATGTTGAGAAATTTATTAAATATGTACAAGTATTAAATTTAGATCTCAGCTATTAATACTTGAAGTCGTCGTTTTAAAATTCAAAACCTATAAAGATAAAATCTTGACTTCGCCTCTGATACTGTACTGATGCTATTTTAAAGAAATTTATGTGGTTACCCATCAATTGAGACAAACAGCCTATGCCTTATAGATGAATGGTCCATTCCACAGTATGCTTTAGCAAACAACTTATTAACGTGATAATAAGAAATTGCAATTAATCATTCGATGTTCCTTCTTTCTCTCTTCGCTAATTTTCAGTGAACAACAGATCATGTTGTTCGGCTCCCTTTCTAATCCAACTAATGAGGAAATGCCTTTGAATGGTCAGATCGTCGACATCCACCATAGGCTTGACCAGAGGCGGATTCAGAATTTTTAATTTATGAGTTCGAGATTCTAATTGTTTTAAGTTATTGGGCTCTAAATTAATAATTTAAATATATTTAATGAATTTTTTTAAGACAAGTACTGAGTTCAAATCAAAGCTACTGGTTCGCCCAAACTCGCTCCCGGAACTCTAGCTCCGCCCCTTGGCTCGACAAGTTATATCCTCCTCCTAGATATTTTGAAGGCAATGCTAGGACCTTTTCAATACTGTCCTTTTGAGTAAGGAACGAAGTGAATTTGATCAATAAGGCGGAAATATATAATAAAGAACCGAAGAGAACATGAATTTTTGAATCTATTGTCTCATGATGAGGAACTTTTTTATTTTTGAAAATTCTTAGGGAAACTCGTAGTCGCTACCCTTCAGGTGTGCATTGGATAACTTGCTCACTATGGAATAGCTCGCAAACTATACATGATATGTAAACTGTTGGACTCATGATGTCACGATCCAAAATCCGTTAAAGGTCGTGATGGCGCCGGACACCACTATCAGGCAAGCCAACACTAAATGGTTAATTAAATTCTCATTTTAATATTTTTGAAATCGTAAATTTACTTCAATCTAACTAGTAAAATTTGAATTTACAGAATAACAATAATGTTTTCCAATTTCAGTACTGAACATCCCATAATCATCCCAGAACCCGGTGTCACAAGTGCATGAGCCTTTTCTAAAAATTTAAAATAAAATACAATAACTGTACGGAATACAACTTGGACAGGGAAGAAAATACAATACTCTGAAGGAGACTCTGCTGGCTGCGGTGCGTCGTATAGAATGCAGCTCACCTAAGTCCCTGCCGTAATCGCGCCTCTGCGCCCACAAAGCCGCTAAACATATGTGTACCTGCACAAGAATGTACAACAAGTGTAGCATGAGTACGTAAATCAACATGTACCCAGTAAGTATTCCGCCTAACCCCGAATAAGTAGTGATGAGGAGTCGACTTCGACACTTACTAGTGGTCCAATAATATCAGGTACAGTAAAAAAGTGAATAAATATGAGACAGAGTAAATATATGAAACAAACAAGTATAAAATATGTGCTACAATTTTTCTCTTTACAATTTACTCAAACTCTCATCTGGTAAGTTCTCTCCGTATATATATATATATATATATATATATATATATATATATATATATATATATATATATATATATATATATATATATATATATATATATATATATATATATATATATATATATATATATATATATATATCAGGGAAAAACCCTCAGATACACTAGCTTCTTGCCAAATATTACGCATGATTCCATGAGGATAATATATATAAAGGAAGTGCCAAGGCGTACGGCCTGATCCAACATAAAAGTAAACTGTGCACTGCCGAGGGTCGAACGACACGAACTATAGATGCATCTATTAACCTGCCGAGGCGAACGGCCCGCTCTCATGAGAGTGTGGTACATAAATCCTGCCGAGGCGAATGGCCCGATCCCATAAGAGTGGTAGAAGGAAATACCCCGCTCGTGAATCATACGTGCGACGCGGTCAAATATAAATTTAAGGAATCTCTCCGCTCGCGGATCATATTTGCGACGCTGTCAAATATAAATTTAACATTAAGATGATATCTCTTTCTTGATTCTTTTCAAAAATATGGGAAATTCAGCTTGTAGCCTTTTAAGGAAATTACCTCGCTCGCAAAACATACATGCGACGCGGTTACACATAAATTTCTTAAGATATTATAGCATTACTCAATCCTTTTCGAAATTACGAAGTTCAAATGAAACCTTTTAAATCTTAAGTTATTCAATTTCAATTCCTTTCAAAACATTTAATAAGCAAACTCAATCTCGCTCCCTCTCGAGGCAGACAATAAACATAAATCAATAACAATATCAACAAGGCATGATGTGAGCCTAAACCTACCCGAACATAGGTATAGCTAGTAGCTATGCACGGACTCTCGTCATCTCGTGCGTACGTAGCCCCCACAAATAGAAGCACACAATATTTAAGTTTACCTATGGGGTTAATTCCCTCTTATAAGGTTAGGAAGGAGACTTACCTCGCTTCGAAATTCCATAACCGGCTCCAAAGCCTTTCTAACACCCCAAACCGATGCCCGTCGCTCCAAAACTAGTCAAATAAGTTGCAACCCAATCAAAATATACTCTAATACTCATAATTAATTATTTTATAATAATTTTCAAATCCGTTCGAAAAGTTGATAAAATCACCCTCAGGCCCACGTGCCCGGGTTCTGAAAATTTTCGAAGATAAACTTTACCCATAACCCCACGAACTCAAATATATAATTTATTCTCCATTTCATGTCCAATTTCGTGATCAAAATTCAAGAATACCAATTTCTAGGTTTCGTACCAGAACCCCACAATTTTTATAAATTTTCATGTTTAATCCATATATAAATCATATATTTAACTCACAATGAATCGAAAATTACTTACCTCATTATAGATGATGAAATCTCCTCTTCAAAAGCTCCAAAAATTGCCCAACCAAAATAAAATGTGAAGGAAAATGGCCAAATCCCGTATATAAAACTTCACTGCCAGGTCCGCCCTTCTTCGCGATCGCAGAAAGACCATCGCGATCGCGAAGGCCAAAGACACACTGTCCCCAAATTTCCTCTTCGCATTTGCGTTCCTCATGACGCATTCGCGAAGCTTTCCGCCCTCACTGCTTCGCGTTCGCATACCCAGCCTCACGTTCGCATAGGCCAAACATCCTCAGGCCCAGTCCTCATTTCCTTCTACGCGTTCGCGACTCCCCATCGCGTTCGTGTAGGTTCCTCAAGTTCTTCACCGCGTTCGCGTCTCAACCTTCGCGTTCGCGAAGGCCAAATCCCAACAGCCTCAAAGTTCCTCTTCGCGAACGCAGGACTCCCTTCGTGTTCGCGAAGGAGGAAACCAGATACCACATATAGCAGCAGCAAATCATTCCGTTTTGGTCCGAAACTACCCCGAAGTACACCCGAGGCCCCCGGGACCCCGTCCAATCATACCAACCAGTCCCATAACATAACACAAACTTGCTCGAGACCTCAAATCACATCAAACAACATCGAAATCATGAATCACACCCCAATTCAAACATAATGAACTTTGAAACTTTAACTTCTACAATCGATGCCGAAACCTATCAAATCACGTCTGATTGTCCTCAAATTTTGCACACAAGTCACATTTGACATTACGGACCTACTCCAACTTTCGGAATCGGATTCTGACCCTGATATCAAAAAGTCCACTTCTGGCCAAACTTCTCTAAAACCTTCAAATTTCTAGCCTTAGCCAAATGACTCCAAAATGACCTACGGACCTCCGAATCCACTTCCGGACGCGCTCCCAATACCAGAATCACCATACGGAGCTATTCCCAGACTCGGAATCCCAAACGGACATCGGTAACATTGAAACCCAAATTTATGAAATTCTTCCAAAATGCCAACTTTCACGGTCCGGACATACCCAAGTCCGAATTCATCATACGAACCTGTTGGAACCTTTAAATCCCGATTCTGAGATCGTTTACTCAAAAATCCAACCTTAGTCAATTCTTCCAACTTAAAGCTTTCGAAATGAGAATTTTCTTTCCAAATCAACTCCGAACTTCCCGAAATTAAATTCCGACCACGAGTACAAGTCATAATACATGAAGTGAAGCTACTTAAGGCCTCAAACCGCCGAACGGCGCTCTGGATCTCAAAACAACCGGCCGGGTCATTACATTCTCTCCCACTTAATCATATGTTCATCCTCGAACGTGCTAAGAACTGTTCTGGAGTTGTCCGAAATCACTGATTAGCACCTCGTGCACTTACCCGTGCTACCACCACTCAGTTGAGCACACTGGCTCGAGTAAATCTGAAGATTCCCCTTTTGTTTAGTCAAACTAGCCTTAGAGACAAATTCCAACATCCGAAATCTTCTGCTAGGCCTGTTTCCAACATACGATCACCGTATCAATCACCACACGATGTACCAGAACATGGCTGCGTACCTTTGCTGAATTCACACCATGAACCGCAACATTCACATGACCATAATAACATCCTCTGATAACAATAGCCGAAATTCCACGAATCTGATGCTCGCAATGCACCTCATGACATATATAACTCTTGTTCCAACTCTTACAACACCGCCACGACGGAAGATATGTGTAGAAATTCATAACCAACTGCAGAGTCAACAAATCATTGAATCTCTCCCTTTGACTAGAATCATCACCCCATTATGAACCAAATAATGGTATTTGCTCTTTAATATACTTAATATAATCCGATCGTACTGATCCGAGGTCCGAAAATATCTTCTCGCTCAGTATAAGCTGCTCAGGCAACAAGCCACCCTAGACATGACCAAAAGTCTCATATGATGCCGCAATGTGCCAATAAGCTACCAACTCGAACGTGATACATAAGGAACACGAATCTCTGGAAGGGACTACTCAACCCACACAACTAATTAGACAACCGAAAAGGTGTTATGAACCTTCTCCAGAAAATGGAAAGCAAAACACACGAAAATAGATATAGGGGACTGTAATCAACATCCCACTGTTGCGGCGTGCAACCCGATCCAAACAACATACCCATGGCGGCATGCCACATGATCCACACATAAAATCTACATAAAGAGATATCTACCGAGCTAGAATGCTCATTACTACAAATACCCGAATATCAGCCACAAGCACGCTAAGTGCATAATACCATCCATGGGGAGACAGATAGCGCCATACGCTACAAAACTCAAGCACAACTAAGGTGTGATATATGATTTGAATCTCGAGAGCCATCCTGCTCACATAACACCATCGCTATGCGGAACCTCAACACATAAGAAATTTACCAAGCCGTTTCACGACTCACACGACACAATATAGTATTACATGAAATAGCCGACGACGAAACGACATCCAACGTCCGAATACTACTCCATAAGGAGCGCTATGCTAAAATGAACACATCCAGCCTGATATAGAGCCTATATTCGTATTTAAATCCATCCACCTCAATCCGATTCTGATCGCACCGTACTAGGCTAATAACCTTTCAAGGATCCATAATAACCCTTTCTCCCATAATACGCAACAACAACCATCATAACCGGAACAAACTTCCACAGTCCACAACCAAGTGAACCGAGCGCCCTCCAGGCATAAATTTTTCAAATTAGCGATATTACAACCCTCTTCATACTGGGTTTAAATCTTCAATCAATAAAGTGACTACATATCACATTTATACAATCTCCCGTGGGATATGCTCCCATAAACTTCTGCACCAGGTAACAAGTCTATACATTCATACTACCGCCTACACCAACGCTGTAAAGCAATTCAAGAATCTGCATTCAGTATTCAAAGCCTCTTCACACTAGGCACCGATCTCAGGTGACACCAAAAACAATGTCAGCTGAATCTAACCATCTGAGTCCTTTCTCGCTCATCTGAGCTCGTGACATTCTTGTCAACACCGAACCGCAACCTTGATCCTCAACTTCCAAATCACATGCTAATCACCACACTTAATCGTGCCAATGCGCAAGAGCACCAAAACAATTTCATCATAACTCCGGAACTACTAATAGGGTAAACACTTCATCATATAGAAATATTTTACTTAGCTCTTTTCAAGAGAACCATCGCAACACGCAACCAAATTCCCATGACCAGAGAAAATACAACCCACGAGTAGTGGTTTAAACCACCATAATCCTTCCGGGATCCGTCTACACATAACATGCCATAATGCTCGAATGGCCCCAAATGAAATCAATTACGGCGGCCGTCAAACCTCGCACGTACCGCCACAAATCTCATGCACAACTCAGCACGCTGAAGGAGCTGATCATTGCCATCATCATGTCGATTCAACCATTGCTAGCCGAACCCGACTTCTCCTAATTTACTCTGGATCTTCCTTAGAAATAACAACAGCTCCTTTATCAATATAACAAACTCAATCCGCACTCATACTGAGTGACCCCATCTCACGAGACCACATTGCCCCCAAAACCCACGAACCATCTCACACCCTCTTTGTACGCACATCCGCATCTTCAACTAGTACACCCATTATGATATTTCCTTTACGATTTTGAAGTTATTTTCTCCCATTCTTCCATTGCTACACCGCATACCGAAGATAACATAGAACACTCCAAGCCATTTTTATAATCTGCTGCAACAACTCAATACTAACCCACACTACGGACTCGAAATCCTTAGTCACCACACTTTAACTTTTGAATCCACTAGGACTGTTGTTGAGAGTCACCCACTCTGACTTGGTCCCGAATATAATCAACTCCCAGGCTCCACTAGCACATGAACGCCCTTTCAAGATGCACCCGGCTAAATCACTTTCCTTGTAAATCACCTTTACACGAAGCATAAATCCTGAATCTCCCCAAAACCTGAACATGAGTCAATAAGGCCTACTATAGCACACATTCCTCAATCCTTTGCTCAAATTACCGTTGATGTTCTCTCTTCCTTAGTCAAAATATCCCACCTATATGCTGATAACCAGAAATCTCATAATTAGCCGACCATGCAATCCAACCGTAGGCGGTGGAACTCTCCCACTTAGCTTGAAGCTACCATTGCATAACTCTATAACCCGCCAAGATTCTTTCTTCATCGTTGAACTGATCTTGCACAACCAACTCGCCAAGTTCCTCAAAATTCTTCCATTTGACCTTTCATGAACACTCTGAATCACTAACCATATTCACATATTCGACCTCTTGCCGAATAACCAGTAGAATTCTTTCATGACATCCCCATCAACACCACGCAACCGCTAACCTGCTCACAGGAGATAACTCACCTGTGGAAATTCCATGCCGACATCATCCAATGCCGCTGCACTAGGTACAATAACTACGAAATCAGTAACCTATCCTGTGCATGTGCTCATTCACTAGCTGTACAAGTCCTTTCACTCCTCATGGACATCAACTAAAGGTGTGACAATACATTCCAATCCAAAGTCATGTTGTATCCTTCTTCATATCAAGCAACTCCCTCTTGTCATACCCAATCTTCCTCAATATAGCAGTCAATACTCCAATTTAAGTCCGTAGACCTAGTCACGGTCCACCATGAATCCCAAATCACTCTAAACTTTCTCAAGGTGTGTAGTCATCCTACCACAAAACCCATATGCTACCCTGCCCCAAAGGCGAGTCGAAGAAAATCATAACACCGACGAACTTAACACATTCAATCAAGGACGACGACACCACACCTCGGATGAAGATTCTATCACACTAGAAAATACCAAGCCTCGTTACTCCATCAACCCAAATCTGGACATTCATAGGCCAATTGCTTTTCCTTCGCCGAAATAAGATACTGAATCTCGGAACCATGCACTAAGTAAACCTCCTTCCAAGTCATTCACTTCCCCGACACATAGTCAAGCATCCTACCATCACATCAATACTGTGCGACAATAACTCTTGAGTATCATAGCAACCTGTGCATAGCCTCAAAGCTCTCAGAAGTACAGTTACTGGGCTGAAATGACAGAATATCCTTCCACAAGGCGACGACAATAGTCCAATCAACTACGCAAGGAGAAACATCCCGCACCATATCTATAGTACCATTTACAATTCCTCAATTCCCCATTTACAACCAGCGCTTCACGTCGCATAAGAGTGAATGGGAAAGAAATTAAGGCATAAGCCTCAAAGGAATCAAATAGCACGATAAGGAATCGAGAAGAAAAATGCTCCTAACAGCTCTGTAGCCTCTCGAAGATAAGTACACACGTCTCCGTATCGATCCGCAAGACTCTACTAGACTCGCTCATGACTCGTAAGACCTAAGTGAACCTAGTACTCTGATACCATGTTGTCACGACCCAAAATCCGTTAAAGGTCGTGATGGCGCCTGATACCATGTAGTCACGATCCAAAATGGTTAATTAAATTCTCATTTTAATATTTTTGAAATCGTAAATTTACTTCAATCTAACTAGTAAAAGATGAATTTACAGAATAATAACAATGTTTTCCAATTTCAGTACTGAACATCCCATAATCATCCCAGATCCCGGTGTCACAAGTGCATGAGCATTTTCTAGGAATTTAAAATAAAATACAATAGCTGTCCGGAAAATAAATTTGGACAGGAAAGAAAGTACAATACTCTGAAGGAGACTCTATTGGCTACGGGTCGTACATAAGAATGCAGCTCACATAAGTCCCCGCCATAATCGCGCCTCTGTGCCCACAAGGCCGCTAAACATATGTGTACATGCACAAGAATGTGCAGCAAGTGTAGCATGAGTACGTAAATCAACGCGTACCCAGTAAGTATCCCTCCTATCCCCGAAGAAGTAGTGACGAGGGGTCGACTTCGACACTTACTAGTGATCCAATAATATCAGGTACAGTAAAGAAGTGAATAAATATTAGACAGAGTAAATATATGAAACAAACAAGTATAAAATACGTGCTACAATTTTTCTCTTTACAATTTACTCAAGCTCTCATCTATATATATATATATATATATATATATATATATATATATATATATATATATATATATATATATATATATATATATATATATATATATATATATATATATATATATATATATATATATATATATATATATATGGATTTCATCAAAGAGGTTGTCATAATTCAAATCAGGGAAAAACCCTCAGATACACTGGCTTCTTGCCAAATATTACGCACGATTCCATGAGGATAATATATATATATAGGAAGTGCCGAGGTGTACGGCCCGATCCAACATAAAAGTAAACTGAGCACTGCCGAGGGTCGAACGACGCGAACCATAGATGCATCTATTAACTTGCCGAGGATAATGGCCCGCTTCCATGAGAGTGTGGTACATAAATTCTGCCGAGGCGAACGGCCCGATCCCATATGAGTGGTAGAAGGAAATACCCCGCTCGCGAATCATACGTGCGACGCGGTCAAATATAAATTTAAGGAATCTCCCCGCTCGCGGATCATACTTGCGACGCGGTCAAATATAAATTTAACATTAAGATGATATCTCTTTCTTGATTCTTTTCAAAAATATGGGAAATTCATCTTGTAGCCTTTTAAGGAAATTACCCCGCTCGCGAAACATACATACAACGCGGTTGCACATAGATTTCTTAAGCTATTATAGCATTACTCAATCCTTTTCGAAGTTACGAAGTTCAAATGAAACCTTTTAAATCTTAAGTTCTTCAATTTCAATTCCTTTCAAAATATTTAATAAGCAAACTCAATCTCGCTCCCTCTCGAGGCGGACAATAAACATAAATCAATAACAATATCAATAAGGCATGATGTGAGCCTAAAACTACCCGGACATAGGCATAGCTAGTAGCTACGCATGGACTCTCGTCACCTCGTGCGTACGTAGCCCCCACAACCCCTCAAATAGAAGCACACAATATTTAATTCACCTATAGGGTTAATTCCCTCTTATAAGGTTAGGAAGGAGACTTACCTCGCTCCGAAATTCCATAACCGGCTCCAAAACCTTTCTAACACCTCAAACCGACGCTCGTCGCTCCAAAACTAGTCAAATAAGTTGCAACCCAATCAAAATATACTCGAATACTCATAATTAATCATTTTATAACAATTTCTAACTCCGTTCGAAAAGTTGATAAAATCACCCTCGGGATCACGTGCCCGGGTTCCGAAAATTTTTGAAGATAAACTTTACCCATAACCTCACGAACTCAAATATATAATTTATTTTCCATTTCGTGATCAAAATCCAAGAATACCAATTTCTAGGTTTCCTACCAGAACCCCACAATTTCTACAAATTTTCATGTTTAATCCATATATTTAACTCACAATGAATCGGGAATTACTTACCTCATTATAGATGATGAAATCTCCTCTTCAAAAGCTCCAAAAATTGCCCAACCAAAATAAAATGTGGAGGAAAATGGCCAAATCTCGTATATAAAACTTCACTGCCCAGGTCCGCCCTTCTTCGCGATCGTAGAAAGACCATCGCGATCGCGAAGGCCAAAGACACACTGTCCCCAAATTTCCTCTTCGCGTTCGCGTTCCTCACGACGCGTTCGCGAAGCTTTCCGCCCTCACTACTTCGCGTTCGCATACCCAGCCTCACGTCCGTGTAGGCCAAACATCCTCAGGCCCAGTCCTCATTTCCTTCTACGCGTTCGCGACTCCCCACTCGCGTTCGCGTAGGTTCCTCAAGTTCTTCACCGCGTTTGCATCTCAACCTTCGTGTTCGCGAAGGCCAAATCCCAGCAGCCTCAAAGTTCCTCTTCGCGAATGCGGGACTCCCTTCGCGTTCGCGAAGAAGGAAACCAGATACCAGATACAGCAGCAACAAATCATCCCATTTTGGTCCGAAACCACCCCAAAACATATCCGAGGCCCCCGGGACCCCCTGAACCCCGTCCAATCATACCAACCAGTCCCATAACATAACACAATCTTGCTCGAGACCTCAAATCACATCAAACAACATCGAAATCATGAATTGCACCCCAATTCAAACTTAATGAACTTTGAAACTTCAACTTTTACAATCAATGTTGAAACCTATCAAATCATGCCCGATTGTCCTCAAATTTTACACACAAGTCACATTTGACATTTTGGACCTATTCCAATTTTCGAAATCGAATTCTGACCCCGATATCAAAAAGTCCACTTCCGGTCAAACTCCTCTAAAACCTTCAAATTTCCAACCTTAGCCAAATGACTCCAAAATAACCTACGGACCTCCAAATCCACGTCCGGATGCGCTCCCAATACCAGAATCACCATATGGAGTTATTTCCAGACTCGGAATCCCAAACGAACATCGATAACATTGAAACCCAAATTTGTGAAATTCTTCCGAAATGCCAACTTCCACGATAGGCTCCGAAACGCTAGCGGGTCATCCAAAACTTGATCCGGACATACGCCCAAGTCCGAATTCATCATACGAACATGTTGGAACCTTCAAATCTCGATTCCGAGATCGTTTACTCAAAAATCCAACCTTAGTCAATTCTTTCAACTTAAAGCTTTCGAAATGAGAAGTTTCTTTCCAAATCAACTCCGAACTTCCCGAAATTAAATTCTGACCACGCGTACAAGTCATAATACCTGAAGTGAAGCTACTTAAGGCCTCAAACCACCAAACGACATGCTGAAGCTCAAAACGACTGGTCGGGTCGTTACACATGAACTATTTGGCATCTGGGCCCAAAAGGAAAGACTGATCAGAATAACCTTTTATTTATTTTACTTGTAATTGGACCTATTGTAATTACAGAACTGGCCCATTTATATTTTAGTAGTTAACTTGTTCAGATTTACATTGTATTAGTCATTTGTATTTTGGGCCATATATAATAAGAAGGGTCAACCCATATCACGGCCATCGAGGTCATTTTCTCCAAAACAGATCTAGAAAGATCTTTTCT
Organism: Nicotiana tabacum; assembly: GCF_000715075.1. Classification (NCBI taxonomy): domain Eukaryota; kingdom Viridiplantae; phylum Streptophyta; class Magnoliopsida; order Solanales; family Solanaceae; genus Nicotiana; species Nicotiana tabacum. The sequence goes on from NC_134093.1 coordinate 96,533,622, forward strand.
TCTCCCTTTTCTCTCACGTAAACCCAAATAAAATTTCTCAAATACCGATCGATTCTCTCATATTTTCATGGTATCAGAGCAAGATTCTAGTCCATCTCGTCCTCCTCTATCTTTCGAAGTTACCCTCATCGAGTTTCGTTGAAGATTTCAATTCGTGTGGGTAACGATTTGGAGTTCTACATACTGTTTCATTGGATTTCTGGTTCATTTTTTACTCATCTCAGTGTCTTCTGGCATGTGTTTCTCACTCTTCTTCTTGTGGAGGTTTATCTACATGTTTGCGTAGTTGTCGTTAAGCTCGAGAATTCTAGGGTTTTACGACTTCATCCTGTTTCATCAATCGTAGTTGTTGTATTGCTGTGAAGTGTTATTTTTAAGGTCGTACTTCTAATCGCGAAGAAACCAGTAACTCTGTATATCTCTCCTCTTTGCATGATAATCATCAGATAAGTATTCATTGTTGAATGATATAGTAGCTATGGGATCTACTGATTTTTGATATGAGTAGTGCATCTGGCACACGTGAGTTCATTCCCAAACCCTCTAGTCCCTTGTTTGTTCATTCTTCAAATGTCCCTAGTGTTTCACTTGTACCAGTTCCTTTCTCTGGGACAAATTTTGGGGGTTAGAAAAGGAGTATCATTGTTTCTCTGTCTGCTAGGAACAAAATTGTGTTTGTTGATGGTAGTTTGCCTAAACCTCCTGATAATTCCATCGAGTCTAAGTAATGGGACACATGTAATAACATGATAATTTCATGGTTAACAAGTTCTTTATCTCCTGATATTGCGGATAGTGTCCAGTATTCTGAAATAGCTGAAGAAATATAGAGACAGTTAAACAAAAGATATGGGACTGTAAGTAGAACTAAAGCCTTTGAAATTAAGAAAGAACTTGCCTCTACTTGTCAAGGTTCCCTAGATGTTGCCTCTACTTTAACAAATTAAAGAAATTATGGGATGAATTGAGAGATGTTCATAAAAATCATGAAAATCACTGCACTTGTGGTGCAAAGGAAGGTATTCTCAAAGAGGAGGAAGAGGATAGACTTTATCAGTTTCTCATGGGACTGAATGAAGTCTATGTTAGTGTCAGGAGTAACTTGCTCATGATGCAACCACCTCCAACACTAGACAGTGCATATAACATTCTTCTTCAAGATAAAAGGCAGAGGCAGATCAATTCCAATTCTCAATTTGGTTCTGATTCAGCTGCCTTCACTGCCAAAATCAACCTCAACCATCAGTCTAATCCCAACACAAATTATAAGCCTCCTGGTTCTAACACTCACAGACAATATGTCCAAAGAGTGAACTTTGATCAAGCCAAAGGGAATCTATTCTGTAGATATTGTAAGAAGAGTGGGCATTTAATTGATAAGTGCTTCAAGTTTCATGATTTTCCTCCTAATTTTAAATTCACCAAAACAAAGAAAATTGCAGGAAATGCAACTGTTGGAACAGATTTTTCTCCTGATGATTGTACAAATTTTCCTTCTCTTTCTGCTGTTGGAACTACTAACAATGATGCACAAGGTTCATTGGTATCTGGTTTAACCAAGCAGCAATATTCTCAGTTAATGGCTCTTTTACAACACTCTCATGCATATGATTCTGCACCTCAATCTGACTTCATGACTTCTGCCAATTTTGCTGGTAATATGCTCACTTATTCTCTAGCTTGCATGTTAAGTCAGTCCTTACCTAATAAATGGATTATTGATTAAGGAGCATCTGACCACATGACTTATAACAAGGACCTTCTAACCAACATTACACGTTTGCCTATTCCTTACCTTGTCACACTTCCTAATGGATATAAAGTTAAAGTTACTTGCACTGGGTCTTTTTCTTTATATCCTTCCATTATTCTTCCAGATGTTCTTTACATTCCTTATTTTAAACATAATCTGATATCTGCGCAAAAACTTATTTTGTTATTGAGATGCATAGCACAGTTTAGTTCTGACTCTTGCTTGCTACAAGGTCCTTCTTTGAAGATGCCTCTAGAGCTTGGTAAGCAAGAGGATGGGCTTTACAAGTTTGCCTTCACTACTGCCTTTTCTTCTTTAGCTCAAAATGATTTTACTATGCCTACTATATGTAGTTTTCCATCTTTACCTTCTAGTATTGTTGATCCTAGTTTTGGTTCTTCATTGTGTAACTCTAGTTCTTCTCAAAATGCTTTGTCTCAATATGTTCCACCTTGTAATGAAGCTGCATTGAATAAAATGGACATTATTTGGCACCAAAGACTTGCACATGTTCCTTTTGTTAGAATGAAGGGCATCCCTATTATATTTTCCTCTTTATCTTCTAAGCAACACTTTCCTTATGAAATATGTCCTATGGCTAGACAAACCAGACTCCCTTTCCCTGATAGTTCCATTCATAGTACTCATCCTTTTCAACTTATACATGTGGATACTTGGGGAACCTATCACACTCCTACACATTCTGGTTCTAGATATTTCCTAACCATAGTTGATGATTTTTATAGATCTTCTTGGACTCATCTAAGCAGTTCCAAAAATAATGCATTTTCCTTGATTAAAGCTTTAGTGGCCATTGTCAAAACTCAATTTCACATTACTATCCAAACAATTAGGAGTGACAATGCCCTAGAACTTGGGGGTAGCCATTCTGCTATTTCTTATTTCTCTGACAATAGTATCATCCATCAAACTACTTGTCCCCATACACAACAACAAAATGGGGTGGTTGAAAGGAAGCATAGAACCTTACTTGAGGCCTGTAGAGCTTTGCCTTTTCAATCCAAGGCTCCTATTAGGTTTTGGGAGGATTGTTTGCTCACATCAACTTATATCATCAACAGACTCCCATCTAGGCTCCTTCACAATTAGTCACCTTTTGAAGTCCTTTACAATAAAACTCTTTCTTATTCTCACTTAAAAACTTTTGGATGTCTGGCCTATGCTACTATTTCTATTCCTCATAGGGACAAATTGAAAACCAGAGTGATGTCTTGTGTCTTCCTTGGTTATCCCTTTGCCAAGAAGGGTTACAAACTTTATAACATAGAAAACAAGTAGTTCTTTGTGTCCATGGATCTGGTTTTCCATGAAGATGTCTTCCCCTTTTCTTCTTCCTCCCCTGTTTCCCAAGCCCTTGTTACATTCCCACCACCTTCACCTCCTCCTGATTCTTTTCCTTTTACTTCTCCCATTCTGATCTTGCTCCTCCCACTTCTGCTCCTACTTTTCCTGTGCTTGCTTCCCCTCCTTCTCCTATTTCTGATTCACCCTCTCTTCCCTCTGATCATATTCCTTCTCCTGTTTCTGATTCAGCTCCTTTACTTGTTATTCCTTCCTCTGTTCCTACAGCAGTTGCTCCTGATGCTGGCCCTCTCAGAAGGTCAGACAAAACTCATCATCTTCCTCCCTACTTGAATGATTATGTTTGCTATTTGCCACCTTCCTTCTCTTGCATCACTACTCTGAGTCCCCCTGCCACTTTTGAACCCATTACTTATTCCCAAGCTGCACCTATACCTGCTTGGAAGGATGCTCCGAGGAAAGAGTTTGAGGCCCTAGAGGCCAACATTGTTGCTTTGCCTAGTGGGAAGAAACTTATTGGATGTAAGTGGGTCTATAAGATTAAGTATAAGGCTGATGACACTATTGAAAGATATAAATCTAGGCTTGTTATTAGCGGTGATACCCAATAACAAGCCCATGTTACATTCCCACCACCTTCACCTCCTCCTGATTCTTTTCCTTTTACTTCTCCCTCTCCTGATCTTGTTCCTCCCACTTCTGCTCCAACTTTTCCTGTGCCCACTTCCCCTCCTTCTCCTATTTCTGATTCACCTTCTCTTCCCTCTGATCCTATTCCTTCTCCTATTTCTGTTCAGCTTATTCACTTGTTATTCCTTCCTCTGTTCCTACAGCAGCTGATCCTGATGTTGGCCCTCTCAGAAGGTCTAACAGAACTCATCATCTTCCTCCCCACTTGAATGATTATGTTTGCCATTTGCCACCTTCCTTCTCTTGCATCACTACTTTGAGTCCCCCTGCCACTTTTGAACCCTCTACTTATTCCCAAGCTGCACCTATACCTACTTGGCAGGATGCTATGAGGAAAGAGTTTGAGGCCCTAGAGGCCAACATTGTTGCTTTGTCTAGTGGGAAGAAACTTATTAGATGTAAGTGGGTCTATAAGATTAAGTATAAGGCCGATGACACTATTGAAAGATATAAATCTAGGCTTGTTATTAAGGGTGACACCCAAGTTGAGAGGGTGGACTTTAATGAAACTTTTTTCCCTATTGTAAAGATGTCCACTGTTAAGTGTCTGGTGGTTGTTGCAGTTAAGAATGATTTAGATGAGGAAGTCTATATAAAGCTTCCTCCTGGTCTTTCTGTCACTACTGCCCCATATTCTTCCTCTTCTACCTTAGTTTATCATTTACAAAAGTCCCTATATGGCTTGAGACAAGCCTCAAGGCAATGGTATGGTGAGCTTTCTCAAGCTCTCTACTCTAGAGGTTATACTCATTCCCTTAATGATTACTCCTTATTCATCAAGGGTTCTCCTGGTCATATGGTTATCATTGCTGTCTATGTTGATGATATAATATTAACTGGAGATTATCTTGCTGAAATTAATGCTTTGAAGTCATTTCTGGATGCCTAGTTCAAAATCAAATATCTGGACACTCTTCATTATTTTTTGGGGATTGAGGTTTCTTCTTTACCAGGTGGTGTGCTTCTAAATCAGAGGAAATTTGTATCTGATCTTTTGAGGAAATTTGATTGTCTAGAGGTTGCTTCTGTTGTTTGTCCTTTGGACTTAAACTCCAAACCCCGATGACCGTGATCCGGGTCAACCTGAGAGATATAGGAGTCTGGTTGGGAAGTTGTTATTCCTAACCCGCACTAGGCCTGATATTTGTTTTGGGGTAGAACATCTTAGTCAGTTTCTTTAATCTCCAAGAGTCCCTCATATGGCTGGTGCTCTACATATGTTGCGGTACCTCAAGGGCACACCTAATCTTGGCTTATTCTACTCTAACTCCTCTGATTTCACTATCTCAGCTTATTCAGACAGTGATTGGGCAGCCTACCCGGACACCAGGCGGTCTGTTACTGTATTTTGTGTGTTTTTGGGTGATAGATTAATCTCTTAGAAGTTTAAGAAGCAGCCTGTAGTGTCTCTATCTTATGTTGAGGTTGAATATACAGCACTCAATAAGGTGGTGGCTAAATTGACTTGGCTTGCACGGGTTCTAGCTGATTTTGGTGTTCAGGTCTCTTATCCTATTTCTGTATTTTGTGACAACCAAGCAGCTGTTCATATTACCAAAAATTTTATTTTTCACGAGCGGACGAAACATATTGAGGTCGATTGTCACTTTGTTCGAAGGAAACTTTCTAATGGTTTCATTCAACTTTCTCATGTTTCTACTTCAAAGCAGCTTGCTGATGTTCTCACAAAACCTTTAATTGGGCTGCTTCATCACCAATTTCTTCGCAAGTTGCAAGTGTTATCTCCCTCCAACTTGAAGGGGGGGTGTTGGACTCATGAACTATTTGGCATGTGTGCCCAAAAGGAAAGACTGATGAGAATAACCTTTTATTTATTTTACTTGTAATTGGGCCTATTGTAATTACGGAACTGGACCGTTTATATTTTAGTAGTTAACTTATTCAGATTTATATTGTATTAGTCATTTGTATTTTGGGGCATATATAATAAGAAGGGTCAACCCGGATCACGGTCATCGGGGTTATTTTCTCCAAAACAGATCTAGAAAGATCTTTTCTTCTCCCTTTTTCTCTCACGTAAACTCTAATACAATTTCTCAAATCACGATCGATTCTCTCATGTTTTCATAAACCGCACTAGGCAATCCATGTGTAATGTTATCTGACTAAGGAGGATGGTGAGGGGAATCGATCTTAGGTCTCCCATGTGAAAAATCGCTCACCCAACCAGTGCAGCCAACCCTTGCAGGCGAATGGGATTTAATTTTCTGATATTATCCAAACTTTTTCATTTGCATAGTTTACAAATTGGAGTATTTCTGTTCAGAGGAGGAGCTAGAATTTGAAGTTTATGGGTTCTGCATCTGCCACAAAACCCATAACTCATCTTAGTTATTGAGTTCATAATTAAATATTTATTCATATTTAATAAATTTTCTAGTACAAATACAATGTTTAAGCATAAATAACTGGATTCGGTCGAGCCCACACCTTGTAAGCTAGCTCCGCCTCTGCTTCTGTCTCTGCATGGATAACAAGAAATGCTTGGCATCCGTATAGCAGGTTGTCAGCATCAGAAAGTCAACAAAAATTGAAAAGACTCTAAATTTCACATGCAATGTTGTGTTTATGTGTGTGAGAGAGACAGAGAGATTGTTCGGAGATTAAAAATAAGTATTATTCGGTGAAAGTGTAGCTTTTATAAATTAATAATGTCAAAAAAACAAAAAACTACACTATAGGTCTTTTAAAAATTAACTGAAATTGGCCATAATAAGTTGATCTACTATTTACCTAAAGAATAAGACAAACAACTTGGTTACCACAAGTTAAATTACACTGATTGGTTTATTAACTATATGCAATGTCAATCAGATGTAAATTTGTTGATGAAATTTATCGTATCTTACACGTAAGACTTTAAGGGATCATCTGATAGGGTGTATAAGAGCAGTATTGAATAAGGTGTACTAGTAATTATGGGATTAGTAATGTTGAGATTATTTTTTATCGACTATTTAGTTTGGTATATTAAAAAATATACATTGCATAATATATTTTTTAAAATTATTTGTTTATAAAAATACACTATACATTCTTTGGAAAGATTTGGAAAAGGTTTTGAAATGACAGTTATGGTTTGCTATGTGCTATGTATAAGAATAATACTGAATAATACATAGGTGAGAAATACTACCAAATAAGGAATTAATAATACCAAAACTAATACATATATTATTTTCCCTAATACATCCTACCAAACGACCCCTAAACACAGTAGAAGTAATAGATTGATAGATGCTATAAATATTATCAAAAAGAGAAAAGAATTGAGGTTTGAGATAAGGAGGGATAAGCCAAAAACTGGAACTTCCTTATCAATATCATGTGAATTTATGATACACTTTGCTGCCTTCTCTGTAAGTTTCCCATAACAGACTGGAAAAGACAAACTGAAAGGCAGCTAGAGACAAACTTAGCCAACAGTCGTCTCCCGTTTGGTGACTGAGACAACTCATAAGTCATAACAAATACTACTTCAGTAAAATCTCAAACAGACAACAGCCGTGAGACGACTAGCTAGCAAAAAACAGAAAGAAAAAATATCTTTCAAATGAAAAATTACTAGTAGTAAGTTTCAGTATTAAAAAGCTCAACCAGAATGATTTAAGAATAAGAATAGCATAGATTATGGTCCATTCTTGATTGAAATTTGGGTTATGAAAAAAGTAAAGTAGCTGAGATTTGAGAACATCTTTTGCCCCGGCTGTATATGGTAAAATATGATATACCAAGTGGTCGCTTAAGAGAATGACGCGTGGAGCCGCGAGCAGTGGATAGGTAGCACAGAAGACAATTATTCCACTTGTCACCGGAAAGAATGACACTCATGAAGATGTAATAAATACCCTCCGCCCGGTAGTATTTAGTGGGGAATATTCCACAGCATTTAGTACATTGCCCGTTACAGAGAATTTATCATTTATGCTCACCGTTACACCTTCTTCAATGGCCTTCATAATTGACATTAAAGAAGGGCATGATCCTAGGACCTTGTTCCCTAGGTTCAGCTATAAATAGTGGGCTCTGTTATCATTGTAAAGGACACAAATTTTCTAACAAACTTATGATATAATCAATCCAAAGTTCTATATAATTTTATCTTCTTATTTCCTTGATTTCATCGTTGTTGTGCCCTGAAGTCTTGCTCCCGGAATTATTGTTCCTGCTATTTTGTCTTCATTTCAAGGCTAAGTATTTCGTATTTTATCAATTATTTTATTATTTCAGGATCAAATTAATTCACTTGTCTAGAAATCACGTATAAATTCAACTGTACTATTTTATGGGCAAACAGTTTGGCGCCCATCGTGGGGCCTAGAAAGCCATGTAATTAAGTTGATCCTTTCCTCTTTTACTAACGTGTTTTGATTATTTGTCTTAGCAAAAAATCATAAAAATGGCAGATAATGGTGTTAACAACACGCACAATCCTGAGGTTCAAGGAGACCAGCCTCATCACGAGGATTCAGTCAGTGACACCCACAATTAGGGGAACGATGCCTCGCCGGTCCACGACAAGCGGTACCCACGACATGTTCGGGAGAAGACTCCCGATGATGCTGAAGAGGAGCATGTTGTTGATGCGATAAGGGTCCTACAAGAGCAACAAGCGATCATCTTAGTCCACCTCATACGCCAGGATAAGGTTATGACGGAATTGAAGCAGGCATTATCGGGGGTTCCAATAACGCGAATAGACGAGGTCCAGTTCCTCCCGGCTCCCGCAAATCAAGCAATGCAGAGGGTCGACAACAACACCCCGAGGGGTGAGGTTGGCTCCGATGGGGCTGGGAGAGCATATTCGGCCCCAGCAACAAGAACGGTCAGTTCAAGATCGAACTCTTATGGTTTATGAGGGAAGTGGATGCCCGCATGGACCAAATCTCGGGTGCACCACCGGTGTTGAAAGGAACGGACTCGAAGAAGTATACTCAGTTGTCTTACAAATCGAGTGCGGCACCAGAATTAATCCCGAAGCGTTTTGAAATACCCGACGAGCCGAAGTATGACGGGACTTCAGACCTTCACGAGCATATTATCACCTATACAACGACGATGAAGGGGAATGATTTAGCCTCCCACGAGATTGAGTCTGTTTTACTGAAGAAATTTGGAGAAACTCTCACGAGGGGAGCCTTGACTTAGTATTCGCTGTTACCCGAGCATTCCATAGATTCCTTTGAGAAGCTCGCACACTCTTTTATTTAGGCTCATGCTGGGGCCAGAAAGGCGCAGGATTAAAAGGTTGACATTTTCACAATTGCACAAGGAGAATTCGAGTTACTGCGGGAGTTCGTCACCCATTTCTAAAAGGAGAAGATGTTGCTCCCGGTCGTTTCGGATGAATGGTGTCTGAGGCATTCACCAAGGGTCTGAATCCGAGAAGTTAAGACACTTTCCGAAAACTGAAGAAAAGCTTGCTTGAATTTCAAGAGACAACTTGGGTGGTTGTTCACAACTGGTACAAATCTAAGATAAGGATTGAAGATGATCATATTGGCTTCCCAGCGTCAACAAAAGGTCGGAAGAAGAATAAAGAAAAATTAAAAGACGATTTCGACATGGATAGACGACCTTCGAGGAGCTGGTTTTTGCCCTATGAATGGGCCGAAGGACACGGCAGAGGTCTCCGATCGGCAGACAGGTTCGTTACTGACAGAAGAACTGATCGCAGTCGGAACAACAGATCATTGCAGGACAAAGAAGCGCTAGGTGCACAGGATCCTTCTTATCCTAGGCTATCAGAGTACAACTTCAATGTCAGTGTAGTAGAGTTGATATCGGCTATAAGGAACATTAAAGAAGCAAGGTTCCAAAAGCCGATGAGGTCTGATCCCAGCCGGAGGGATCCCAATTTGTGGTGCGAATATCACGGGACGAATGGCCACCAGACCGAGGACTGCCGGCATTTACGTGAAGAGGTGGCGACGCTATTGAAGAATGGCCATCTCAGGGAATTCCTAAGTGACAGGTCCAAGAGCAATTATGGTCGCAACCGTGATAACGCAGAGAACTCAAAAGCAGGAGAAGACCCCCTGCGCCAGACGATCAACATAATCTTTCGGGGGAACGAGATCAACGGGGTTACCTTCTCGACAGCTAAGAAGATGAAAGTATCAATAATCCATAGCAAGAGACTCTGGGAAGTTGCTTACATCACTTTCTCGGAGGAGGACGCAGACGGATTGTTGTTGCCGCACAACGACGCATTGGTAATCTCTTTAAATGTACTAGATTTTAAAATCAAACATGTTCTAGTGAATCCAGGAATTTTGGACAATATCATACAATGTAGGGTATTGGAGCATCATTCCGGCCACAAAACTCATCGCGGATTCAACCTCGCAAGCGTGACAACCCGAGGAGAAATTTTGCTGCCCATGAACGCCGAACGAGTGATAAAGACGACTCTTTTTGAAGTGGTGGATGGTGATATGGGATATAATATCATTATAGGAAGGCTATGGTTTCACGAGATGAGAGTTGTACCGTCAACGTATCATTAGTTGCTGAAATTCCCGACGCCCGAAGGAATCAAACATATAAGGGGCGATCGACCGGAGACAAGGGGGATGAATGCAATTTCAAGCTCTAGTAGCAAATAGAAGGAGCATGTGGCATAGAATTTACAGGAACCAGCGCATGTTCCTGAATAGTAGCAATCAATAGTAGCAATCAATTTACATGTGGCATACAATTTCAGTCTCTAGTAGCAAATAGTAGCAATCAGAGTTGTTTTGGTATAAATCAACGTTGGTTTCGGAAGTTCGTAGTTCATAGGCTTGAATTTAGGTTGCGATTCGTAGAATTTACGTTGTTTGATGTGATTTTAGGCCTCGAGTAGGTCATTATGTGTTTTGGAACTTATTGGTATATTCGGACAGGGTCCTAGGGTCCCCGGGTATGATTCGGATCGAATCCGAAACAAGTTTGGATTTTTGAGACTGTTGAAGCTGGGTTGTTCTGGTGTCATCATACCTGCGGAGGGATTGGCCGCAGGTGCGGACTCGCAAAAGCGAGCATCTGGTCGCATGTGCTAAATTAGATTATCCTAGCTGGGTTTGCAGGTGCGAAGTGTGGACCGCATCTGCGCGTCTGCATGTGCGGAGAAGTGGTCGCAGATGCGGAAGAGGGCTGCTTGGTCGTCCTTTGCAGAAGCGGAGAACACTCCGCATGAACGGGCTCGCAGGTGTGAGCCATGGTCCGCAAAAGCAAAAATTATGGACTTAAGTTGGAACCGCACCTGCGAAGGTGAGGCATCGCAGAAGCGACCCAATGGCCGCAGAAGTGGAAGTCACTGAGCAGAAAAGGGAAATTCGAGGGTTTTGATTCATAATTCATTTTGGAACTTAGAGAGCTCGGTTTGAGGTGAAAGTTCGAGGGTGTTTTAGAGAGAACTTTGTGGTAAGGAATTATAACTCGTTTTTGATTAATTCATATAAATCTGTTGATAATTTCATCATTTTATTAGTGCTTTGGAGTTGGAAATTGGGGGGAAATGGTAGAAACTCCTTAGGCTAAACTTTTAAGTTTTGAAAGGCGAATTGAGGTCAGATTTGAATAATTCTTGTATGGTTGGACTCGATATCGAATATGTGTTTGGATTTTATAATTTTGGTCGGGTTCCGAGATGCGGACCCGAGTTTGACTTTTTGAGTTGACTTTCTAATTCTTCGCAAAGATCGCAATTGTCATTGTTTGAATTAGTTCTTATAGTTATATTTATATAATAAAATTATTTTGGCTAGATTCGAGCCGTTCGGAGTTGGATAATCAAGGGAAAGGCCTTCTAGTTGATTGATTTAGCTTGGTTTGAGGTAAGTGACTTGTCTAACCTTGTATGGGGGAATTACCCCTTAGGATTGATGTTGTTGTGATAATTGTGATGTGTAGAAGCCGTGTACGCAAGGTGACGAGTGTGTACACAGACTAAATGTAGAAATTGCCGATTTTTATCTATGTAGATTCCTTTCATGCTTTAATCGCGTTACTTTAACATGTTATAGTCATCATGTTTTTTCTTTTATTCCGTATTCATTATTTAAATTGTTGATTTCCTTACTTGAAATTGCTATTCTTGGAATATCTTGTTGTTGAATTTGGTATTGAGTTGCAAAGGCTATGGTTTCTATTGAGGCAAAGTTTAAGTTGTGAAATATCATTTTATGGATTTACTCTCCGGTTGTTAATATTGAAACGTTGTGTACATTGTGGTTGAGCCGTGGGATCCTTATTGTGAAATTTTGTTATTGTTTGGTTTTTCTGGAAAGTTGTGATATTGGGCACTTGAGGTGCGAATTGTGATACGTTGTGATATTGATACGCATGCGGTGGTATAAGATATGGGTGTTGAAATGCATGTTGTGCGATAAGGTGGGCTTGATACGCGTGTATAGTAGGGGAACTACTAGAAGCCATGTGGTGTGATAAGGTGGGCTAAAACGCGGGATGCTATTTTGGGAAAAATGACTTTCAAAACTAATCTAAAGGCTCCCGCAGTGATATAAGAAAGTATTGTGAGTTACTTCTATGATGAGTTACTTTTATGATTTGGGACTACGAGGCGGTACCTCGATAGTGGCCCTTGTTGATCTTGCTCTATTGTTGTACTTTTCTTTGGTTGTTGTTTCCTTAACATGTAATTCCTTATTTCCTTCTGTGTTGTATTATCTGTCTTGACTCTATGTAGTCAGCTTTTGGTAAACTTCTTAATTGTTTCATTTCCATTTTCGTTATCATTATATTATACATCTTTCGGCCTATTTCTTATTATTTCCATTAGGGCCTTGACCTGACCTCGTCACTACTCTATCGAGGTTAGGCTTGGCACTTAATGGGTAACGTTGTGGTGTACTCATACTACGCTTCTGCATATCTTTTTGTGCAGATCCAGGTACTTCCTATCAGACAAGACATTAGTGAGTTAAGGTTGCTTTGAAGACTTCAAGGTACACCTACCAGCGTCGCAGGCCTCGGAGTCCCCTTTCTATCCCATTTTTCCTTATTTCATTTCACTATTATAGACCATGATGTATAGGTTTATCTAATCTTAGAGACTAAGTTCCATCACGACATCCTACGGAGGGAAAATGGGGTCGTGACATTAACCCCGAGAAGTGCGTGTTCGGGGTCAGCTCCAGCAAGTTTTAGGTTTTCTGGTATCACAAAGGGGAATTGAGGTAAACCCCGACAAGATCAAAGCCATCGAAGACATCCCGGACCAGTTATCAAGCGTGAAAGAAGTTCAAAGGCTCATAGGGAGATTGGCCGCTTTAAGCAGGTTTATTTCCTGGTCATCAGAGAAATGCCACCATTTCTTCATGCTGCTCCAAAATAAAAACAACTTCGAATGGACCTTGGAATGCCGACAGGCTTTGAGAGAATAATAAAGGTACTTGTTAAGCCATCCATTACTGTTAAAATTGGATGAAGGCAAAACAGTGTTATTCTACCTCACAGTCTCAAAAGTGGCGTTAAGTGTTGTTTTATTCCGTGAGGATGAAGGTACGCAATATCTCATTTATTATGTTAGCAAAATTTTAACGGGAGCAGAAACTCACCACCCGCATTTGGAGAAGTTGGCCTTAGATCTCATAGTTGCCGCTCGGAAGCTGAGGCCTTACTTCCAATGTCATCTGATAGCTGTGGTGACCACCTTTCCCCTGCGAAACATCCTTCACAAACCCGAACTCTTGGGTAGATTGGCCAAATGGGCCGTCAAAAAGAGTGAACTCGATATAGAACATAAACCAAGGATTGCGATTAAGTCGCAAATTTTGGCCGAATTTGTGGCCGATTTCAGTCGAGGACTGCTTCCTCTAGCAACCAAAGAGGCAATAATGGTGTCAGAATCGACATCAGGAGTTTGGACCTTATTTACAGATGGGGCCTCTAACGTAAAGGGATCCGGGCTTGGCATGGTATTAACCACCCCCTCGGGCGAAATCCTAGGGTAAGCCATCAGAATGGTCCCTTTAAATAACAATTAAGCAGAGTGTGGCTTTGATTGCAGGACTCGAACTGGCCCGGGGACTAGATTTTGAGGTCATAGAAATCATATGCGACTCCCAGCTGGTGGTAAATCAGGTTTACGGGATCTTCGAAACCAAAGAGGAGCGCATGCAACAGTATGTAGTGAAGATCCAGGCTCTGCTGGCTCGATTTTGGGAGTGGTTGATTATTCATATCCTGAGGGAAGAGAATGCAGAAGTGGATGCACTGGCTAACCTCGGTTCATCGACGAAAATGAAGGGATCAGATTATTGGATAGTAGTACAACTCATGCACTCGGTCTTGGACGCAGATAGCTACTATAAGGTAAATATGACTAATTTTGCCTGGACTAGAGGAATGAGATCATCGATTATATCGAACACGGGAAGTTGCCCGAAGACTCCAAGGCATCCCGGGCATTGCGCGCCAAAGCATCATGATATAGCTTTTAAGGAGGTCAACTGTACAAGAAATCTTTCCAAGGCCTGCTGGCCCGATGCTTTAGAGCGTCCGAAGCTAATTATGTTATGCGAGAAGTCCTCGAAAGGATATGTGGAAAATCATTCGGGTACAGATTCCTTAGTACTGAAACTGGTAAGGGTAGGATATTATTGACCCTGAATGGAACAAGATGCCAAAGCCTTCATGCAAAAATGCGATAAGTGTCAACGCTACGCACCGTTGGTACATCAACCAACAGAACCATTACATTCAGTTCTGTCTCTATGGCCGTTCATGAAGTGGGGAATGGATATCGGCAGACCACTGCCACCGACCCCTGGTAAGGTAAGGATTCTTTTAAGTTTAACTGACTATTTTTCTAAGTGGGTTGAAGCAGGACCTTATCAGAAAATCGGCGAGCGTGAAGTAGTGGATTTCTTGTGGGAGAACATAATTTGCAGATTTGGGATACCAAAAGAGATAGCCTACGATAACGGGCCACAGTTTATAGGCGCAAATATCACAAAGTTCCTTGAAGATTTGAAAATCAAGAGAATCACATCTTCACCCTATCATCCGAGTGCAAATGGCCAGGCGGAATCAACGAACAAAGTGATTATACAAAATCTCAAGAAAAGGTTGGAAACGGCTAAAGGTAAATGGCCTGAGGAACTACTTGAAGTATTATGAGCGTACAGAACAACGGCCAAATCGGGCAAAGGAGAAACTCTTTTTTCCCTCGTGTATGGAGTAGAAGACCTAATCCCGGTGGAAGTAGGAGAGCCTACCTTGATATATTTTCAAGCGAGTGAAGAGACGAACAACAAAGCGATGTTAGTCAGCTTGGAGCTACTCGATGGGCGCAGGGACTTGGCACATATAAGAATGGCAGCCCAGAAGCAGAGAATAGAAGTATATTATAATCGAAGAGTCAACCTCCGTTATTTTAAAGTGGGCGACTTGGTTCATAGGAAAGTAACTAAAAATACTAGGGAACTCAATGTAGGGAAGCTAGGTCCAACCTGGGAAGCCCTTACCGGGTTTCAGCTGTCACCGGGAAAGGCTCATACGAGTTGGAAAATCAAGATGGAGAAAAGTTGCCAAGAAACTAGAATGTGGCACATCTCAAGAGATATTATTGCGGACAAACATCACTGAAAGTATGTGCTGTACTCTTTTTTCCTTCGTCTATGTTTTATCCCAATTCGGTTTTTCTGGCAAGGTTTTTCACGAGGCAGCAACGAAAATCATACTACGAAGAAGGTTTCAACAGCAGCAATAAGACCTTTAATAGCAAGGCACACAAGCGAAGAACTACTCCGAAGCGGTTAGACAATATTTGGCTTGATAGCAAAATTCTCACCGGGAAAGTTAGTTTGATCTCTAATAAAGGTTACCCAACCGTTCACAAGTGCAAACCACTAGAGGATTGTTAGATAGTCTTTTGCTCGATAGCACAAATTCCTAAGGGGAAGCAAAGTTTGTTACCAAGCCGAAGATTGTCTAGCAATTTATTAGTGGGATCCTCGAAGGTGCAAAATTTCCAGTGTTCCAATTCGCATTCTTCACATCAGAACATTGGGGGGGGGGGAATGATATGAGGATACGACAACAATGACTACCACAATGACCGAAGCACAAAAATCGGGAACATAGTTATATCATCGGGATCGGGGATTGCGCGGCCAGCCCCGTAAAAATAAGTTGTACAAGTTAGCCACAAGAAATGGCAATTTCATTTTAGCATAACGAATACTTATGTATTTTTTGAAAAAGGAAGGAATAAAGTAAAGTCCTTTTATTTTTTATCTTGTTTCTTGTCTAATCGATGAATTGATTTTATCATTTGAAAGTTAAACAAGTACTTTAAATGCTAGTGTCGTAATGAACATGAGACGTCCTCTTCAAGAGCACCGTAAACATAAGAGGGTCATCTCTTATAAAAACCCTCACGATAAAGGATTGATTTCGGAAGAACTTGTGCTCGAAATCCAAATGCTTTCGGGGGAAAATACACCCAAGGCCTTACATAATAAGACGCAAATAGTAAAACTTACGCAGAGCACTTAAGCAAAAAATAATGCAAAGATTAATAACTTGCATAAATGTTCAAAAAGAAAACTCATGAAATAGTTGATCAAAAGATGTCTTTATTCACAATAAATGTGCCGAAGCGACACAGATACAAAATTTGGAAAAAGAAATAAAAAGCTAAACTGTTGCAGCTCCAGAACCCGGAGGAAGAGAAGTGTCTGCGCCCCCAGGGGAAGTGGGTAAATCCGCTGATGGCTCAATATCTTGGCCCTCATCAGTTTAGTCTTCAACATCTTCGCCTTCCATTTCCTCTTTAGTTCCCAAAGTTTCGAAACTAGAACCGGAAGAACCGAAAGCGTTAGGCCCTGTCAATATCCCCCTTTTAGTAGCTGACTCAAGCTCACGGGCTTTAGCAATTTCGGCATCAAAATCAATAATACTTGCTTTAGCCTCTTCTAAGGTTTTTCTCCTCATATTGTACATAACATAAGTTTTTTCAACAATGAGGGAAGTCGTTCGGCGCTTAAGTTCTTCTTCGAGTTGGGTAACCTCGGTAGAAAGGTTTTTCTAAGCGGATCTAACGGATTTAAGGCTAACATCGAGGTCACGAATAGTTGAGATAAAAATCCTATTATGCTCAATAGTCTAGCTAATAAGTATTCAAAATTCTCACTTATCACCCCGCAGCAGCAAGCTCTTCAGTTTTGGAGTTCAAGGCTGCCTCTAAGTTAGTCAATATTTCAGCGGATGCAACCTCGCTATCGGTTGCAGCAAGAACGACATTGTGGACTTCAGCCCATTTAGCCTTGGCTTCATCAAATTGAACCCTCAGCAGACCATTCTCTTGGTTAAGGGTTTCTACTTCTTGCTTGCTTTGCTGCAAACGAGTCTCCAACACAACGGCCTCAACAACTTTGGCTTCCAATTCGGAGAGGCGGGCAGCAGTTTGCTCCCGTTCGGCCAAAAGTTGATCCGTGCAGAGGTAAGTTCTTCCTTTTCCTGAATCAACCTCTAGAGGCTCTCGGATGCAAGGAAATTGGCTTACAAAACAAGAAAGACAAACTCAGGATATTTTCTATCAAAGACAGATGAAATGGCAAAAGAAGTGAATGTACCGTTGCGGCATTGTGCATGGCATTGTTCAACAAGCACTCTTCCGAGAGAGCCTGTATCTTTTTCCGGTCTTTTTATGAAGCCAAAGGCTTCATATATTTAGCAAGATCCACCGGTCAGGATAGCAAATTACATCCGGTTGACACCGAGAGAGTAACGCTCCTCCTCCTTTGTGGATCTTCTGGGGGGAGCATAGTTTTGCTTCAAATTCCCATGAACTGGGGACTGGGGGAGAAGAACACCCTCTTCTCCAGCAGATGTGGCTAGTAGGGATGATGTAGCAGTTGTTGGTAGAAGAGTTGGTAAAGGTGGAGATGAAGATGATAGTGTGGCAGGATTAGAATCAGTTGCGACAAATACAATGCTGGTAGTTGGTTGCTCGTCAACCGAAGACGGAAAAGACCCGGTACTCAACCCCAAAATACCGAGCACAACGACTAGGATCTGAAAGTGGGATTTGGCATTTTCCACCAATTCATACTCCCCCTAGAGCGTCGAGACATCATCCTCAATTGGTGTAACTAACTCAACAGATTGAGCGGCCTGTTGAGTTGAGGAAGATCGTCGTCTTCTATGTAGAGAAGATTCCTCCTCGATATCTTATCCATCATCATCAATCAACACGGTATCTATGACCGGCCTGGGTGGAGGGCTCGTCACCACGACATCCGGAGATGACTCAAGAGCAGCATTCCTCTCTCTCTTATTCTTCCCCCCGATCACGGAGAAACGCCTTCTTTTTGGTTGCTTGTTCTCCAGTCGGGGAGTTCGAGAAGAAGCACTTGCACCAGATGCAGGCCCGAAGATGCCTGTCTGTGAAAAAGCTTTTTGTAGCATCCGCACCGCATTATCGAGATCAGCCAAAATGTCTTATTCGGGGACGACAACCGAGCCCTGGGGTAGACCTATATTCAGCATGAGAGAGGAATTATATAATTTTCTCATAAGAAAAGGTAAGGATGTGATGAGTTAAACTTACCATGATTTTTGGCCTTCCATCCATATTTCAGGGACAACTCTTTTTATGAACGGGTTTCGGGTGTAGTAACGTCCAAAATTTTCTGAACCCATCGGTCCAAGACCTCAACCCTAGGGGGAACCCACCGAGTCGCTGAGGCAGGTAAAGAAAAAGAAGTTAATAATGACGAGGAAAGGATCCTTAACAAGGAAAGGAACAGATTGTATACTTATGTGTACGGTTCCACATTTTCGGAAAGGAAGGAGCCGAGGTGGGGATGATGTTACTGGTGGCAACTGAAACAAACAGTTCCATCCACCCACGGTTGTTATCATCATCCATGCTAGATAGCAATGCATGGTGGCCCCGCTTGCTAAAATTAACCATTCCCCCACGGAGATCTTGGGGGAATAAAGGTTCATCACATGAGCTAAAGTTAGCTCCTCTCCCATTTCCTGATATAGACATCGAAGGCAAGAAATCGTCCTCTACACGGAAGGACTCACCTGTGCCAAACACACTTGATAGCAGAGGCAAAACTCCTCAATGAAGGAGTCAAGCTCTCCACTCAGAGAAAATGTCTACAAAGTAAAGGGATATATATAGAAGTACGTAAAACCCTTCTGGGTAAGGTTACACGCTCTGCCAGATCGGGAGCGATAATATCTAGGTCCTGGCAATGATAGTATTCCATCACAGCAGGAATGCTGGAAGGGCGGATGGAAGAAAGATACCTGCTAACGGCCTATGTACGGGGGTTAGTAGAAGGAAATTTCTCCTCAAAGTCTTTTGTTGTAACAAGACTTTTAGGGATGATGGTGCTCATTGTTAGAGGAGTAGTATACTCGCTTTGTTCTTGTTCTTGTAGGAACTGGTATTCTTTGAAGAAGAAGCCATTATATGTTATGGAAGAAGGAAAAGAAATTTTCATTTGAAAAGAGTTAAAGAAAAGTTGAAGAAAAAAATACCAGTTGAATGAAGGAAGTTTGAGAGAGTTTGGAGAATTATGGGGTATGCATGAAGGAGGTTGATATGTATAAGTAAATATTTAGGCGACTAAGTTCATGGCCATGATTACCTTGATAACCGACAAAGGTTACGCTGAATCGTGGGATGACGCGTGTTCGGGGCATTAAAGACGGAGAGACGTGAGTCTAATCAACCGTCAGAATCTTTTCAGAGGGCATCAGGTAATTCCCACCAAAAAGAATATTTCTACCAACTTTCCGATGACACAAGGTTATGTCATCAGAAAGCAGGGGGACTATCTGTATAGGGTAAAATATGTTATGCCAAGTGGTCACATAAGAGAATGATGCGTGGAGCCGAGTGCAGAGGATAGGTAGCACCGAAGACAACTATTCCGCTTGCCACTAGAAAGAATAACACTCATGAAGATGCAATAAATACCCTCCGCCTGGTAGCATTTAGTGTGGAATATTTCACAATATTTAGTGCAATGCCTGTTACAGTGAATTTGTCATTTATGCTCATCGTTACACCTTCTTCAATGGCCCTCATGATTGACATTAAAGAAGGGCATGATCCTAGGACCTTGTTTCCCTAGGTTCAGCTATAAATAGTAGGCTCTGTTATCATTGTAAAGGACACAAATTTTCTAGCAAACTTATCAATCCAAAGCTCTATATAATTTTATCTTCTTATTTCCTTGATTTCATAGTTGTTGTGCCCGGAAGTCTTGGTCCCGGAATTATTGTTCCTATTATTTTGTCTTCATTTCAAGGCTAAGTATTGCGTATTTCATCAATTATTTTATTATTTCAGGATCAAATTAATTCTCTTGTTTAGAAACCACGTATAAATTCAACTGTACCATTTTACGGGCAAACACCTACTTAATTAATGTCATTAATATACACTTCTTTGTACATTACTCTCAAATTTTCAAATGTATGCCCTATCATTATCGTTTTCAAATGTTTTAACATTCAATATTGATAAGGAATAAAACAAATATGACAGAAAAGAGAGGGGAGATCACATTAATAATTAGTATGATAATGTAAGACCGAAAAGAAATGTATTAGAGCTTAAGTTATATATATTCATTGAGGTTTAAAAAATAATAGGTCATTTACAAGGTAATTATAGATAAATCTGTATGATAGACATTAATTAAGAAATTGGTAAAACTAATATAAAATATTACTTTATTAATTGATAGAACTTAAGTGGGCGTTTGGACATAAGAATGGTAAAATTTCGGGAAAAAATAAAAATAAAAAATCAAGTGAAAATGGTATTTAAAAATTAGAGTTGTGTTTGGATATGAATATAATTTTGGGTTGTTTTTTGAATTTTTGTGAGTGATCTAAAGTGAATTTTGAAAAATAGCTTTTTGGAGTTTTTCAAACTTTCGAAAAATTTTGAAACTCATTTCAAGTGAAAATCGAAAATTTCATAGCCAAACACTGATTTTGAAAAAATGTAAAAATAATTCAAAAAAAGAATCTTTTTTATGGCCAAACGGGCCCTAAATAATGCTTTTTCGGATGGTCTCTTCTCTCTCAGCGCAGTTTAACTAACGTACGCCTAGCCATGGGAAAGAGAGCTCGAAATCCATCTCAGAAAGCACTAATGGAACAAGAGGATATGGTAAAAGGCATTGCTCAACGTGGATTGAAAGGAATACAAGGTTCTCATGGAGAGCAAACGAAGAAAACCAGCGGAGAGGAAGGATCCAATGGAACAGCAAACCTAAAATTTCCAAAAGCGAAGGAAGCTCGGAGCATTCCTCCACAACTCACTGCGACGGCATCAACTTCTACGATTGGAGGAAACAGTCCTAGAAAAATGATGGTAATTCAGGTGTTCCTACATCTTTGGGGGAAGACCAAATTAAAGCTGGAATTGTGGGAAAAGGCCAAAGATTGCGTCTATGGAATGCGCTTATGCAAACTACATATTATAAGGGGAAGAGCTCATTTTCGATTGTTGGAAGGAAGTCCAGGGCTGATGAAGTAGAGGAGGAATTGCAGTCTCTACCCCTAAAAGAGTCCATGTGGGATAAATTTGACATTACAAAGATCAACAACGTCGGATTCAAATTAGATCATGTTGCTCATGTTGTGCATGGTGAGTCTTCTATTACTGCAATTGAGTTAGAGGACATTACTTCAGAAATTGAGTACTGGAATACAACTGTTGTGTGCTATGTGTTGGGAGCTCACCCCCATTTGTAGTGATCAATGATTACATTCAAAGGTTGTAAACTAAACATGGTATAAGTCAAATTGCGATGCTTAAAAATGGTATTATTTTGATAAGATTCGAAACAGAATGAAGTATTACAGGGGAATATTTTCCATTTTAACAATAAGCTTTTTATTATCAAAGCATGAACCCTGACACGGAGTTTTCAAAGAAAGAAATACTACCTCCGTTCCAGTTTATGTGAACCTATTTCCTTTTTGGTCCGTTCAAAAAAGAATGGTCCCTTTCTAAATTTGAAAATAATTTTGTTTAAACTTATAATTCTACCCTTAATGAGAAGCTTTTATAACCACGCAAATACTCTGGGGCCCTTTTTGAATTATTTAGAACTACAAATTCCAAATTTTTTTATTTTTTCTTAAACTCCGTGCCCAGTCAAACAGGTTCACATAAATTGGAACGGAGGAAATACAAACAATACCCATATGAATCAAACTACTAGGGCTAGATTTAAAGTATTGGAGTCCTAAGGGATTGAGCAAGATAGGTAGTTTAGTTGAGAAACCACTTATGGTAAACCAAAATACATAAAAGAAAATTGGCCTGAATTTTGCTAGGCTTCTCGTGGAGGTTGGTATGGATACTAAATTGCCTTACAGTGTACTCTTTCGAAATGAAAGGGTCACATGATTGAGCAGAAGCACAACTTGGAGACCTATCTTATGTAAATTCTGCCACCAATATGGGCATGACGTTATAGACTGTAGGAAGAAAATGAAAGAAAGGGCCAGAAGTTAGAGGAGAAGCATAATGGGGATCCAACATAGTAGCAAACTACATGTGGTACTAAGACACTACAGGAGAAGCAGGGGGCTGTGAAAGCATAAGCTAGTAATCTAAAAGAAGGCAAGGAATAGGAAGGGAAAAATAAGGAGATTGGACCTCAATCTACTGATTGGGTCACTCCTGTGAGAGTAGTGAGACATCAAACTAAAGAGCAGCAACAAATGGAAGGAAACAATCCCTTTCAAGAGCTCCAAAGGACTGGCAGTGGTTCAAGTAAAGGCCAAGAGGGTAATGAGGGTGGTCAACCTATTCCAATTCAAGGAATGGTTAGGTTACTCTGCTGGAATATGAGGGGGCTTAATGCCCCAAATAAGCGAGAGAGGCTAAACTACTCTGCAAAAATGAGGATGTAGGATTAGTAGGATTGCTGGAAACCAAAATAAAGAGAAACAAGGTTGAAGAAATTAAAAAAAAAATATTTGAAGGGTGGAAGTATATAACTAACCTAGAAGCACACTATAATGGTAGAGTGTTGATTGTTTGGAGGCCATACTATTATAGGGTAGTACGTGTTAATGTTGATACAGAAATAGTCACTTGTGAGGTGTTTCATATTTCTTCACATGTAACTTGTATGATGTCTTTTGTATATGCTTTCAATACAAAAGAAGAAAGGAGAACTCTATCGGAAGAGATAATAGCACAAAGCACCACGAGCACAATGGCTGGGCTTGTGGTTGGTGACTTCAACTCAATATTAAGTAGTGAAGATAGAATGGTGGGAACCCAGTCACTTGGTCAGAGGTTGTAGACTTCAAAAGCTGCATAGATAAGTGTGGTTTGATGGAGTTAGCTCACAATGGCCAAACATTTACCTAGAATAATAAAGGGGAAGGTCAAAGAATATACTCAAAAATAGACTGGATGTTTATCAATAATGAGTGGCTACAAAGTATGCCTACATGTAAAGTTGTATATTGTCATGACCCTAAACGCAAACTTGTCGTAATGGCGCCTATCGATGGTACTAGGCCAGTCGACTCCCACAATACTACAACAATTCATTCAAAGATATGCCAAAAGGCGTCTTGTATAGCAGAATTTCATAAAATAAATAAGGGTTGAACTAAAAAAAAATAGAAATGCGGAATGAAAAGCCCCAAACATCGGGGTCTCACTGAGTCATGAGCAACTACAAAAAAAAATTCTGGCAACAAAAAGACTAACATAGTCAGGGAAAAATCCAAAATACAACTAATGGGAAGATAAAGAAGAAGAAAACAAGGTTGCGATCACCGGACAGCTACCTTGCTAACTCCAATGATCAACTACAGGAATATCAACAGCCGTTACCGTAACCAAAAATACCTGGATCTGTATATAAGGTGAAGGGAGTAACGTGAGTACACCAACTCAGTAAGCAACAGAAGTAAATAAAGGCTAGGAAGTAGTGACAAGCTAAATGCAAGTGCCGTTCATATCCCAAGAATTTAGTAAAGTGCTGCATGCTATGCAACTAGAGTTTAAGTCAAATCAGTTTTCTTAAATCAAGTTCAAGTAAGACAATCAGAAATATCTTTCAATAGTTCTCAAACAAGGACTCAAAGCAACTATGAGCAAGGATGATGAAATCATGTACTGCCCCTCGGGCTAGCATCACTCAATCCTCCCAATCACTCCAACCTCACAATCACTCAAGCCTCACAACCACTCATGCCTCACAATCGCTCAGTACTCGGCACTCGGCACTCACACTCAGTAGGTACCTGCGCTCACTGGGGGTGTTCAGACTCCGGAGGGGCTCCTACAGCCCAAGCGCTATATTCTGCACGGACAACTCACATGCTGCAAGGACAACTCACGTGCTATAATATCATATCAGAATCCGCACGGATAACTCACGTGCTAAGGTACAATACCTCACAAACAGGCCCTCGGCCTCACTCAGTCATAAGCCTCTCCAGTCTCTCGGGCTCTCGGAAATCAAAGAAATCAGCGCAAACAACATTAACATGATGCAACAAATAGAATAATAGAGACTGAGCTCTGATGTAAGAATGCATGAACATGACTGAGTACGGGATATCAACTAAAGTAGTGAGAAGACAGCAAGAAACGACCTCTAAGGGACCAAACAATATTGGCATAAGGCCTAGACATAGTAACTAGCATGATTTATAGTAAATCTTTCTAAAGCACATAAAGAACATATACCTACAACAGGTTGTTCAACTTTACAGTTGCTACGGGACGGACCAAGTCACAAATCTCCAATGGTGCACGCCCACACGCCCGTCACCTAACATATGCGTGACCTCCAAATAGTCACATGACACAGAAATCCGGGGTTTCCATACCCTCAGGACTAGATTTACAACTGTTACTTATCTTAATCCAAGCAAATCTCTACTCTGCAATGCCCTTGCCTCTCGAATCGGCCTCCGAGCGTCCTGAATCTAGCCACAAGCAGTATAATACCATTAATATATGATAAAGGAATCAATTCCACAAGAAAACAACTAAATTAGACTCAAAACCCGAAATCGACTCAAATCCGACCTCCGGGCCCACGTCTCGAAATTCGACAAAAGTCACAAAACCCGAAAGTTCATTCACTCATAAGTCTAACCATACAAAATTCATCAAAATCCGACATCATTTGGTCCCTCAAATCCTCAAATTACACTCTACAAAATCCCAAGCCCTAACCCCCAATTTTCACTTCAAAACCCCACTAATTAGATGAGAAATCAACGGGAAAGCACCATAGCTAGGAGTATTAGAGCTCAAGCAACTTACCTCTGTGAAAACCCTTGAATCCCCTTCAAATATCATCCCAAAAGCTCCAAAGTCCGAGTTTAAAATGGCGGAAATGAGCCAAAATCACGAAGTCCTTAATTTATACATTCTGCCCAGTGAAATTGCACATGCGGCCCCTTTTTCCGCTTCTGCGATGCTGCACCTGCAGAATTTCCATCGCAGGTGCGGAACTCACTTAAGATCCCAGGTTCTGTATCTGCGGCCAAATCTCGCACCTGCGCATCTTCCTCCGCTTCTGCGACGCCAGCCAAATTCCTCCTCTCTGCATCTGCGATCTCCCGCTCGCTTCTGCGGGATCACACATGCGATGTGACATCCGCAGGTGCGATTATGACAGCTGAGTTCAACTTCAGCAATTTTTCCAATTTCCAAACTTGTTTCGTTAATCACCCGGAATCACCCCGAGGCCCTTGGGACCTCAACCAAACATACCAACATATCCCACAACATCATACGAACTTAGACAAATCACTCAAAACAACATTAAAACACCAAATTACACTCGGATTCAAGCCTAAGGACTTCTAAACTTCCGAATTCCACCAACGATGCTGAAACCCGCTAAACCACGTCCGAATGACCTCAAATTTTACACACAAGTCAAAAATAAGACCACGAACCTATTCTAACTTCCGAAATTCCATTCCGACTCGATATCAAAATTTTCACTACCGACCAAAATCGTCAAAATTCTAACTTTCGCCAATTCAAGCCTAATTCTACCACGGGCCTCCAAATCTCATTCCGAACATGATCCTAAGTCCAAATTCACCTAACGGAGCTAACGGAACCATCAAAATTTAAATCCGAGGTCGTTTACACATAAGTCAACGTTTGGTTGACTTTTCCAACTTAAGCTTCTACTTTAGAGACTAAGTGTCTCAATTCACTCCGAAACCACTTCGGACCCAAATCGACTAACCCGGTATAACACAATATAGCTGAGTAACACAAAAAGAAGTAGAAATAGGGGAAACGAGGCTATAATTCTTGAAGCGACCGGTCGCGACTTTACATCCTCCCCCTCTTAAACAAAGGTTCATCCTCAAACGGGTCTAGAAATATACCTGGAGCCTCAAATAGGTGTGAATATCTGCTTCGCATCTCCCGCTCGGTCTCCCAGGTGGCCTCCTCCACAGGCTGACTTCTCTACTGCATCTTCACTGAAGCTATAACCTTTGACCTCAACTTCCGAATCTGCTGATCCAAAATGGCCACCGGCTCCACATCATAGTCATATCACCCTCCAACTGAACTGTGCTGAAGTCCAAAACATGGATGGATCGCCAACATACTTCCAGATCATGGAAACATGAAATACTGGATGCACACTCGACAAGCTGGGTGGCAAGGCAAGCTTATAAGCCACCTCCCCTATCCACTGAAGAACCTCAAAAGGCCCAATGAACTGGGGGCTCAACTTGCCCCTCTTTCCAAACCTCATAATACCTTTCATGGGTGATACCTTTAGCAAAACCTTCTCCCCAACCATAAAATACACATCACGGACCTTCCTGTCCGTGTAGCGCTTCTGCCTAGACTACGCTGTGCGAAGCCGCTCGTGAATTAATTTCACCTTATCTAATGCATCATGGACCAAGTCTGTACCCAAGAGCCTAGCCTCACCCGGCTCAAACAATCCTACTGGAGATCTACACCTACTCTCATATAAAGCCTTGTACGGAGCCATCTGAATGCTCAACTGATAACTGTTATTATATGCAAACTCTGCGAGCGGCAGAAACTGATCCCATGAACCCTCAAAGTCAATGACACAAGCGCGCAACATGTCCTCCAATATCTGAATAGTGCACTCGGACTGCCCGTCCGTCTGAGGGTGAAAAGTTGTGCTCAACTCAACCTGAGTACCTAACTCTCACTGCATGACCCTCCAAAACTGCGATGTAAACTGAGTATCACTATCTAAAATGATGGAAATTGGGATACCATTTAGGCGAACAATCTCTCGGATGTAAATCTCCGCCAACCGCTCTGAAGAGTAAGTAGTACCAACTGGAATAAAGTGCGCGGACTTGGTCAGCCGATCCACAATCACCCAAATAGCATCAAACTTCCTCGAAGTCCGTGGGAGCTTAACTACGAAGTTCATAGTAATTCGCTCCCACTTCCACTCTGGGATCTCTAACCTATGAAGCAAGCCACCCGGTCTCTGATGTTCATACTTAACCTACTGACAGTTGAGACACCGAGCCACAAACCCAACTATATCCTTCTTCATCTGCCTCTATCAATAGTGTTGCCTCAAATCCTGGCATATCTTCGCAGCACCCGGATGGATGGAATACCGTGAGCTATGGGCCTCCTCAAGAATCAACTCCCTGAGCCCATCTACATTAGGCACACATATCCGGCCATGCATCCTCAACACGCCGTCATCACCAATGGTCACATCCCTAACATCATCTCGATGAACCCTATCCTAAAGAACGAGCAGGTGAGGGTCGCTCCCTGATATGGTCATAAAGAGAAGACCTAGAGACCACACAAGCCAGTACCCGACTCGGCTCTGAAATATCCAATCTGACAAGCTGGCCCGCTAAGGCCTGAACATCCAATGCCAAGGGTCTCTCTACTGCTGGGAGATATGCTAAACTTCCCAAACTCTCCACCCGGTGACTAAAAGCATCGGCCACCACATTGGTCTTCCCCGGATGGTACAAAATAGTGATATCATAGTCCTTGAGAAGCTCTAACCATCTCCGCTGAAGCAAATTAAAATCCTTCTGCTTAAACAGATGCTGCAAACTCTGGTGATCAGTATAGATCTCACAATGAACCCTATACAAATAATGACGCCAAATCTTCAAGGCGTGAATAATGGCTGCTAACTCAAGATCGTGGATAGGATAGTTCTTCTCATGGGTATTCAATTGGCGCGAGGCATAGGCAATCACCCTACCCCCTGCATCAGAACACATCTAATACCTACCCTCGAGGGATCACAATACACGGTGTAAGAACCTGAAGCTGATGGCGGAACTAACACTGGAGCTGTGGTCAAAGCAGCCTTGAGCATCTGAAAGCTCTCCTCACACTCATCCGACCACCTGAATGGAGCACCCTTTTGGGTCAATTTGTTCAAGGGCGATGCAATAGATGAAAATCCATCCACAAAGCGACGATAATAGCCCGCCAAACCAAGGAAGCTCCTAATCTCCGTAGTTGAGGACGGTCTAGGCCAACTCTGCACCGCCTCTATCTTCTTCGGATCCACCTAAATACCCTCATTGGACACCACGTGCCCCAAGAATGCTACTGACCCAAGTCAAACCTCACACTTGGAGAACTTTGCATAAAGCTTCTCCTCCCTCAATCTCTGTAATACAATCCTTAGATGTTGAGCATGCTCCTCCTGGATACAAGAGTACACCAGGATGTCATCAATAAATATAATAACGAATGAGTCCAAATAGGGCTGGAATACACTATTCAACAAATGCATGAACGATGCTGGGGCATTGGTCAGCCCAAAAGACATCACTAAGAACTCATAATGGTCATATCGGGTCCTGAAAGCTGGCTTAAGAATATCCGAATCCCGAATCTTCAACTGGTGATACCCGGACCTCAAATCAATCTTAGAGAACACCCTCGCTCCCTGAAGCTGGTCAAATAAATCATCAATACGAGGCAAAGGATACTTGTTCTTGACTGTGACCTTGTTCAACTACCTATAATCAATGCACATCCTCATGGAACCATCCTTCTTCTTTACAAATAGAACCGGTGCACCCCAAGGTGACACACTAGGTCGAATAAATCCCTTATCAAGGAGTTCCTGAAGTTGTTCCTTCAACTCCGTCGGTGCCATACGATACGGTAGAATAGAAATGGGCTGAGTATCCGACACCAAATCAATATCAAAGTCAATATCCCTGTCAGGTGGCATGCCCGACAGGTCTGCAGGAAACACATCTAGAAAATCACGTACCACCGGAACAGAATCAATGGCAGGAGTCTCTGCACTAACATCCCTCACAAACACCAAATAAGATAGACAACCCTTCTCAACCATACGCTGAGCCTTCAATTATGAAATTACCCTGCTAGGTACATAATCTATAGAACTGCTCCACTCAACCCTCAGAAATCCCGGCATCGCCAACGTCACAGTCTTAGCAAGACAATCTAGAACAACATGACATGGAGATAACCAATCCATACCCAATATCACATCAAAGTCAGCCATACTGAGCAACAAAAGGTCCACTCGGGTCTCCAGACCCCCAATAGACACCACACATGACCGATACACGCGGTCCACAATAATAGTATCGCCTGCGGAGTAGATACATGAACAGACGAGACTAGAGACTCACGAGGCATATCTAAAAAATATGCGAAATACGAGAAAACATATGAATAAGTGGAACCAGGGTCAAATAATACTGAGGCATCTCTGTGACAAACTGAGACAATACTTGTAATCACAGTATCTGAAGCAATAGTATCTGGTCTGGAAGGGAGGGTATAGAAATGGTCCTGGCCACCCCCTGATCTGCCTCCCCCTCTAGGGCGACCCATAGCTGACTGACCTCCACCCCGAGCTGACTGGGCGGGTGGTGAAGTAAATGGTGCTGAAGTCAAAGGCTGACTCCTCTGCTGAGATAGACCTCCATGGCGACGAGGACACTGCCTCCACATATGCCCAAACTCCCCACACTCAAAAATAACTCCCTGGTGTTGGTGGCGGGGACTTAAGGGAGCCCCGAGCACCGGGATAACTGGTAGAAAAACCTGGCATAGAGGAGCCCTGAACTGATGGAGCACATGACGAACTCTGGGCTGGAAGGGCACTGAGTGATGAGTAGCCCTGATGAGAACTATAAGAACCATGGCCAGATGACGCACCATGGCGAAATGGTCGATCTGACTGAGCATGTCTGAAATGACGACCTTTACCGTACTAGAACTGACCCCCAGAAGGAGCACAGCTGAATCCTCCCTGTCCTCGAGGCCTCTTGGCCTCCCTCTCAATAATGAGTGGCTACAAAGTATGCCTACATGTAAAGCTGTATACTGTCACGACCCTAAACTCAAACCTATCGTGATGGCGCCTATTGATGGTACTAGGCGAGTCGACTCCCACAATACTACAACAATTCATTTAAAGATATGCTAAAAGGCGTCTTGTATAGCAGAATTTCATAAAAGAAACAAGGGTTGAACTAACAAAAATAGAAATGCGGAATGAAAAGCCCCAAACATCGGGGTGTCACTGAGTCATGAGAAACTACTAAAAACTGGTCCCACCACAACAAGACTAACATAATCTGGGAAAAATCCAAAATGCAACTAATGGGAAGATAAAGAAGAAGAAAACAAGGCTGCAATCGCCGGGCAGCTACCTTGCTAACTCAAATGATCAGCTACAGGAATATCAACAGCCGCTACCGTGACCAAAAATGTCTGGATCTGCACACAAGGTGCAGGGAGTAACGTGAGAACACCAACTCAGTAAGCAACAGAAGTAAATAAAGGCTGAGAAGTAGTGACGAGCTAAATGCAAGTACCGTTCATATCATAAGAATTTAGTAAAGTGCGACATGCTATGCAACCAGAGTTTAAGTCAAATCAGTTTGTTTAAATCAAGTTCAAGTAAGACAATCAGAAATATCTTTCAATAATTCTCAAATAAGGACTCAAAGAAATTATGAGCATGGATGATGAAATCATGTACTGCCCCTCGGGCTAACATCACTCAATCCTCCCAATCACTCTAACCTCACAATCACTCAAGCCTCATAATCACTCAAGTCTCACAATCACTCATGCCTCACAATCGCTCAGCACTCGGCACTCGCACTCAGTAGGTACCTGCGCTCACTAGGGGTGTTCAGACCCCGGAGGGGCTCCTACAGCCCAAGCGATATAATCTATACGGATAACTCACATGCTGCACGGATAACTCACGTGCTATAATATCATATCAGAATCTGCACAAACTACTCACATGCTAAGGTACAATACCTCACAAACAGGCCCTCAGCCTCACTCAGTCATAAGCCTCTCCAGTCTCTCGGGCTCTCAGAAATCAAAGAACTCAGCCCAAACAACATTAACATGATGCAACAAATAGAATAACAGAGACTGAGCTATGATGTAAGAATGCATGAACATGATCGAGTATGGGATATCAACTAAAGCAGTGAGAGGATAGCAAGAAACGACCTCTAAGGGTCCAAGCAATACTGGCATAAGGCCTAGACATGGTATCTAGCATGGTTTACAGTAAATCTTTCTAAAGCACAGAAAGATCATATAGTTACAACAGGTTGTTCAACTTTACAGTTGCTACGGGACGGACCAAGTCACAAATCCCCAATGGTGCACGCCCACACGCCCATCACCTAGCATGTGCGTGACCTTCAAATAGTCACATGACATAAAAATCTGGGGTTTCATACCCTCACGACTAGATTTACAACTATTACTTACCTCAATCCGAGCAAATCTCTACTCCGCAATGCCCTTGCCCCTCGAATCGGCCTCCGAGCGTCCCGAATCTAGCCACAAGCAGAACAATACCATTAATATATGCTAAAGGAATCAATTCCATAAGAAAACTACTAAATTAGACTCAAAACCCGAAATCGACTCAAATCCGACCCTCCGGGCCCACGTCTCGAAATCCGACAAAAGTCACAAAACCCGAAAGCCCATTCACTCATGAGTCTAACCATACAAAATTCATCAAAATCCGACATCATTTGGTCCCTCAAATCCTCAAATTACACTCTCCAAAATCCCAAGCCCTAACCCCCAATTTTCACTTCAAAACCCCACTAATTAGATGAGAAATCAACGGGAAAGCACCATAGCTAGGAGTATTAGAGCTCAAGCAACTTACCTCTGCGAAAACCCTTGAACCCCCTTCAAAATTCACCCCAAAAGCTCCAATGTTCGAGTTAAAAATGGTGAAAATGAGCAAAAATCACGAAGTCCTCAATTTATATATTCTGCCCAGTGAAACCGCACCTGCGGCCCCTTTTTCCGCTTCTGCGACACCGCACCTGCAGAATTTCCATCTTCCGTATCTGTGGCCAAATCTCGCACCTGCGCATCTCCCTCCGCTTCTGCGATGCCAACCAAATTCCTCCTCTCCGCATCTACGATCTCCCGCTCGCTTCTGCGGGATCGCACCTGCGATGAGACATCCGCAGGTGCGATTATGACAGCTAAGTTCAACTTTAGCAATTCCTTCAATTTCCAAACTTGTTCCGTTAATCACCCGGAATCACCATGAGGCCCTCAGGACCTTAACCAAATATACCAACATATCCCAAAATATCATACGAACTTAGACAAATCATCAAATCACTCAAAACAACATCAAAACACCAAATTACATTCGGATTCAAGCCTAAGGACTTCTAAACTTTTGAATTCCACCAACGATGCTGAAACACGCTAAACCACGTCCGAATGACCTAAAATTTTACACACTAGTCAAAAATAACACCATGAACCTATTCCAACTTCCGGAATTCCATTCTGACCCCGATATCAAAATTTTCACTACCGACCAAAATTGCCAAAATTCTAACTTTCGCCAATTCAAGCCTAATTCTACCACTGGCCTCCAAATCTCATTCCGAACGCGCTCCCAAGTCCAAAATCACCTAACGGAACCATCAAAATTTAAATCCAAGGTCGTTTACACATAAGTCAATGTCTGGTTGACTTTTCCAACTTAAGCTTCTACTTTAGAGACTAAGTGTCTCAATTCACTCCGAAATCACTCCGGACCCGAACCGACTAACCCGGTATAACACAATATAGCTGAGTAACACAAAAAGAAGCAGAAATAAGGGAAACGGGGCTATAATTTTTTAAGCGACCGGCCAGGTTGTTACATATATACTTGGCTGAGGGATTAGTAATCATTGCCCTATAAAGATCACAATGGAGGACAACATTGTAAAGCCTAAAAGAACTTTTAAGTACTCTAATGTATGGTATAAACACACTCAGTTCCTGAGAGTGGTTAAAGCAGGTTGTAAAGTACAGATGGACGGTTGCAAAATATTTTAGGTTGTAAAGAAGATGAAGCTTCTGAAAAGAGAGCTCAGGAAGCTTAATACACAACACTACAGGAATATAATCACTGAAGCACAAGAGGATAGGGTAGCACTGCATGTTATCCAGGAGCAGCTTAACAAGGACCCTGGTAACCTGATATTGCAATAACAAAAAAAGGAGAAATACCAGAAACTAAGACAATTATCCTACTTAGCGAAGGTGTTTCTGCAGCAAAAAAACAAGGCTAACTAGATTAAACTTGGGGATGACAACACCAGTTACTTTTACTATGTTATAAGGCATAGGAAGCTCAAACAAGCCACAGTTCAACTTAAGAATAACCAAGGCATCTAGCAAACAGAACAAGCAGATATTTTTAGATTGTTTGTTCAATACTATGAGGATATTCTCAGGAAACAATGTGAGAGAAGAGTTAGAGACTTCAGATGATTTCTAAGGAATGGACCTCTACTAACAACTGAGATTCAATTGAATCTACTCAAACCGTTTACTGAAGAGGAGGTTAAGAAGGCAATCTTTAGCATTGACATTAATAAGAGTCCAGGGCCAGATGGTTATGTAAGTGATTTTTTAGAGCAACATAATGTATAGTAGGAAAAGATATAACAGGGCCAGTGTTGGAATTCTTCCAAACTAGCCAACTTCTGAAAAAAATAAATGCCACCAAACTGCACATATTCTAAAGGTATCAGATCCTGAAAATGCTAGCCAATATAAACCAATTGCATGTTGTAATTTAATCTATAAGGTTATCTCAAAACTTATCTGCTTGAAGCTTAAGGAAGGGGTTAGTCATTTGGTGGTTGAAAATCAAACAGCTTTTATACAGACGAGATCTATGGTGCATAATGTCTTAGTCTGTCATGACCTCTTAAGACACTATAATAGAAAAACTACTCCTAGATACCTCATGAAAATAGACCTTAGGAAAGCATACGACATGGTGAGCTAGGAATTTATAGAAGAGGCACTAATTGGCTATGGGTTTCTAGGAAAAAATTATTTATACTAGTGATGGAGTGTATAACCTCGCCTAAGTATTCCATCATTGTTAATGGAGAAAAAAATAGATACTTTGAGGGTAGAAGAGGACTAAGGCAGGGGGGGCCATGTCACCCCTCCTATTTGTTCTAGTCATGAAATACTTGTCAAGAACACTCAAGAGTATGAGTGAGCTCCAAGACTTCAAGTTTCCCCCAATGTGCAAACAACTCAAACTCACACACTTGGTATTTGCTGATGATTTAACGATCTTCTGCAAAGGCCAAGAGTAGCGTGTAAAAAGATTTATAGAGGCACTGGATCACTTCACAAAGGTCACTGGCTTGATGGCTAACATGGAAAAATCAAGCACGTTTATTGTAGGGGTAGATGATGACACCAAGAATAAGCTATTGGATATCACTAGATTCACAATAGGAGCCTTCCCTATTAGGTATTTGGGGCTGTCACTTTCTTCAAAAAAATGGAATAAACTGGATTGCCATCAGTTGACTGATAGGATCACTCAGAGAATAAAATATGGCTACTCTAAGAAGTTATCCTATGCTGAGAGACTACAAAGTATTAATGCAGTACTCTTCTCCATACATAATTTCTGGTTGACTGTGTTTATACTTCCTCAGAGTGTACTAAAAGAAGTCGACAAGTTATGTGGAGTTGTATAAAAGGAAAGAAGAAGACTCCTTTAATATCCTGGGACAAAATTTGTGTGCCCAAAAAATTTGGAGGACTTAATATCAAGAGTTGTAGACACCGAAATATCGCAGTCGTGGGCAAACTAATATGACAGTTATTAGAGAAACATGACTCCTTATGGGTTAAGTGGGTTCATGATTTATATATGAAGCACGATAGCAGTATATGGACACACAGACCCCCCACCCCCCACCCCCAACCCCCGGATTGCAGTTGGTATTGAAAAAAACTAAACTCTTTGAAAAATGACATGATCACTTGGTACTCAAATGGCAAATATAATCTGAATTCTACTAAGAGGTACTTTATTACAAGAAGCTATATTGCTCTTAAAGGTAACCTTACTAAATGGACAACTACTGACCTGGTGTGGACTGTTATTGCTCAACCAAAGCATCGATTCATTCTGTAGCTAGTTGTACATAATAGGATCTTAATAAAAGATAGACTTAGACAATTGAATATTCCAGTGGATAATAGTGAATGCTGCATATACAGTACACATACAACAGAAACTCCTACGCATCTATTTGCAGATTGTGCATGGATCAGCACACTTCGCAAGGAACTGGAAAACTGGCTGAGCATCCAATTCCAAGCCGGAGAGGTGAAGAGGGTAATGGAAAGGATCAGAAGAAAGCATTGGAAGCAGGCTGCCAAGGAAACTGTAGCCACTATAGGGGGAGCTATCATCTACCAAACGTGGAGGGTAATGAACTGGGCCATCTTTAAGAAACAAAATGTAAATATTGAGTTAGTTGTAGAACAGATTAAGAAGGAAATTGTGCATAGATTAAAGCTTCTAATACAGACAAGGAAAACCTATAGGAACAATAGACTGATACAAAAAATCATTAGTAACTAGGATTCATATTCCGAGGCCTAACTTCTCACATTAACTTTCCTAGAAGGTGGATGTGTGGTAAAGTGCTCTTTAGGTATATTGTGCACTCATGTTTGTTTGTACGGTAATATTCACGGTTGTTACCAAAAAAAACTTAAATACATCTTGCAGTAGTAAAAGGATGAACTCACTAGAGTGAAGTAATCCCTATTATAAAGAAAACACCTATACCTTTATCCAACCCAACATAACGACTTTTTAATTTCCCTCCTTTACATATATCCTTAACCTTCCAAGTTCCATCTATCTTCTATATTTCTTTTTCTCAACAATCATTGGTAAATATTTTAATATGATTTGTGAAAGGATGAAGAACAAGTGTCAAGCAAGTCAACATATTGAATTTATCCATGCAATTCTCCTTATCCACTTAAGCGTAGTATTCTGGTTCGCTACCTAAAATGCCCAAGAAAAGAAATAGGTAAAAATAGCACGGGCTAGCCAGTTTTTTGACTAGGTAATTAAAAAATAGTCAGTTTTTACAAAGTCATTAAAAAATAATCACTATTTTGCTGCAACACGGACCGGTCCAGCATAATATACTGGAGATTGGTGCACCTGTGTATGAACTTCCAGCATATTATGCTGGAACTCCAACACGCGGAAAGTTCCAGCATAAAATATTGAAGATTGGAGCACCTGTGTATGAACTTCCAGCATATTATGCTGGACCGGTATATTATACTGGAACTCTAGTATATTTATACTGGAGTTCAAGTATATTATACTGGAATATTTTCCGGATTTTGAATAGTATTTTCGTTTAGATTTATCTTTACATGAAAAGTGGCTAAATTTCGATTACTTTTGAAACTGTGACTATTTTTCAATTGCCACTTGTAAATCTGGCTATTTTTGAATTTCTCCCGAGAAGCAAGCAATGGTGCAAATCCTTAAAAAAATGATGCAAATCCTAGAATTGGTAATTGGAATAATTCTGATGTGATATGAATGTTGAAATATGCAATGTTTCCAAA
Organism: Nicotiana tabacum; assembly: GCF_000715075.1. NCBI lineage: Eukaryota > Viridiplantae > Streptophyta > Magnoliopsida > Solanales > Solanaceae > Nicotiana > Nicotiana tabacum. Next base: position 96,570,374 of record NC_134093.1, read on the forward strand.
TCTTATTAAATGTCAATGATCTTTTTCTTCTCTCTTTCCAGTGGGAAAGCCAAAATTTAGAACAAAGACAATGAAAGAATATGATATTTTCACTTTCTTTCTTTCCAAAAAATGGACTAACCCATAAATTTTGTGTCCCCCCGGAGAAAAGGGAGAAATACTTTTTTCGCTTTAATTGGAAGGAGTAAAGTGAGTTGAATAATTGGAAGCCTGGAAATAGCTCACCATTTCAAACCTTTTTTCGTCTCTATCTATCTCTATCTTAGAAAATTTTATCGTCCCAATTTATGCGGCTTGTTCAAATTTTGAGAGTTGAACGAGCTTCTTTTTTTTTTTTTACAGTAGTAATTTTTTAATATACCTTTTAAATATTTTAAATTGCTAATTATTGTAACTTATAGTACTTTTTACATAATTTATTTAAAAGAACTTAAAGATTCTATGTTCGAACTGATGGCCAAAATTAAAAAATTTGACTCTCGAAATCTAAACAATAACACATAAATTGAGAGTAAGTACATAATAACAACAACAACAACAACAATCCAGTAAAATCTCACTAATGGGGTCTGGGGAAGGTAGTGTGTACGCAGACCTTACCCTACCCCGAAGGAGTAGAGAGGCTGTTTCCGAAAGACCCTCGGCTCAAAAAAAAAAGGACAAAAGGGCAAAAAAGAGACAATATTAGTATCACAACAACAATCATAGGATAAATAAAAACACCATGAAAAGAGTAAGTACATAAATATTTCCTATTTACATTTACTGGCTTAAAGTACTGAATCTGCCTGCGCATTCAATTATTGAAGAAGAATTAATCCAAATAGTCGTTCACCTAATCTCTAAAACGAAAAATAACTGGCATATACAACAATAACATACCCGGTAGGGGTGTCAATGGATATTTAAAAACCGACTAAACTGACTGAACCATACCGTACCGAACCGATTTTTAGGCTTCTTTAAATAAAACCATAGGTTTTTATATATATCTATAACCATACCAATAATTAGGATAGATTTTTTATTTTATAAAAATAAACCAAAAAAATACCGAACCGTACTGAATAAATTTACATGTAAAAAATAGATTTATATATTAAGTTTAAGAATAATAATGTATTAAAAATTTTCTTGGGCCTTGAAATTGTGAAAACGGTTACAAGCAAACAAGTAATTAAACTCAAAATCTTAATTCTCAGACCTATAATGCTACTCCTATTGAAACTGAATTATTTCCAACATATTCACTAGCAAGACACAAGTTATTCTAGCTATTAGTAGCAAACTACAATGTATTGAATATGTTTCCTTTCATATGATTTAAATTTATCTTTTTGAATATTTAATCTTCTATAAACTTTATTCTTGAGTTCTAACTTGGTTAATATCTTTTCACTCGGTTAATATCTTTGTTTAGTTTCTTTTACGCTGTTGTAGAATAGTTGATGGATCTATACTCTGGCCTTTTTTAATATTTTCTTAATTCATCACTCTTTAAAGAGTAAAAATATCTAGAGAGTTTGCTAAGTTCTATAAAAGTAAGTATGTTATTGCATTCTACTTTTACTAGTGACTTTTACATGACATTTAAAAAAAAAAAAATTAACCGAACCATACCGATACCGAAGAGAAACCGATATGATTGGGACGGTTTCGAAAAGTCTAATTTTGGTTATGCATAATAGAATAACAGAAAAATTGGTATGGTACAGATTTTAGAAAATAACCTTCCGAACCGAACCATTGACACCCCTAATACCCAGTGTAGTCCCACAAGTGAGATCTGGGGAGGACAGAGTGTACGCAGACCTTACTGCCTTTAAATCAATATATACCGGCTAAAAAAAGTAATCACCTAATTTGGCAGACTATTGTAACATTCTCATTATTGAAATCCCTAAGCACAAAATGTACAGAACGGGGATGGACCTAAATTAGACCCTACAGTGTATTATTTCCAATCTAACTAATATTGAGTGGACGCCAACAAAAAGTTGAGAGAACAAGAGGGACAGTATACTTGGCTGTCATACAAACCAGTAGCCAAAAACCAAGAAATTAAACTCATTACTCATATGTTCATCTGTTAATTAGTAATTAAGTACACATTGCAAGAAAAAGGTGGTATGAATCTAGAAAAGTTGGGACCTATTCTAAAATCTCACTGCTGTAAAGGCATTACACAACTGCCCCCTACAGCTATGTATGGGCCTCCAATTATCCATTGCACCTGAAGACCATCTGAATATTTTAGCAGCAAACTGCTGGGAGATTACAATCTTCAAGTAGGCCTAATTACTGATTGCAAAATACTATTGGAAACTTTCTTCAACAGTACAGATGATGGCAACCGGGCAGGCTGTGACATAAGCCAGGAATTTCACTAAGAATATTTAAGATTTAATATATATGAATAACAAGTAATTTTTTACCTATATATGCAGTATAATGTTTATGTACATAGTACAACTTTTTGATCAAGGGTGTTAAACGCCCTTCTGTCTATGTGGCCTTGCCCCGGATGGGTGCAGGGCAAGGTCAAGGGTGCTCTTATGCATGACAGGATAAAGCGAATTAAAACAATTTTCATAAAATCAGATACAGGATAAAGCGGGTTAAATAAAAATTAACAACTTTTATAGCTTTAAACTCGTCAAATTTAGCTAAACAACAGTAGAAAGAAGAAAAGAAAAATAAAACAAAACTTAGACAGGACCATGCATGTCTATGCAGGGCGAGGCAGGTTAAAAGATAGAGAAGATTGCTCAGCAGGGCCAGGCGGATTAAAACTTTTGCGAGTAAGACTTAAATTGCCTCGTCTGACCTCGCCCTGTTAACTATCTCTATTCCGTAGACATCTTAAAATTGTTTTTCTTCTGTATGCACAATACAATTTTTCGATAAAGAGTATTCAACTAACCACCCTTCTGTCTATGTGGCTCCCACATGAGCAGGGCAAGGGAGCTCTTATGTAGGGCAGGATAAGGAGAGCTAAAACAATTTTCTTAAAGTCAAATGCAGGACAAGGCAAGAGGCGGGTTTAATGAAAATTAACAACTTTTACAGCTTTAAACTCATCAAGTTTAGCTAAATAACAGTGAAAAGAAGAAAAGAAAAATAAAACAGAACTCGGACGGGACCATGCATGTCTATGCAGGGCGAGGCGGACAAAAATAGATAAGATTGCTCGGCATGGCAGGGCAAGGCGGATTAAGACTTTTGCGAAGTAAGACTTCAATTGCCTCGTTTGACCTCGCCCTGTTTGCCATTTCTATAATCTATAGGCATCTCATTGCTGTTTTTCTCTTGTATGCAGAAGGTGAAAAAATGCAGAAACAAGCAAGGTCTTTGAATTTTCTAGTTTCCTGGTATCATTTTTTCTTTCAAGAAGTAACTCAACAAGGACAGAATACAAAAATTGTTACAAGTAGATAGGTCCTCTAGGACCACTTTAACATGTTTAGTTTCCACCATAAACTTTTGCAAAATAGACACAATTTCATGCTAAGGGTAAGAAGATTTATACACATTTCATTAGTATTTCATAGACCATTTAACAGTATCCATCTACTTACCAAAAGAAATAGCAAAGGAAGATATTTTACAGCTACAAGTCTCAGCAAAGTCTTCCTTCTCAACACTAACAAAAACTAGAGTAGAGAAATTGTACATATCATATCAAGCAATACTATACATATTTATTTACAAGAAATCAGCACAACTCGTACAGACAGTCATGAGGACATATAATCAGCTAACATTATACTCTCTGTAGTCGGAACGACTGGCAACCTTCATTCTAAGATATATATTGAGTACTATTTTTTACTAATAGGAGCAGACGAACCTTGTTTTGAGAATAAAAGGACAGCCCGGTGCCCTAAGCTCCCCCTATGCGCGGCATTGTTTTGAGAATAACTTCTTTAAAAATCCAGGTGCCTTTGAACTAGATTTCTGCAGTGTAAGGTTAATGGTAGAGCCTCTAGAAATGTCAACATCCGCACCTGAAGATTCTTCATTATTACTAAATTCACCTCTCAACAGTGTCAGTAGCTTCAAAGCCATTGTCTTTCCTCTGCTATTCCCGTTGACAGATATGTTGAAAAGATCAAGGATGATCCCTTCATCCATGGCCAGCCGACAGTATTGAAAGCATTGAGAACACAAAGAAAGAAGAAGAGCCACTGCATGCTCCTGATCCTCACGATTCTCACTGTCGAGTAGTTTCACAACTGAAGCAATGCATCCATCGGCTTCAGCTACAGAAGTCGTAGCATCTTCAGTGATGCACAATTTTTTCAGAATGACAAGAGTGTCGCTTGCTAGAGCTGTATCTTCTAGAAAAGGAATCAACTTGGGAATGAATTCTGAAGGTGTAATCAAGGAAACAATTCTGCTATTTTCAGACAAACTACGTAATATTTTGATGGCTGTTTCATTCAATTCTGCATTCTGGGCATCAAGCATCTCTAGAATGGGAGTCAGAGCACCAGAAGCCACAATTTTTTGTGGACAATATTGGTGGCAGGACAATACTTTTAATACGGCAAGGGCTTCTTTAGAAACCTCAGTTTCAAGAAATGATACCAAAAGTGCAAAAGCATCGTCATTCAAATCTGGAAAATTGCTCCTGATACAAAACAACCCATGTAGGATTAGTGTGAGGAAACAAACACAAGATAAAAGAACAATAGAGAAGCCAAAAAGCAAAAGAAAACAACAGATGAGTTGAGCTTGCATCATTAAACATTAAGCAGGACTACTACTTCACATTCTAGTATCATATTTAATTCTAAACCAGCATGCTTCTGAAAGGCCTTAACCATTTTTTTTCTATTAGGGCAGCTCGGCGCACAAAGCATCCCGCATTCACGCAGGGTCCGAGGAAGGGCCGCACCCAAGGGGTGTGATGTAGACAGCCTAACCTAATGCTCTGAAAGGCCTTAACCAATTGGAAATAAATTGTACAAAAAGGCGGTGAACCAACTTGAACCAAATTCATTCGACACTCTAGCAGAGGCATATCAAGGATTTAAATTTTATGGGTTCAGGACTCGGGTAAGAACGACTGAACCCATCACCTTATTTAAGTTTTGGGTTCATAGTTTAATAGTTTCAATAATTCTAATAGATTTTACACATAAATCTAGGTCTAAGCTAAAGGTTATGTGTTAATTTGAACCCATATGTAGACTACTAGATCCAACCCTGCTGGTAAGCCTTACCTTAAAAGGGGTATGAAGTTAGAAACAATTTCACAAAAAATTAACATGAACACACACACCACACACACACACAGCAGAGCGGAGTAAAGGTTTACCTGCATTTCTGCAAAACTGTTGTCAATGTTAGACATCCCATTATTTGTGCATTTAGATCATTGAAATCATGTGCATCTTTCAAAAATCTAACCATTGTTAGAACAAAATCCTCGGATGACATCCAATTGCAAGCTTGATCGTTATGTTTGAAAAAGTTACTAATATCTCCAACCAAGATGCATTGTGACTCCCAAGAAAGTGAACTGAACCCGGTTAAGAGATTCAGGTCCATATCTTGAATGCTTATACCAGATTGAATTTTGTGAATACTGCCATTGCTTTCCCCTGAAACCACATCGAAGTCATTTGGTGTCTTAGCAACAGACACAAGACCAGCATCTGGCAATCCACAAGATAAATTGCTGAATTCTATAGGAAGACGTAAATCATTCACTGAGCTGCTCAAGCTAGCAATTGAATTCAAAGAAGATTTAAATGAGTGAGCCGCTGCCGCCTCCATGCTCGGGTCAGGAACACTGACTCCATGTGTTGCACTCCACCCTGATATTAGGTCCTTCATTGTGTAATTCGGGGTCAAAGACAAGTGGGCCAAATTCCTTTTATTCATTGGACATGTATCGTGACCTTCAGCAAACCATTTCTGAATCCAAAATCTGTCATATGTTTGTCCAGAGGCAATTACGACAGGATCGTGCATTATTCTCAAAGACAAAGGACATTTAAACTCATCCGGTGGTCGAGAGCTCCTCAGTATGTCCACTTGAGCATCGTCAGATCGACATCTCATACGAGATTTTGCTTCACATTGATTTGCATACAGGTAAAAGTCTTCCCGCTGCAGAGAGCCGCTCTCTGTTTGCTGTGTCACAACTGATTTTCCATGCTTACTGAGGATATTCAAAAAAAGCAATAAGATTTTCCTTTTCTCACCGTCCCCAACTCTACCCAGCATCCTTTTTATGGATCTTTTCTCTATTAAAAGAGTCAGTAGAGATGTGATATGAAGCCTCCGCATAGCAACTTGAGTTGCCTCAAAGGCATGTTCTTCCGCTGAATCTGTTGTCACATACTGATGAAGTAATTCCATCACAACCTTCCCTGCCTCCTCTTCAGATGGATCCAAGCTGAATATCGCACCCTTCAGTTCAGCAATCAGTCGCGAAATCTGCAGCCAATATTTTTCATTAAAGTGGATTGCCACAGGACACCAAACAAATATAGTAACCAACCAGGTTTTAAAAAAAACGGGATAAAGAAGGGACAACATGAAATGAAAAAATGACATTTAAACTCACACCATAATCAAAAGCCGAGGGATACACTTGGACCGACAAGTACAAGATGATGGTTCAGAAGTATGACGGATAGTAAACTTATTTATATTTTGTATGATTCAGAGGTAGCTGTTATAATATTTTGGTCTAATTCAAACGCTTATAGCTCCAATTTTGGGAATTATTGCAGGAGAATCGATCAAAAGCAATCTATCTCGACTTGTGCTAACAACGTGTAGTTGTGGTTGTCACAGCTTGCTTTACAGCAGTTCTTTCATCCATAATGACAGTTCCTAAGCATAGATGATTTTCTCAAAGGAATGTATTCAGACTGACCTCTGAAGCCAACGATACTGGAACCATATTTTGCACTTGGCCTAAGCTTTGCTTAAGCAAGTTTCTTGATCTATCACATCGTGAAAGTATGACAGCTCCTGTTAGTGCCTGAAAAAACACAATACAGATTGCTATTCAGTGAATGAAGCCAATAGAGTATCATCAAAGTATGTTCATAAATTTGCGAGATATATTTGACAAAAACAGTTAACACAAAGCTGGTTGGCTTAGCTTGGTCGAGAGTGCGTACCAAGTATAGCTTACTAGATTCACTGCAGTGCTGAATCAGTGTCTTGGTTTTGAAAATTTCAGTGTTCAACAGGCTAAGGGCCTCTAAGCATCGAGGACGGGCTGCTTCAATTTCAGGAAGTAATATCGAAACTCTACTTACTAACTGAATTAGTTCCATGCACATTAGACGATGCACCTGTAGTCATCAAAACCAATCATAAGACAATCGATCTGAGTTTTTTTTTTTTTCAATAATCATGGTGTCCGGGCCAGCTTGTCCGCACCTAGGCTAATTCCACGGGATACCTTCCACCTCGATCGAGTTAATTTAGAATAGGTGGTGTGGAAGTAATGACAAGGAAAGAATACATGAAAACTGAAAGATACATCATTGCATTTAGAAAACTAACGACGTTTCAAAAACAAAAATCCCAACCAACAGAATTTTCTAATAGTTTTTCAGTTCCATTCTTGGAATCTAGACTAGGACTATTCAAATCCAACCATGAACACCTTTTGCACAAAGTCCAATTAATGTAAAAACCTCTTCTTTTAACTCTGTAATTAACCAAGAAAAAGGGTTAATAACAACTTGTACAATTACTTAATGTAAAGATACCAAGACTAATACAAGGTCACAAGCCTACTCTAGAGTAACACCTCTCATTATACGAACAATAACAACAACAGAAAAACATTTACACTCTCAGTCACAAACAAGTTGGGTTCGGCTATATGAATTCTCACTGCCAGGCCATCTCTTTACACGAACAATCCCATAGAGATGCAGATAAGGAATTAAAGCAAAGAGAGATAGGAGCATAGTATTATATACCTTAATAGCATGATGAGACGGCGGTGTCTCACTTACTTCAGCAACATCAATCCCCATAATAATTTCTGGTCAAAAGAGCAGAATACGGAGTGTCAAATTTAGCATAGGATTAAATATTACTCTCTCTATCCCAATATATATGGAACACTTTCTTTTTTAGTCCTATAAAGAATTGTCATTTCTACGTTAAAAAATAATTTAACTTTAAATTTCTCATATTACCCTTATAAGCCGAGGGTTTATGGAAACGGTCTTTACCTTCGAGATAGGGGTAACATTCATATAACAATTGTCGGATTTCACTAGGTTTTTTGTTATTGTTGTTGTATCCTTAATGAGATACTAATTTATAACCACACAAATATCCATGGTTTCTTAGAGGTAATATTTTTAATGAAACATGTGACATCGCAAATCAATTGAAAAACAAACAGATTATAGCAATAACCATTAAAATTTAGAACTTCAAAAGGTTGTAATTTTTTCATAATTACCATGAATAAAGTTAACAAAATTTAAAGAATTCTTACCTATAGGAGAAAATACAGAACCCCTTCTCTGCTTAAGATGAAAAACCAACTTCAATACAGTTTCAGTACTTTATTCAACTGTGCAAAAAGTTCAAAAAACTCTCTTCACAGAACCCAACTCCACATCTCCAAAACTCATAAAATTTCCACCAAAATTTCAAGAATTGCCAGTTCAAAAACACTTCTTTTTCTTAAAAGAAGAAAATTTTCAAGAACCATGCAGTCAGAAACACAGTCATTTGCTTTAAATAGCCTTCAATGAGTTCAAACCCAATTTAAAATGGTAACAGAAAAGGCCAAAACCAGACAGAAAAAGACATGTTGTTAATCTATGGACCCGTATAAATTTTACCAAAATAAACTTTTGGTTTTATTTTTCAAACACATGTTTGGCGATACCTCTAAATTTTGTCGGTTTTGGGCCAAATATTATTTTGTAAGGATATTGTTTCGTCTTCTCGGTCATATAATAGTGTATCATATAGTTCATTATAAAAATAATAATTTTGTATTAAATTTATTTATGTTCAGGACTATGATTTGCGATAATATAATGAATGTTATTGATAATAGTATTATTGGGTATTTGTGATAGTTCTCTCTCTCTCTCTCTCTCTCTCTCTCTCTCTCTCTCTCTCTCTCTCTCTCTCTCTATATATATATATATATATATATATATATATATATATATATATATATATATATATATATATATGTATATACAAATTTTATATTTTTTTTTCGCTACCATATATAAATAGTTTCTGGCACGGGCTAAAAGTGGTAATATAACCTCGTTATTCGTTTGCTTCAATAATATGCTTAGAATTGATCCTGACAACTCTATTTTCTTCAAATTTTAACTTTTCTTTTTGAAAAAATCAACCGAAATTTTTAAATGTATATATATACAAATTTTATATATTTTTTTGACTATTATTTTTGCAGCGGCTATACAGTGTCATTTTCTCATTGAAAACTGACACATAAGGAAATATTTTCAAGGTCAAAATTTTAGAAGACATTATCTAAAAATGAGGAATTAAAGTGATAATTTGCGTTATCCAATAAAAGGAGAGGAAACATTTTGCTTCAGAGCAGAAGATTTGATTCATGAATCAGAGTTGGGTAACACCGTTAGTTTTTGAACATATTGTGTCAATGAGACTAAAAGTGCTCCATTTTAGCATACTTAAGGGACTAAATATGCTCAGAATTATATTTGAGGGACCAAAATAGACCTACCCTCAAAGATAAGGGATAATATTGATCAAAAACTCATTCTTTTACCAATAAATATTTACTTATGTCTCTTGTTTGTTTAGGTTTAGGATTTACTTTAGATTTAGGATCCTTTATTATGCTACATATCTTTTGTAACAACTTTGTTTTCGTTTTAATTATTGTATGTAGCTTTATTTTGTTAACAACTTTTATTTTCGTTTTAATTGTTGTAGGTATCTTACAATTGATCATTGGAAGAAGCTCTTAAAAATTTGTGGGTTTGGATACGTTAGTAACAACGTCTCTAGAGGCAAAATTTATTTATATTTGAGGTAAACCTTTTAATTTTTGTTGTGTTTAAAATACAATCTGGACATGCTACTAAACCCAAAATCACCTAACGGAGCTAACGTAATGGACATAATTCTATTTCGGAGTCATCTTCACACAGTTTCGACTACGGTCCAAATTCTAAGGCTTAAACTATTATTTAGGGACTAAGTGTCCCAAAACACTCCGAAACTCAAAACCAATTATCCCGGCAAGTCACAATAGCAGAAAAGGATTTGGGGAAAGTAGTTAATAGGGGATCGGGACTATTAGTCTCAAAATAATCGGCCGGGTCGTTACACCCTTGTTAGTCTAGAACTTGCCCCGTGTGTAAGTCGAAGTGAAATGATTAAGTCTTGTGGGTCTAGGAAATGATATAGGCATTTATTTGATTGACCCTTGATCCTATTTGCCTACCACTGATAACATTATCCGTAGTCAATCATTTTGAGCCTATAGACCTTTTTTTTTGGTACCCACATTACGAGTCAACCCTTATCCTGTTCTAAATCGTATTTTTTTTTATTTTTTACAATTTTTCATATATGATTATCAGTTTAATGACTTATTTATAGATTTTGTACAAGTTGTTTAGACTTTAGATCATTGCATTCCGTAACAAAAAAATAGTTAGGCATTCTAACTCATAATATAAATTCAAAATCTTATTACTTTAAGATTATTTTGCCTTATGTTTTATAGTAATTAAAAATGTTAATTGTTGTGCGAGCTCAAGTTGCTCGGTATATCAAATTCGAAACACGTGGCTTGAGTATATTTAGGTGGACCAATTAAACTTTAGAAGGAAAACATTATAAATATAGCTGGTAGTATCATGACTAGAGAATGTAGAGGAGATAAAGTTGGTTAGATAAAATAATATTTTCATCTTTTATTAGAGGTTTGATAAGCATTGTCAAAATATTGTTGCTACTAGGTTAGTTCAATATTTTGATAAAACAATCTTTCTATCAACCGACATATGATACCGATTTGGGATAGAACCAAAGTAAGTTTTGCGAAGGACAACTAGGAAGATACAAAGGATAAAAGTTTCGAGAGACAAATATTTCAATTGTTGTTAATCAATCATAGTAATAATTATCATAGAATTATATGTTCTTTATTCAAGTTCCATAACAAGGAACAGAGTTTGTTAAAGTGATTTGAATAGTATTTGTACTAAGTTGGCTGGACTCGTAACCAAAATGTCCTAAATGACATAACTATGGTCTGTAATATTCCTAAACAATGTATATTTTAATATACGTAATTTCTTTTTTCCGCTAAAAATAGTGCCATATAAAGATAGAACGACATTCTTTCAACACTATCCCCCTTATAATATTTTGATATAATGAAATAGGTACTGGAAGAAACTATAAAAATACAAGACTGGACTCAATTAAACCCCTAAATATATTTTATATTTATCTTCTTTTTTTAAAAAAAAAACTTGCAATTTTGTCTTAATTTTTATTATTTTATAATACAGACACATATTTTGAATATTACTTACATATTTTAAAAAGTTTATTCTCATTGACACGAAATACACGCGCAACGCGCGCACCGAGAGACTAGTGATGTTAAAAAAAAAAGGCATTAACTTTTAGCGCGTCTAGGACATAAAAAGAACAAAGATAAGAGATAGACAAGAAAAAAAGGTTATGTGGGCTTTTGGATATAAGAATTGTTAAATTTCAAAATAAAATTTAAAAAAAATCAAGTGCAAAGCGTATTTGAAAATTAAAGTTGTGTTTGAACATGAATATAATTTGAAAATATTTTTTATTTATGCGAATAATTTGAAATAAAAAATTTGAAAAATAACTTTTGCAGTTTTTAAAATTTCTGAAAAATTTTAAAATTCAATTTTTCAGTCAAACACTAATTCAGAAAAAAAAATATATATATATATATATATATATATATATATATATATATATATATATATATATATATATATATATATATATATGGCGAAACGGGCCCTAAATAAGAAAAGAAAAAAGTAAAAGAATCTCTTGAATGCCTTGGGAATTGGGGGGTCAAAATCAAAGGACCATTTTTGTTATATTTAAAGATTAGGAAAGTTTCTATCTGAAAAAAAAGACCGCGCTATCGCAAAGAAACAGCCTTTGGTCAACAACTAATAGTAACGCGCTGCTACTTTTTTATGTCGTCACTTTTTATGACGTGTATGTATGTTTAATTTTTATTTACCTCAACTAACTCATTAGATATTTTGCTATGAATTATGATAAGTAAAAATGTCCAATAAAATTAGAATAAAAAGAATTTGACTAAAATTCTCGGTGTTTGGACAATATTTAATTGAACTAAAAGTGAAAAAAATATTTAAAGTCAACAGTCATTTACGTTATGCATTTAGTCATTTTCTGTCCATTCTGTTTCCTCTCTTTTCCTTTTCTTTCTTTTCTTTTCTTTTCTTTTCAACTTCGTTTATTGGTTGGTTTTGGAATCTCTAATAGAATGTGATGTCTTGATGTGATGTTGCTGAATAATAGTCTGTTTCGCCATTTTTTTTTGGGTCAAAAGTATTTTTTTGGTCAAAACTTGAGGTGTTTGGCCAAGCTTTTAGATGAAAAAAAATATTTTTGAGGAGAAGCAGAAGCAATTTTTTAGAACAAAAAAATAATTAATTCTCTCCAAAAATACTTTTTTGAAAAACACTTTTGAGAAAAATACACTTAGAAACGGTTTTCAAAAGCTTGGTCAAATACTAGTTACTGTTCAAAAGTACTTTTCAAATTAATTAGTCAAACACAAACTACTTATCACCAAAAATACTTTTTTGAAAAGTAATTTTAAGAAAATCAATTTTTAAAACTTGGCCAAACAGTCTATATAAGTGATGGAAGATATTATTTCAAGTATGACCTTAGCAAAGAAGTGAAATCATCATTTTAATTTGATGAGTTTAATCCTTAAAATTATAAAGTTATAATTTAATACTCCATCCGTTTCAATTTATATGAACTTATTTCTTTTTAGTTGGTGCAAAAAAGAATGACATCTTTACTTATTTGGAAACAATTTACATTTATGCAATGATTTTTAGAAACACAAAATATATATGCCTCATTTTACACCACAAGTTTAAAAATCTTCTTTATTTTCTTAAATTTCGTGCTCACTCAAATAAGTTCACATAAATTGAAACGGAGTGAGTATAATTTAATATCTATTAAAATTTATTATATATATATATAAATTCCATGTTAGGTTATTCCATATTAAATTTAGTTAAATCGATAGCTCTAATACTACATCGGCCACTGCTTTAGTACCCTATCCCCGCAACCAACAAGCTCTTTTTTGTCAAAAACGAAAATCACAATAATGCTTGTGGAAATATTAAGCCATTCTCTACCTTTCCTTTTCAGCTTTTTCCAACCTTTTTTTCCGGGGCTAAGTTTGACCAATTATAGATAACTTCGTCAATATGACCAGTACTAGTTTTTCGTGGGGAAAAAATACACAAGTACAAATTTATTTCTATTCGTTAGTTAATACAACTTGGGTAAATGCTCAAAAAACTTATATTTATCAATTATGATATACTAAAAAAAAAAAAAAAACTTTCACTAATTACTTTAATATTATGTTTACAATTTTGAATTAAAAGGAATACCTACTTTTATTGCTTATTGCTTCCTTAGCAAATTTTCTGAATATAAGTTCAAATTAATTCGGCCAATAAATTTTATTGCTTAAAAGGGGAAAACAATGTTCTTGACTAACTAGACGAAAGTGCACAAAACGAACTTGCTTTGGCTTACCATTCTCAGATTGAAGAAATATGGTACAAAATACTAGCTCGTTGCAATTTGGATTGAAAATAGACCTTACAAAGACTCACGGTATTTTATATTACGAATTTTCTACATTATTTAAATTGTCAATTCCTCTTCGTTCATTGGTTGGTTTTGGAATCTAAAAGTGAAAATCTTGATGTGATGTTGCTGAAAAGTACAACGAGAATCACTAAGAATTGTAATTCTATTATTCTTAATTAGATGTTTCTTATTCGAAATTCTTTATTAGGGATTATTTGACCCACAAAGTAAAATATTTAGATACAAATTCGAATTTAGTCGGATCTACGTATAAATATAAGACATCAGATAGAGAAGGGAAGAAAAAAACACCGAGGCTAATAGTAAGGGCATATATTATTTTGAGTATCGCCTTACTGCCCACAACCAACAAACCCTTTTTTGTTGAAAACAAAAATAACAATCCATATGGAAATATTAAGCAACTCTCTATCTTTCATTTTTCTTTTAATTTCTCCATTTTATTTTAAGTATTTTATTTAATTGAGCACAAAATATATAAAATAAAAAATTTTAAAATTTGTTGACTTAATTAATTAAAATTTGTATAACATACACAGTATGCCTTTGAATTTTATGGTATTAAACATGTGATATCATCTTATAAGGAATTGTCATTAATGATAACATAAAAATGTTGAAATTAAAGAGGAGTATTAAAAATTTTGAAATCACTCAAGAACCGTTTGGTATTCACCCAAATAGAAAATTCAAAGAACCTTTAGATTTCACAGCTGTTGTTGGCGAAATTAAGAGTAAAGATAACAATGATTTTGGATGAGATGAAAAGATGAATAAACTAACCAAAGGATGAAGTAAATTTCAAATGATTATCGTCGGGTTGGTGGGACTGATATTTTATAAATAGTGAAACATAACCAATGTACTTTAGCATGAACTAAATTGAGTTATTCTACAACGCGGTGGATCTTTATAAAGTATTTGTCTTTTTAAAGGCACATAAAATTTTGAATCACCTAAAATGAAAGCAACATACACAAGGGGATGTTCAAACCAAATCGAAAAATCGCACCAAACCGAAAAATCAAACCAAATCGATTAAAAATCCGACTAGATTTGGTTTGATTTGATTTGGTTTTGAGTAAAAATATTCGAACCAAACTGATATATATATATATATATATATATATATATATATATATATATATATATATATATACTCTGATCACTTTATATAGAATTTTATTTAAAAAATGTCTAGAAATATTTGGGATCGTCTCATGGGATGTAATACTTAATAGAACTATATACGAGGTGCATTCATTTTTATTTACTTTAAATAATGGATTGTATCATTTTTCTTATTAAGTGTCTTTGAAATGTGTCAATCGCCTCTTTGTTCTTTCATATTCATATGTCAAGATTTATTATATCTTTTTCGAATTTGAAGTGATATTTAGATAATTTAAAATTATATAAAATATATTATTATTTAGGTGTCATATTAATTTTTATGTTTAATTATTAAATTCGATTAACCTTGAAGGGTACATGTGATGAACCAACATGTCATCTTTAATTTTAAATATTATTTTTGTGTTCTAAAACCTTAAATAGTACCATTTAGCTTTTTTCGGCTTGCGTACACTGTCCGTAAATTTTTCAGAAAAGTTTTTATGTGAAAGATTGATAAAAATGTAAAATAGTGTTTTAAAACTCACTTAAGTTGATTTCGGTCAATATTTTGAGCAAACGGACCCGGATCAGTATTTTAAAAGTTTCGGTAAGTCCATATCATGATTTGGGACTTGGGCGTATGCTCGAAATCGAATTCAGAGGTCCCTTGCTCGAGTTATCGCTTTTTGTCAAAAAAAATAAAGCTAAAAGGTTTAATGACTTTAAAGAGTTGACCAATGCTTGACTTTATTGGTACCGGGTCCGTACTCTAGTTTCGGAACCCGGTATAGATCCATTGCTATATTTATGATATATCTGTCAAATTTAGTGAGAAACGGAGTTGGTTTGACGTGATTCAGACGTCCGGTTGTTAAAATAGAAGTTCTAAAGTTTTATTGAAAATTTCATTTGATTTGATGTCCGATTTGGAGTTCTAAGCTTTACATTGGTGTTTTGATTACGCGAGCGAGTTCGTATGAGATTTTTGGACTTGTGTGCATATTTGATTTGAGCCATGAGTGCTCGGATGAGTTTCGGATAGCCTATTTTTGAAAAATCTGGTTTTTGGGACTTCTGCAGGTTTCTGGTGTCATGTGCTTCACGAACGCGAAGAGGAATTTGGGGCAGGGGAATTTTCTTCATCATGAATGCGATAGCTGGATCGCGAACGCGCAGCAATGGGGGGCCTTACCCTTCGCGAACGTGACCAGCTTCCCGCGAACGCGTAGCCTTGTGACATGGGGAGGGGGAATCATTGTTTCTTATATGCGAACGCGAAGGCCGGGGGAAGCAGTCTTCGCGAACGCGTGGGAGGACTCACGAACGCGAAGGCTACTTGGGTTGTTGCACATCGCGAAGGCGACATGCCCTTCGCGAACGCGAAGAAGGCCTGACGCCACTGATTAAAACATACCAAAAATGGGATTTTCCCTATTTTTTCACAAAGCCTCCATTAGAGCTCGGCCTAGGGGCGATTTCAAAGGATTTTTTTACGATTTCGAACTGGGTAAGTGTTCTTTATCATATAGTGATTATATTTCATAAATCCATGTCTATATTCATCATTTATTTCGGATTTAGATGGAAGAAAATTGGAATTTTTGTAAAACTTTCCAAAAACAAAATTTAAGATTTAAAGGTCCATTTGACATCGAAATTTGATAATATTTGTATGGATGGACTCGTCTCAAAATGGGTGTTCGGATTTTATATCGAGATTCGAGATATGGGCCCCACTGTGAAATTTTGAGATGAATTTTGGATTTTAATTCGAAAAATTAGTAATTTCATACGGAATTAATTCCTACGATTCGTGTTGAGTATATTGAATTTTTTGTGACTAGATTTGAAGCTTTAGGACACTAATTCGCAAGGTTTATTGGAATCTTGAATTTGGTTGCGAAGTGAGGTAAGTGTCGTGGTTAACCTTTACTTGAGGAAGTAAGACTTATTTGTCTATTTGCTACGTGATTTAATGTGCGGGTACAACGTATATGTGAGGTGACGAGTACTTATGCGTTTTGGTTGAGTCAAAGCATGCAGGTGGAATTTGTTTATTGTGAATAATTGCTTATTTAATTAAGATATTCCTGCTTAAGTTATTATTGGTTATTTGATCATTTTTCATGAGATTATTGCTAGTTTAATTATTGTTGAATATTTTGGAAGGTGAAGTCGGTATTCTGGTATGGAATTGATTGATAAGTATATATCCCCGCATTTAAATACTCTTCGGAATTTATATTATTATTTTCATGGTAAAAAAGAGTGTAAAAGCACGAAGGGTGATGCCGTGCTATTTATATTATCCTTGCCATGGTGAGAAAGAGTGTAAAAGAACGAAGAGTGATGCCGTGCCATTTTCAAAGAGTGTAAAAGTACGAAGGGTGGTGCCGTGCCAGAAGAGAGTTAAAACACGAAGGGTGATGCCGTGCCAATCTTATTATTTATTTATAAATTTATGGGAAGAATGAGAGTAAAAGCACGAAGGGTAGTGTCGTGCCATTTTCATATTATTAACTGCTCATTTTGTTGTTGATGAATTAATTGGCTGCTACGCGACACTTCTCCTGCTGAAATTTCTATATCATTCCCCTTCGCATGTTCCCTCCCAAATTTATAAATTGTTAATTATTGTGTTATTGTTCCTTTGTAATTGTATATACTTGTATAAGTTATTTACGCATGTGTCTTGTCATAGCCTCGTCACTATTTCGTCGAGGTTAGACTCGACACTTATGGAGTACATGGGATCGGTTGTACTCATACTACACTCTGCACTTCTTGTGTAGATTTTGGAGTTGGTCTCAGCGGAGTACCATAGACTTGCTTGGATTCAGCTATCTCAAAGGAGACTTGAGGTATAACTACACAGCGTCCGCACATCTGAAGTCCCCTTCTATCTTATCTTAGCTGTGTATTATCTTACAAACAACTTGAATTTTATTCAAACCTTTAGTTGTATTATTCTAGTAGCTCGTGCACTTGTGACACCAAATTTGGGGATATATTTTGATGATTCAGTAGTTATGGTTTTTCGCACTTTATTTCAGTAATTGACTTACGTTTAATTTAATTTGTTTTAAAATGGTTAAGATTATTCTAATGTTGGCTTGCCTAACAAGTGAAATGTTAGGCGCCATCACGGTCCCGAAGGTGAGAATTTCGGATCGTGACAAGTTGGTGTCAGAGCACTAGGTTACTTAGGTCTCACGAGTCATGAGCATGCTTAGTAGAGTCTGAAGGATCGGTACGGAGACGTCTGTACTTATCTCGCAGAGGATATGAAGTTTAGGAACAATATCATTTCTTTCTTATTCTGTCGTGCGATTTTATTCTATCATCGATGATTGAACCATTATATTCTTATTCTCTCACAGATGGTGATAACACGTAATACATCTACCGACGGACAGGGACCAGAGCCCTCGGTGGCAACTATGACCAGGGGTAGAGGCCGAGGTCGTGCCGGAGGCCGAGGTAGAGGCAGAGTCAGAGCTCAAGCTAGAGCTCGAGAAGCATCACCCGTAGTGGATCCGCAGGTGGATCTTCAGGAGGAGGTTTCAGTTCAGACTATACCCGTTGGACCAGTTCAGGTCCTAGAAGGATTCATAACTACTCCAGTGCTTTAAGACGCTCTAGTCCGTTTTGTGACTCTTATGGAGGGCGTGGCCCAGAATGGTACATTTCCAGTGGCACCAGCCGTCTCACAGGATAGGGGAGGAGCATAGACTCCCATTACTCCCGCTCCGGAGCAATGGCCTCCAACAGCCCCGCCAGTTGAGGTAGTTCAGCCAGTTATTGCGGCACAGATCGGTGATAGGCCCGCCATGTCTTCTGAGGCTTTATTGAGGTTGGACAAGTTTACTAAGCTCTTTCCAGTTCACTTCAGTGGTACACCTTCTGAGGACCCACATGATTATCTTGACCGCTGCCATGAGGTGTTGCGGAACATGGGTATAGTTGAGACCAATGGGGTCGATTTTACTGTATTTCAAATGACAGGTGTCACACCTCTTTTTTCTCCAAGGGATATGGGAATTTTTCTAATTAAAGTGACATTAATCGAAATTGGATTATTTATTTAATCAGAGTCACCATTTGGAATAATTTATGGTATCCCAAGTCAGTAGTTTATTTTAAATCCCAAATTGAGGAAATTTGACTCTATTTTTATGGTCTGCGAACACAGAAGACCAGGTAAGGAATTCTGTTAACCCGGGAGAAGGTGTGAGGCACTCCCGAGTTCCGTGATTTTAGCACGGTCGCTCAACTATTAATAATTGGCCGAATTATCTGATTTAATACATGTTTAAAACCTACTGTGCATTTTTAACTTCTAACCACTTTTAGTATTTATGGGATTTATTTGAACAAGTCGCAATGTCGCGCTCTCGTTTATTTTTGTACATATTGCGAATCGCGTCACGTGAAACGCAAACTTCCCAAAATTCGACTTTCGCCATTCCAAGCCTAAATTAGCTACAGACCTCAAATTCACAGTCCGGACATGCTCCTAAGTCCAAAATTACCCAACGAGGCTAACAGAATCGACAAAACTCCATTCCGGAGTCGTCTTCACACACTTTCAACTACGGTCAAAATCCTAAGACTTAAGCTTTCATTTTAGGGACTAAGTGTCCCAACACACTCCGAAATTATAAACAAGACCTCCCGACAAGTCACATAAGCATAAACAGATACGGGAAAAATAGTAAATAGCGGATTGGGGCTAATACACTCAAAACGACCGGCCGGATCGTTACATGTTCATATCCGAATTAATATAATTAGCACCCGTCAATCTTCTTAATGGTCTTAAAACACTTCAAAATTTTCCGGAGTGTTACATACTGCTTGTTCATAGTTGGTATAACTTTGAAATTTTAAACATGGTAGGAACTGATTTAAAGATTCTTCAACAACACTTTTGCTTGTTCAAAATAAAGAAAACCCTTTATATATATAGACAACATAAGCTTCGAATTGTTCTTCTCCTAGTCAAATTGAAATGGTTCTAGAATTTCAACATAAGTAAAAGTTCTTGTTTTAAAATTTCAATACAAGTAGAAAAGAATATCGCAAATAGCTAAGAAGTTTGAACTTGAGGTGTATTATTATCTGAGATCTGACAATTTTATCCAATTATGTCCTAAAACTAATAGGATTATAAGGCTAATATCTAAAATTTCGGTTATCTCCTTTTATTATGAGTTATTATGCTTAATATTATAAGGTTATTTTTGTAAACCGACATTGTATTCATGCTTTTATAATAAATAGTCTCTATATACGTGTCTTGCACGTAAAT
The DNA here is from genome assembly GCF_000715075.1 of Nicotiana tabacum. Lineage (NCBI taxonomy): Eukaryota > Viridiplantae > Streptophyta > Magnoliopsida > Solanales > Solanaceae > Nicotiana > Nicotiana tabacum. The sequence continues at coordinate 96,590,730 of NC_134093.1, forward strand.
GTTTAGTTAATTATTTATATATAAAAGAGCAAAAATTAAATTTATTATAAATATATGAAAGAATAAGGAATTAGATTTATTAAAAGTTACATACGAGAAGGAAAAATCATTGAAAAGCAATTGTCTTTGTAAAACTACAACAATTTTTAAAATTGAAAATCAATCATATTATCAACATAATAGTTGGCTTCAAAACGAATGAACATCGTATTAAAAGCATACTTTAAAAACAAATCATATTATCAATGTTTGTCTTTTCTGTAAAATCTTTCGAAACTTATTCCTGAATTTTATTATAATTTTCCTACATTAAACAATTAAGTCATTTGAAGAGAATGCTCATTCAGTAGTCGTGTGTTAGTGAGTCATATTGCTTTCAAAAAATTATGAGTAAGTTTTGTTACATATGTCAAATAATAGATTAAGAAGGAAATGTATTTATGTTAGTTTCTTCGCAGTTCTTTCATAATATTTCTTTTTGAGTCACTCAAGACGTTTTAATTCATTTGTTCTTTATGTTTGCGACCGAGATAAATATTTGAATCTAACCTTGTTTGTCTGGTTATAGTCCAAGTAGGATTGGTATGACAATACTGAAATTTTATGTTGTCTAAGAAGAAGTAGGCTACTAGCACAAAGACGCAAAACGATAAAGACTCAAACGAATTTGACCCAAATTCTGACTTAGTAGGCTCGGCGTATGTGTAGTTTAAATCGAAAAAGAATTTTAGCCTTAAGTGATTTACAATTATATCGTTAAATTATACAAATATTAAAGGTTATAAAAGTCGATCAATATCTCGGGGATATTTTAGTCGTTCAATATTTAGTACAAATTATTCGTGCTTTTATAATAACTAGTCTCTATGAACATGCGTTACACGTAAATATTCAATTTGTTTAATAATTGCATATCGATGTCAATCAATAATCTTTATTTTGCCTTGAAAATTTATATTTTTATAATAATAATAATAACAACAATAATAATCATATTAACTTTAATTTATTTATTAAAAATATAATAAATACGTCTAGGCACTTTACTCTGATGGAAACTTTGAAAAAAAAAGTTATTTCTTTTATGATATCTGAAAATCAAATATTATGGATTATAAAAAAAATTTAAAAAATCAATTAAATTGGATCTGAGAAAATATTCCTTAGCTTTTCCGGTTGATTTTATTTTGTAAGAGAGTGATGCTAACATTAGTGACTTTATTGTCCTAAAATAAAGATAATTGACTTTATTCCACAATTTAACTAACTTGAGTGACCTTCTTGGGCCAATACCTGTTTCTAAGCCCGCCATACTTCTCGGGCCAATACATGTTTCTAACTAGTAAAAATTGCATGGGACGTCTTATTTGGTCGTCCTCATTTAACCTGTATCCAATTTTATAATTTTTTTTAACTTGCCCAAAGTTTAAACTTCGGGCATTTTTCTCCTCTTTTTTCTTCTTCTTCGGGTGACATTTATTTATACTGTGTTTGTGAACATATTTTAAGATAGTTTATGATATTTTATAATGGTGAGTTGTTGTGTCGCTTTATCTTTCACTATTGCTTAGGATTTTTTCTTCTTCTTTTTCTTAATTGCAAAATGAGTTCGTTAGATTTATTGTTGTTTTGACAAATTGATGATTGAAGTTTGTTCTTGATGATATTTGGAGGTTATGTTTCTAATTTGAGCTCATTTGGAGTAGATTTAAGTATTAAATCGTATATTGGATTGTTAAAATTCGAAGAACAAATTTGTGTTTTCGGACAATTTGCACTTCAGGCCTATTTGGCCTTAAAGTGCATGAAAATGTTGGTTGCACTTCTGACTTTTTGGCCTTAAGTGTATCTGAAATGCAATTTTTTACTTCAGACTTATTTGCCTTAAGTATAGGAAAATGTTCGTTGCACTTCAGACCTTTTGGCCTTAAGTGCATCTGAAGTGCAATTTTTCAGTTCAGACTTATTAGCATTAAGTGCATGAAACCATTGGTTGTACTTTAGACCCATTTGGCCTTAAGTGCATATGAATTGCAATTTTTCACTTCAGACTTATTGGCCTTAAGTGTAGAAAAATGTTTGTTGTACTTCAGACCTTTGGCTTTAAGTACATCTGAAGTGTAATTTTTTCACTTCAGACTTATTGGCCTTAAATGCATGAAATCACTAGTTGCACTTTAGAACTATTTGACCTTAAGTGCATCTCAATTGCAATTTATTTTTACTTCAAACTAATTATTTTTTAACTTCAGACCCGATAAGTCTGGAGTTGATCCTAAAGTGGGTACGCTTGCAATTCTTTTTGCAAAGTAGGTATAAGTTCAATTGTACCCCAAAACCGGATATAGATACAAAATTTCACATGGATTGATTTGGAGGATCATGAAAACATGGGCTAAGCTTTTATGAGATATGTTATTCGACGAAGTTATTCAGGAAAACAAAAATGTTACTCCATCAAGTTATTCAAAAAGTAATTAAGGATAAAGTTATTGTTTTAATTTTGATAAAGAAAGAAAGAGTTATATAGGGAAAAAAAGAGAGGGTTGCGTTATCTTTATCACCTCCTCAAGATAGTGATTTCATGACTCTTGTAGGTAGTAAATTAATGGGATACAACAAGTTTGTTATAATTTGTCTTGAAATGTGTGATTTGAAGTGATGAGTTCAAATAGTGTTTCATCTTGTTTTTTTTTTTTTAATTTGTTCCAAAAAAAAATCGATTTATAATTATATTTATAAATAATTTAACTTTAACTTTTTTATTTTATTATTAAATAGCAAGTTTCAAAAATCTTTTATTCTTTATTACACCTTTTCCAATCAAATACTTCCGACATAAAATAAATGGATAGAGTAATATTTGAGAACAAATTTTACCCTTTCAGAACAATTATATCGTATAATAAGAAAGTAAATTTAACTTTCAATTACATAAGTAGTATATTAGCATTGTATCCATTTTTTCTTATCTAAAATATCCTTGCATTTGTGCTGCCTATGCATTAGCTATGGGCGCACTTTGGTAATTTTAATTAAAACCCAGCTAATTCCGCATCATCTCCCCTCTTCTTCCCTTGTTCTTTCTTGGGCAAAATATAAAACTTGCCAGTCAGCTATTTCAATTTATTTGCTAACCGAAAAATATATAAAATATATATTTTTGTATACAATACATACATATACAACAAAAATATATTTTAGCGGTTATTATTTTTTTGAGTGGCTAAAAATATACATTTTTCTTTTTTTCCTTTGTTCTAGATTGCCATGGATGGTAAATCCAAACTATGGGTGTTAAGGGGCCGGGCCGGGCTAGAGGAAAAGGGAACCGATCGGTTTCGGTACCGGTCTGGTTACCGGTTATAATATACCCGGTTTACCAGTTCCGGGCTTAACCCGTGCTAAATTAAACCGGAACGGTTCCAGGCCTAATGGGACGGGCAAGGCCGGTCTTATTTAATTTTTTTATTTTGTATTTTGTGTAACAATCGTAATTTATAAAAATACTAAAAACTAACGTATAAAAAGAATGTTTGAATAAATTTCAAAGGCTTTAAAAGCCTTATATTGGAAATTTTGAATAAAAAGTTAAAAACTTCAAAGGCTTTAAAAGCCCTTTGTTTGAAAAATTCATTACGAATTTAAGATAATACAATGAACATGAAAAACAAATATAACTTATAATTTGCAAGTTCTTTTTTAATTTAAACTTGTAAATTAAAGTTTACATTTTACAACAACTAAATCAAAGAAGAAAAAATTAAATTCAAATTTAAATTATTAAATATAATCTTCAAGCTTCAAAAGTTTTGCATTGCCCTAGTAAGTTCTTCATAATTAATATGAACTTCTTGGCCATCTGCTAGAGTGTTGAAATTTGAATTTGAAAATTTAAATTAAGTGGCTACATGAAATTATTTAATAAGACCAATATATAAGGATCAAACTTCAAAGGCTTTCATTTCATATTTTTATTGCATAATAATACTTCAAATTAACTTGTCTAATAAACTAGCGCATTAAGCTTAAATAAGTCTAATAAATTCAAAATAACACAAATTATCTCAAATCAACTTAAATAGGAATTCCCGGAGGACGCTCAAGACAACCCTTGATATGCCTCCTTAAACCAGTTGTGCCCTCCCACTTTCGACGAATATTAAAGACCCGACTACAGTTCTTGCACTCTACTTTGCGAACTTCTTCATTTTCTTCTACCACCTCGAAGTGTTCCTAAACATGTTAGCGCACTCTAGAAGCACAAGGCATGATTTAACCTGAATTAAAAATTTGAGTTTGAGAATTGAGAGATGATTGAAGAAATGAAAAAGAGGGTGAGTCTATTTATAGTTTTTTAAAGGGCTAAATTAGTAAAGAATAAAAGTATTATTTTTGAAAAATAAATACCCAAAAGGGGCTATTCTTGACAAGACCTTACTGGGTTGGACCGGTCCTGTTACTCGATAGTGAAATCTTCCTTGTCATAGGCCGGTTCACATCCAAACCCAGCCATGCCAGCTTCATTACCACCGGGTCGGTCTAAAATTGGTCAGAGCCAATCCAGAACTGGGCCAGCCTGACCCGTTTGAAAGGTTTAATCCAAATCAAATGACAGAAAATTTTAGAGTTTCACCCACATCTCCGATTAACATTTGACCGTCCACGAATTCAATCTTAACCCCCTATTTGGATAGGATTGGGTTGGAATTTTTTGAGCTCATTTAAAACTGAGGCTTATAAGCCCGACCCAAGTCAGCCCATTAGACCTTAGGATTGATCAGGGATGGGCCTAGGTAGGCCCCTAGGCTAAAATTTAAATTAAAGTCTAATTTAAATATTTAATATTTGAAAAAAGTAAAAATATGAAATACTATTAACTAAAATCCTCATTCTCCAACTCTATATTGCCCATTTTCCCTTGACATGCATGTAGTATGACAAGATTAATTTTTCTTTTGCTTAATTAATAACGAACTAGGATTTTAAAAAAAATATATATTATCATTAATTAGTTTGGATTACTATAATATATTATGCTCTTCAGTATAGGAAAAGATCAATTTTCAAAACCCAATAAAATTTGACAACACTAGCAAATATTATGAATTATTGAGTATGATGATGAAATCAGCAAATGATCTTAAACCTAAATTAAAAGAACTCATTATATAAATTTATTGAAGTAATTCCTGAACCTGAGGAAGTTGATAAGAAAAGTATTAAAATATTTATATGAAGTAAAAAAAAAAGAGATAGAGATATAAAGAGTTTACATTTCAATTATGAGATTCCTTATCAAATATTAAAAAAATTGTACGGATCTAAGCAAACAAAAGAATTTCACATGATTAGGCGAATATTTCATGCAAAAATCCTTAAATATTTGAAGGGAAAAAGTTGAATAAAAAAATGAAGGGTCGACCCGGCCTAGCTTGTTGTTCTGGGTTGGGCTGGCCATTTTGAGGCTCATTCAAATAGCGGACCGACACATCCTAGTCACCATATTGAAAAGGTCGTGAGGTATGGGCCGGGCTGAGCTGGCCCGATTTTATAGCTTTAGTGCTGGCATTAAATAATAAGGATATTTTAGGAAAAATAAAAGTGAATATAATATGTTAGGCCCCGCACTCCTTATTCACCCGTGAAGTTAAATGGTTTACAAATTTAGCCTTTAGCTCAGCCAATGAGTCGATGCCACGCTAACCGACAAGAGGGTGATTACATTTTATTAGGCTTGCACTAGTTGTCCCACCGGGTGCTGTGGCTGGGGCCACATGTTTTACATGTGGAGGCGGTGGAGTTTTCTAGGCTTGATATAAAAAGGCAGTGCAACTCTTTTCCCTTTCATTCTAGAAAATATTGCTAGCTTTAGCTCACCCAAATTGCTCTCAAGCCTTCCTAAATGGATATGGCTAGAATCAAAGACGAACTTGGTGAAAAAAAATTAGGAAAAGGGGCTCATGATCATCACGGTACCATCTACATTCTTGTGATACTTATTTTGGAGATTTCTTTGGAAATCCAGATAATCACCATAGAAGTAGGAAGTTCAGGGAGTGTAGGTAATTCTTCAAACAAGGTATATAAGGTAACATTCTTTCTTTGCATGACTTGACGTAAGATTCTCATTCTGAATGATTTCTATGTTATTAGACTGAATTGTCCTAAACCTTTCTTGATAAAGTTGTTCTTGTTCTTGTACATTCTTTTCCAATGGAATTTCTTTCACGCTCGATATGTTCCCAGATAGTATCTTAGGGTTGAAAAAATGTGAATTCATTCTGAGTTTGATCTTGATGTATCCTGAAATTGAAATTTAGTCCACTTATATATATATATATATATATATATATATATATATATATATATATATATATATATATATATATATATATATATATATATGATATGAGTAGGTCGGGTCCTGTTGAGACCGAGTACGACTGAGTCCTCTATGAGGCCGGGTATGGAGTAACGTGATATGAGATATTATCGATCCCTTATATGGCCGTTACGATCGAGTCCTCTTGAGGCCGGTTGCATCGAGTTCTGTTAAGACCGAGTACACCTGAGACCTCCTGAGGCCTGGTAAAATGTGATGAAAGCATGAGATTTTACCGAATCCTCTATCAGGACAGTTACGATATGAGATGACATGCCCCAAAGAGCAGCTGAATAATATTATATTTTATTTTATGCACAGTCCAATGAGTGGCTTAACCTTTATACAACTTGCATGCATTCATGATTTATGGTTATTACATTACACGCCCCTGGTGGCTTGTCTTTGATATTTAGGTTAAACTTGTGTATTCATATCTCTTATGTTATACCTCTGGTTTACATACGTTATCTGTCTTACATACTCGGTACATCTTCCGTACTGACACCCCTTTCTTATGGTTGTTGTGTCCAAGCCCAAAGGTGCTGATAGATCCGGTGATGTCTCTCCTCAGCTATTGGTTGTCACACTCTACTTCTCTGGAGTATTTGTTCAGAAGTCGATAGATACTGAGGTGTTTATTCCGGTCATTCTAGTTACGCTGAGGTCTTATCCCGACCAAGTTGTGTGTCATGGTACACTTAGAGGCTTCCTGACTAGTGGTCAGATGTATGTAAATATTATTAGAACCCTATTAACAATGGATGTAAATTTACGTATATATTTAATGTTAAGGTTTCTTCCATAGCCAATAATGAACATTTATAAATTCTGGTGTCATGTTGGGAGGTCTAGTTGGCCCAAATTCATGCTGAGAGATTTAAGTATGGAAGTTGGTTCGCCCGGGCCTTTGGGCGTCATGTGTCGGTCGCACCTCCCGAGTTTGGGGTGTGACAAACTTGGTATCAGAGCATGTCAGTCCTAGGAAGTTTGCAAGCCGAATCTGGTAGAGTCTTGTTTACGAATATGTCGTGCACCATACTTATAACATGAGGCTACGAGATATTTAAGATGAATACCTTTCATTTTAATCAAGATCATGCGCTAGAGCGGAGTCGTAAGTATTTATTTCTAATCATCATCTTGTTTATGTTCATAGTAATGCCTACTACAAGACGTCCGGCGATTGTTCAGAGATTAGATGATGAAGCGGGAGAGGGTACCACTCGGGTGCCATCTGCTCACATGGATCAACGTGAACCTCATGATGAGGCTGATACCCAATTTTTGGGAACAACACCACTACCCCCGGAAAGGCCAAGGGAAGCTAACGTTTCACGATTCCTCCTCTGGTTGCTCCTGAGCAGGACTTAGACATGAGAAGTGATGTGCAGTTATTGACTCGATTAGTAGCCTCGCATGCCCATCATTAGGCTCCTGGGGTAAGCGTCTGATAATTCTGCTCTAATTATTTCATCATACGCTTCAGTTGTCAACAATTTATAGTCATTCTCTAATATAATAATAAAATGAGCATGGGGTTAACCTCGTTTATGAAACTCAACATTGCACATAAAATCATCAACTTTTCCAACGATATTTCTTTTCAGTATATCCGTCTTCAGCTTTTCTATTTTGGACCTAAATATGCGACTAATCAAATCATGTCTATTTTGTACCTCATCGCTTGATGCTAAATGTTCCTCAATTTTCGGCCAAGTTGGGTTACATGTCATTGTTATAAATAGATCAAATTTTCCAAAATATTGTACTAACACAATAACGTCTATATAACGTTGACGTATATCTCTAGGCCCTCATATAAATGAATTTAGGAGAAATGTTTGTTTTCCAACATTAGAAGTATCTCGTTCACCAAGTCTTAAAAGGTCAAGAAGTCCTTTTAACATATCCATTCTGAACAAATCTTGAATGAAGAAAGCAAAATCCAATCTTTGAGCCTCCAATTTTATATATTTATCAACCGAATACTGTTGAAATAATCTCCCTGTATGTAGAAGTTCATCTTCGTCATCGTTTCTCATCTAGAGCTTATAACTGCAGTATTCACGAACTGAAACTATCTCTCTCTTTCTTTTCCCTTTTTTAATAACTTGATCTTCCATATCATGATATCCGTCAACATAGGTAATTTTTTATATATTTGGTAATTGTTCCAAATCAGACAAAGCATGATTTCTAGACATATTTTCTGTCCCGTGAAACTTTCTAATACCACAATGCCACTCACGTTGGCCATATGGAAATAGTAAGAGATACTGTAAAGGCACTACAAGAAATCGGGGTTATGGCGACGTTTATTTACTGACCTTTGCAATAAATGACGATAAAAGTTTTATTTTTTGACATTTTTTAGAAAACGTCGTAAAAATAACGACTGTTAATAAAAAATGTCAACAATTCGGTGACATCTGATTCAGAACATTTGTCGGTTTTAACGACTTTTATATACTAAAAGTGGGGGATTTTACCACTTCCGTAATTAAGTTTTTAAATAAAAAAGAGTAAATTAGCAATATTTCAGGACACTAACTAATATAGTAAAATCATCATCCTCTTTGCCGTGTGCCTACAATTGAATTCCGAATACACAAACGAAGAGATGCCGTCAATCCTCAAAATCTGTTGGTAATCCATCTGACTCATTGCCTCTCTGACACTCATACTTGTCACCCTCTTTTACCCAATCTCACTAAAAGCAAAAACCCTAGAAAACCCTCAATCCTATTATTCCCAAACGAAGGAGAAACGACTGAGAGATCTAGTGTCAAATATAGGACAACAAATGTAATGAGAAGATTTTTTTGTGAACTTTTTGGCTTTTAATTGTGAAATCTGGCCTAATTCTTTAGTTCAAGTTAATAGTTCTTGTTTGATTGAGTTCAACGAGGTTGACTATTTGAAGACATGCTTTTATAATATTTTCTCAGGTTCTTTTTCCTGTTTTCCCCTTCCTCTGCCACAACACAATGAGAGATTCAGGAATTTGGCTATTGCTTGCTCGTGGAGAGTGTTAACCGTGTAAGAAGAATCTTTCTCTGTTCCAGTTATTGCTCTTGTTGAAAAGTTTATCCATCTTTAAAGTGATTTAGGCCTTGTCCCGGATGAAACTTATATTACTAATTCATTTTCCTTTGATTTGTCTTTAATACCATCTCATTATGCATAAGTTTGCTCGGTACACAGCATAGATACATCAAAGGGGATAGAACTATTTCATAATTTTATCTAGTGCGGCGTTATTATTTTTTGGAGTGCAAATGGGGCACATTTTTGTCCAAGTAATAAGCAATTAGTTAAAGTGTTAGTTATATTTTTTTCATCATTGTTCATCGGCTTTGTGTTCTAATAATCATCTTTGGATATGTGTGATGACAACAATACATCTTAAATTTTATATTTTCTATAGGGTAGAAAAGTACTTTTTGGATAAATTGCTAGTAGCAGACCATGATGAGATCTCACTATTTTGAATTGGTAATTAATATTCACTCTTTGCGTTCAGTTACTATGAGTATAAATTTGAACATGCGGTACATGAATAACACCCATATCATTTTCGTTAACCCATATTGCTACAATATCAGTAGTACTCGTTGATCCAATCCAAAGTCATATTTGAGTGCAATGATAGTTCTGTAAGATCAAAATCGCAAATAAAGTTTGTAAAAATATAAAATATGAGTTATCTTTTAGTGTGTCTATCAATTCATCTATTTTATCTGAGCAAGCCATTCTATTTGCAACCTCATTATCGTTATCATAAAAGTACAACTGTAAATTTTTAGGCCTTCTCTTTGTAAGATATAAATCATCTATAAAGTGATACATTTGACCTTGAACTCTAAATGTATATATACCACGATTTGTTTTTGGCTAAATCTTTGTCGTAACTAACATCAAGTGAGATAAAACCGAATATATTATTATACGTTCTAGTATATGTCTGGAAGTGCTTAGATTTTGCAGAAGATCCTTGATATAAATTTCTCAGTGTAGGTAGCATTCGATGATAAGTCAACTTAACTGTACCATTAGCACAACAAAATCCAGGAGATTCATACTGAAATTTTTTTGCCGAGCAGAATTCATAATTTGGCACTTTTTTTAACAGATGTAGAAACGTCAATGATCAAGGATGACGGGGTTATCTTTTTCAAAAATGTGTGTAACGATCCGAAATTTCCACATTCGAGATTGTGATGACGCCTAACATTTCACTTGCTAGGCAATCCAACGTTAGAATATAATTAGTCATTTTAACAAAAAATTTAAATTAATTAATAACAAGAAAACAAATGCAGAAATAAAGTCTGAAATAAAGTGAATAATCCATAATAATCACAATATTTAAATACCATTCCAGAACTGGAGTCACAAGTGCACGAGTTTCTAGAATGATACAAATAAAGGTCTGAATAAAATAAATTTGTCTGAAAGCAAACACACAGCTTAAATAGAGTAGACGGGGACTTCAGAATTGCGGACATTGTGCAGTTATACCTCAAGTCTCCTCTAGGTAGCTGAAATCCGAGCAAGTCCATGGTACGCCGCTGGGACCAACTCCGAAATCTGCACAAGAAGTGCAGAGTGTAGTATAATTACAACCGACCCCATGTACTAGTAAGTATCAAGCCTAACTTCGACGAAGTAGTGACGAGGCTAAAGCATGTTACTTACATTAACCTGTACGCAATAATAGTAATAACAACAATAATAAAAATAAATCAGTTAACTCATTTTAATAGTTGAAGCCAACTCGGCAGTCACAACCAATTATTATTTTAATCAACTTCCGTTGCGGCGTGCAACCCGCCCCAATAATATAATTCCTCAATAAATTTTCGTTGCGGCGTGCAACCCCGCTCCAACAATATAAACTTTAAATAAATCTATTGCGGCATGCAACCCGCTTCTCCAATATATTCATTTCAATTAGTTTTCGTTGCGGCGTGCAACCCGCTCCTCCAATATATTCATATTCAATTCTGTTGCGGCGTGCAACCCAATCCCAATATATCTTTTCAATCAATTCTGTTGCGGCGTGCAGCCCGCTCCTCCAATATATTCATTTCAATCAATTCTGTTACGGCGTGCAACCCGCTCCTCCAATATATTCTTTTTCATTAGACAACAAGCATACCATAATTATGATTTATTAGAAATAAGTGATGACAAGTAACAATTAATTGTGAAAATTAAGGATGTAATAGACATTTTAATAATTAGTATGTTAAACGTCAAGTGGCAATTAAGTCACATAAATCAAATAAACACGTAGCAATTATAGCATGGATTCAAGGCATGATATTGAGCAAAGAACACGAGAGAAACAATTAATATAATAATTAATTCATGATTTAAAATGATTTATAATTTTTAAATAATTATACAAACAATTAATTTGACGACGTATAAACACTCGTCACCTCGCCTATACGTCGTTCACATGCATTTTACATAACAAATAATTTAAGGGTTCTATTCCCTCAAGTTAAGGTTAACCACAACACTTACCTCGCTTTGCAACCAAATTCAAGAATCCAATAAACCTTTGCCTCACGAATTCGTGTCCGAAATCCTCAAATCTAGTCATAAACAATTCAATATACTCAATACAAATCGTAGGAATTAATTCCATATGAATTTACTAATTTTTTGGATTAAAATATGAAATTCATTTTAAAAATCGACAGTGGGGCCCACATCTAGAATCCCGAAAAAACTCGCGAAATCTGAACACCCGTTCTGATACAAGTTCAACCATACAAAAATTATCGAATTCTGACATCAGATTGGCTTTCAAATCCTCAAATAAAGTTTTGTTTGAAGATTTCTATCATTTTCAATCCAATCTTTACCCATTTGAACTCAACAACCTTCCCATAACCTTATTGGTACAAGCATGTATAACTAATACTCTTACATGCAAGAATCATACTCACAATCACCCATCTTTACCCTAACTCGAAATTGAAGAATAGGGGTTAGAACCTTACCTTTTGGTGTGAAGATCTTGTGATAATTCCTTGTTGGATTTCAAAGCTTGAACAAGATTTTTGATGAACAAAGCACTTGAGCTTCTTCCTATCTCTAAAACACTCTCACTTTTCTCTAAAATCATCAGATAATTATCCCAAAATAAGCCCCTAAAGCCTATTTATTAAAATGGGCCCGGGTTATGAAAATAGAAAAATTAACCCTTCGAAATCGGATCTGCGGTCGCATAATGGATATGCGGGTCGCACAATGATCACAAAAATCGGTGCCCAAAACTGGTCTGTTCTTGTCCATTCTACGATCAGTTTGCGGCCGCAAAAGTAGTTTCGCGATCGCATAACTATTCTGCGATCGCAGAATTGGTCGCAAAATCGCATTTTTTCAGCCTTTAATAATTTGGTCATAACTTCTTGTAGTAGTGTCCAAATGACGAACGGTTTGAAGAGTTAGAAACTAAACTTGAAGAACTTTCATTTGATAGGTAGATCATCACATAATTTCTTATATATAGGTATATATGATCGTTCAAAGTTTGATCTTGTGCGTACCCATTTGAAACTTTAGTCTATTATGAAATTTTCCAACTTGACTTAGACTTAGGCCTCTCCTTAGACCTCACATCACTTATAATATGCCTCGTACACTTGTTATCATATCCAATTGGTATCCATAATATTAATAGTCCTCAAATGAGAAGTAGAGTCCGCCCCCAAACACATAACATAACTTATCTCTTCTTTCACCCATTTCAATTTCCCGAATTTTTACCAACTCCCAAAATTTCCAAAAATTTCGCTTGAATTTCCTTTGTCTGGGCCTATCCACCTGTCAGAGAATCCCAGAAACCAATCCTAACAACACATACATAGTCCAATCAACGTAACACAACATGAAAACAATACTGACAGTGGCATCATAAGCAATATATTACTTTAAAAGGAACACCATTAACATCAATTATTCAGGTGATACATAACTGATAGCAGGTAAGCTCTCAACATCTTTATAGAACACAAAAATGAACGTTTAAATTAAAGATGACATTTTTAGATTATCACAACATGAAAAAGGTAAAACACATTTTTCTCTTTGTGAATCATATGAGGTGGCATAAAAACTTCATGTTCAGTGATTGCTGCAGGAAACAAATGTTAATAAACATAAAGATCACATGGCCTAACTGTTTCGCATACATCGTGTATATATATATGTAGCGACGTAGCTATGAATTTCGCCAAGGGTGTTCAAATTTTAAATAAGTCAATAATTTTTTTTTCCGATGAATGATGTATCAAATTTTTTTAATCAAACTACATAACATTTACCTAAAAAGTAAAAAACACTTTTAATAGAACTATAGCTTTATAAATCGAAACTAAGAACAAAAAAATAACAATAAAAATTTTACTAGTAAAAGTAAGCAGAAAACCAAAGGAAAGAGAGTCGGGGAAATTTGTAGTTTGTAGAGAGCTTTTGTTGAAGAAAGTTTTATAGAAATTGACTTTTAAATTATAAAATTTATTAAGAAGTAACTTTAGTTAAAAAACTACTTTTAAAATTAGTTGTTTATTTCTACATAAATTTTAAGTTTTAACTAAGAATTATTTTATTAGGATTTATCAATCCAATAGAGCACAAATGATGGTCTCCATTTAATTTTGGCAAATAAAATAAGCATAACTTTGAACCCGAGAACAACACGTCACTTTAAACACTCTGAACCCCTGAACTACCTCACTCAACTATATTAAGGGTGTTCAAAATATAATATACAATCATATAAAATAGTATTTAACTTATATACGAAGGGTGTGCGCTTGACCACCCTTGATATAGGGTGGCTACACCATTGTGTGTGCGCGCATATATATATATATATATATATATATATATATATATATATATATATATATATATATATATATATTATTTGTTTGTGTCGTTTAGTTTTGGCAGAACATAAAGATGGGAGAAGTGAACCTTACTAAACTTAAAATTTTGTTTCTGCAATCGTAAAGGTATGTGGGGTTTAAAGGAAGTAAGAATCGTCTCTACCAATATACCAACAAAGAATGTTTTAAGCAGCTGATTTAGGAGATCAAATTGCAGTCCATTCTCCTATCCAAACTCTAAGCTAATTTCGAAGCTCAATAGCTACTTAGCCTTGTGTCTATAAAGGAAAACTAATAGCATTCATCTCACTAAAGAAGCATCAGGAGCAGCCACCTTTACAAATTTGAGCACACCTCACATCGACCATTTACATAGTTCGTCTTGAATATGTTGATTGGCTAATGACACCAGGTGATTTAAATCCCCGCGTTGTCTTACCAGCATCAACTTCCATATTTGCTCCATGTCTTATTGAAAGAAGTGCTATCTGTCAAACGAAGTTCAACATCTAAAGGTTCCTTATGTCCTACTCTAAACTATAGTAGTAAAAATTATTGACTAATTAATACCGGAAGCACCAATTAGGAAAAGTTCAATGGCAAAAAGCAATAGTGTAGTACCAGCAACAAATTGGTAGTTACAACGATGAACTTAACAACACTTACATACCTGTGATTCTCTATTTGTTTCCTGCAGTTATACGCGGGTTCATGAATATGTGTCATCTTCACCAACAAATGTTAGGCTGGAAGGGTGCTGGACTTCCAGTTATTAATCTGAGTGAAAAGGTTTCATCAAATAGGCACTACCAATTAAATCAAGCTCTAAGTTCATGATGCATCTAGAGTATAATAACATTGGAAGCACTGTCAAATTTTGTAGACATATGTAATAAGCTCGGATAATCAAAATGCTTTTTAACTGATGAACCTTACAGAAAATCATTGAATACTATGATGTAAATAGATAAGTAGAAAAGTTAAAAGACTTCTCTAGGTAACATGGATAAAAAACAATCAAACTTTAATTTCAGAGCCATAATCACAATTTATCTATAAATCCTTATTTAATTGGATCAGAGATGTTGCACTCTTTGAAGAGGGACAAACAAGGTTTAGAAAATTGTCCATCGAAATGTATATATATCATAGTGTTTAGAAAAGGATGGAGGGTTTAGAAAAAACATCCGAGAAAGCATCCAGTATATTTTATTAGCAATTTATGAAACATGTCTGCATCATGAAGTACAAATACAACGGTTGCTAAACTATGAAACATAATACTCAATATCTCAGTCTAAATTCAGTGGCACATATATTAATTGTAAATACTGCTATACATTGTTAGTGTAACCACACTTCTATGAAATAATAAGAAATATTTTCATTAAATGTATAAACACAACTGATGTATTCTGAGGGTCTCTCTGAAGCAGCATCTCTACATCCACAAGGTATGAGTAAGGTTAGCGTATATACTACCCTCCCCAGACCCCATACTATGAGAATATATTGTTATTATTGTATAATGCAGATCATAAGATATTCTTTCCCTGGGAAGACTAATATGCCATATTGTTCATATTTTTACTTATGTCGTGGACAATAGATGCAACAATATAAACATGAGAAGTTTCAAGTTTACCAAAATTCTTTTGGCAGTAGATAAAAAATAAAACTCAATTTTCAGGAGTGAAGTAATTAGCTCAATTCTAATAATTACCAAGAAATTATATACTTTTGAACCCAGCCCCTGACAAAGAGCTGAATTGATGTTCTTTCCCTTCTTGTGTCTGCTATCAAACTGTAGATGGTATAATGGACTCAATTAAAGCAGTGTGTTTCCACCCTTCGTCCACAAAAGATTGTCCTCAATCATAGAAGAATCATTTTATTCTTCTTCTAATTTTTTTGCTCTATAACTTAACCCATCACAAATGCTCAAAAGAGCCAATGTTCTCTTTGTCAATCTCAAAAGCTCTAAACTACAAAATGTTAGCAAGTTGTGAGGTAGAAAAAATAACAATTATTGTTATAAAAGAGAGGATACATTTGGCAAGTACCTTATAATGGTGAACCAGTTGTGACTTTTTCAGTTTTAGTGTGGGCATAACTAAATCTCTTGCAATCGCAAAGAGATTTAGCTCCATATGCATAGTGCGTCATATTTCA
Source organism: Nicotiana tabacum (assembly GCF_000715075.1). NCBI lineage: Eukaryota > Viridiplantae > Streptophyta > Magnoliopsida > Solanales > Solanaceae > Nicotiana > Nicotiana tabacum. The sequence continues at coordinate 96,607,200 of NC_134093.1, forward strand.
AAGAAATAACGCTATGCAAGTATTTTTCAAATCAGATGGAAACTTAGAATGGAGGAAATTAAAATTGGTAATATTAATACTTGATATTTCCTGGCAATGGTGTTGAGTTCATCTAAAATGTAGTTCCTTACCTTCGAGTTCTTGCATAAAGATGAAATCTCCAGCTTCTTGATTACTTTAGGCCAAATATTCAATTCTTCTAGAACTACCATGGCCAGCTAAAAAGATTTCAAGCTGATTCGTTATACTCAAATCAGTAAACTAAATGTTGTGTTAAAAGGAAGATGTAAGATTATCAGTGTCATATAAACATCTAATAACTTTTTGATCACATGTGGGATTCAATGTTCTTTGTGGAGAGTATAACGACAGAATTGATATCACCATGATATATAGGAGGCTCAATCATCTTATGCAAAAAAATATAACCTCCTTGATATATCAGTAGAAATATCCAGTGAGTAGCCACATTTATAGGATGTTGTTCACTTCTGAATTTGTTCAACATCAGCTTTATTTTTCCAAAAGGAAAAAACAACTGAACTGTTACACACCAATCTAAAACATGACAACTAATTATAATGAAAAGCCATGTTAAGATAAGAAAATATGGTCAATAAGATGCATCTGAAATTATCTATCTACTTGGAGCCAAATTATCATATTTCATATCAGCTGGTATCAAGCATATTCGACAAATATAACCTGGAACGACCTTCTTTCATCCATCACAATTGGTAAGTGATTCAAGATCTTTGTTACAATAGTGATGTTTTGACCCTCTAGTTAACAGAAAGGAAAATATCCATTCTTCTTAAGTCCTTGAATAGATATCAGTTATCCAAAGTGAATTAACACTTCACTTGATAGAGAAAAACACATAGCTCTTCTTTTATAGATGATTTTCTTGTATCTTGGTAATTTGCCAAGAATAAGTGAATCCACTAAAGCATTGGAAATAATTTTCAGCACTCCAAATGCATTATTTTATTATCAGACAGCCTTGTGTCTGCTCGTATCAAGAACAAAGGTAAAACTTTAAACAAAATGGTCAGTCTACTGAGCAACAACCATTTCATCTTTTTATTTTACACCAATTCTGCATCCCAGATTTCTTTTGCAGTTTACATCATAAACAATTACCAATTATCTCATCAAAATAATATGGTAGTAAGTCGTTGATTCAATGCAATCAAATTTTAAGACTTCGAATCTAACCATGTATTGGAGCCTCACCTCGGAGGAGCACGACCACTTGAGAAACAATATTCTAAGAAGCAGAACGCTTGGCCTCTATGTTGGCCAAGCTTTTCAGAAAGTGCTTTTAAGTATCAAATTACGAATAGGGACATAAATAAATTTACTTAATAGTTAATATTATAAATAAATAAATAATCTTAAAAATTTGTTATTACAGGCAATAATTAAATTTTTTCATTTCATTTAAGTAAAATATGAAAATAAAATTTAAAAGTACTTAATTCTTTTAATATAAGTTAAATATATTAAAAATCATTCAACAAATATAAAAACATTCACACCTAAAGTCACTGTATATTATAAAGCTATCCTAAAAATAATAAGAAATATTTATACATTAATATCCTAAGTATTAGGTTTAACAGTTATTTTGGTATATACTATATTTTGTTAAGGGTATTTTTGGTAAGAAGAAGAGTCAAAACTGCTTCTGTTTTTGGGAAGAAGTTACTTTTTTCTGCTTCTCAGAAATTCTGCTTCTTCCAAAAAGCACTTCTTTTCCCCAAAAAAGTTTGGCCAAACACCTCAAGTTAGGGAAAAAAGTGCTTTTGAGAAAAAAAAAATAAAAATATTTTTGGCCTCCTGAGAAGCTTGGTCAAACAGGCTATAAGACTCCTAACCTAATTAGCCAAGAGAAGAGAAAAAAATCAGATTTAATTTTCTTTGAGATGAACTCTATTCCAATTAGAATAAGAGTAAACGCCCAAGCAAACTTAGGTTTAAAAAAAGATACGACCGCTTAATGAATATCTCGATTCTCGACTCCAATACAATGAGGGTTCGTTTGATAGGGCGTATAAGAATAATGCTAAATAAGATGTATTAGTAATGCAGGAATTAGTAATACATGAGTTAGTAATGCAAGCATTAGTTATACGGAGATTATTTCTTATGCATTATTTGGTGTGATGTATTAAAAATTAAAATGCATTGCATAATTTTTAAGAAATTTAATTGTTTACAAAAATGCCCTCCATATTCTTTAACTTAAGGGACTTTAAGGATAATTTTGTCTTTAACCATATTAATGCATGCATTAATAGCCTTTGTATTGCTAATGCCATGATTTTCTATGCATTAGCTATACATAGGATAATACCAAATAGAGTGTATAACTAATGCTTGTATTAGTTATACATAAGTTGAAAATGTGTACCAAACAAAACATTACTAATACACAAAGCTAATGCATGCATTATTTTTTCTAACACACTTTCTACCTTTGACTGTTTTACCTTCTTGATAACAACACACCCGCTTGGGCTAACCAGTAAATATAAAATTCTAATATTGCTTCATTTTTTACAAGTAGCATAAAATTCTAACATTGCTGAATGCTATCAATAAGTATTCTACCATTTGTATAAAATTTATTCAAAAATTTCCCCCAATTCACAGGGATGTACAAACTTTACATCGTTGAAGGCAGTTCTAATTTACTCGTAACAGCAAAAGAGAACAAAAGAAGTTCTTACCAAATAGTTAAGTTGTTTCAAGCATATCATCGAATACCTTAGGCTCATCAGCCTTAATAATTCATATGAAGCAAAGACTGAAAAGTAAGAATAAAATAAAAGAAGAGAAGAAGCCATTAAATGGACTTGTCACAAACTTTAAAATATATCTACAGAAAAAGAACACCACGAAAGTATGTTTACGAATACATCGATACTGTCAATAACAAAAAAATTGTAAGTAGCAAAGACCTAATCTTCCAACAACAAGCTTAATTATATTCCAGATTTTTGCATAGACATTTCGATTCAGTAATTACTTGGTGCCAAAGGTTGAAAAGACATAGACGATCAGTAATCCAAAATAATATACAATTACATGCACCAGTCATCTATTTTCAACCATGCATGTTCAGATCAGTGAAAGACAAGATAAAGTTAAAGCAAAAAATGGACAAACTTTCAAAGGAATACAGAAGTGAAAGGCAGAAATCACTGAAAGAAATGAATAAAACAAGGAAAACATATCAGATGTAACGAATGAATTAGAGATTAAAAAATAAAATCAGAGAATCCCGAAAACTGAAACAAAACTGAACAACAATGTAAAAGCAAAGGGGGGAAGAACTCGCCAAAAAGTAGATACACAAAAGTGGGAGAAGAATGGCGGAGAGAGAAATGAATAGTAAGCCAAATGAATGTTGCTCTCATCAAAAGAAGCATCTGAAAACATATCGATATTGTGGAAAGATAAATGCAGCCCACGTGGGTCTCCATATAAAAGAGCCACGCAATCTATTGAATACCCACATTTTAGCTTTTATTAACATAAATACCCTTCGTCGTACGAAGGGTTCACTTATTATATAGTTAAAGTTAATATATATATATATATATATATATATATATATATATATATATAGGGCCAGTTAGTGAGTTTAATATTCTAACCTGTTTTTGACATAGAACAAGAGGTTCCAATAACGAAATTACCTTGCATTACATATGCTGGTTTAACAAGATTGACAGAAGTTTTATTTCGCGAGAAGACGATTAGTTGTCTCTCTTATTTTAAAATGCAACAACAATAATAACAACCCAGTAAAATCTCATTAATGGAGTATGGAGAGGGTATTGTGTACGCAGACCTTACCCTATATATATATATATATATATATATATATATATATATATATAAATTAATAAGTTAGTGAGTTTAATATTCTAACCTGTTTTTGACATAGAACAAGAGGTTCCAATAACGAAATTACCTTGCATTACATATGCTGGTTTAACAAGATTGACAGAAGTTTTATTTCGCGAGAAGACGATTAGTTGTCTCTCTTATTTTAAAATGCAACAACAATAATAACAACCCAGTAAAATTTCATTAATGGAGTATGGAGAGGGTATTGTGTACGCAGACCTTACCCTTACCCCGAAGGAGTAGAGAGGTTGTTTTCGAAAGACTCTCGGTTCAAAAAAATAAAAAGACAAAAGAACAAAAATGAGATAATATTAGTATCACAACAGCAATCATAGAAAAATTAGGAACATCATGAAATCCAGAAGAAAGATGCAAAGTAAAGGGAGACAATATTAGTATCACCACAACAATCATAAGAAAAATAAAAACACCATGAAATCCAGAAGAAAGATGCAAAGCAAAAGCGATAACTAGTAAATAAGACCTGCACTAAAAAGCGAAATATCAAGACACAACATTGCCACTAGCTATCTTAGACAAAAACCCTACATGGCTACTCCCACAATGGTACGAAGTAAGGCACGACTCAACTATCTCCTAACCTACAACTCTAATACTCGGCCTCCACATCTTCCTGTCAAGTGTCATGTCCTCGGAAATCTGGAGTCTCGCCATATCCTGCCTGATCACCTCTCCCCAATACTTCTTAGGCCGCCCTCTACTTCTTCACGTGCCCTCCACAACCAGCCACTCACACCTCCGTACCGAAGCATCTGGGTTTCTCCTCTGAACATGTCCGAACCATCTAAGCCTCGCTTCACGCATCTCGTCATCAATGGGAGCCACGTGCACCTTCTACCCGAATATCATCATTCCTAATCTTATCTATCCTAGTGTGCCCGCACATCCACCACAACATCCTCATTTCTGCTACTTTCATCTTCTGGATATGTGAGTTCTTAACGGGCCAACACTCAACCCCATACATTATGGCTGGTCTAACCACCGCTTTATAGAACTTACCTTTAAGTATGGGTGACACTCTCTTGTCACACAAGACTCTAGATGCTAACCTCCACTTCATATATCCTACCTCAATACGGTGTGTGACATCCTCATCGATCTCTCATCCCCCCTGGATAACCGAACCAAGGTACTTGAAGCTGCCTCTACTCAGGATGACCTGCGAATCAAGACTCACATCAACGCCCACTTCCCCTGGCTCAGTGTTGAACTTACACTCCAGGTATTTCGTTTTCGTCCTGCTCAGCTTGAAACCCTTAGACTAAAGAGCCTGTCTCCAAACCTTCATCCTCTCGTTAACACCGGCTCATGACTCATCAATCAGAAATATGTCATCGGCGAATAGCATTCACCATGGCACATCCCCTTGAATATGATGTGTTAACGCGTCCATCACCAGGGTGAATAAGAACGGACTGAGCGCAGAACCTTGGTGTAACCCCATTACAACAGTAAAATGCTCAGTCGCCTCCTACTGTCCTAACCCAAGTCTTAGTCCCATCATACATGTCCTTAACCGCCATAATGTAGGGAACCGACACACCTTTTACCTCCAGGCATCTCTAGAGAACTTCTCTAGGAACCTTGTCATACGTTTTCTCTAGGTCAATAAACACCATGTGCAGGTCCTTCTTCCTCTCTCTGTACAGTCCACCAACCTTCTAACAAGGTGTATAGCTTCTGTAGTCAAACGACCCGGCATGAACCCGAACTCGTTGTCGGATACGGACACTGTCATTCTTTCCCTCGCTTCAACCACCCTCTCTCACACTTTCATGGTATGACTCGGTAATTTGATACCCCTATAATTATTACAACTCTGGATATCACCTTTGTTCTTATACAATGGAACCACCGTACTCCACCTCCACTCATCCGACATCCTCTTCGCCTTAAAAATAACATTAAACAACCTAGTCAACCACTCCAAACCTGCTCTCCCCACACACTTCCAAAATTCCACCGGAATCTCATCTGGCCCGGTCGCTCTGTCCCTACTCATCTTACGCATAGCTCTCACGACCTCCTCAACCTCGATACACCTGCAGTACCCAAAGTCACAGTGACTCTCGGAATGCTCCAATTCGCCTAGTACAATATTCCGATCCCCTTCTTCATTCAGAAGTTTATAAAAGTAAGTGTGTCATCTCCTCTTAATCCGAGCATTTTCCATCAATATTCTACCATCTTCGTCCTTGATGCATCTCACTTGGTCCAAATCTCGAGCCTTACTCTCTCTCAACTTGGCCAGCCGGAATAACTTCTTCTCCCCACCTTTTTTCCCCAATTCCTCGTACATACGATCATAAGCCACAGTCTTAGCCTCTGTGACCGCCAACTTAGCCTCCTTCCTAGATGCCTTATACCTCTCCATGCACGCTCGCCTCCCCTCCTCACCTATGCTCCCCACTAACTTCAGGTACGCCGCCTTCTTTGCTTCCACTTTACCTTGGACCACTTCATTCCACCACCAGTCTCCTCTGTGCCCACTAGAGATGCCCGTCGAGACCCCTAACACCTCTCTCGCAGCCTCCCTAATACAGTCTGTTGTCGCTGACCACATAGTACTCGCGTCACCACTACTCCTCCAAGCTCCCGTAGTTGACAACCACCCTTCCAACGCTTGGGCTTTATCCTTAGTTAAGGCTCCCCACATGATTCTCGGTCTTCCTCAAGTAGACGTTTTCCTCTTCTTTAACATAATACCAACGTCCATCACCAAAAGCCTATGCTGCGTCGCGAGTATCTCATCCGGAATCACCTTGCAATTCTTGCACAACCCTCTATCACACCTCCTGGGGAGGAGATAGTCAATCTGAGTCTTCACCACCGCATTTTGAAAAGTAACCAAATGCCCCTCCCTCTTCTGAAAGCTAGAGTTCGCAATCACCAACCCAAAAGCCTTAGCGAAGTCCAACAACGATGTACCTCCTCCGTTCCTCTCCCCAAAATCGAAGCCTCCGTGCACCTCGCCATATCCACCCGAGGTCGACCCAATATGCCCATTGAAATCCCCTCATATGAATAACTTCTCAACAGGGGAACCTAGCGCACGATCTCATCTAATCCTTCCTAGAAGCGCCGTTTAACCTCCTCATCTAGGCCCACATGCGGCGCATAGGCGCTAACGACGTTTAGGGTGCACTCTCCAACCACCAACTTAATAATCATCAATCTAACATTCACTCGTCTAACCTCAACCACAGACTCTCTAAGTTACCTATCCACTAAGATGCTCACTCCATTCTTACCTTTATGGACTCCTGAGTACCAAAGTTTATACCCGTCTGCGTCCCTTGCCCTCGACCCTACTCACCTTGTCTCCTAGACACACGCTATATTGACCCTCTTCTTCTGGAGGATCTTCGCCAACTCTGTAGATTTACCCGTCAATGTACCTATGATCCATGACCCAATTCTCAACCTACATACACCATTGTTCCATTTACCTCCCTTGCCTCCAGACCCACCCCCTAAACCCTGCCCTACCTCCCGCTCCACCCCCGTTCCTCCCGAGAACATGACCTCACTCGACCATCCCAGATCACAGCCACTATACCTACGTCAGAGTAAGGGGAATCGCTATCACACACATGGTAACAGACCAAACCAAAAGAAGACAAGTTGCAACAACATGCACACTAATACGGTGAATAAACTAATACGAAGTAAGATGACAACAATTTAACTCACACAACAAAGAAAACTGAAAAACGGAAGGTACCAACTCCCGCGAGTAGAATAGTAAATTCGAAGCAAGAACAATAGAACCTGAAGTCACAACGAGTGCCAAGAAAGGTGTTGTTCACAACAGCTATATTTTGGAAGTTCCTGCCCGAAGCTCGCCGAAAAATTGTCTCAGCCGTCACCGCTGTTAGGCTAGATCAGTGTGTCAAAAAATAGGGGGACAGGGGTAGAAGAGACGAGGTATAGGAGAGAGAAAGAAAGGAGAAGAAAAAAAGGAAAATATATATTAAAAAAAGGGGGGGTTGCAGATCTGGAAAGCAAAAGGGGGGAGGTGAGTAACAGGGAAGAAGAAGAAAGCAGGAGAGAGAGAGGGGAAAAGAAGACAGGGGTGAGGTGGGTGGTGGTGGGGTAGGATGGGGCTCTTACCTGGTCCGGTGGTCGCCGGAGGTCTGGTACTTCTACCACTGGCTGAGTATTCGAGACTTAGAGGCAAAAGCTGCTGAAGTTAAGTGTCGAGGGAGGATTTGGAGCCTAGAATTAGCGGAAGAAGCCATGAATCACTTTTCGGCCATGGTCATATCATTGTACAATTCACGTCATTTGGTACTCTTATCATAAGCTTCTATCGTTATGCAAGGATACTTTCTTCTTTGTTGAGGATCCATTGTTAAGAAAACTTGGAGGTTGCAAACGTCAGTATTCCATTCACAGTACAAACCTACATCACAAAAATAGAGATTAAAAGGTAAATTTTTAAGCCTTAGGCTTTCTCATTAAGCAACTCAATTATTTTAATGATAAGAGGAACAAAAATAAAGATTAAATTGAACCTGTTGAATTGAATATCATAATCGAAAAAGCTGTAGGAGCAGAAAATACATCATAGAATTATAGAGTTATTGGTGTTCACCACTTTGGCCATAAACCCTCAAACCTTGTATATATATATATATTCATCCATCTATCCCCATACCATTTGGGTACAATAAAATGGATGCAGCCAAAAATTTCTGCGTTTGTCAAGAAAAGCGAGGTATAATGTCTTCTGAAGACTTGAACTTCATGGAAATTGTCATTCTGATTAGAAAAATAAAAGTAGCAGTAAACTTAACAATTTAAATTAGTTTTAAACTAAAGGTTGCAGCGAGATGTCATTTAGATATAAAGAAAATACAGTTTAAAAAATACGAAATGATAAGGTTGCAGCGAGATGTCATTTGTTCTGCTCTTCCTAATCCCACAACAATACGAAATGAATCAACGGATGGCCAACCGGAGATAAATTTTGTCATTAAAAAAAATCAAGAATCTTTCCTCTATCTTAAATGATAAGGAAACCTTAATTTTTTTTATCCGTAGCAAAAACAAAACCGTATTTTCCATTCTTGGAAGTTTATACCTAAAACATTCTTAAACATTCTTGTGACACCTGAAATGATTCAAACACTTGCCAATAATGACACATAATATGATTAACCAACGAGGCTTAACCTAAAGTTGTATCCGCCACATAATGAATAGAAAATCTAGCAGCGTACATAACCCAAGATTTGGGTAATAGTCACTTGAAGAATTAAATTCTTAAATAAATCAAGGTGCACTCACATAGTTGAGGTCCAAAACATAAACAAGATAGAATCTCACACAATGTACATAACCTATAATTGGGGAAATAGACATTTGAACTCTTCACCACATTAAAGGTGCATCGTCATATTGAATATCCAATTATTTATCGAGATCGAGGACAAGACAGCAAGGACAAAACAGAAGAAAGAAAAAAAAATCTAGATTAATAATCCATATAGATGAGGCCGCCTCACAAAACCATACTGGTTGCATCAATTTCTGCCGCCAACCCATCATCAGAAGCATGCATCTAGGAGACAGCAACAGCACAGTGCAGCCAAACTGTAAAAACATAACAGCCACTATTAGTAATCTGCCATAAAATTGGCAAGACCAGGTGTGTATAAACATAACAAACAACAACCGAGTAAAATCTCACTAATAGGGTCTGAGGTTAGAGTATACGCAGACCATACCCACCCCGGAGGGGTAGTAGATAGGCTGTTTCCGAAAGACCGCTCGAGAAAATGAAAAGAGACAATAGATCCGAACAACAACAGAAACTAGAAAAATAATATCAGTATCGTGAGAGACAGCAAATAGATAGACAAGCAGTATAAACATGCATAAGCGAAATGAAGACACATAACAATATATATACATGAAAAACTTATAAGTGTACAATGAAGTTATTGCAATCATAAACTTAACATTTGAAACATGGAAATACATTCAACAAAACTCTTGGATTGACTTTTACGCCCTTTCACAATTCCAGCAATTTTTTACCTCCTATCATCTAACTAAAAAGCAAGCATAAATAGCAAAAACCAGAAGATTTCCACCTTTTATATGACACATAACTTCAACATAGGAAAGCTTAATGTGGATAATGTTATGGACTGACATTAGCCACATTAAACTCTCGAGAAAATGTCAGTCATTTGGAGTTCTTGAGATAATGTCAGTCATTTGGAGTTCTTGAGATAATGTCAGTCATTTGGAGTCCAAATCACGAGATTTGCCCCCTTAAGCTTGAACTCCAAATGACTAACAGTATCCACATTAAACTCTTGAGATGTGAAACACATTTAACTCAGCGCATAGTTGGACCCCAGTCCAAACGTAGAAATAGGATTATGATAAATTAAAGACTGCCTACCTTAGATCTGTAAGGTGTACAGATAATTCGGACCCCAACTAGGTGGGTTTGAGGACACAATTCATCACTAGAACAATACATACATCTTATCTATAGTAAATTATTTTTGATAATACAAATATTTAAGCAAAATGCATAAATTACCACCTGAAATATGGACCAAATCACACTTTATGCGGAAGAAAATTACCTTACACACTCAATCTTTCCAAAGTGTGCCTAAGATACACCACGTCGACTGCACGGCAGGGCGCGTGTAACCAAAAAGATAAAGAGCGTGTAACCAAAAAGATAAAGTGAGTGAACCCTTTAAAAAGAATATCCCAATCCTTGTTTAAGTGCTACTACATGTCAAAATTTTATATATATTCTTTATTTTTAAGATTAATTAGTCCCAAAACCCCACCCCTCCCTTCTCCTCATCCGTCCATCCAAAAACCTTACACTATACAACTTTCCCTTTTCAGCAATCGTGGCTCTACAGACCAACTTGTGAAGGGTGTCAGCTGTTTTTCAAAGATTACATCCCAAGAATTGGAGCAAACTCTAATCAAATTAGCTAAAAATAAAAATAAAAAAGTTACCCTGAATTCGAGTGTCAATTGCATCTCTAATCTAAGTTTATGAAAAGCTCGAAACCCTCCCACATGTTTCATCTTCTTTCACACATATTTTCCACTCAAAATCACTTCTACAACTTGTTTTAAACAGAAAAAAATACCAGGCCGTCTCTAAAATCTTCATGAGTCTAAATTACAACCCATTTCATCTCCGACTTTTCCTGTTCGAATCGCTCTCTTTTTTCAGATCTGTAAAGATAGATCTCTTTTTTTTTTGCGCACGCGGGGGGGGGGGGGGGTAAAGAGAATTGACGATTAGAGTGCATACCATCCTTCCATGAAGCCAGTGCTACCAGATTGTTGCTGTTGTTGTTGAGGGGGTGGAGCACCATACTGGGGAGGGTACCCTTGAGGAGGGTAACCTTGTTGAGGGTACCCCTGTGGTGGGTAACCCTGTTGTGGGTACCCCGGTGGTGGGTATGCGTCCTTAGGGTAACCTTCCGGTGGATATCCTATTTACACATCCAATAATCAAAAACCAAACCCTAAAATCCATCAGATCTAATCAGAAAACCAACTAATATCATACTGAACTTGTCCAAAAAATCATCAAAATAATAATAATAATAATAATAATAATAATAATAATAATAATAATAATAAGAATTTTACCTTGCGGGGGAGGGACACCAACAGGGGGTTGTTGTTGATTGTAGTAACTCATGATTGAATTCTTTGGGGCTTGGATCTAGACTCGAGAGAGATTGTGAAATTGGGAGTTTTTCCTTAGGCAGAAAGATGACTGGGGTACAGTAATATTTGTGGGTTTTATAGGGCAAGTCAAAGTGGAGACAACGAGGACTAAGCTCTAGCAGATTCCAAGAAACCCTTTACGTACTTTTTATTTTTGTGATCTTTTCCAGTGTTGTTATAGGTATTGCCGTGCGCGTATCATACGCGTCCAACTTATCTTCGCTTCTAAGTAAATGCTCGAGTACAGAAGGAAAACACTATATAACAATTATAAACATAAAGATATGGTAACAATTAAACTATCCAAAGGGAATATATAAATTTAAAACACTTTCATGAACACATTTATTTCATAGTATATTCTTTATTTTCTGGAAAGTTGTATTACAACATTTCTGATGGTGGATAAGTGTCTCTATCTCTCCTTTTTTTTTTTTAAAGAGAGGAAACTCGCAGCCGTTACAATATCTGCTACAGCATATGTCCTTCGGGTGAACATTCTGTGGTGAGCAATTTGTGTGCACTGGGTAAACCTCCCCAGTGTAATAGCCTGTAAATCACACAAGGATGTAAACTGCACTAGGCAAGCCCTGTGCGACAGGCTTAACCCAGAAGACATTGAGGGGGAATTCGATCCCAGGTCATCCATATGGATGGCCACCCTCCAAACTAACTGGGCAACCCCAAAGGGTTCAGTGTGTCTATCTATTTATATCTATATTTATACTATATTAAAAGCACGAATATTTTTAACGAAATATTGTTTGTTTTTTTTACCCTTAAAATAAATTTTACACTGGATAAAATAATAATTTAAGTTATGTTCCTAATATTTTGGATTCTGAAATTAACTAAAATATTAATTACTAAATATTTTCTTTTTTGAACTATATAGAGATTTCTAAAATTTTGGATTATTAATCCCACCCGCAAAGACCGAGCTTTTTGAACTTCCAATTCCAATTCTTCTCTTGTATATATGAGATATGGGAACTAATTGCTTTTCATAAAGAAGAAAGAAAGGAAACTCCATTACATCACATACGTATCTTCTTTCTCTTTATTTTTGCTTTAACCACTCGCCATCGTATATTTTTTATTACTTTGATGCGTGATTTTAATTAGTATTCAATTTTTTGTTAGATAACATCTTTTTTTTTTCCTCTCTATTTTTTCATATTCTTAAATTCATTATTTTTTATCGTTGTTTCGATTTCTGAGATTAGTTCTAAAATACATTTACAATATTATGTATTTCACACCTAAAGGTAAACATTATATTTTAGTTGTCACACGGAATTGCTCCTATGTAATAGATGGAGAGGTAAGAGGCTTTGATTGAGAAATTTCGAAATCCAATATCTAGTAGTATATTATACAATTATGTATGAGAAACGTTATATGTGATTATTAGATGATAATATAGAAGTATTTTTTCAAGCTACGCTAGCTGTCATGAAAGGTATATAAATGACTATGAAAAATAAAATTTGATTTGATTTTTAATGGCAGTGAAGAATTTCTTGTGAAGGGCTGAAGGCATGTTAATATTGAAGAGAAGATGACTATTTTTCCCAACTTTCACGACCCCAATTTTCCACATTAGAATGTCGTGATGACACATATTCTCTAAGATTAGGTAAGCCTAACATATGCTGATTATAACTGAAATTTAACTACTTAACTGCAATACGTTAAATAATAACGGATACAATATAGTTGAGCCAACATCGATCATACAATTCCCCAAAAGGTAGTACAAGTCATAAGCTTCTCTAAGGACAATTAGGAATACCAAGTACATCATTATTACAAAATAATAGAACAGTGGAAATAAAAGACAAGAAGGTGACTTCGGGGCTCGCGAACGTCGAGCAGCTATACCTTGAAGTCTCCAGCCACACAGATAATAGTCTAAAAACCAACTCGATCAGAAGTACCTGGATCTGTACAAAAATATGCAGAAGCGTAGCATGAGTACACCACATCGGTACCCAGTAAATATCAAACTTTATCTCGATAGAGTAGTGACGAGGCCAGGTCAAGACACCTACCAGACATGTAAGTCTGTGCAGGATATAATGTAAAGCTAACAATGGAGAGAACATTAATGTAAAACCAACAGCAGAAGGATCACAAATTTATAGCCAACGGTTGAAATAATAGAAGTACAAATAGCAATAGGAAATAACCAGGTAATAAAGATACAACATAGTTAGAATACAAATGAAATATGAATGAGCCCAAGTAAAGAAAACCGATGACAACTCAATTAATAAAATCTTTCCTAATGCACGCATTACAACAGGAATTACCCAAAGTACTACTCCTCTTAATCTCAAATCATAAGTAACAACTTCCAAATCTTACACGGATGACATTTTGTGCCTATATTTTTCTAGATCACTTTCGCATGGCAAAGTCCACGTGCTACCATGTATATTGTATCCGTGTCAAATGCTAAATAAAATATTTGAGAGATTTATTTATATACAATAAGGCATAATAACAATCTTGGATAAATTAGGGAATCAAATGAGAAAATGAGTTTATTTTAGGAACCAAATACAGTGAAATAAGGTACAATTTATACTGTCACGACCCTAATTTCCCATCTTCGGACCGTTATGGCACCTAACATTTCACTTGCTAGGTAAGCCAACGTTAGAATAATATTAACCATTTTTAAAATAATCTTTAAATTTATTAATAACAAGGAAGCAAATGCAGAAGCAATTTTGAAATAATCCATAATAATAACGGTGTCTAAATACCATCCCAGAATTGGTGTCACAAGTGCACGAGCTTCTAGAATAAATACAAATAAAGGTCTGAATAAAATAAAGCTGTCTAAAAATAAACACACAGCTAAAGTACAATAGACGGGGACTTCAGAACTGCGAACGCCATGCAGTTATACCTCAAGTCTCCTCTGATAGCTGAAATCCGAGCAAGTCTATGGTACGCCGCTGGGACCAACTCCAAAATCTACACAAGAAGTGCAGAGTATAGTATCAGTACAACCGACCCCATGTACTGATAAGTGCTGAGCCTAACCTCAACGAAGTAGTGACGAGGCTAAGGCGGTTCACTTACATTAACCTGTACGCAATATTGATAATAACAACAAATAATATAAATAAATCAGGTAACTCATTTATAATAATTGAAACCAACCCAGCAGTCATAATTCGTTATTATTTCAACCAATTCTGTTGCATCGTGCAACCCGCTATCACAATATATTCACATTCAGTTCTGTTGCGGCGTGCAACCTGCTCCTCCAACATATTCATTTTAATCAAGTCTGTTGCGGCGTGCAACCCGATCCTCCAATATTAACTTTTTAACAAGTCTGTTGCGGCGTGCAACCCGATCCTTCAATATTGACTTTTAGTATGTATGTTGCGGCGTGCAACCCGATCCTCCAATATATTCATTATAATCAATCATGTTGCGGCGTGCAACCCGCTCCTCCAATATTTTCATTTACCAATTCTTATAGAAGAAATTTTCCCAATAAATGTAACAATTAATATAAAATTACAAGACAACAAGCATACAATAATTATGGTTTAATTATGAAGCAAACAAAGACAAATAGCAAATTATTATGAAAATCAGGGAGCAAATAGGCAGTTTAATATTTATTATGTTAAATGTCAAATAACAATTAAGGCACATAATTCAAATAGCATGTAATAATTAATGCAGGAATTCAAGAACTTATATTTGCAAAGAATAAGAGAGAAATAATTATTATAATAATTAATTTATGATTAAAAATAATTTATGATTTTTCAAGTAAGCAGGCAAACAATTAATTTGACGACGTATAGGCACTCGTCACCTCGCCTATACATCGTTTACATGCAATTCACATAACAAACAATTTAAGGGTTCTATTCCCTCAAGTCAAGGTTAACCCCGACACTTACCTCGCTTTGCAAATTCCAATCAATTATTCAACCACAGCTTTTCCTTTTAAATTTGCCTCCTAAAGCTTCAAATCTATTTACAAATAATTCAATATATTCAATACTAATCATAGGAATTAATTCCATATGAATTTATAAATTTTTCGGATAAAAATCCGAAATTCATTAAAATATTCGGCAGTGGGACCCACATCTCAAATCCCAGAAAAACTTATGAAATCCGAACATTCGTTCCGATATGAGTTCAACCATACCAAATTTGTCTAATTCCGATATCAAATGGACCTTCAAATCTTAATTTTTCATTTTTGGAAAATTTTACAAAAATTCCAATTTCTTCCATCCAAATCCGAAATAAATGATGAATATAGACATGAATTTGTGAAATAAAATCACTATATGATAAAGAACACTTACCCAGTCCGAAATCGTGAAAAACTCCTTTGAAATCGCCCCTAAGCCGAGTTATAATTGAGGGTTTGTGAAAAATGGAAAAAATCCCGTTTTTGGTTCTGTTTTAAGTCACAGGGGTCAGGCCTTCTCCACGTTCGCGAAGGACCTGTCGCGTTCGCGATGAGTAGCAGCCCATGGCTTTTGCATTCGCGAAGGTCCCCCCCCGGCTTCGCGTTTGCGAGGCATAGCTCGCGTTCACACTGAAGGAATGATCGACCCTCCCCCAGGTGTGCCTAACACTACGCGTTCGCGAAGGGTAATGCCCCCATCGCTTCGCGTACGCGACCAAGCCTTCACGTTCGCGAAGAAGAAAGATCCAACTGCCTAGTTTACTCTTCGCGTTTGCGAGAGTACCTTCGCGAACGCGAAGAAAAACATGCCAGAACACCTGCTGCAGCAAAATACTAGATTTTCAAAGTCCAAAATATTCCGTAGCCTATCCGGAACTCACCTGAGCCCTCGGGGCTCCAAACCAAACATGCACACAAGTTCTAAAACATCATACGAACTTGCTCGCGCGATCGAATTGCCAAAATAACACCTAGAACTACGAATCGGACACCAAATCAAAGGAAGTTTTCAAGAAAATTTTAAAACTTATATTTTTACAACAGGACGTCCGAATCATGTCAAATCAACTCCGATTCTCGCCAAATTCGGCAGACAAGTCATAAATATTACAATGGACCTATACCGGGCTCCAGAACCAAAATACGGACCCGAGGTCAATAAATCCAATATCAGTAATTTCTTAGAAATCATTAAGCTTTCAAGCTTTTAAATTTTCATCAAAATTCCATAACTCGGGCTAGGGACCTCGGAATTCGATTCCGGGCATACGCCCAAGTCCCAAATCAAGATACGGACCTATCAAAATTTTTAAAACAGTGATCTGGGTCCGTTTGCTCAAAATGTTGACCAAAGTCAACTTAGTTGAGTTTTAAAGCTCTATTTCCCATGTTAATCCATTTTTCACATAAAAACTTTTCGGAAAAATGTACGGACTGTGCACGCAAGTCGAGGAATGATAAATGGTGCTTTTTGAGGTCTTAGAATACATGATTACTTATTAAATTTAAAAATGACATTTTGGGTCATCACATTCTCCACCTCTAAAACAAACGTTCGTACTCGAACGGAGTTAGAAAAATAAGTACCCGAGCTGGAGAAAAGGTGTGGATATTTACTCCGCATGTCTGACTCAAACTCCCAGGTAGATGCCTCTACTGACTGACCTCTCCATTGTACCCGAACTGAAGGATAACTCTTAGACCTCAACTGTCGGACCTGCCGGGTAAGAATAGCCACCGGCTCCTCCTCGTAAGTCAAATCTTTGTCCAATTGGACTGAGCTGAAATCTAATACATGGGACGGATCACCATGATATTTTCGGAGCATAGAAACATGGAACACCGGATGAACCGCTGATAAACTAGGTGGTAATGCAAGCCTGTAGGCTATTTCATCCACCCTTTCAAGAATTTCAAAGGGTCCGATATACCTAGGGCTCAACTTGCCCTTCTTTCCGAACCTCATTACACCTTTCATAGGTGAAACCCGGAGCAATATTCGTTCTCTAATCATGAATGCAATATCACAAACTTTACGGTCGGCATAACTCTTTTGCCTAGACTGAGCTGTGCGAAGTCGATCCTGAATAATCTTGACCTTATCCAAGGCATCCTATACCAAATCGGTACCCAACAACCGAGCCTCTCCCGGTTCAAACCAACCAACTGGCGATCGGCATCGCCTTCCGTATAATGCCTCATATGGAGCCATCTGAATGCTCGACTGGTAGCTATTATTTTAAGCAAACTCTGCAAGTGGTAAGAAATGATCCCAAGAACCTCCAAAGTCTATAACACAAGCGCGAAGCATATCTTCCAATATCTGAATAGTGCGCTCTGACTGTTCGTCTGTCTGTGGATGAAATGCTGTACTCAACTCCACCTGTGTGCCTAACTCACACTGTACAGCCCTCCAGAAATGTGAGGTAAACTGCTTACCTCGATCTAAAATAATAGACACGGGCATACCGTGAAGGCGGACAATCTCACGAATGTAAATTTTAGCTAACCTCTCTGAAGAATAGGTAACTGCCACTGGAATGAAATGGGCTGACTTGGTCAACCAGTCCACAATGACCCAAACTGCGTCAAATTTTCTCTGTGTCCGTGGGAGCCCAACAACAAAATCCATAGTGATACGCTCCCACTTCCACTCAGGAATTTCTAACTTCTGAAGTAAACCACTAGGTCTTTGATGCTCGTACTTAACTTGCTGACAATTCAGACATTGAGCTACATGTGCAACTATATCCTTTTTCATTCTCCTCCACCAATAATGTTGCCACAAATCTTGATATATTTTAGCGGTACCTGGATGAATAGAATACTTGGAACTGTGTGCTTCTTCAAGAATTAATTCACGAAGCCCATCCACATTAGGCACACAAATACGGCCCTGCATTCGCATAACTCCATCTTCCCCCACAACAACCTGTTTGGCATCATCGTGTCACACCGTGTCCTTAAGGACAAGTAAATGAGGATCATCATACTGCCTCTCTCTGATGCGCTCATATAAAGAAGACCGAGCGACTGTACAAGCTAGAACCTGACTAGGTTCTGAAATATCTAACCTCACGAACTGATTAGCTAAAGTCTGAACATCTGCAGCTAATGGCCTCTCACCAACTGGAATATATGCAAGACTGCCCATACTCACAACCTTTCTACTCAAAGCATCGGCCACCACATTGGCCTTTCCGGAGTGATACAAAATGGTGATATTATAGTCTTTCAACAACTCCAACCATCTTCTATGCCTCAAATTAAGATCTTTTTGTTTGAACAGATACTGAAGGATACGATGATCAGTAAATACCTCACACGAGACACCGTAGAGGTAGTGCCTCCAAATCTTCAGCGCATGAACAATGGCTGCCAATTCTAAGTCATGAACAAGATAATTCTTCTCGTGAACTTTCAACTGCCGCGACGCATATGCAATTTCCTTGCCATCTTGCATTAATACTGCACCAAACCTAATGTGAGATGTGTCACAATATACCGTATACGATCCTGAGCATGTGGGTAATACAAATACTGGCGCCGTAGTCAAAGCGGTCTTGAGCTTCTGAAAGCTCAACTCATACTCGTTTGACCATCTGAATGGAACACCTTTCTGGGTCAATCTGGTCAATGGGCTTGCTATAGATGAAAACCCTTCCACGAACCGACGATAATAACCTGCCAAACCCAGAAAACTCCGGATCTCTGTAACCGAAGTAGGTCTAGGACAATTTTGAACAACCTCAATCTTCTTAGGATCCACCTTTATGCCTTATGCTGATACAACATGTCCCAAAAAGGCAACTGAGTCTAACCAAAACGCACATTTTGAAAATTTGGCATATAACTGATTATTCTTCAAGGTGTGAAGCACACTTCAAAGATGCTGCTCATGCTCCTCTTGACTGCTGCAGTAAATCAAGATATCATCAATAAATACAACACAAAAGAATCCAAATAAGGCTTGAACACCCGATTCATCAAATCCATAAATGCTGCTGGAGCATTTGTCAACCCAAATGGCATCACTAGGAACTCGTAATGCCCATACCGAGTCCGAAAAGCTATCTTAGGGACATCAGATGCCCTAATCTTCAACTGATGGTAACCAGATCTCAAATCAATTTTCGAAAATACCTTGGCACCCTGAAGTTGATCAAATAAGTCATCAATTCTTGGCAACGGATATTTGTTTTTGATAGTGGCCTTGTTCAACTGCCGATAGTCTATACACATCCGCATCAAGCCATCTTTCTTCTTTACAAATAATACTAGTGCACCCCAAGGCGAGACACTGGGTCTAATGAATCCCTGATCAATCAAGTATTGTAACTGCTCTTTCAATTCTTTCAACTCTGGCGGGGCCATACGGTATGGTGGAATAGAAATGGGCTGAGTGCCCGGAGCCAAATCAATACAGAAGTCAATATCTCTGTAGGGTGGCATCCCCGGTAGATCTACAGGAAATACTTCTGAAAATTCACGAACAACTGGTACTGAGTCCATAGAAGGGACATCCGCACTGGGATCATGAATATAAGCCAAATAGGCTAGACATCCTTTCTCTACCATACACCGAGCTTTCATATAAGAAATAACCCTGCTGGCAGAATGGCCAGGAGTTCCTTTCCACTCTAATCGAGGTAAACCCGGCATAGCTAGGGTCACTATCTTGGCATGATAGTCCAATATAGCATGATAAGGAGACAGCCAATCCATACCCAAGATGACATCAAAATCTACCATATCAAGAAGTAGAAGATCCACACTAATTTCAAGATTACCAATAGTAACCACACACGAACGGTAGACATGATCTACTACCACAGAGTCTTCCACCGGTGTATATACACACACAGAAGCACTTAGAGAATCACAAGGCACAACCAAATATGAAGCAAAATAGGAGGACACATAGGAATAAGTAGATCCTGGATCAAATAGAACTGAAGCATCTCTATGGCAAACTGGAATAATGCCTGTGATTACAGCATCAGATGACTCGGCCTCAGGCCTAGTTGGAAAAGCATAAAACCGGGGCTGGGCCCCACCACTCTGAACTGCATCTCTGGGACGGCCTCTAACTGGCTGGCCTCCACCTCTAACGGTCTGACCTCTACCTCTAATGGCCTGACCTCCACCTCTAATGGCCTGACCTCTACCTCTAATGGCTTGACCTCTACCTCTAACTGCCTGACCCCTACCTCTAGCTGGCTGAGCAGGCGGTGAAGCAACCGGTGCCGGTATGATGGCACGAGAATCTTGCCGAGATCTGTTACTCGCCAATCTAGGGCAATACCTCCTGATGTGACCAATGTTCCCACACTTCCATCCTGATGTCGTGGCTGTTGAAGCTGAAGCTGACCCAGATGGGCCGGATAACCACTGTAGTAACTCTGGAGTGGTGGTGCACTGATAGGAGCGGAATGTGCACTGAATACTGGCTGCCCAGAGTAAGGCATAATAGGACCGTGACTCCCTGAAGCACCGGGAGATACATGAAGTGCTGAATGAAACGGTCTGGGAGGATGACCCCTACCAAAATTACCCTAGCCTCCGAACTGACGAGGCCTCTTATCGGACCTCTGCCCTTTTTCCTGTGCAAGAACCATCTCGATCCTCCTTGCGACATTAGCAGATGCCTGAAAAGAAATCTCACTTCCGGTCTCCTTGGCCATCTGAAGTCTGATAGGGCGAGTGAGTCCCTCAATAAACCTCCTCACTCTCTCTCCCTCCGTAGGTAGTAAAAGGAGAGCATGATGGGTCAAATCCACAAAACGGGACTCATACTGAGTAACAGTCATACTGCCCTGCTGTAGACGCTCGAATTGCTTGCGGAATTACTCTCTCAGTGTGATAGGGAGGAACTTCTACAGAAATAGCTGAGAGAACTGCTCCCAGGTAAGTGCAGGTGATCCGACTGGTCGGGTCAATGCGTAATCTCTCCACCACCTCTTGGCAGTACCCGTCATCTGGAATACAGCAAAATCAACCCCATTGGTCTCAACTATACCCATGTTCCGCAGCACCTCATGGCAGCATTCAAGATAATCCTGTGGGTCCTCAGAAGGTGTACCATTGAAGTGAACTGGAAAGAGCTTAGTGAACTTATCCAGTCTCAATAAGGCCTCAAAAGACTTGGCGGGCCTATCACCGGTCTATGCCACAACAACTGGCTGAACTACCCCAACTGGCAGGGCTGCTGGAGCCTGATTCTGGGGAGCTATCTGCTCCGGAGCGGGAGTAGTGGGAGTTTGTGCTCCTCCCCCAGCCTGTGAGACGGCTGGTGCCACTGGAAATGTACCATTCTGGGCCACACCCTCCATAAGACTCACCAATTGGACTAGAGCATCCTGAAGCACTGAAGTGGCTATGAATCCTTCCGGGACCTGAACCGGTCCAACTGGTACATTCTGAACTGGGACCTCCTCCTGAAGGTCTATCTGAGGTCCTTCAACAGGTGCAGCTGCTCGAGCTCTGGACTGAGCTCTACCTCGGCCTCTAGCACGAAATCGGCCTCGACCTCTACCCCTGGCCATAGTTGCCACCGGGGGTTCTGGTCCTTGTCCATCGGTAGAGGAATTACGTGTTCTCACCATCTGCGAGAGAATAAGAGTAGAATGGTTCAATCATCGATGATAGAATAAAATCGTACGACAGAATAAGAAATGAGTGATATTGTTCCTAAACTTCATAGCCTCTGAAAGATAAGTGCAGACGTCTCTGTACCGATCCTTCAGACTTTTCTAAGCTTGCTCGTGACTTGTGAGACCTATGTAACCTCGGGCTCTGATACCAACTGTTACGACCCGAATTTCCCACTTTCGGACCGTGATGGCGCCTAACATTTCACTTGCTAGGCAAGCCAACGTTAGAATAATATTAACCGTTTTTAAAACAATCTTTAAATTTATTAATAACAAGGAAGCAAATGCGGAAGCAATTTTGAAATAATCCATAATAATAACGGTGTATAAATACCATCCTAGAATTGGTGTCACAAGTACACGAGCTTCTAGAATAAATACAAATAAAGGTCTGAATAAAATAAAGATGTCTGAAAATAAACACATAGCTAAAGTACAATAGACGGGGACACTGCGAACACCATGCAGTTATATCTCAAGTCTCCTCTGATAGCTGAAATCCGAGCAAGTCTATGGTACGCCGCTGGGACCAACTCCAAAATCTGCACAAGAAGTGCAGAGTGTAGTATCAGTACAACCGACCCCATGTACTGGTAAGTGCTGAGCCTAACCTCGACGAAGTAGTGACGAGGCTAAGGCGGTTCACTTACATTAACCTGTACGCAATATTGATAATAACAACAAATAGTATAAATAAATTAGGTAACTCATTTATATTAATTGAAACCAACCCAGCAGTCATAATCCGTTATTATTTCAACCAATTCTGTTGCAGCGTGCAACTCGCTCTCACAATATATTCACATTCAGTTCTGTTGCGGCGTGCAACCCGCTCCTCCAACATATTCATTTTAATCAAGTCTGTTGCGGCGTGCAACCCGATCCTCCAATATTAACTTTTTAACAAGTCTGTTGCGGTGTGCAACCTGATCCTCCAATATTGTCTTTTAATAAGTTTATTGCGGCATGCAACCCGATCCTCCAATATTAACTTTTTAACAAGTCTGTTGCAGTGTGCAACCCGATCCTTCAATATTGACTTTTAGTATGTATGTTGCGGCGTGCAACTCGATCCTCCAATATATTCATTATAATCAATCATGTTGCGGCGTGCAACCCGCTCCTCCAACATTTTCATTTACCAATTCCTATAGAAGAAATTTTCCCAATAAATGTAACAATTAATATAAAATTACAAGACAACAAGCATACAATAATTATGGTTTAATTATGAAGCCAACAATGACAAATAGCAAATTATTATGGAAATCAGGGAGCAAATAGGCAGTTTAATATTTATTATACTAAATGTCAAATAACAATTAAGGCACATAATTCAAATAACATGTAACAATTAATGCAGGAATTCAAGAACTTATATTTGCAAAGAATAAGAGAGAAACAATTATTATAATAATTAATTTATGATTAAAAATAATTTATGATTTTTCAAGTAAGCAGGCAAATAATTAATTTGACGACGAATCGACACTCGTCACCTTGCCTATATGTCGTTTATATGTAATTCACATAACAAATAATTTAAGGGTTCTATTCCCTCAAGTCAAGGTTAACCCCGACACTTACCTCGCTTTGCAAATTCCAATCAATTATTGAACCACAACTTTTCCTTTTAAATTTTCCTCCGAAAGCTTCAAATATATTCACAAATAATTCAATATATTCAATACTAATCATAGAAATTAATTCCATATGAATTTACAAATTTTACGGATAAAAATCTGAAATTCATTAAAATATTCGGCAGTGGGACCCACGTCTCAAATCCCAGAAAAACTCGGGAAATTCGAACACCCATTCCGATACGAGTTCAACCATACCAAATTTGTCTAATTCCGATATCAAATGGACCTTCAAATCTAAACTTTTTATTTTTGGATAGTTTTACAAAAATTCCAATTTCTTCCATCTAAATCCGAAGTAAATGATGAATATAGACATGGATTTGTGAAATACAATTACTATATGATAAAGAACACTTACCCAGTCCGAAATTGTGAAAAACTCCTTTGAAATCGCCCCAAAGCCGAGTTATAATTGAGGGTTTGTGAAAAATGGGAAAAATCCCGTTTTTGGTTCTGTTTTAAGTCACAGGGGTCAGGCATTCTTCGCATTCGCGAAGGGCCTGTCGCGTTCGCGATGAGTAGCAGCCCGTGGCTTTCGCATTCGCGAGTCCTCCTTCGCGTTCGCGAAGGTTTCCCCTCTGCTGGCCTTCACGTTCGCGAGGCATAGGTCGCGTTCGCGCTGAAGGAATGATCGACCCTCCCCCAGGTGTGCCTAACACTACGCGTTTGCGAGGACATGGTCGCGTTCGCGAAGGGTAATGCCCCCATCGCTTCGCGTTCGCGACCAAGTCTTCGCGTTCGTGAAGAAGAAAGATCCAGCTGCCCAGTTTACTCTTCGCGTTCGTGAGAGTACCTTCGCGAACGCGAAGAAGAACATGCGAGAACACCTGCTGCAGCAAAATACCAGATTTTCAAAGTCCAAAACATCCCATAGCCTATCCGAAACTCACCCGAGCCCTCGGGGCTCCAAACCAAGCATGCACACAAGTTCTAAAATATCATATGAACTTGCTCACGTGATCGAATCGCCAAAATAACACCTAGAACTACGAATCAGACACCAAATCAAAGGAAGTTTTCAAGAAAACTTTAAAACTTATATTTTTACAACCGGACGTCCGAATCACATCAAATCAACTCCGATTCTCGCCAAATTCGACAGACAAGTCATAAATATTACAGTGGACCTATACCGGGCTCCGAAACCAAAATACGGACCCGAGGTCAATAAATCCAACATTAGTAATTTCTTAGAAATCATTAAGCTTTCAAGCTTTTAATTTTTCATCAAAATTCCATAACTCGGGCTAGGGACCTCGGAATTCGATTCCGGGCATACGCCCAAGTCTCAAATCACGATACGGACCTACTAAAAATTTTAAAATATTGATCCGAGTCCGTTTGCTCAAAATATTGACCAAAGTCAACTTAGTTGAGTAAAGTAAAAACATCAGATAGGGTAAGGAGTTTAATTTGAGAAATCAGTTAAAGTAAAATATGACAACTATTAAGAATATTAAAGCACTGAATGAAATAACGAGTTTCAACTTAAGAGTCATATAAGGTAAGCATGTTCTTAATTCTTTTATTTAAAACTGTTATGTTACCAACAACTCAACAAGGTATGAGATAATGACTTCGTGCAATAAATTCATCTTGAAAATCAATTCACCAAGTAACCACGGAAGCACAAATTGACACATTGAAGTAATACAATAGTTCACATAGGATGCATGACTCACACAAGATATAACAACAACAAGTACAACACACACAATCTGTTGCGGCGCGCAATCCGATCCCACCGTATCATCATTTATCAATATCATAATCCTCCCTTATTCCACCATAATATCATTAATCAATATCAATATCACGTAGACAATCCGTTGCAGCGTGTAGCCCGATTTCACCGTATCATCATTTATCAATATCATAATTCTCTTTTATTCCACCATATCATCATTTATCAATATCAATTATTATGTACACAAATTATTGCAGCGTGCAAACCAATCCTACCATATTATTATTTATCAATATCATAATCATCTCTTATTCTGCCATTTTAATTTATTATCCTTTAATTCCCGTTGCGGCGTGCAACCCGATCCTCAAACAATATGAATTAAGCAAATAAACCACAACCAACTATGACGTATCACAAAATTAAACGAAATAAAGAACTAAACAAAGAAGGTCACGAGCGGATAAAATAGTTACATGAAGACTCACAAAGTCAAATAGCAAGCAGTGACGGTTCATGAATAAATGTACAATTACAAAGAATCAATAAACAATTAAGGCACGTAACGTGTAATGACCCGAGCGGTCGTTTGAGATCTAACACGTCGTTCGACTGTTTGAGGCCTTCAGTAGTTTCACTTCAGGTATTGTGACTTGTACGTGTGGTCGGATTGAATTTTGGGAAGTTCAAAGTCGATTTGGGAAGAAAATTCTAATTTCGGAAGCTTTAAATTAGAAGAATTGGCTAAGATTTGACTTTTGAGTAAACGACCTCGGAATTGGGATTTGAAGGTTACAATAGGTTCTTATGATAATTTCGGACTTGGACGTATGTTCGGGTTGAGTATCAGATCACCTAGGAGCATTTCGATAGTTTATTATGGAAAGTTAATATTTTGAAAGTTTAAGGATTTCCTAAGTTTGGTTTGGAGTGGGCTTTGGTGTTATCGATGTCCGTTTGGGATTCTGAGCCTTGGAATAAGTTCGTATTATGATTTGTGACCTGTGCGCAAAGTTTAGCATTATTCCGGAATGTTTTGATATGAATCAGACGCGTTCGTCGAAGTTTAAAGGTTTGAAAGTTTAAAGAAGGGCTTTGATCGTCGATCCATAGTTTTTATATTGTTTGGCATGATTTGACGCTTCGACTAAGTCTGTGTCATGTTTTGGGATGCGTTGGTCTGTTTGAATGGGGTCCCGATGGCCTCGGGTTTGATTCAGAATGAATAGCAGTGAGAATTTGGCGTTATGAAGTTTCTATTGGCATCACATTTGGTGTAACCGCAACTACGAGGTTTTAGCCGCAGGTGCAGAGCCACAGAAGCTACCAAGAGGGTCACATAAGCGGTTCTGGGCGAGCTGGGCAGTGGCGCAGGAGCGATACCTTTTCCACATCTGTGATGGTGCAGATGCAGCGTCCTTGAGCGCTGAAGCGGAATGTCTGGGGGAGGTTAGGACCGCAAATGTGGTCAAGTTTCGCAGAAGCAGAATCGCACCTGCGCATGAGGAGTCGCAGAAGTGAAGGCATAAATGCGTTGGAGGGGCCGTAGATGCAGAGGTTGAGGGGCTTGAAGGGACCCGCAGAAGCGGACTCTGTGCTGCAGAAGCGACTCATGTTCCGCAAATGCAAAAATGTCGCTGGGCAATAAGGTTTTTATAAAAACGTGAATTGGCCCATTTTCTTTGATTTTTACTTGGTTGGGCAATTTTGGAGAACTTCAAGGGGAGATTTTCATCAAGCAACACAAGGTAAGTGACTCCCACCTATTACAAGTTGAATATGTTCGTATTGGATTTAAACATGGAAATTAGTAGAAATTTGGGATTGTTGATAGAAAACCTAGAATTTGGTATTTTTTGGAATATGACCACGAAATTGGACATGGAATTTGGGATAAGTTATATATTTTAATTTGTGGTGTTATGGGTAAAGTTTATCCTTGGAAAGTTTCGAAATCCGGGCACGTGGGCCCGAGGGTTGTCTTTGTTGTCTTTGAGCAGAGTTGGGAATCATTTTAAAATGATTAATTATAGGTATTAGAGTATATTTTGATTGGTTTGCACATTGTTTGAATAGTTTTGGATTGATGGGCTTTGGTTTGAGGTGTTAGAGAGGCTTTGGAGCCGCTTATGGAACTTTGGAGTGAGGTAAGTCTCCTGTCTAACCTTTTGAGGAGGAAACTACCCCTAGGTGATATATATGGTTATGCGCAATGAGTTGTGGGTGCTACGTACGCACAAGGTGACGAGAGTCCATACGTGGCTATAACATGTTTATGTCCGGGTAGACTTAGGATCTTATCATGTAATATTTGAATTATTTGAACTCTTTTTGTTGACTTAATTAATTAAAGTTATAATTGAAATTGATTTAGAAATAAAGATATGTACATTAGGCCAAGCCTTAACACTTTGAGTTTTGGGCGAGTTGTTTGAGAAATAATAAAGATTATATTCATTTTATGCTCATGTGTTGTATTGTAAACACATGTCTCGTAATTCGGTAACTTCCTTCCTTTTCTTGTGAAGCAGGCCGAATGCCTCGGCAGTATATAGATGCATCTATGGTTCATGTCGCATGACCCACGGCAGTGTACACATTATTCTGGAACGACCTTGGCAGAATCGTGCGTTATATCGCCAGTAGACCGAATATTCACAAGCTAATCTTTCCACTGATGCCCGGCATTTTATATGGTATTCCTTATTTATTTGATAACAACACTTGACATTTTCTGAGTTGTTAAGGTAGCCTACAAGATTTAGAAATTCATTCTTTAAATGAAGTAATTGGAAGATTATGTAACTTACAGATTTACCTCATCATTGCCGTATGCTTTATATATGCTCATGTTTTATTATATTTTTTTATTGGACCTTTAGTAAGTGTCGATGTCGACCCCTCGTCACTAGTTCTTCAGGGTTAGGCTAGATACTTACTGGTTACGCATTGATTTACGTACTCATGCTGCACTTCTGCACTAAATGTGCAGGATTTGACAGGTTCATTTGACAATCACATTGGAGCGTAGGCGCACCTGTTGAGGAGACTTTATGTGAGCTGCATTCTAGGCTACACATCGTAGTCCACCGAGTCTGCATTGTACTATTTATTTAATTCTGTCTTACTACATTTGGGACAGATGTTGTAT
The DNA here is from genome assembly GCF_000715075.1 of Nicotiana tabacum. Lineage (NCBI taxonomy): Eukaryota > Viridiplantae > Streptophyta > Magnoliopsida > Solanales > Solanaceae > Nicotiana > Nicotiana tabacum. The sequence goes on from NC_134093.1 coordinate 96,635,974, forward strand.
TATTATTGTACACCTTAGATATTGCTTATGCACTTGTGACACCAGGTTTTGGGGGTTCCTACTGGTTGTTTGTTATTGTAGTTCACGCTGTTATTATCGTTTTACCCTGTAAATTCCATTTTATACCATTTACATAATGGAGATTATGATCTTGAAAGCAATAAAATGAGTAAATAAATTGATAAATTAACGTTGGCTTGCTTGACGGCGGCATTAGGCGCAATCACGACCTATTGTAGATTTTGGGTCGTGACAGCTTGGTATTCTAGCATTAGGTTCACTTGGGTCTCACAAGTCATGAGAAAGTCTAGTAGAGTCTTGCAGATAGGTACGGAGACATCTGTACTTATCTTCGAGAGGCTACAGGGCTGGTAGGAGCACTTCCCTTCTTGATTCCTCATCGTGCAGTTTGATTCCATTGAAGCTTGTGCCTTTATTTTCTTCCTACTCAATCTTATGCGACATGAAGCACTTGTTATCAATTGGGCGTCGAGGAGTTGTAGTGGTACTACAGACGTGGTGCAGGGTGTTTTTTCCTACGTGTTTGGGAAGGCTATTATCGTCGCCTTGCAGAAGGATGTTCTGTCATTTCAGCTCAGTAGCTGTATTTTCGATGGTTTTGAGGCTATGCATAGATTGCCATGATGTTCCTGCGTCGTTATTGCACAATATTGATGTAACAGTGGGGTGCTCGTTTATATGGTGAGGTAGTGAACGACTTGAATGGAGGATTTCTCAGTGCATGATTTAGGGGTTCAGCGTTTAATTCTAATGGAGGAAAGGCAATTGAACTATAGATGTCCAGGTTTGGTTGATGAAGTGACGAGACTTGGTATTTTCGAGCATGGTGGAATTCTCATTTGTGATGTGGTATCGTCATACTTGTTGGGAACACATTAAGGTTCGCCGGTGTTATGGTCTTCTTTGATTTTTGCCTTCAGGGTAGGGTGTTGTGAAATGATGCTTAAGAAACGGTTGTCAGAGATAGTGGTGTGTAGTTGTTCTGAATCGAATTGGTGATTCTAATGTCGATGGCTCGAGAAAGATGATCTTCCAGGAGTTTTAGAGTTGGTAGCAATTCATTAGTTCAGGTGCTACACATATGGATTTGATTTGAGGCAACGGTTGGGCAGCAAAGTATGAGGGGGGAATATGGCGGGAGGTGTCTCGCAGTGGTTGAAGTACTAGCAGGTCAAGTATGAAAACAGAGGTTGAGAGGTTGCTTAAAGAAGATGGTTTAACCAAAGTGGAAGTGGCAGTGTAGCATATGGATTATGTGGTAGGATAGCCACATGCCTTGAGAAAAGCTTAGAGTGATTTGGGAATGGTGGTGGGGGAGCGACTAGGTCTATGAATTTATTTGGAATGGTGGCTACTGTAATGAGGAGCATCGAATATGGCAGAACGGAGGTTGCTTGAAATGAAGAGGGGTGTGAAAACTTGATTATCGTTGGGATGCAACATGACTTTGAGTTTGGAATGTATTGTCCGACTTTCAGTTAATGTCAATGGGGAATGAACGGACTTGTACGGCTAGTGGATGAGCACGGGCTCGAGAGGGTTTACTGATTTCGTGGTAGTTGTACCTAGTTCAGCGTCGTTGGGAGATATCGGTATGGAATTCCACAAGTGGGCTAACTCCTGTGGACAGTTCAGCGGTGGTGTGATTTGATGAAGTTTCTACGAAGAGTTCTTATCACGACCCAAAATCCCAACCTGTCGTGATGGCGCCTATCTCGATACTAGGCAAGCCAAAAATCTCGATAAACCACAATTTCTCTTAAGTTTGAAAATACAATAATTTAATACAATACAAAATTTCACAAATACTGACACGAACACTTAGCAAAACCTGGTGTCACTGAGTACATGAGCATCTAATATGAATACAAGTGTGGAAAACAATACGGTCTATAATAGTATAAGACCAAAATACGGTAAATAAGGAGATAGGGAAGGAGAGACAAGGTCTGCGAAACACGGAAGCTACCTCTGAATCTCCTGAAAATCAACTGCGCGAAATGATCAACACCTGCTATGTCCGGGAATACCTGGATCTGCATACGAAGTGCAGGGTGCAGTATGAGTATAACCAACTCATCAAGTAACAATAATAAATAAGGAACTGAAGATAATGACGAGCTACACAGTTACAGTTCGTTTTTAGCAATTCCAACAAAGAATAGACATGCTTTCAAATCCGGCAGTTTAAGTCAAATCAATTTTATACAGTTCAATTTCATGTAATCCGGATATAAAATCTTTCAGAGATTTCACAACAATGACAGATAGCAATCAAGTGCGATAACAAATGCAAAACAAGTACAGCCTCTTAGGCGACAGTCACTCAACTCATCACAACAGCTCAACCACTCGGCTCTCAGCCCTCAGCACTCACACTCAATGGATACCCATGCTCACTGGGGGTGTACAAACTCCGGAGAGGCTCCTACAGCCCAAGCGCCATAATTCGCACGGACAACTCACGTGCTGCACGGATAACTCACGTGCTGCACGGATAACTCACGTGCTGCACGGATAACTCACGTGCCATATATCCTTACCTCACCGACAGGCCCTCAGCCTTACTCAGTCCTCAACCTCTCTAGTCTCTCGGGCTCTTGGAAATCACAAAGATCAGCCCAAACAAAGATATCATAGTAAATCAACAAATATCAAGAAAGACTGAGGTATGATGCATAAGTCAAATCATGACTGAGTACAAGACAACAATTAGCAAATAATTCAACAAGTACGCGACCTCTGTGTGTCCCAACAGTACTATCACATAGCCTAAGCATGATTTTTAACATGATTTATAGTCAAATTTCTTCAACACATAGAGAGCTTATAGCTAACAACAGGTTATTCAACTTTACAGTTTCAGGGGATGGACCAAGTCACAATCCCTTCGGTGCACGCCCGTCACCTAGCATGTACGTCACCTCCAAAATAATCACATGACACAAATCCGGGGTTTCATACCCTCGGGACCAGATTTATAATTGTTACTTACCTCAAAATGTGAAATTCTTTACTCCGATATGCCTTTGCCTCGCAAATCGGCCTCCGAATGCCTCGAATCTAGTCACAAATAATTCGTTTCAGCCAATAAAATTTATTGGAATTAATTCCATAAGAAAATACTATTTTTTCATAAAAATCCGAAATTTAGCTCAAAAATCGTATGTGGGCCCACGTCTCAAAACCTGACAAAAGTTACAAAATCCGAAAGCCCATTCAACCACGAGTCTACCCATACCAATTTTACCAAAATCCGACCTCAACTCAACCCTCAAATCTACAAATCTTATTTCCAAATTTTTAAGTTCCAATCTCCGATTTATACCTCAAAATCACGTAATCTAGTCGGATTATTCAATGATAATTCAATATTATGGAGTAGAAATGATCACAAGGGACTTAACTCAAGTTTTCCTTGAAAATTTACCAAAAATCGTCTCTCCTCAAGCTCCAATTGTTCAAAAATTGCGAATGGGACGAAGGGCCTGCTTTATAATTCTGCCCAGAAAACCTCAGTTTTGCCTCGATCTTGGCCTTCGATTTTGGCCTTTGATCGAGGTCCTCGATCCTGGGCCTCGATTCTGACCCTAAATCTTGGCCCTTGATCATAGCCCTCGATCATGTCCTTGACCCTGCCTTCGATCGTGGCCCTCGACCCTAGGCTCGATCGTGTCTTGATTCCGGGTTCAATTTTTGGGCTCGATTCTGGGTTCAAATCTGGGCTCGCATCTAGGTTCGATTTCTGGTCTCGAATCTGGCAGAAGAAATTTCCAACATAAGGAAATTGCAGCAGTTGTTGTAGTTCAATTTTTGATCCGTTAACCATCCGAAACTCACCCAAGGCCCTCGGGACCTCAACCAAATATGCCAACAAGTCCTAAAACATCATACAAACTTAGTCGAGTCTTCAAATCACATCCAGCAACACTAAAAACATGAATCACACATAGATTCAAGCCTAATGAACTTTGAATCTTTCTATTTCTACCAGCAATGCCGAAACCTATCAAATCACGTCTGATTGACCTCAAATTTTGCACACAAGTCATAAATGACATAACAGACCTATTAAGGTTTTCTGGATCAGATTTCGACACAGATATCAAAAAAGCAACCCCCCCAGTCAAACTTTCCAAAAATTCAACTTTCGGCATTTCAAGTCTAATTCCTCTACGGACCTCCAAAATATTTTCCGAACACACTTCTAAGTCCAAAATCATCATACAAAGCTATTGGAATCATCAAAATTCAAATTTGAGGTTATTTACACATAGGTTCATATCCGGTCTACTTTTCTAACTTAAAGTTTCAATTATGAGACTAAGTGTCTCATTTCATTTCGAATTTCTTCCGGACCCGAACCAACTAACCCGATAAGTCATAAATCAATTGCAAGGCATAAATTGAGCAGTAAATAGGGGAATGGGGTTATAATATTCAAAACGACCGGCCGGTTCGTTACATTTCTACTTACTACGAAGCGGAAGGTCGAGTATACGATTATGGCTGATAATTCGGGATGTTCATGAAAAGTTTAATAAGAAGCTACAAGAAATTTGGATGGTACGGGATTTGCTGGTGCAGTTTCTAGTTATTGATGCATTGGTGGATTAATTATGACTAGGAAAAAGGAAATGCCTGGAGTAATTTGAACAAGGAACTCGATGAATGTGTGCTATACTTCGCCTTATCGATTGAGGTGCAAGATTTGGGAAGATTCAGAGTTTATGCTTCTTACGGATGTAATGTACCATGAAAGAATTCAACCGGTTGTTTCTTTTAGAGGGTTTTCATGTGTTCGCAGAGCATTGGAGTTCTGTTATGTTCGGGATCAGGTTAGAGTGGGTGACTCTCAACAACGGTCCTAGTGGGTTCAAGAATTAAAGTGCAGTGCCTAAGGATTTCGGGTCCATTGTGTAGTTAAGGATCAAGTTTTCGCAGTGGATTATGAACAAGACTTGGAATTTTCTATGTTATCATCGGGTATGCGGTGCAGTATTGGAGGAAAGGAAGGAATAACTTTAGATTCGTGGAAGGTCTTGCAGAATGGGTGGACCAGCTGGAGATGCTATTGTGCGCTGAGAAGGTTATGAGATGATCAATGTGTATTGAGACGATATGGTCTCACGATTCGGGTTACTCGGGATGAGTGCGGATTGGGTTCGTATGTTTTGAATATAGGTATTATTATTTCTATGGCAAGTCCAGATTAAATTGAAAGAAGTTATGTCGGTTAGTATGGTTGAATCGGCATGATTGTGGCAATGACCAGTTCCTTCGGCGTGTGAAGTTATACATGTGGTTTGTGGATCTACGTGCGGGCTTGACAGCCACCGTAACTTGATTGATTTGGGAGGTATTTAATTCAAATGGCCTTGTTGTGTAAATGGATTCCAAAAGAGTCATGACGGTTTAGATCACGACTTGAGGTTTGTATTTTTCTATGGTTTGGGAATTCAGTTGCGTGTTGCATTGGTTCTTTTGAAATGAGCTAAGTGAAAGGTTTCTATCCAATGAAGTGGTTATTCTACTAGTAGTTCAAGGGTTATGGTGGAAGCGTGTATTGTCGCGTAGCATCATGATAAGTACAGTGAGCGGCATGGGAATTGGAAGTTGAGGATCAAGTTTGTGGTTCGGTATTGACAAGAATGTCACGAGCTCAGATGAGCAGGGGAAAAATTCAGATGTTTAGAGTAAGTTGGCGTTATCTTAGTGTATCATGAGAATGGTGTCCTGTGGAAGAGGCATTGTGTATTGATTTGCGGATTCTTAATTTACTTTACAAAATTAGAGCAGTTGGTGGTATGGATGTGCAGACTTTGCTACCTGAGCGGAAGGTCATGGGAGCGTTCCACCACGGGGAGATTTGTACAAGTGTGGCATGTTAGTCACTTGATTGTTAAAGATTAAAACCAAGTATGTAGGTCATGGTAATATCGCAAATGCGAGAGTTTATGCCTAAGAGGCGTTCTATTCCTTGGGCTGTGGACTGTGTGAATTTGTTTTGGATTTGACGGCTGTTCTTATGTGTCATGAATAGGGCTATGGTGGATATTTGGAAGGTTATTGGCCCAATGTGGTATGATCAGATTCAGTGTGAGGTCCGTTGGTGGTCTAATGTGAGTGTGTGCTCTACGTCAGGTTGAATGTGTTTTTCGTCATAGCATTGCTTATGGAGGAGGTGTCGGGCATTGGATGTTATTCCCATCATCAGCTATTCCATGTAAATCTCTATTATGCCATGTGGGTGTTCAGACAACTTGATTATTCAGACACGTGTTGAGGTCCTGTGTAGTATGTGTTGTCATGTGAGCAGGATGGCTCTCGAAATGCCGGTCATCATTGCACCTTAGTTGTGCTTGGGTTTCGTAGCGTATGGAGCTATCCGTCTCCACAGGATTTGTGTTATGCACTTGGCGTTCTTGTGGTCGATAGTCGGGCATTGCGTAAGTATAAGCGTTACGGCTAAATATGTGTGTTTTTCTTCGTGATGTTATGTGCGGATCGGGTGGTACGCACGCCATGTGTATACTTTCTGGATCGGGTTGCACGCCGTAGCATTGTCATGTTTGGATCGGGTTGCATGCTGCAACAGTGTCATGTTGGATCGGGTTGCACGTTGCAACAACGAGATGTTGAGCATAGTTCCTTACACTTATTTTGTGTGCCTTGTTCTCATCCCTGAGGTAGGTTCAGTACATCTTTTCGACCGTTTTATTCGTTACGCGGGCTGGGTAGTCCTTCTCCAGAGTTGTTTCTTCCTTATGTACCACATTCGAGTTTGTAGCCTATTAGCGCGTTATGGGCATCATATAAGATTTTTTTGGCTGTCCGAGATGACTTATTGCCTGAGCAACTTCTACTGGGTGAGACGAGGTTATTGGACCTGGGATCAGTGCAATCAGATTTTTATAAGGTATATTTAAGAGCAAATATCGTTATTTAGTTTAGAATGAGGTAATGGTTCTTGTCAGGAGAAAAGACTCCATGAATTATTGATTCGGCAAGTGCTTATGAGTTTCTACACATTTCTTTTGTCATGGCAATATTGTGAGAGTTGGAACATGATTTATATGTGTCATGAGATGTATTGCGGGGAAAAGATTTGTGGAATTTCAGCTATTGTGATCGGAGGATATTATTATGGGCAACCGACTTAGGTGGTGCATGATGTGATTTTAGGATAGGTGCATGATCATGTTTTGGTATAGTGTGTGTTGATTTAGTACGGTGTTCATATGTTAGAATCAGAACCTGTAGACAAATTCGGAGGTTGGAATCCGGTTCTAAGGCTTATTGACTAAATAAAAGGGGGAATCTTTAGCCTGACTCGAGCTAATGTGTTCAACTGGATTGTGGTGGCACGGGCATGTGCATGAGGTATTAAACAGTGATTTTGGACAACTCCGGAGTAGTCCTTAGCACGTTTGAGGACGAGCGTATGTTTAAGTGGGGGAGAATGTAATGACTTGACCGGTCATTTTGAGATATAGAGCATCGTTCGGCCGTTTGAGGACTTGAGTAGCTTCACTTTAGGTATTGTGACTTGTACGTGTGGTCAGAATTGAATTTCCGAAAGTTCGGGAAGAAAATTCTAATTTTAGAAGCTTTAAGTTGGAAGAATTGGCTAAGATTTAACTTTTGAATAAACGACCTCGGAATTGGGATTTGAAGGTTCCAAAAGGTTCGTATGATGATTTTGGACTTGGGCGTATGTTCGGGTTGAGTATCGGATCACCCAGGAGCATTTCGATGTTTATTATAGAAAGTTAACATTTTGAAAGTTTAAGGATTTCCTAAGTTTGGTTTGGAGTGGGCTTTGGTGTTATCGATGTCCATTTGAGATTTCGAGGCTTGGAATAGGTTCGTATCGTGATTTTTGACATGTGCGCAATGTTTGGCGTCATTCCAAAATATTTTGATATCAATCGGACGCGTTCGTCAAAGTTTAAATGTTTGAAAGTTTAAAGAAGGTCTTTGATCGTTGTTGGAATCCGGTTCTAAGGCTTATTGACTAAATAAAAGGGGGAATCTTTAGTCTGACTCAAGCTAATGTGTTCAACTGGATTGCGGTGGCACGGGCATGTGCATGAGGTATTAAACAGTGATTTTGGACAACTCCGGAGTAGTCGTTAGCACGTTCGAGGACGAGCGTATATTTAAGTGGGGGAGAATGTAATGACTTGACCTGTCATTTTGAGATATAGAGCATCGTTCGGCCGTTTGAGGACTTGAGTAGCTTCACTTTAGGTATTGTGACTTGTACGTGTGGTCAGAATTGAATTTCCGGAAGTTCGGGAAGAAAATTCTAATTTTAGAAGCTTTAAGTTGGAAGAATTGGCTAAGATTTAACTTTTGAGTAAACGACCTCAAAATTGGGATTTGAAGGTTCCAAAAGGTTCGTATGATGATTTTGGACTTGGGCGTATGTTCGGGTTGAGTATCGGATCACCCAGGAGCATTTCGATGTTTATTATAGAAAGTTAACATTTCGAAAGTTTAAGGATTTCCTAAGTTTGGTTTGGAGTGGGCTTTGGTGTTATCGATGTCCATTTGAGATTTCGAGGCTTGGAATAGGTTCGTATCGTGATTTTTGACATGTGCGCAATGTTTGGCGTCATTCCGAAATATTTTGATATCAATCGGACGCGTTCGTCGAAGTTTAAATGTTTAAAAGTTTAAAGAAGGTCTTTGATCGTTGTTGGAATCCAGTTCTAAGGCTTATTGACTAAATAAAAGGGGGAATCTTTAGTCTGGCTCGAGCTAATGTGTTCAACTGGATTGCGGTGGCACGGGCATGTGCATGAGGTATTAAACAGTGATTTTGGACAACTCCGGAGTAGTCCTTAGCACATTCGAGGACGAGCATATATTTAAGTGGGGGAGAATGTAATGACTTGACCGGTCGTTTTGAGATATAGAGCATCGTTCGGCCGTTTGAGGACTTGAGTAGCTTCACTTTAGGTATTGTGACTTGTACGTGTGGTCAGAATTGAATTTCCGAAAGTTCGGGAAGAAAATTCTAATTTTAGAAGCTTTAAGTTGGAAGAATTGGCTAAGATTTAACTTTTGAGTAAACGACCTCGGAATTGGGATTTGAAGGTTCCAAAAAGTTCGTATGATGATTTTGGACTTGGGCGTATGTTCGGGTTGAGTATCGGATCACCCAGGAGCATTTCGATGTTTATTATAGAAAGTTAACATTTTGAAAGTTTAAGGATTTCCTAAGTTTGGTTTGGTGTGGGCTTTGGTGTTATCGATGTCCATTTGAGATTTCGAGGCTTGGAATAGGTTCGTATCGTGATTTTTGACATGTGCGCAATGTTTGGCGTCATTCCGAAATATTTTGATATCAATCGGACGCGTTCGTCGAAGCTTAAATGTTTGAAAGTTTAAAGATGGTCTTTGATCGTCGTTGGAATCCGGTTCTAAGGCTTATTAACTAAATAAAAGGGGGAATCTTTAGTCTGACTCGAGCTAATGTGTTCAACTGGATTGTGGTGGCACGGGCATGTGCATGAGGTATTAAACAGTGATTTTGGACAACTCCGGAGTAGTCCTTAGCACGTTCGAGGACGAGCGTATGTTTAAGTGGGGGAGAATGTAATGACTTGACCGGCCGTTTTGAGATATAGAGCATCGTTCGGCTCTTTGAGGACTTGAGTCGCTTCACTTTAGGTATTGTAACTTGTACGTGTGGTCAGAATTGAATTTTCGGAAGTTCGGGAAGAAAATTCTAATTTTAGAAGCTTTAAGTTGGAAGAATTGGCTAAGATTTAACTTTTGAGTAAACGACCTTGGAATTGGTTTTTGAAGGTTCCAAAAGGTTCGTATGATGATTTTGGACTTGAGCGTATGTTCGGGTTGAGTATCGGATCACCCAGGAGCATTTCGATGTTTATTATAAAAAGTTAACATTTTGAAAGTTTAAGGATTTCCTAAGTTTGGTTTGGAGTGGGCTTTGGTGTTATCGATGTCCATTTGAGATTTTGAGGCTTGGAATAGGTTCGTATCATGATTTTTGACATGTGCGCAATATTTGGCGTCATTCCGAAATATTTTGATATCAATCGGACGCGTTCGTCGAAGTTTAAATGTTTGAAAGTTTAAAGAAGGTCTTTGATCGTTGTTGGAATCCGGTTCTAAGGGTTATTGACTAAATAAAAGGGGGAATCTTTAGTCTGACTCGAGCTAATGTGTTCAACTAGATTGTGGTGGCACGAGCATGTGCATGAGGTATTAAACAATGATTTTGGACAGCTCCGAAGTAGTCCTTAGCACGTTCGAGGACGAGCGTATGTTTAAGTGGGGGAGAATGTAATGACTTGACCGGTCGTTTTGAGATATAGAGCATCGTTCGGCCGTTTGAGGACTTGAGTAGCTTCACTTTAGGTATTGTGACTTGTACGTGTGGTCAGAATTGAATTTTCGGAAGTTCGGGAAGAAAATTCTAATTTTAGAAGCTTTAAGTTGGAAGAATTGGCTAAGATTTAACTTTTGAGTAAACGACCTCGGAATTGGTTTTTGAAGGTTCCAAAAGGTTCGTATGATGATTTTGGATTTGGGCGTATGTTCGGGTTGAGTATCGGATCACCCAGGAGCATTTCGATGTTTATTATAGAAAGTTAACATTTTGAAAGTTTAAGGATTTCCTAAGTTTGGTTTGGAGTGGGCTTTGGTGTTATCGATGTCCATTTGAGATTTCGAGGCTTAGAATAGGTTCGTATCGTGATTTTTGACATTTGCACAATGTTTGGCGTCATTCCAAAATATTTTGATATCAATCGGATGTGTTCGTCGAAGTTTAAATGTTTGAAAGTTTAAAGAAGGTCTTTGATCGTCGATACGTAGTTTTGATGTTGTTTGGCGTGATTTAAGGCTTTAACTAAGTCCGTGTCATGTTTTGGTATGTATTTTTGTGTTTGGATTGGGTCTCGGGGGCCTCGGGTTTGATTCGAATTGAATCGGAACTAGAATTTGGCCTTATGAAATTTCTGGTGACAACACATCTGGTGTAACTGCACCTGCGGGGTTCTGGCCGCACGTGCGGATCCGTAGAAGGGGCCAAGAGGGTTGCAGAAGCGGTTCTGGGTAAGCTGGGCAGTGGCGCAGGTGCGAGACCATTTTCGCATATGCGATGGCGCAAATGCGATCCTTGAGAGTATAAGCAAAATGACTGGGGAAGGTTGGGACCGCAGATGCAGTCGAGTTCCGCAGAAGCAGTACCGCACCTGCGCATTTTCTGAGCTTTTAAGGTAGCCTACAAGATTTTGAAATTCATGCTTTAAAGAAGTCATTGGAAGATTTTGTAACTTATAGATTTACCCCATCATTGTCGTATGCTTCATATCTGCTCATGTTTTATTATATTATTTTTATTAGACCTTTAGTAAGTGTTGATATCGACCCCTCATCACTACTTCTCCGGGGTTAGGCCAGATACTTACTGGTTACGTGTTGATTTACGTACTCATGCTGCACTTCTGTACTAAATGTGCAGGACCTGACATGTTCATTTGACGATCACCTTGGCGCGTAGGTGCACCTGTTGAGGAGACTTTATGTGAGCTGCATTCTAGGATATGCATCGCAGTCTATCGAGTCTCCATTGTACTATTTATTTTATTCTATCTTATTATATTCGGGATAGATGTTGTATTATTATTGTACATCTTAGAAATTGTTCATGTACTTGTGACACCGGGTTTTGGGGGTTCCTACTGATTGTTCGTTATTGTAGTTCACGTAGTTATTATCGTTTTACCTTGTAAATTCCATTTTATACCATTTAAGTAATGGAGTTTATGACCTCGAAAGTAATAAAATGAGTAAATAAATTGTTAAATTAACGTTGGCTTGCCTAATTGCGGTGTTAGGTGCCATCACAACCTATAGTGATTTTGGTTTGTGACATAATGGATAAGGCATGAATTCAACAAGTAAATGCAATTAACAATTAAAGCAAATAAGGAGTAAAATGGATAATAAAAGATAGAACATGTACTAACCACTTTAGTAAGGCACGTAAGAACAAATTCAATAATAAAGGATATAACTTGTTGTGACAAATATAATTAAATGCATGAAAGAAGTTTAGAAGACTACACCAGTCAAATACCACATATAAGCCCATGTACACACTCGTCACCTCATATACACGACTTCCAACTAACACAAAAATAGCACAAACGACTCAAATCCTAAGGGGGTAGTCCCCCCCCACAAAGTTAGGCAAGATACTTACCACAAAAGCCCTCAATTGACACTTTAAAATAGCTTTTTCTTTACAATTCACCTCAGCTCAGCTCAAATCTAACCAAATTCGATTCAATAACATCAAATAATGTAAGAGAAATCAATTCCAATAATTAAAGCTACGATCTTTACACAATTGCTCAAAAGTCAACAAAAGTAAACTCGGGCTTGCCCAGTCAAAACTCGGCTCCAATGGTAGATTCCGACTATCCATGATCCCACAAGTTTATATATGTAATTAGTGTCCGAGTCCGACATGCGGAGTAGATGCCCACACCTTTTCACCAGTACAGGTACCTTTGTATGTCCGTTCGAGGACGAACATTTATTTTAGAGGTGAATAATATGATGACCCGATATGTCATTTTGAGTTTTAGCCTTTATTTCTGTATTCTTAGACCTCGAATAACTCCGTTTAGCATTCCTCGATTTACGTGCATAGTCCGTGTCTTTTTCCAGAAATTGTTATGTCAAACATTGAAGAAAATGTGAATTTTAGCTTTAAAAATGATTTGAGTTGACTACGGTCAACATTTTGTATAAACGGACATGTACCAGTGTTTTGACAAGCCAGATGGGTATGTATCGTGATTTGGGATTTAGGCGTATGTCACGACCCAAAAACCCATCGCAGGCATCATAATGACACCTAGTCTCTAAGACTAGGTAAGCCGATTACTAACAATGATTAAGCTAGTTTTAACAACGATAATTTGAAATATTATTTAATATAAATACCGAAACAAAAGCAGAATAAGCCTGACAAAGAGGCCAAATCTTGAAGCGATGAAGAGCAAGTTGATCAGCTGATTGGAGGAAACTCTAAAAAAGATGACAGGTCGGAAATAGTTGTGGAGACTGGAGTGAAAATAACTCCAACTGAGGTAGAAGCTGCTTCAAACGTAAAGGCAAAGAAGAACCAAGTAATACTTAAACCTAACCATAACTCTAACCCTAACCCTACTTCATCTACAGTAAAACCTAACCCTCCGTTAAAGATTGTTGAGCAGAACAAGGTGAAAGAAAGGCAACAGATTGTGGCAGCAACCTCAATGGAAACATGCAGTGCTAACAAAATCACTCTACCTAAAGGAAGCAAGAACCAGCTGGTAAAGCAAAACGGAGATGACATTCCAGATGATAATGAGGAAAGGGGTGGCAAGAATCTTGATGAAGAATCTACAACCAAAAAATTTATGAATGCAGCTAGACAAGGTGATATTTCTCCTACATAAATTGAGAAGGTAAAATCTGTGGGCAAAGGGAGAAAGAAGCAACAAAAAGAAGGACCCAATGTGCAAGGTGTTGGGGTTCAAACAAGAAGGACTGTATCTAAATCCATAAATAGTTATGAATGCTATTAAATAGAATATTAGATTAGTTAATACAAAGAAAGCCTTTGAAAGACTTGTTACAATGCATAGACTGGAATATGGGGCCGATGCAAAATTCCAATAAACTGGAAAGCTATAGAAGGCAACTAGGTTTGCAACATGCTTTTGTTAATGTCTACTAAATTGTGGGCATTGTAGATGAAGCTTATGTTGTTGATGTGTTAATGGATATGGAGCAGCAGTTTACACTAAGATTAATCAATCTAGAATCACAGAAGGAGATAATAGCTACTCTTGTTTATGCCAAATGTGATGCCATATAGAGAATTGAATTATGGGACTCCATGTATGCTCTAGCCTCTGACATGAGTGTTCCATGGTTAGTCAGTAGTGATTTTAATGTCATAGTCAATAAGGAGGAGAAGTTTGGAGCCTTTCCAGTGTCGTTGAATGAAGTGGAAGATTTTCGACATTGCATAAACACTTGTAATTTGGTGGATTTAGGTTTTAAAGGTAGCATATTTACGTGGTGGAATGGAAGATCAGATGGTGCTTGTATCTTCAAGTGATTGGATATATGTTTGGCTAACTTTAAATTACAACAAATGATGCCAACTTGGAAGTATCACACCTGTCAAAAACTGGATCAGACCACTGCCCTATGTTATTATCGTACGGCCTCAATGCTCCTCCTATAAAGAAGTCGATCAAATTCTTGATGTTTTGGTTGGAACATGAATCCTTCATGGATGTAGTAAAGGAAAATTGGAGTGCAAAGTTTTCTGGGAATCCGTTTGTATTGATTAACTACAAACTGAAGAAGTTGAAGAAGGCACTATCTACACGGAGTAAGGCAACATTTGGGAACATATTTTAGAAGGTGGCCAGCCTTGAGGAACTAGTTATTATCTATGAAACGCAATTTGAGCTTTAGCCTACACAACACAACAAAGAAAAAATATTGAAAGTTCAAGCTGAGTTCATTAGATATTTGCACTTAGAGGAACAGTTTTGGAAACAAAAAGCAGGGATGAACTGGTTTGAAGATGGGGATAGAAATAAAAAAATTTCATGCTAAAGTCAATGGTAGAAGGAAGAAACTACAAGTGAAGAGAATACAAAGCAGTGTGGGTCATTGGATTGAAGATAGAGAGGCCATGGCAGAATAAGCTGTTAATTTTTTCCCAGCTCAATTCAAAGAAGATTAACATCATACCGATTTTAGTATCCTTGATCATGTTTCAATTATGGTGGAGGAGGGACAGAACCTACAGCTGGTCAATCAACCGACAAAAGAAGAAGTTAAACGGGTAGTTTTTGGGATGAATGGGGAGAGTGCTGGAGGCCCGGATGGTTTCAATGGATGTTTTTTCAATCTTGCTGGAAAATTGTTGGAGATGATGTAGTTGACATGGTGAAAGCCTTCTTTAATGGCCAAGAGCTACCTAGATTTATCACTCATACAAATCTAGTACTTTTGCCAAAAAGAAGCAGGTTAATACATTTAGTGATATGAGGCCAATAAGCCTAAGCAATTTCATCAATAAGGTGTTCTCGAGAGTAATACATGAAAAGTTGGTGGATCTTCTTCCTAATCTAATCTCTGATGAACAAGCGGGGGTTTGTGAAGGGGAGAAGTATTGTAGAAAATGCGTTGTTAACGTAGGAGATCATCTCTGACATTAGACTAAGGACAAGAGTAGGTCCTAATGTTGTGATCAAGTTAGACATGACTAAAGTTTATGATAGGCTTTCATGGCTTTTCTTGACAAAAGTTTTGAGGAAAATGGGGTTATATGAGAGGTTTAATGGATTGGTGTTTGGTATTATCTCCAACAATTGGTATTCTATTCTTCTTAATGGACAACCTTATGGATATCCACAAGAGGGGTGCAATAAGGAGATCCATTGTCACCTACACTTTTCATATTGGCAACGAAATCCTTATCTAGAGGCTTAAACTCACTGCATCTGAATCTATATTTCTGTGGATTTGGATTGCCAAAATGGAGTTCAAAAATCAATCACTTGGCATATGTTGATGATACAATAATATTTTCTTCTTCAGATGCCACTTCCTTACAACTCATCATGGAGATGTTGAATGCTTATGAGATGGCATCGGTGCAAGTGATAAATAAAGAAAAATCAGCAGTGTATATGCATCACTCAACAAGTGTTGAGGTGCTTACAAAGGTGCAAAGAATAACTGGGATTGGTAAGCAAGATTTTCCTTTCACATACTTAAGCAGCCTTATTTTTTATACAAGGAGAAAAATGAATTACTACCAAGGCTTAATCAATAAAGTAATTGGTAGGCTACAAGGCTGGTATGGTGAACTATTATCCATAGGAGATAGGGCTATTTTGATATTCCATGTATTACAAAGTACGCCAATTCACCTTCTCTCAAATGTTAATCCTCCTTTATATGTGATTAATAAACTACATAAGATATTTGCTCAATTCTTTTGGAGCAATTCAATAGGAGGAAAGTGTAGACATTGGGCTTCATGAAAAAATTTATGCCTACCTATTGAAGGAGGAGGAGTAGGGTTTAGGTATTTACACGATGTATCTAAAACTTTGTTCTGTAAGCTTTGGGTGAACTTTAGGACCAAACCTTCTT
The DNA here is from genome assembly GCF_000715075.1 of Nicotiana tabacum. Taxonomy (NCBI): domain Eukaryota; kingdom Viridiplantae; phylum Streptophyta; class Magnoliopsida; order Solanales; family Solanaceae; genus Nicotiana; species Nicotiana tabacum. Next base: position 96,652,216 of record NC_134093.1, read on the forward strand.
TGTGGAGGGCTTTCATGAGTCAAAAGTACTGTAAAAAATTAAATGCCGTCATTGTACCTTGGAAGCGTGGATCACATGCTTTGAGAAAGATGCTTGAATGTAGGGACTTGATAGAATATCAAATTTTATGAAAACCAAAAATGGGATCTTCACTTTTTTGGTATGAAAATTGGACAGGATTAGGAGCACTCCATTTCAATATTCCTCCAGATTTTTCAATTGATGAAACAATAAACAATGTGAGGGATGTGATCAATGAAGGAATGTGTGATGCAAATAGATTGAGGACTCTACTACCAGAGGAGTTTGCTGAGCAAATTATTGGTAATATAACACCACCAATGTAAAATGATGTGCTTGATAAACAAGTGTGGATGTTGGATATATAAGGCGATTTTAGTGTAAAGTTGGAATGGGAATATTTATGGAGGAGAAGGGATCCCAACAATGCTTACAAGAATATGTGGATTAAAGGATTACCTTTCAATATATAATTCTTTATGTGAAAGTTGTGGAGAGGTAATCTGCCACTTGATGATGTGATAAGGAGAATGTGTTACGTTGTTATTTCTAGATGTTGGTGTTGTGCCAATCCACGATATGAATCCATTGCTCATGTCTTCTTTAGATCGTACGCTGCTACTAGAACATGGTCATACTTCTTCTCTCAAGCTGGATTTTCATTAGCGGGATTAAATTTACATCAGGCAGTGGTCAAATGTTGGACAACTCATGTAATTCCCTGACGCAAACCAGTTTTTCAAGTGCTGCCATCCATCATCGTTTGGAAACTATGAAAAAGGAGAAACAATTGCAAATATGGGAGATGGTTACAATTAGTAAAGTGATGTTGATACCCAATTTTACCCTCATATTTTTTTGAATAGTATATATACTTTCAAAACATCATTTGGAATCATTATTTAGTTATAAATTTATACAAGCATTTTTCTATAATTTTTCATAATTTTTAGAGCTTTAAAATTGATTTTCCTTCATTTAAATTACTTGAATATTTATTAATTACTCCTTTCAATTATTTTTGTGATGACTTAATTGCCTAAAATTATTATGTTTGCATCTATAATACCTGCTTAAAATATTTTACTCTATTTTTTATAATTACATTAGTATTTTTGGCCATTTGCACAATCTTGCAATAATAACCTGTATTTTACAATTCTATTGCATTTGTCATTTTTATTTAAGGTCAAAATAATATCTTACATTCCTGTAATCTTCTACTATTATTTTAAAATATTACTTTGCATAAATAGTATTTTATAATTTATTTATTTATTTTATTTAAATTATTTTCCCCTTAATTTCCTATTCTTAAAATCTGACCCAAAATTAGGACTAATTTCGGACCATTAAGGTCCAAATAGACCCCTGGCCCAATAACCTCAGCAACCCAAACGACCTAACCTAGTCCAAAAACTGACCCAGCTCTTCTCAAATACCAGCTGTTGATAAAAAATGATCAACGACTCACAACACTCCACACCACTCTCCTTATATCCCCTCACCCAAACCCTAATCCCCACTTTCTCTTCATCAGCCGCCCTCAAACACTCCTCCCTCCCACCGAAACCCTAGCCGCCCTCTCAATCTCCTCTGAATCCGTCTCAATCATGAATTCCTTTTGTGATTTTCTTACCTTTTATGTGTTACCTCAGTATTACTTACAAGATTGTGGTATTATTTAGTATTTGCCTCATTTTTTGGCAAATATCAATATATGAATCAAGGTAGATCAGCTTTACCCTTCGGTATTTGGACGATATTCCGTTTATATACATTTATGGCAAGGCGATATGAAGCCAATTCACCAAACCTTTGATCGATTCCTTGATTTTTGTCGAATTAGGGTTCGTAATTTTATACTTTTCCTTTTACCCGTTCCATTACTGATAACAAGTGGTACTTTCTTTCCATATTTATGTTTGATTGATTGTTTTCCTTGTTTGTTTCCTTGATTCCTACTACTATATAAACCCCTCCCCTTTCCCCTTTGAGACAGACTTTTAATCACCCGGATTCACTAAAAATCAAAGCGATTACTCTATTGTTCTCTTATTCTCTTGTTATATACTTTGATTTTTGGCCGGCTTAAATCCAAGTCCACCGAGATTCTATTTTCAACTTTTCTTGGTGCGAGCATTGCTCGGGGTTCATTTGAAGCCCTTAGGAACTCTGACGCACTAAGAATCTGGGTTCTAGCTCTCTGTTGACATTCAGAGCACTGTGAAATTTGTTCTTTCTTGTTGTTCGTTTATTTAACTGATAACTGGTAAGTCTCTTGGCTTTACAGTTTCATTCTTCTGTGTTCATGTACTGCATATTCACGCCTCTGAATTTCATGATCTAAATGTGCTCTTAGGCCATTTCTATGTGTAACTTTACTAGCATCGCACTCATATTCTGATTTGAACCTCTTTAGCATTTGGCCTTTTACTTAAAATCTCCAGTTTTTGAGATATATTATTTGAATATGCTTCACCTAAATAATTTAGACTCTCTTAAGTTCATTTAGCCTAATGTATTGGTACTTGAATGTCTACATTACTGTTTGACATGAGTTTGCTTTCCTACTCTACTTTGAATTCCTGCAATGACTGCCTCACATCTGTAACGTGTTATAATCTGTGACTTGCTCCCTTGCTATTGTGTCATTCAGCATGTCTTTGGCTTACTTAATTCCTTACCCCTTTAGTGATTATTTGATACTTAAGGTGGCTATCTTAATATGTGTTTCCTTACAATATTTGAGACTATTTGTCTTAGTGATAAATTGGCATGTTTGCTTTCTGGTGTTGTGGAAGATATTCAGCATGATTTGGACCCTTAGGCTTTAACCCTTTAAGTTAGTACCTTATCTAGACCTGCTTGGTATTATGCACCTTTGTATGTTAACCTTGTGATCTTAGGAAATTTGCTTCTCCTCTAACCCTCAATGTGATTTCTACCAATGTGTTATCTTTTGCTAAGTGTTGAACCTTTAATAGCCATCTCCCTTTAAGTTTTGTTAACCTTCTTAACTAGCATGTTCTGTGTTTTAGACAACTTTGCTATGTCTGCTTTCTAAAATACAAGTGCATATCTTCAAATTCTGCCCCTTCAACAATGTTCTCTCACTCTCATTTGTTGTCTATACTATTTTGAATCTATCACTCTTGGCCGACTGAAAGCCAAGGCCACTAAGACTTTCTCTATTGACCTCCCCTAGTGTGAGCACTGCTCGGGGTCCATTCGAGACCATTGTGAACTCTGACACTCTAGGATTTGGAGTTCTTTGGTCACTCTCTTTACTACTGAGACTTTAGTTGTCACTGACACTCAGTTCTTTCCTCATCCTATCTATGGAATCTGCATATTAGGTTGTTTAAGTGACTTCTGTGTAATTCAATGTTTGGGTTATATGTTGAATCTGTGGCTGTTTGGTTTGGTTTGAGTTCCTATATGCTTTTTGGGTTGTGCTGATGAATATAGTCCCTTGTTGGGATCTGGGCATGCTATTTGTGAAGAAAGCGTAAGGCCCAGGCGATACTGGGTATCTCCTTTTGGGCCTGCTATAGGCCTATTGCTATTTCTTGTATATAATGTTGTAATTATATTCATCATTGGGTCTGTAATAATTTTGTAATAAACAATTCGGGGCGTTAGTAAAATTGGGGTAAACGGGTATACTCTAATGTTGCATAAAAGGGTAGAAAACATGCCTATAAAGTTCGTATGATCTACTTGTTATCCAACCTTCTATATATGCCATCCAATTTCCATGTGCACTGGTAGAAATCATGCTATTAGGAAAATCACACACTCACACAACTTGCCTACTATCAAAGCATAAGTACTTTATTCATTCCTATGTCTATTGCTAGACAACATGCCTATAGGAAATAAAATGTCAATGAGCATTCTTTCAATTCGCATAACCACAACATATTCATTAGATACCATGCCTATAGGATTTTAATTGGTTAATTTGCTATTGTTATCATACTGCTCACCTAGAAAACATGCCTAGAGGGGCTAAGTATAAAAATCAGTTTCAATCGTTAATCGTTAGAAATCCTGCCTATAGGGTATTACCACCCTCTATAAAGTGTTAATGCTGAACTTTCCAAATATTGTTTCATTGCTTAGCCGTGCCACTATTAGAAAGCATGCCCATAGGATCAAACTGAGTAATTTTGAGTATTTTCAATGGTTATCACTAGCAACTACTGCGTAAATCACCTAGAGATCATGTCTATAGGTTTACTCTCTTATAACCTGTAATTTCAATAATCAACATGCACTACCAAATACCCCTAAACTGTATAGTTGTTTGGAAATCATGTCTATAAGTTTAAAGTGGTACCTTGCATCTGAAACTGCCTGCGCGTTTGAATCCAAGGTCATATAGAAACCATGTCTATAGGGCTCAAATGGATTTAATTCGCCTCAATTCTGAAACTTTCTAACGCCTAATGTTAGAATTTGTTTGCGTGCATTTATTGTCTAATTGTGGAGGCTAACTTGAGCCCTTAATTGCCTTTACATGAAGTCCAACTTGTTTTGTATGTCACCTAGTTTTAGCATTCTGAGCAACCTAAGAAAAGTCTAGAACCACCCTAAATAGAGGTCCAATGCCTCCTGGACCATAGGTATGGGACGGGCAGTGCACGCATAGGGCACGACATAGAATTAAATTAGAGCGCTTAAGTAAACAACTCTAAACATAGTAATCGGGTAGCAGGAGATGATAGTCTGTGCCCGCTGAATAATATGAGTAATTCCCTACCTCAAGGGAGTTGCGAAGTATTATTTATGTTGCACGGGGTGATCCTTTTGTCTAAAAAACATAGGATCCCCCCTCTCTTTTTTATACATTTCGTCGTCTAACATAGACCATCATAGTTATATCCTTGTAATACTCATTTCTCATTGTGTTATAATAAATTTCTTTGACCCTTGCTCTCCTTGTTTATCTTGCCTAATTATAATCCGCATAATCTTAAGTTCGGCCGGGACCCATAATTGTGGACCTCGAAGAGTGCCTAACACCTCTCTTTGAGGTAATTTGAGCCCTTACTCGATCTTTGGTGGCTTTGACTAGTCAAACAGAGTTATCTACATAATAGGTGCCCTAATGCACCTCAAAAACCGTTAGGTGGTGACTCTTCTTGTTTTAACACTTTAATACCCATTTAAAAGAGTTGTCACACGTCGAGGCCCGCTTTCGCGAGAAAACGGGGCGCGACAGCATGGCGACTCTGCTGGAGATTTACACTTAGGCTCTTACCATTATGAACTTGGCTTATATGGATTATTTTCTTTGTTATAAATGCATATCCCTTCCCTGCTCCACCTTTATTTGTTTAAATTTGTTATAACATGCACATCCCTTTCCCGTTCGCCATTATTTGCTATGACCGCTCTTCATTTTGTTTAAAGACTGCTATATCATGCCTCTCCCATCCCTACTCCCTAACTCTCTTTATTACATTCTCGCATATATTCCATGAACTAACTTCTTTCTTTGTCTTTCTTTCTTATGTTTTTCATGTTTTAACTTATTACCGTATTTACTGCTTTTACATATTTATCATGCAAATACTTGACAACGTGTTATTATCTCTGCATAAAGCATGCTCTACATCATACTCCACTCGTGCCAATTATCAACATAACGGCACTTGATGGGTGCCTGCGCTCTTCCATAATTACCCTTTTTAAATCGAAAAGGATTATTTGCGGTAGACTAGTCGATCAGTGGTGCAGTCGACGGTCCCGTGCCCTTCCCTCTCAAGTTGTCCACTTGAGAGTACCAGTCTAGACCATTCTAGAAACCTTACTCCAACATCAAATATATATATGCATCATGTTAAACCTAGTACGGGTTATGACGTTGTTAACGTAATAGCCTGCTAAGATGAGCCTTGTCCAAAGTCCGACAAAATTTCCACAATCCCAATGGACACTACCATGTTATGTGCATTACTTGGAGAAAATGTGCCAATATGTTGATCATTAGTGTGTAAATGGTTGAATCTGGAGGGGGGAGAGGGCTAACTTTATTTGCCTGCAGAAATAAAGCACGAAGTCCCCAGGTTCGGCATGGTCCAAAACATCCCACCTCTGCTACTTGATTGATGGAAAAATCTCGCGCCTTGCGACAAGAATCATGTGAGAAGGGTCCTTGGTAATTTGCCATCCTTGCTAGACACCCGACCAAATAGGGTATTGATCGAGGCCGCTACCATGTCTTGGGATGAGAAAAGGGCCGTCTTCCGCTTTGGTGACATAGAAATGACTCCTCTCTTCAAAGAAATAGGAGGCTTCGCTAAGCTGCCATGGGATAGTCCAGGGTTATTAGTGCCAGAAAATCGCACCCCTTGCGGTTTTCTAAAATGCTAGGTTTCAAGAAAAATGATGAGTTTATTTGTTTGAAGAAGTCATACATCCCATTTGGATTCTTTTATGAGCGTTACGGGCACAGTAAGTCATATCGTCTTCATCATGAGGAACTTGCCATTACCTCCTTAGGTTGGACACACCGCCGAGTTTATGTATTCATCATTTGCTTCTTGGGTTTGTTGATATTTCCAATGAAAGGGGGATGGATTCACACTCGTTCAGCTATGGTTGCAAGAACTTTAATGATAGGCATCGAGGGGAAACCTATACTATCATCCCTATGATCCTAGCTGAACTATACCACGCTCTAGATCGGTGCAAGAAGGGGTTCGGACATTTTAAAGGTTGTAATCTATTATTGCAAGTCTGGTTATTGGAACACTTTCAGAGGGGAGAATATCGTCAAGAGCTTCTGTGACGACCATTGAATGACTACATATCTTACCACCATCCAAAGAAAATTACATTCATCCTAGATAGGTTCGCACAACCAAGAAGTGATGTAAGTTGGGTACGTTTCTTCAGCAATCTGACAGACGAGATGGTACATTGGATGTTTGAGTGGTTTTCTAGCAGTGAGTTCATCATCAGGTCGAAGGATACTACTCATTTGGTATTGATAGGGTTGTGGGGCATTTATCCCTATGCTCTTATAAGGGTAATGAGACAAGCAGGAAGAAAATAAGTCATACCTCAGGTTTCCAACATGGTCCAGTACAAGGCATATTTCAAAGGGAACATCATTCCTTTGAAGTTAGAGGCGCAACATATGTGGAACTAGAAGGTCATTGTGGAAAGAGAGACTATCGAACCAGACAGGTGCCATGTCGGTCATGTATATTTCTATCCATCATAGTTGGTAGGTGATGTATCGGGAGACGTCAAGCCAGGGGTCAATTTGAAAAATAGGATCATCGATGCTGCTGCTGAGGCACAGGTCAAATATAGAAGGCTTCACAAAAAGGTTTTTGAGTCTGAAGCTAGACATCTAGAACAACAAAAAATGGACATGGAGGCAATTAATGAATGGAAGGAAATCGCCACTAAGTCCACCGAGAGATTGGAATATCTAGAACAAGGATTGATGAAGCTTGAGGGAAAGATGAGAAGGAGGCTTGTGGATTGTCAGAACATAGATGTCAGCGAAGGAGGGCATCTAGCAAAAACTTATTTATTGTTGGATATGGGAGACCTGGGAAAGCTGATTGATGGAGTCAAAAAGGCCAAGCACGGAGAAGGTCCCTTAGGGACCAAATAGATTTAGCAAATGATGTTCTTTACTACTTTCTAGTTTAGTTTTAGATTTCGATTGTAATAAGGCTAAATGCCATTAGTAGCTTTATTATTATTGTCGATTTGGTGAAGGTTTGGCTCATTTTCACATTAATGAAATGACGCAATTATTGGCATCAATTTTCTCCAAGTCTATGTGTCGCTTAGGCCTACCTTGGGCACAACAAGGTCCCTAAATTAGGACGCGAATTGTTACATGATTTTGCAAAACATGTTTAATATTGCAAGCATTCTTTCAATACCCCTTACTAACTTGGTTACCTTTTGTTTTTTCTTCTTTTTGATTATTCCCATTCCCCAAGGTTGGTTCGTGCATACTGGCATCGTCAACATATCACACTAGATCCAAAGGTCCTCTACCTCCTCCTCCACCATGTGATCCTAAAGGCAAAAGTAATGGGAGAGGGAAAATGGACGATTTGAGCGATATCAGGAAGGACAACGCTACAATAGTTGAGAACGTCGAAACTTCAGACGGTCAGAGCACCCCGGTACAGAATGAACATGTCTTACGTCTGGAACAAAAGATTTTGGAGCTACAAGGAGAACTTGAGCAGGTCCGGAACTTGGCAAACCTCTCTCTCACTCTAAATGCCCCTGATATTGGCCAACAAAATCCAAATACCTAGAACCAAGCACCACAAAACCCACAAAACCAAAACCCGCCACCAAACCCTCCTGCACCACACCAGTACCTTACACCTCCCAAAAACCCTAATCCTCCCCCAATACCAACTCCGCAACAACATCATCACCACCCAACCCAATACCCGCAAACTACCACTTATCATACTCCCCAGATTATACCACAACCCAGTCCTGACCTCCAAAACTCAACAAATGATCATCCTTATGCCCAGATCCCTGGAGTCCACCAGAGTAACCCCATATATGTGGAAATCTTACCCCACACTCCACAACAAACCCTATAAATACCTGAATCAACCAAGAAAGATCTGCTCATTAAGAACATGGCAGAAGAAATCAAGAAGCTCACTGGTAAAGTTCAAAGTGTCGAAGGTGGTAAATGCACTTAAGGTTTAAACTATGAGGACTTGTGCATTCAGCCAGATGTGGAACTGTCGGAGGGTTACAAACCTCCCAAGTTCGAAATGTTCGATGGAACTGGTGATCCAAAAGTGCATCTAAGGAAGTATTGTGACAAACTTGTAGGCGTAGGAAAAGATGAATGAATCTGTATGAAGCTATTCATGCGAAGCCTCACCAGAGATGTGTTGTCTTGGTATATCAGTCAGAACCCGAAGAAGTGGGTTAATTGGGTACGAATGGCGTCAGATTTCATGGACAGATTCGGGTTCAACACAGAAAATGCACCAAGCATTTTCTACATTCAAAACCTCAAGAAGAAACAAACAGAAACCGTTCACGAATATTCTACTCGGTGGAGATCTGAAGCCGCGGAAGTAAGACCAGCACTTGAAGAAGAAAAAATGATTAAGTTGTTCGTCAGAGCTCAAGACTCGCAGTACTATGAAAGGCTGATGGTTATTGAAAACCATATATTCTATGACATCATCAAGCTGGGAGAAAAAATAGAAGAAGGGATCAAGAGTGGAATGGTGACGAATTTCGAAGCATTATAGGCCATGAATAAAGCCTTGCAGTCAGTAGGTATCTCGAAGAAGAAAGAAGTGGGTGCTATAATGGTGGCCCAACCTTCACCCTCTACATACCAGCCCTCACCCCCCAGATACCAACAACCTGCCACCACCTACCATGCCGACAACACCCAACCCGTATATTATCACTCACCACCACCCACCCACCAAAATTACCAAAAACTAATACTAAACTTCGACCACAGACCACCCAGACAATACACTCTAATTGCTGAACCCATAGACCAACTATTTGAGAGATTGAAGGCTGTTGGTTATGTCACTCCCATTCCCGCTGTTGCTATGGAAAACTCTTCTTAGTGGATTAACCCAAACAAGACATGTGCCTATCACTCAGGCATGAAGGACCATACTATTGATGAGTGTCGCACTCTGAAGGACAAGATTCAGACACTGATTGACAACAAGGTCATACAGGCAAAAGGAACCGCACCCAATGTTTGTAACAATCCTCTCTCGGATCACAAAGGCGAGGGAGTGAATGTGATAGAGACCGATGAAGAATGGGATCCAGAGGGGTCAATTGGCCTTATTCGGGAGGGGGATGATCATAAAACATATCCAATCACCCTCACACCCATTGTGGTACAAACCCAAGCACCGCTTGAAGTTGAGGTAACCGTACCAGCACTGTTTGAAGTTGAGGTAACCACACCCTTCACTGTGATGGTAGCACCCACGCCATCTTACAAGTCTGATGCTATACCATGGGATTATGTTGCGGAAAAGAGAAGGAAAGGAAAAGCAAAAATGGAAGAAACATGTGCAACACAAGGCATGACTAGAACTGGCAGGGTTTATACACGAGCACTTGTGAGGAACAAGCAAATAAGCTTCATCTAAGCCACTTGTTGTTGAGACTGACCCTGACGACCTTTGGAGAAAAGTACGAGCGAGAGAATACTCTGTGGTTGACCATTTCAACAAAACTCCCGCTCATATATCTATCTTGTCACTACTACAAAACTCTGAGACACACAAGAATGCCCTGATGAAGGTGCTGAGTGAAGCCTATGTACCCACCAACTTCACTAGTGGGGAAATGGCCAACATGGTTGGGCAGGTGCTGGAAAGCCACAAAATCGCCTTTCATGAAGACGAGCTACCACCAGAAGGACTAAGTCACAACAAGGAACTACATATCACAGTGCAATTTGAGGAAACATTCATCTCCAGGGTCCTGATAGATGGGGGTTCGAGTCTCAATATATGTCCAGTGACCACTCTGAAGAGGTTGGGTAAAGGCCTGCATGAGATACGAGCAAGAAACATGAATGTGAAGGCTTTTGATGGATCTCAAAGAGCCACAATCAGAGAAATCAACCTCAGCCTACAGATGGACCCAACCTGGTTTGATGTTGAGTTTCAAGTGCTGGATATATGTGCCACCTACAATTTATTGTTGGGACGACCCTGGATACATGCCACTGGGGCAGTGGCATCTACTCTACATTAGGCCGTGAAATTTGAATGGAAATCTACGGGTATGGAAGCAACCCCATCTATACCAATCAGACAGTTCCAGTCATCGAGAATAGGAAGAAGCTGGGTGGAGAAACATACCATCGCATCGAGCGAGTCAACGCAATCGAAAAGGGTCGATGGTGGAGTAACAAGATAGAAAGCATATTAATATGGATAGGATATGAACCTGGAAAGGGTCTCGGCAAAAACCTTCAAGGGATCACCAAACCCATACAACCGCAGCGTCATGGCGCAACTTTTGGGCTCGAATATGAATATTCTTTGCAAGAGTACCAGGATTGGTCGCCGCCATGGCGTGGTCCTTATTATCCGCTGGAATAACCAGTACCACCTCTACACCTAAGATTTTATCAAGCTAACATAATATGGGGATCTGAGGAAGATGAGGTCTTAGCTGGTATGAGAAAACCATTTCTGTTTGAAGAAGATATGGATTGCAGTGAGATAGTTGAGGAGGAGGAGGAGGAAGAACTTTCCATTCAGACCGTGAGGAAAGGAGCTGTTCTCAAAAATTGGACTGCTGCACCATCCCGGGCCCGTCGAGTTCCTAGGTAGCTTGGCAGATTAACATCCGTTATTTTTAAGCATTTGAGACATTTTCAGTATTTTGCTTTGAAATAATTGCTCGAGTCATCGAGCCACATTTGTTAACATTTGAAAGATTTCAATTAATGCATTGCTACTTTTCGTATTTACTATTATTCTCTGTATTTTCTGTTTTTATAGCATTATTATTACCTATCCCGATGAACCTGTGACTGTGACATGTAATGAGACAACACAACATAAGGATAGTGATTTAGAAGACCTGGAAGATGATACGATACCTAAGGAAATCGTCAGAGAAGTGGAAAATTTTGAAAACAAGCCAAAGTCCAATTTGGACGAAACTGAAGCAGTTAACTTAGGGGATTCCAAACTGATCAAGGAAACACGCATAAGTATTCATCTATCACCGTCAGATAAAGAAGAGTACATCAGATTCCTAAAAGAATATGAAGATATCTTTGCATGGTCCTACGACGATATGACAGGTTTGAGCACATCCGTAGTAGCTTACAAATTACCCACTAATTCAAGCCGGACATGAGTTTGAAGATAAAAGAGGAGGTCACCAAGCAAATCAAAGCCAAGGTTCTCAGAGTGGTTGAATATCCGACTTGGTTGGCCAACATTGTGCTGGTTCTAAAGAAAGATGGGAAAGTCAGAGTGTGTGTTGATTACCGAGACTTAAATAGGGCTAGTCCCAAAGACGAATTTACATTGCCCAACATACACATACTGATCGACAACTGTGCCAAGAATGAACTCCAGTCCTTTGTGGATTACTTTGCAGGGTATCATGAGATATGGATGGATGAAGAGGATGCTAAAAAGATAACCTTTATCACACCATGGGGAATGTACTGCTATAAAATGATACCGTTTGGTTTGAAGAATGCGGGAGCCACCTACATGAGAGCCATGACAACTATCTTCCACGACATGATGCACAAGGAAATAGAGGTGTACGTGGATGACGTCATCATCAAATCCAAAAAGGAGTACAAATCACATAGCAGATTTGAAGAAATTCTTTGATCGACTTCGAAGGTACAATCTAAAACCGAATCCCGCAAAGTGTGCCTTCGGAGTCCCTGCTGGAAAATTGTTAGGGTTCATCATCAGCCGCCGAGGGATTGAGTTAGACCCGTCAAAGGTCAAAGTTATCCAGGACTTGCCACCTCCGAAGAATAAGAAATATGTGATGAGATTTTTAGGACGTCTCAATTACATCAGTCGCTTCATAGCACAATCAACAGTGATATGTGAGCCGATCTTCAAAATGCTGAGGAAAGATGCTGCAACAAGTTGAACTGAAGAATGCCAAAAAGCCTTCAACAAAATCAAGGAGTATTTATCTAAATCGCTCGAGCCAGGAAGACCACTGCTGCTTTATTTGTCAGTATTGGATGGAGCATTCGGTTGCATTTTGGGACAACATGATGAAACTGGAAGAAAGGAGCAGGAAATATACTATTTGAGCAAGAAATTCACACCCTACGAAGCCCGACACTCTTTGCTAGAACACACCTGCTGTGCTTTAACATGGATAGCTCAGAAGTTGAGGCATTATTTCTGTGCATACACTATATATCTCATATCGAGGATGGATCTACTGAAATATATCTTTCAGAAGCCCATGCCTACGGGTAAGTTAGCAAAGTGGCAAATATTGCTGAGTGAGTTTGACATCGTCTATGTAACTCGGAAGGCAATCAAAGGACAAGCATTGACAGATCATCTAGCAAAAAATCCCGTAGACGGAGAATACGAACCATTGAAAACAATGATGGTTGGAGAATGTTCTTCGACAGAGCAAGAAACTTCAAAGGAGTAGGTATCAGAGCTGTTTTGGTATCAAAAACCGGCCAACACTAAAATATTGCCATATTTGCACTGTGTACAAGAGCTGATCAAAAGGTTCACAAAGATAGAATTCAAACATGTTCAAAGAATTCAAAATGAGTTCGCAGATGCATTGACCACTCTATATTCCATGATACAACACCCAGAAAAGAACTTCATCGATCCTTTCCCAATAGGAATTCATAAACAGCCAGCTTATTGTGCTCATGTTGAAGAAGAGAGCGATGGAAATTCATGGTTCCACGATATCAAGGAATATTTGGCAAAAGGAGAATATCCAGAGCACTCTACCCATACTCAGAAGTGTATGCTTCGAAGATTAGCCAACCATTTCTTTCAAAGCAGAGGAATTTTGTATTAAAGAACTCTCGACTTGGGGTTACTATGGTGTGTCGATGCCAAGGAAGCATCCAGATTGCTAGAGGAAATACATGCCGAAATTTGCGGATCGCACATGAATGGCTTCGTCTTAGCCAAAACATTACTAAGAGAAGGGTATTTCTGGATGACTATGGAAATAGACTGCATCAAGCATGTCCAGAAGTGTCACCAATGCCAGATACATGCTGATATGATACGAGTGCCACCCAATGAACTCAATCCAACAAGCACACCCTAGCCTTTCTCTTCTTGGGGCATGGATGTCATCGGTCCAATCGAACCCTCCGCTTCAAATGGGAATAGATTCATTCTAGTGGCCATAGACTACTTCACAAAATGGGTTGAACCTGGATCTTACAAAGCTGTAACTAAGAAGGTCGTCGCAGATTTTGTTTGGGATCGCATCATTTGTCGATTTGGAGTACCAGAGTCAATCATCACCAACAATGCCGCCAATCTCAACAGTGATTTAATGAAGGCCATGTGTGAAACTTTCAAGATCAAGCATAAGAATTCCACAATTACAAACAATGGCACGAGAAGCTGCCATTTGCTCTGCTCGGGTATCGTACCACGGTTCGCACATCAACTGGGGCAACTCCCCACCTATTGGTTTATGGCACTGAAGCAGTTATTCTTGCCGAAGTAGAAATCCCTTCTTTGAGAATTATACAAGAAGTCGAGCTCAGTGATGCAGAATGGGTACAGAACCGCTATGAACAACTGGCTCTCATTGATGGAAAGATAATGAATGCAGTATGTTATGGTCAACTCTACCAGAACAGAATGGCAAGAGCTTTCAATATAAAGGTTAGACCAAGGTAATTCACACCGGGGCAGTTGGTGCTATAGCGGATCTTCCCACATCAGGATAAAGCCAAGGGGAAGTTCTCACCCAATCGGCAAGGTCCCTACATGGTTCATCGAGTATTAATGGGAGAAGCACTCATACTTGCAGAAATAGACTGAGAGATTTGGCCAAAACCTATCAACTCAAACACAATTAAGAGATACTATGTTTAGGATTGTTTACATTTCTTCACTTGATGTAACTGAACTACGCTTGACCTGATTCCCGTTTAAGAGGGGATATGTAGGCAGCCCTGTGGGTTCGGTCACATCTTAATAAAATCTTCATTTTCCCCACGATCAAAAATTGGGGAAAGATCGCAATTTCAGCCAACTTCGTCATATGCGGAACATCAAAAAGTATTGTCAGAAGTATGCATTTAAACCGGGGCAGAATTTTGAGGGGGGTTCTCAAAATTCTAAGACAAGGAGGTCGTAATGTCTCTAAAATGTGTCACAGTCACCAGTTCATCTATTTTATTTGATGTCGCATACTACTATATTCCAAATGACTATATTTATCAAATGCATTGCATATTTTTTGAAAATTTTGTTTCTATGACAACCAGATGTTGCCCAGGGTAACTCGAACAGGATCCCAAAACGGGAGTAGAGGCCGAGCAAGAAGAAAAAATCATGAACCGACCTTCCCCCATAAAACTCACGATTTTTCTTTGGATGCAGGCACGATAAAACAACATTATCCGCAGATACATCAAGTCACTACCTTCATGACGGCAAATTACCTAGTGCAAACACCTCCAGCCAAGAAATACTTTACTTTCTCACCGTCACTCATCGTTCTGTTGCATAAGGCTAAGCATTGCCTTTCTTTGAATGAGACTAAACATTGTATCTTCTTCTTTCATGAGGATAAGCATTGCCTCCCTAATTGTATAAGGATAAGCACTGCCTTTCCCTGCACGAGACTAAGCATTGTCTCTTCTTCTTGAATGGGGCTAAGCATTGCCTCCCTAATTGCATAAGGCTAAGCACTGCCTTTCCTTGCATGATACTAAGCATCGTCTCCCTTAATTGCATAAGCACTGTCTCCTCTTCTTGCATGAGGCTAAGCATTGCCTCTCTAATTGCATAAGGCTAAGCACTGCCTTTCCTTGCATGAGACTAAGCATTGTCTCCCTTCTTTGCATGAGACTAAGCATTGTCTCTTCTTCTTGCATGAGGCTAAGCATTGCCTCCCTAGTTGCATAAGGCTAAGCACTACCTTTCCCTGCATGATACTAAGCATTGTCTCTTCTTCTTGCATGAGGCTAAGCATTGCCTCCCCAATTGCATAAGGCTAAGCACTTCCTTTCCTTGCATGAGACTAAGCATTGTCTCCTCTTCTTGCATAAGCTAAGCACTGCCTTTCCCTGCACAAAACTAAGCATTGTCTTCCCTTTTGGCATGAGGCTAAGCATTGCCTCCCTGTCTCCATGAGACTAAGCATTGTATCCTCTTCTTACATTAAGCTAAACATTGCCTTTCCTTGCATAAAATTAAATGCTGCCTCCACTACGCTACCTAAAACTTAGCACTATCCCTCTGTTTACCTAGGGCTAAGCACTGCCCTCATCTTACACAAGACTTTGCATTGTCTTGTCTCATCTTTGCATGTGACCAAGCGTCATATTTTTGCATTTCATGGGCTGAGACATAGCCGTCTTATCCGAAGGCGTCATAGTCCGAAGGCATCATCCTTATAGCCGGGGGACACCATTCCATGGCCTGAGGATCTCTCAATATTGCACATCATTATTCAAAGGAGTCATCGTCCATAGGCACCATCCTCATAGCCCGAGGACACTATTTCATGGCCTGCAAATCCTTGTCATGTGCTTCATGGCCCAGGACGTCATGATCTAAGGATATCATCCTCGCCGTCCAAAGACAACCTTCATGGTCCTAAGGGAATTTGCATCATGTTTTAAATTTTCACAATAATCCATATATATATTCACATGCACCATGTTTTAAGTTTTGCAGGTAATCCAGGAGGTAATCGTTATACAAACGGGAACAATCTTCGCTCCAATTTCTGTTCACAATGTTCACGTCCTTCAATTATTTCAAACGTGACCGACCACCAACATTTTCCCACCTTTTACTCTATGACCGTTCAGATACTCGCTCTGTGATACATTCGTAACGTTTCAGATTCACATTGATGACTCCGTACAATTCATCCGATACTATCCTACCCAAAAGAACTCTCTCCGAAACATGCGAACACTCTTATAACAACTCAATCGGTTTTGTTCACTGTTGGGTCCAGAACTACACACGGCCTGATTCCCATAATACCAGGGATATATTGGCAACTCAGGAACCAGGGTTCGGACCCCATTTTTTCAAATCACATCATTCCTCACTCAATTCGGCCAAAATTGGTCATCATTTTCTTTACTCGACAACTCTTTCATCATTCCCGGGTAAAGAGGGGCAGTAGTTGATACCCAATTTTGCCCTGATATTTTCTCGAATAGTATATATACTTTCAAAACATCATTTGGCATCATTATTTAGTTACAAATTTATACAAGCATTTTTCTATAATTGTTCATAATTTTAGAGCTTTAAAATTGATTTTTCTGCATTTAAATTACTTGAATATTTATTAATTACTCATTTCAATTATTTTGTGATGACTTAATTACCTAAAATTATTATTTTTGCATCTATAATACTTGCTTCAGATATGTTACTCTATTTTTTATAATTACATTAGTATTTTTGGCCATTTGCACAATCTTGCAATAATAACCTGTATTTTACAATTCTATTGCATTTATCATTTTTATTTAAGGTCAAAATAATATCTTACATTCTTATAATATTCTACTATTATTTTAAAATATTAATTTCCATAAATAGTATTTTTATAATTTATTTAAATTATTTTCCCCTTAATTTCCTATTCTTAAAATCTGGCACAAAATTAGGATTAATTTCGGACCATTACGGTCCAAATAGACCCCTGGCCCAATAACCTTAGCAGCCCAAACGACCTAACCTAGTCGAAAAACCGACCCAGCTCTTCTCAATTCCCAGTGATCAATGACTCATAACACTCCTCACCACTCTCCTTATATCCCCTCACCCAAACCCTAATCCCCACTTTCTCTTCATCAGCCTCCCTCAAACACTCCTCCCTCCCACTGAAACCCTAACCGCCCTCTCAATATCCTTCGAATACGTCTCAATCATGGATTCCATCTGTGATTTTCTTACCTTTTATGTGTTACCTCAGTATTACTTACAAGATTGGGGTATTACTTAGTATTTGCCCCATTATTTGGCAAATATAAATCTACGAATCAAGGGAGGTCAGCTTCACCCTTCGGTATTTGGACGATATTCCGTCTATATACATTCATGGCAAGGCGATATGAAGCCGATTCACCAAAACCTTTGGTCGATTCCTTGATTTTTGTCGAATTAGGGTTCAGAATTTTATACTTTTCCTTTTACCCGTTCCATTATTGATAACATGTGGTACTTTCTTTCCATATTTATGTTTGATTGATTGTTTTCCTTGTTTGTTCGCTTGATTCCTACTACTATATAAACCCCTCCCCTTTCCCCTTTAAGATAGACTTTTAATCACTTACTCTATTGTTCTCTTATTATCTTGTTCTATACTCTAATTCTTGGCCGGCTAAAAGCCAAGGCCACCGGGATTCGATTTTTAACTTTTCTTGGTGCGAGCACTGCTCGGGGTTCATTTGAAGCCCTTAGGAACTCTGACGCACTAAGAATATGGGTTCTTGCTCTCTGTTGAGATTCAGAGCACTGTGGAATGTTCTTTCTTGTTGTTCATTTATTCAACTGATAACTGGTAAGTCTCTTGGCTTTATGATTTCATTCTTCTGTGTTCATGTCCTGCATATTCACGCCTCTGAATTTCATGACCCAAATGTGCTCTTAGGCCATCTCTATGTGTAACTTTACTAGCATTGCACTCGTATTCTGATTTGAACCTCTTTTACATTTGGCCATTTACTTAAAATCTCCAGTTTTTGAGATATGTTATTTGAGTATTCTTCAACTGAATAATTTAGACTCGCTTAATGTATTGGTACTTGAATGTCTACATTACTGTTTGACATGAGTTTGCTTTCCTACTCTACTTTGAGTTCCTGCAATGACTGCCTCACATCTATAACGTGTTATAATCTGTGACTTGCTCCCTTGCTATTGTGTCACGGAACATGTCTTTGGCTTACTTTATTCCTTACCCCTTTAGTGATTATTTGAGACTTAGAGTGGCTATCTTAATATGTGTTTCCTTACAATATTTGAGACTGTTTGTCTTAGTAATAAATTGGCATGTCTGCTTTCTGGTGTTGTGGAAGATATTCAGCATGATTTGGACCCTTAGGCTTTAACCCTTTTAGTTAGTACCTTATCTAGACCTATTTGGTATTATGCACCTTTGTATGTTAACCTTGTGATCTTAGGAAATTTGCTTCTCCTCTAACTCTCAATGTGCTTTCTACCAATGTGTTATCTTTTGCTAAGTGTTGAACCTGTAATAGCCATCTGCCTCTAAGTCTTGTTTACCTTCTTAACAAGCATGTTCTATTTTTTAGACAACTTTGCTATGTCTGCTTTCTAAAATACAAGTGCATCTCTTCAAATTCTGTCCCTTAACCTTTGTTCTCTCACTCTCATTTGTTGCCTACACTATTCTGAATCTATCACACTTGGCCGGCTGAAAGCCAAGGCCACTAAGACTTTCTCTATTGACCTCTTTAGTGTGAGCACTGCTCGGGGTCCATTCGAGACCCTTGTGAACTCTGAAACTCTAGGATTTGGGTTTCTTTGGCCACTCTCTTTACTACTGAGACTTTAGCTGTCTCTGACACTTAGTTCTTTCCTCATCCTATCTACAGAATCTTCATACTAGGTTGTTTAAGTGACTTCTGTGTAATTCAATGTTTGGATTATATGTTGAATCTGTGGCTGTTTGGTTTGGTTTGAGTTCCTCTATGCTTTCTGGGCTGTGCTGATGAATATAGCCCTCTGTTAGGATATGGGGATGCTATTTGTGAAGAAAGCATTTGTTGAAGGCCCAGGCGATACTGGGTATCTCCTTTTGGGCTTGCTATAGGCCTACTACTATTGCTTGTATATAATGTTGTATTTACATTCATCATTAGGTCTATAATAATTTTGTAATTAACAATTCAGGGTGTTAGTGAAATTGGGGGAAACGAGTTTACTCTAATGTTGCATAAAAGGATAGAAAACATGCCTATAGGGTTCGTATGATCTACTTGTTGTCCAACCTGCTATATATGCCATTCAATTTCCATGTGCACTAGTAAAAATCATGCCATTAGGAAAATCACACACTCACACAACTTGTCTACTATCAAAGCATAAGTACTCTATTTATTCCTCTGTCTACTGCTAGGCAACATGCCTATAGGAAATAAAATGTCAATGACCATTCTTTCAATTCGCATAACCACAACATATTCATAAGATACCATGCCTATAGGATTTTAATTGGTTAATTTGCTATTGATATCATACTGATCACCTAGAAAACATGCCTATAGGGGCTAAGTATAAAAATCAGTTTCAATTGTTAATTGTTAAAAATCCTGCCTCTAGGGTATTACCACTCGCTTTAAAGTGTTAATGCTGAACTTTCCAAACATTGTTTCATTGCTTAACCGTGCCACTATTAGAAACCATGCCCATATGATCAAACTGAGTAATTCTGAGTATTTTCAATGGTTATCACTGCCAACTACTGTGTAAATCACATAGGGATGATGTCTATAAGTTTAACCTTTTATAACCTATAATTTCAATAATCAGCATGCAATACCAAATACCCCTAAACTATATAGTTGTTTGGAAATCATGTCTATAAGTTTAAAGTGGCACCTTGCATCTGAAACTACCTGCGCGTTTGAATCTAAGGTCATATAGAAACCATGTCTATAGGGCTCAAATGGCTTTAATTCGCCTCAATTTTGAAACAGTCTAACGCCTAATGTTAGAATTTGTTTGCGTGCATTTGTTGTCTAAGTGTGGAGGCTAACTTGAGCCCTTAATTGCCTTTATATGAAGTCCAACTTGTTTTGTATGTCGCCTAGTTTTATAATTCTGAGCAACCTAAGAAAAGTCTAGAACCACCCTACATAGAGGTCCAATGCCTCCTGGACCATAGGTATCAGACGGACAGTGCGCGCATAAGGCACAACTTAGAATTAAATTAGAGCGCTTAAGTAAACAACTCTAAACATAGTAACCGGGTAGTAGGAGATGATAGTCTGTGCCCGCTGAATAATATGAGTAATTTCCTACCTCAAGGGAGTTGCGAAGTATTATTTATGTTGCACGTGGTGATACTTTAGGCTAAAAAACTTAGGATCCCCCCCTCTTCTTTATACATTTAGTCGTCTAACATAGACCGTCATAGTTATATCCTTGTAATCCTTATTTCTCATTGTGTTATAATAAATTTATTTGACCCTTGCTCTCTTTGTTTATCTTGCCTAATTATAATCCACATAATCTTAAGTTCGGCCGGGACCCACAGTTGTGGACCTCGAAGACCTTCTCTTTGAGGTAATTTGAGCCCTTACCTGATATTTGGTGGCGTTGACTAGTCAAATTATCTACATAATAGGTGCCCTAACGCACCTCAAAAACCGTTAGGTGGCGACTCTTCTTCTTTTAACACTTTAATACCCATTTAAAAGAGTTGTCACACGTCGAGGCCCACTTTCGCGAGAAAACGGGGTGCGACAAGTGATATATCAAATATCCTATACTTTGCAAGCCTTTGTCAAGGTTAGGAAGCCTGGCCTGAAACATGTACCTCACAAATGGCCAGACCTTTTGCAAATGCTCGAGCAGTATACTCCAAGGCTGAATGTTACTAAAATATTGTGGGAATTTCCTATGGAAGGGTAGATAAAGGTGAACACGGATGGTGCTATTAGGGGAAATCCGGGCAGTAGTGAAATAAGGTTTTTCTTAAGGGACAATCATGGGGATGTTATACATGCACACGGTAGGAGATTAATGAAACAACCAACACTGAAGCGGAGACATTGGCAATACTTGAAGAACTCATATATTGTAAGCAGAACCATCTTTCACATATATGGTTGCAAACAGACTCTTTGTTATTGAAAGATGTCATTGAGGGGACTTGGAGTACACCATGGGGAATAACAGAATATGTGGAGGAAATATGAAGATTAATGGAGATGTGCAATGGGATGATAACACATATATTTTGAGAAGGCAACGAATTGGATGATCACCTAGAAAATTATGCACTGGACAGTGGTCCTATTGAGTGGAATTCTTTCGCTCAACTGGACACCATAGGAAAAAGATTGTGAACGATGATAAACTACAATGTCCCAACTTGAGGATTAGAGTTACAAGAGGTTAGAAGGGGATGAGATGAAGAGCACAATGGAGTAGGAGATGGCTGTTACTACATGTTTTTACCTTGTTCAAATCCTTATGGAGGAGAGCATGGTGGATTTGGGTTTTGCTAACTTTGTATTGTTTTTTGTAGGAAAAGCTACTGTCTTCATGCCTCGCCTCTCGATACACCTTCAATGGGTGGTATTAGTACTTAATACTCGTTCCCTTGAAGGATTATTGAAGGCAAGCACAAGCATGAAAACAAAAATGGAAGCAAGGATCACAGTGTTGATGCTAAATTTTAGTTGTTTTAGCTAGGCCTACTACACAAGGCAACAAATGAGCATTTTTTGTATTGATACTATATCCATCACGGGACAGTGTACTTGCGTCCACTCGCGCACATCTGGAACGCAAGAATGGACTATTGTCTAGTTTTTTGGTCATGGTCATCACTTGGTGTGTAGGTTTTTGCGAGGAGTAATGAGGTTACTGGATGTATTGTGGATTGACAAACAAATGTATCTTAGTAATACACTTCCTTGCAATTGGCTTTATGCATCAAACTCAACAGATTACACCTGGAGGTCACACGTAATTTTGTATCAACAATGTGTGCCTGTTAGTGCTTTAGCTTGCTGGACACTGGAATTAGAGTATGGCACTGTTACTGTTGTTGATACTGATGGAATGGGATTATCACACAAATACGTCACTCAAACAGCATGGGAAATGAATTTGAATATACTGCTCAGTTTTGTACAAATTTGGGTAGTAAGGAAGCCTCAGACCTTAATGTGGATTTGCACACTTTGGACTATATGGACTCGCAAGCTCAACGACCTTACATGGCTAGTTTTTATTCATCTTTCTTACTACTTTAGTAGCTCAATAGTTGAATTTGTTCATAGGATAAAATGTGCTACTAATTTGAGCACCACTGGCTCAAAATTGGTAATAGGTATTATGTATTCTACAAAGCTTATTGAAAGTTTTACATTTTATATTTTTGAAAGTTTATACAAATATTCTCATTTTCTCCCATTCAAATCACTAATTTAATGTAAAAAACAAAGATGGAATCACAAAATATAATCAAATCCGGATAAAGAACACTTACCCAAATCCAACACGTGAAAATCTCTTCCAAAATCGCCCAAATTCGAGCTCTCTAACTCAAAAAGTGATAAAATATCAAAAATCCTCGAAATAGAGTACTTATATTCTTCCTAGTGATTTACTCATCATGATCGCGGAGACAAAATGATAACAGTTGACCAAACCTTCATCGCGAATGCGTAACAGAAGTCGTGAACACGACATACAGTCTCCAGGCCCTTCCAACCTCCCTTATACGCGATCACATGACTCAGAATGTGAAAGCGACAACATAAGTTCCCTAACCTTCGCAAACGCGGTCTCCTCTTTGTGATCGCGAAGAATAGAGTACCTGAGACCACCATAACACTACGCGAATGTGGAATAACAGGAGCGAACGCGATGAAGAACACCAGATGGCAGAAATCAGCAGTTCAAAAATAGAAGAAAATGGCCCGTAGCCCATCCAGAACACACACGAGGCCCCCGGGACCCCGTCCAATCATACCAACCATTTCCGTAACATAACTCGGACCTGCTCAAGGCCTCAAATCACACCGAACAACATCAAAACTATGAATCACACCTCAAATCGAACTTAATGAACTTATGAACTTTCAACTTCTGCAACTCGTGCCGAATCATATTAAATTAACCCGGAATAATGTCAAACTTTGCATGCAAGTTCCAAATGATACAACAGAGCTATACAAACTCATGGAATTGAAATCTGAACCCGATATCAACAAAGTCAACTTCTGGTCAAACCTCTCAACCTTCCAAACCTTCAACTTTCCAATTTTTGACAAAATACATCAAATCAACCTACGGACGTCCAAATCCAAATCCGGACACTAAGTACAAAATCACCAAGATATTGGAATCATCAAAACACCATTCCAGAGTCGTCTTTACAAAAGTCAAACTCCGGTCAACTCTTTTCACTTAAACTTCTAAAACAAGAATTATATTTCCAAATCAATCCTGAATAATCCGAAAGCTGAACTCGACCACACACGCAAGCCATAATACACAATGCGAAGCTACTCGAGACCTTAATCCACCAAACGGGGAGCAAATTCTCAAAATAAACAGCCGGGTTGTTATATTCCCCCTCTTAAACAAACGTTCGTCTTCGAACGTGCCAAGAACTGTTCCGAAGTCATCAAATCACTGAATGAACTTACCATACATATACTTGCGGGTGATCCCATATCACCTTAATCCACATTTGCCTGTTAACACTATCTCAACTGAAAATTATTCCTTCCACCCATACTAATAAACCTTAGAACTAAATTTTTCACGATCTAATCATTTCCCAAAGACCTGATTCCCACATCAACACACGGTATCTGTCTCAACCAGCTGCAACAACTCATGCCTACACCCATAAGGTACAACCACACTATGTAAAACATCACACATATGCCCATAACAACATCTTTGACTACTATAGCTGCCCATAATCAAATCCAGCACTAATAATTAACCTCATATCAGCTAGAACCCTGTTCCAAACCTTCACAATATTGACAATGCTACAAGAAATAGGAAGATCTTATGACCATTCACTCAAATCAACAAGTCACACCGCAAGCTAAAACCCAATAAGCACTATGCAAATATGACTGAATATGCAAAGAAAAACACATGAGAGAACTATCAAACAAGCCCAACAGGCACAACTCCCTATTAGTACCATACTACGAATCAATTCTACAAGAGGGAATTAAATCATATGAACTAATCACAAGGATCTCATCCTAATATAACCTCACCGCGGCACGTAGCCCGGTTCAAACATATCAAACCACATGAAAATGCGAGGATCCTATCTTCAGCTCTGAATCACAAGTATAACACACATCATACCATCCAAAACCTTCCACTAAACCAATTTTGCGAAACAAAATCACAACATGTAACGGACTTCCCATATCGGTAAAGTACCTAAATCACAAATCGTTGCCAAACCATCCAGAAATCACATCAATACTTACCATAATGAGTAACAGAAAGTCCAATCTAGTCGTATAGCTCTGGTGAACAAAACAAAATGATAGATACATGCTACCACTATAGAATCTCCTAAGAGGGGTAAACACATAAACAGAGTACAAAATCATGAAACTCACCCATATGTGAAGCAAGATAGGAGGACTCACCCCGATAAGCAGAACCGAATCAAAATAAGAATGATGCTCCTCTATAACAAATCGAAACCATAACTGTAACGGCACCATCTGGTGCAGCGGCCTCAGCCCTACCATAGAAAGCATATCAATAGGTCGGGCCTCCCCCTCTCGGGCGCCCTCTACCCGCCTGTCCTCTACAGGTGGAGTAGCAACTGGAATGGAGCCCGTAGCCTGAGTGATCTGATGAAATCTGCCCCTCCCGAGTCTGAGACAATCTCTCATGATGTGCCTAGTATCACCACACTCATAATAACTCCTCTGCGGGAATGGCTGCTCATACTGAGTCCGTGCCAGATAACTGGAATAACGATGTAGGAACCTTGTGCTGGTGGTGCACTAAAAGATGACTTTCCCACATGAGTACCCTGACTAACTGGAGCACCACGAGTAGTCTGAAGTGCGGACTGGACTGCCCGAGCCTTCGCCATGATAGGCTATACCTGAAGAGTAGAATTCACTAAACCCTCCAAAACCTCGAGACCTATTGGTCTCCTTATCATCCATCTCCTCAGACCGAATACGCTCTAACATATTGGCAATCACCACCTGCTAAAATAAAGTATCAGTCTCTAACTCTCGAGCGATGCTGAATCTAAGATCATAACTGAGCCCCTCAATAAATCTACGGACTCGCTCTCAGACAGTAGGAACCAAAGTAGGTGTATGGCGGGATAACTCATTGAACCTGATGGCATACTCTGACACCGTCATGGTGCCCTGACGCAGCTGCTCAAACTCTGTGCGTCACACATCCCGGAGGGTTTGGGGAACAAACTCCCTCAAAAACGTCTCTAAAACCTGAGCCCAAGTGGGTGGTGTTGCATCGGCTGGTATACCCTCCTCATAAACCTACCGCCACTGATATGCTGCTCCCGACAGCTGAAATGTAGTGAAATCAACTTTGCTCACCTTCACAATACCCATGGTATGAAGAATACAGTGACACTTCTCTAGAAATCCGTGTGCATCCTCAGTAGCTATGCCACTGAAAGTAGGTGGAATATACCTCTTGAACCTCTCAAGCCTCTTCTGCTCCTCCTGTGATGCCCCTAGACTGACCTCAAGCTGAACTGGGATAACAAGTTGTAGTGGCACCACACTTGGAACCTGACCAATGGGAGCCCATTGTTCTGGTGGATGGGCGGTGGGAGTCTTAGCTCCTCTCCCAATATGCAAAGTAGCTGGTGCAACTGAGATCTAATCTACCTAACCTAATGTACCAAACATGCTCAGGAACGACGCTAAAGACTCCTGAAGTCCGGGGGTAACAACAGGTGCCTCCGGTGCCTGTCCTCCCAACCAAAGCTACTAGAGGCTCCTCAACTGCTGCTATGGCACGTTTACTAGGTGCTGCACATGCCCCTCCTAGGCCTCTATCTCAGCCCCATCCTCTCGTGGCTCTAGTAGAGGGCACGGGTGTCTGCTCAGCTGATCCGGTATCACGTGTCCTCACTATCTGTGAGAGAATAGAGATATAAAGGCTCAAACTTCCAAATCAACAAATTCGTATGACAGGAATGGAAGAAGTGGAAAGTTTCCTAATAGTTATGTATCCTCTCAAAGATAAGTACAAACGTCTCCGTAACGATCTGCAAGACTCTACTAAACTCGCTCGTGACTCGTAGTACCTATGAGCCTAGGGCTCTGATACCAACTTATCACGACCCAAAAACCTACGGCAAACATCGTGATGGAACCTAGTCTCTAAGACTAGGTAAGCCGATTACTAACAACGATTAAGCTAGTTTTAAAAACGATAATTTGAAACATAGTTTAATATAAATACCGAAACTAAAGTGAAATATGCCTACTTGGAAATAATCATAACAACCTCCCAAGATTTGGTAATACAGAGACACAAACTCTAGCTGGATACATGGAATGATCTCAAAGATCAAAATACAATACTGTTTAATTGGCAAGCTAACAGTACAATATAAGGAAAGGACTCCAAGGGACTGTGACGACGAAGCAGCTCTACCTTAAATCCTCGCGATCAACAAGCTAACTCTGCCCGAGTCCGATATCTCCAATACCTGGCTGTGCACAAAAATGTGTAGAAATGTAGTATGAGTACACCATGGTCGGTACCCAGTAAGTATCAAGACTAATCTCGTAGGAGTAGTGACGAGGTACAAGTCAATACACTCACTAGACAAAATAACATGTGTAGTATAGAAGTATAAAGCTAATAATAAAAGTAGGAATCAGTCAATGGAACAAGAATTAACATGTGACATAAACGGTAAAGCAATAAGAATACTGTTAAATTTCCATTGAAACCAAATAAGGAACACAAATGACAACCAATTAATCAAGTCGTTCTAACATAAGTTTTGCAACGAAAATTACCCGAGATACCTAATCTCATTGAGCTCACGGCACCTTGTGCCCATATTTCAAATCACGATCGCACGGACAACTCACGTGCCAATATCTCAATCCGCCTGGCATGATCACATGCTCACATTCACAGTCCGCCAGGCATGGTCACATGCTCACAATCACAATACACCCGACATGGCCATAGGCTCATAATTACAATCCACATGACGTAGTCACATGCTCATAATCACAATTTTCCCGGCGTGGTCACAGGCTCAATATCAACATGAAAATATATAGTACAAGAACACATTGGCATGGGTAATAAATGTAAAGTTTCAAACTCCCGAGCTAGTATAAGTGGCATGCTACGTTGTATGATTATGCGAGTGTACTACAATAGCCCAAGTCAACAAGTAATATCAGGACATCGATTAGCTCATCGAAGCAACACATCAAATCATGTAAGGTGTTACATACAGAAGGAAAACACGCCATCACACGAATATCACCATCAAAATGTCCCAAAGCCATATCACATCTTCCTTGACATTTCCACCCTTATCTCTCCGATAGCCACCCGTATCACTCTACCCTGACAATATCATTAGCCACATGTATCACTCTGTATAATAGCCACCCTTATCGCTCCGCCCGAACAATAACACCCGTATGACTTCGTACATTCAACAATAATGAGATGCCACCCTTATGCCCCACATAACAGCAACGGTGAAGTGCCACCCTTATGCTCTGCATAACAACAACCAAACCACATAACAATTTACATGTGCTAACATCACAACAACATGACTTATCAACTCGTACCACAAGTGCCCATAGGCCACGACCTTTCCAAAGATCCAACAATAGAAATATTTCCACAACAAATATTCCACGGCTCAAACACAATGTGTGTAGAATCTCAATAACAACAAAATGAGCGGGAATGTAACTCAACAAGGAACAATACCCCCTTTTAACACAACTTCAATTAAAGTAGATTAATGACTTTTGATAACCTCAAATCCAATTAATTGTTTAAGGATATACTCGATAGCGAAAGTATATCCATGAAATGGAAAACATCGGATTACAGTGTATGAATGAGGCTAACAATGAAAGAGATGACACGAACTAGTATTACATCTAAATGCATGAAAATAACCCGACAATAAAAAGGTTTCATGTAACAACAATTTCAACTAAGAGTAACTCAACAATAAAAGAGATCACATTATGTTAAAAGTGGTAACAACTTCAAATAAAGCATATAAGAGCAAACTCGACAAGTAAAGGATATGACATGTAACCACAATTTCAAATACAACATGTGATAGTATACATGACGAATGAAATATATAACATGTGGTAACAATTCCAAATAAGTACATGAAAGAAGCCTAAGAGTCTAACCGGTCAATTTCTACACATAAGCCCGAGTACGTACTAATCACCTCTCGCACACGTCTTTCACATAACACAAATAACACAAACGACTCAAATCCTAAGGGGTTGTTCCTCTACACAAAGTTAGACAAGATACTTACCTCAAGGAAGCTAAACCGATACTCTAAAATGACCTTCTCATATGAAATAACTTCCGAATGGCTCAAATCTATCCAAAATAACTTAATATCATAAATAAAACCCATAGGAAACAATTACAGATAGTAAAGCTTCGATCTTTAGTGAAAAATAAAAAGTCAACCCCAGGCCCGCACCTCTGAACCCGACAAAATTTACAAAATTCGAACACCCATTCCGATACGAGTCCAACCATACCAAAATCATCCAATTCTAACATCAAATCGACCTTCAAATCCTCATTTTACATTTTTGAAAGTTTATACAAAACTTCTCATTTTCTCCCATTCAAATCACTAATTTAATGTCAAAAACAAAGATGGAATCACGAAATATAATCAAATCTGGATAAATAATACTTACCCCAATCCAACACGTGAAACTCCTCTCCAATATCTCCCAAATTCGAGCTATCTAACTCAAAAAGTGATAAAATATCAAAAATAATCGCGGAGACAAAATGATAACAACTGACCAAATCTTCACCACGAACGCCGAACGCGTAACATAAGTCACGAACGTAACACACAATATCCAGCTCTCTATGTGAACACGGTTGCACCCACGCGATCGCGGACAATAAATGAATAAGGCACTTCTAGCTTCCTTTATGCGGGATCGCGTGACTTATTACGCGAACGCGACAACATAAGTCCCCCAACCTTCGCGAATGCAATCACAAAGAATAGAGTACATGAGACCAGCATAACCACACGAACGCGATAGGACATGATCGAATGCGATGAAGAACACCAGATGACAAATATCAGTAGTCCAAAAAATAGAAAAACATGGCCCGTAGCCCATCCGGAACACACCCGAGGCCCATGGGATCCGGTCCAATCATACCTACTAGTTCTATAACATAACGCGGACCTGTTCGAGGTCTCAAATCACATCGAACAATATCAAAACTATGAATCACACCTCAAATCGGACTTAAATGAACTTATGAACTTTCAACTTCTACAGCTCGCACTGAATCATATCAAATCAACCTGGAATGACGTCAAATTTTGCATGTAAGTTGCGAATGCCACAACAGAGCTATATCAACTCCCTTAATCAAAATCCAAACCCAATATCATCAGAGTCAACTACCCATCAGACCTACCAACCTTTAACTTTCCAACTTTCACCAAAATATATCAAATCAACCTACAGACCTTCAAATCTAAATGTGGACACACGCCTAAGTGAAAAATCACCATACAAAGCTATTGGAATCATCAAAACACCATCCTTGAGTCGTCTTTACAAAAGTCGCACTCCGGTGAACTCTTTTCACTTAAGCTTCTAAAACAAGAATTATTTTTCCAAATCAATCCCGAATCATCCGAAAATCGAACTCGACCACACACGCAAGTCATAATACACAATGCGAAGCTACTCGATACCTTAAGCCATCGAACAAAATGTAAATTCTCAAAACAACCGGCCGGGTCATTACAACATATGTCTGGAATTGAATCCAAAAGTCCCTAACTTGATTTAACGTGATTTGTCGAAAACTAGTAATTTGAACGTTTAAAGAATTTCTAAGTTTGACTGTAGGTTGAATTTCTTACTATCGGATTCGGATTTAGATTTCGGAACTTGGAATATGTTAGTTTAACTATTTATGACTTGTCTGCCAAATTTGGTACAAAACGGAGTTGACTTGACGTGATTCAGACGTTCAGTTGTAAAATTGAAAGTTTTTAAGTTTATTTAAAAATCTCATTCATTTTGATGTATGATTAGTAGTTCTAGATGTTATTTTGATAGTTTGATCATGCAAGCGAGTTCGTATGATGTTATTATACTTGTGTGCATGTTTGGTTTGGAGCCCAAGGGGGCTCGGGTGAGTTTTAGATAGGGTAATGATTGATTTTGAACTTAAGAAAATTACTAGTTTCAGATAATCAGGCTCGAGAGTGAATGAATAGTAGGGTTTTAGTCCGAATCTAGGGTTTTGAGCAAGGGGGACAATGGATGACTTTTGTTTACTTTTTCCAAAGTCATTACAGATTGAATATTTTCACTCTCAGATAGTTTCTAAAGCTTATTTTGAATTATTTGAACTATATTTGGTTATATTCAATAGGTTTAGAGGTGAAAGTTAGAGGAAAGGCCCCGGTTGAGCTTCGATTTGATTGTAGAGCGAGGTAATTGTTATGGTTAACCTTTACTTAAGGGATTAGGACTTGTTAGTCTATTTGCTACATATTTAATATGTGGAAACAACATATATGTGAGGTGACTAGTACTTATGCATTGTTGTTGGGTTAAAGCATGCGAGTGAGACTTGTTTCTTTTTAATTTATTGCATTGTTAATTATGATACTCATGCTTAGGTTATGTTATCACTTCTTTGAGTATTCCTTTCACAATTATTACTTATTTCATAATTGTTGAGTATTTTGGAAGTTGAAGTTTAGTATCTTGGCATCATATTTGATGTTAAATACATTCCCTGCATTGTTTATTTCCCGAATTCATATTATCTTCATTACATCGTAAGGAAGAGTGTAAAAGCACGAAGGGTGATGTCGTACCATTTATCTCATTTATTCATTATTATATGGTGAGTAAGAGAGTAAAATGACAAAAGGTGATTCCGTGCCATTCATCTCATTTATTCATTATTATATGGTGAGGAAGAGAGTAAAAGCACCAAGGGTGATGCCGTGCCATTTATCTCATTTATTCATTGTTACATGGTGAGGTTGAGAGTAAAAGCACGAAGGGTGATGCCGTGCCATTTCATTTAACTTATATCAAAATTTCATGGTAAGGACAAGAGTAAAAACACAAAGGGTGATGCTGTGCCATTTTCATATCATTGGTTTATCTGATTTCATTGGTTGATTTATTTGGCTATTACGTAATTTCATACCTGTCGTAGTTATCATATTTCCCCCTTTTTGCATGTCCCCTCCCAGTTTGTACGTAATTATTCTTTGTTACTCCTTCATATACACTTGTACAGGTTTATTTATGTAGGTGTCTTGTCATAGCCTTGTCACTACCTCATCGAGGTTAGGCTCGATACTTACGAAGTACATTAGGTTGGTTGTACTCATACTACACTTTTACACTTCTTGTGCGGATACTGGTATTGGTCCCAGCGGTGCGTAAGGTGTGTCAACTCGGGTCATTACATATGGAGACTTGAGGTATATCTGCTGGCGTCCGCAGACCTTGAAGTCCCCTTCATTTTCCCACTTTTACTGTTTATTTCATTTGAAACAATTTTATTTATTTCAGACTCTGATTGTAGACTTCTAGCGGGTCGTGTACTCATGACTTTGGATCTTTGGGGGTAGATATTATCATGTGACCTATATTTGTACGGTGTTGGTTTGAGTTTATATTTCTCTTTGTATATAATCATTTTTATTTATCTATTAATATTGGATATTTAATTATCTCACTTCGGCTTGCCTAGCAGGTGGATGATAGGCGACATCACGACCACGAGGTTGGGAATCCGGGTCGTGACTAGTTTGTATCAGAGCACTAGGTTGTCTAGGTCTCACGGGTCTTGAGCTAGCTTAGTAGAGTCTGGAGGATCGGTATGGAGACGTCTCTACTTATCTTCTAGAGGCTATGGAGTTTCAGGAGAAATTCCACCTCTTTCCTTCTCTATCTTGCAATTATATTCTATCATTGATGATTGCACCATTCTATTCTTGTTCTCTCACAGATGGCGAGAACACGCACAACATCTGCAGCCGGACATGAGCCAGATCCCCATGTGGCAGCTACTACTAGAGGCAGAGGTCTAGGTCGAGCCAGAGGCCGAAGCAGAGGCAGATCTCAACCTAGAACTCGGGCAACAACACCCACAGTGGAGGCTCAAATTGATCATAAGGAGGAGGTCCCAGTTCAAACTGTACCCATCGGACCTGCTCAGGTCCCGAAGAGGTTCATAGCCACTCTAGTGCTTTAGGACGCTCTAGTCTGCCTGGTGGGTATTATGGAGAGTGCGGCCCAGACCGGTGCATTCCTGGTGGCACCAGCCATTTCTCGAGTTGGGGGAGGAGCACAGACTCCCGCTACTCACACCCCAGAGTAGGTGGCTTCCTTATATCAGACTCCAGCAGCCCAGCCAATTGGGGTAGTTCAGCCGGTTGTTGTGGCACCGGCTGGTGATAGGCCCACTATCTTCTTCTGAGGCCTTGTTGAGGCTGGATAAGTTTACCAAGTTCTTCCCTGTTCATTTCAGCGGTGCAGTTCTAAGGACCCATAGGATTACTTAGACCGTTGCCACAAGGTGTTGTGCAACATGGGTATAATTGAGACCAATGAGGCCAATTTTGCAGTGTTCCGGATGACCGGTTATGCCAAGATATGGTGGAGAGATTATGTGTTGACTAAACCATCTGGTTCACCTCCACTTACCTGGGATCATTTTTCACAGCTATTTCTAGAGAAGTTCATTCCTTTCACTCTGAGAGAGGATTACCGCAAGCAGTTTAAGCGTCTTGATTAGGGTAGCATGACTGTTACCCAGTATGAGACTCGATTTGTGGACCTAGCTCGACACACCATTATATTCTCCCTACTAAGAGAGAGAAAGAGCGAGGAGATTCATTGATGGGCTCACTTTCACTATCAGGCTACAGATGGCCAAGGACACCGGAGATGATATTTCTTTTTAGAGGGCCGTAGAAATTGCTAGACATATCAAGATGGTTCATTGTTTGGAGAGAGAGCCGATATCGGATTAGAGGCCTCGTTATTTTGGTGGTTTCAGTGGTGCCTCGTCTGGAGGCCGGGATATTTTTGGTAGAGTCCATCCTCCCAGGTTGTTTCAGTTAGTGCTTCAGGCATCCCACGGTGCTTCAGGTAGTCATGGTCCTTATGTATCTCTTCCTGAGTAGCTAGCCTATAGTACACCATCATCTCCTATTAGTGCACATCCAATCTAGAGTTATCAGAGTGGTCACCCAAATCAAGAGGGCCAGTTCCAGGGTCAGCAGTCACAACAGCCGAGGGCTTGTTATACTTGTGGAGATCCGAGGCACCTTTCTAGATTTTGGCTGACATCAAAGGGCGGCATGCTCCAATAGGGTTCTTGTGCCATGATTCTAGCACTGGTTTCTCTACTGTCCGCTCCGCCAGCTAGAGGCAGGTGTCCAACTGCCAGAGGTGGAGGTCAGTCCATTATAGGTGGAGGTCAGGCAGTTAGAGGTGGAGGGCAGCAAGCTAGGGGCCATCCGAGAGGCGGAGTTTGGAGTGGTGGGGCCCAGCCCCATTTTTATGCATTCCTGGCTAGACCTAAGGCTGAGTCATTTGATGCCATCATCAAAAGTATTGTTTTAATTTGCTATAGAGATGCTTCAGTTCTATTTGATCTCGGCTCAACTTATTCCTACGTGTCATCCTATTTTGCTTTATATCTGGTTGTGTTTCGTGATTCTTTGAGTGTTCCTGTGTGTGTGTCCACGCCTGTGGGAGATTCTATTGTTGTAGACCATGTCTATCGCTCGTGTGTGATTACTATTGGGAGTCTTGAAACTAGTGTAGATTTCCTACCTCTTGATATGATAGACTTTGATGTTATTTTGGGCATGGATTGGCTGCCACCGTATCATGCTATATTGGACTGTCACACCAAGAAGGTGACCTTATCCATACCGGGGTTGCCTCGATTAGAGTAGAGAAGGACTCCTGGTCATTCTACCAATATGGTGATTTCTTATGCGAAGGCTCGGCGCATGGTCGAGAAGGAATGTTTAGCCTATTTGGCCTATATTCTCGATTCTAGTGAGGAGGTTCCTTCGATAGATTCGGTACCAGTTGTGCGTGAGTTTCCAGAGGTATTTCCTGCAGATCTGTCGGGGATGCCTCCCGACAAAGATATTGACTTCTGTATTGATTTGGCTCCGGGCACTCAGCCCATTTCTATTCCACCATACCATATGGCCCCGCCGGAGTTGAAGGAATTAAAAAAGTAGTTTGAATATTTGCTTGATAAGGGATTCATTAGACCTAGTGTCTCGCCTTGGGGTGCGCCCATGTTGTTCGTGAAGAAAACATATGGTTCAATGAGAATGTGTATAGACTATCGACAGTTGAACAAACTCACTATCAAGAACAAGTACCCTTTGCCGAGGATTGATGACTTATTTGAGCAGCTTCAAGGTGCCAAAGTGTTTTCGAAGATCGATTTGAGGTTCGACTACCATAAATTGAAGATTAGGGCATCTGATGTCCCTATGACAACTTTGCGGACTCGGTATGGGATTATGAGTTCCTAGTAATGTCATTTGGGTTGACAAATCCCCTACAACATTTATGGATCTGGTGAATCGAGTATTTAAGCCCTATTTGGATTATTTTGTGATCATATTCATTGATGATATCTTGATCTACTCCCATAGTCGAGAGCATGAGCAGCATCTTCGGATTGTACTTCAGACTCTGAGAGATAGTTAGTTATATGCCAAGTATTCAAAGTATGAGTTTGGTTGGATTCAGTTTCCTTTTAGGGACATGTTATATCGGATGTGGGAATTAAGTAGGAAACTAAGAAGATTGAGGCGGTTCAGAACTGTCCTAGACCTACTTCAGCTACAAAGATTCAGAGTCTCCTGGGTTTGGCGGATTATTATCGCTGGTTCGTGGAGTGGTTTTTCATCCATAGCAGCCCCACTGACTAGATTGACCCAGAAGGGTGTTCCGATGTATGTGAGTTGAGGTTTAATAAGCTCAAGAATGCTTCGACGATGACGCCAGTGTTGGTGTAGCCCACGAGTTTAGGATCCTATATAGTGTATTATGATGCATCGCGCATTGGTCTCGATGTAGTATTGATGCAGGATGGAAGGGTAATTGTATTAGTGTTGCGACAGTTAAAGATTCATGTGAAGAATTACCCTATTCATGACCTAGATTTGGCAACCATTGTTTATCCACTGAAGATGTTGAGGCATTACCTCTACGGTGTGTTGTGTGAAGTGTTCACGGATCATTAGAGTCTACAGTATTTGTTCAAGAAAAAGGATCTCAACTTGAGGCTGAGGATGTGGTTGGAGCTGTTAAAAGACTATGATATCACCATTCTATATCATCCCGGGAAGGCCAATGTGGTGGCCGATGCCTTGAGTAGAAAGGCTGTGAGTATGGGTAGCCTTGCGTATATCCCGGTTGGTGAGAGACCTCTTGCATAATATGTTTAGGCCTTGGCCAATCAGTTCGTGAGGTTATATGTTTCGGAGCCTAGTCGTGTTCTAGCTTGAACGGTCTCTTGGTCTTCTTTGTTTGAGTTCATCATAGAGCATCAATATGAATACCCCCATTTGCTTGTCCTTAAGGACACGGCTTGGCACGGTGGTGCCAATCAAGTTTCTATCAGAGAGCATGGAGTGTTGAGGATACAGGGTCAAATTTTGTGCTCAATGTGGATGGACTTCGTGAGTTGATTATTGAAGAGGCCCACAGTTCGTTGTATTCCATTCATCCGGGTGCCGCCAAGATATATCAGGATTTGCGGCAACATCATTGGTGGAGAAGGATGAAGAAAGATATAGTTGCATATGTGGCTCGTTGTTTCAATTGTCAGCAAGTAAAGTACGAGTATCAGAGGACTAGAAGTTCGCTTTAGAATCTTGAGATTCCCAAGTGGAAGTGCGAGCGTATTACCATGGATTTTGTTGTTGGGATCCCCCGAACTTCAAAGATATTCAATGCAGTATAGGTCATTGTGGACAGGTTGACCATGTTATCATATTTCATTCCAGTGGAAGTTATTTATTCTTCAAAGCGATTGGCTGAGATCTATATCCACGAGATCATTCGTCTTCACAGTGTGCCGGTGTCCATCATTTCTGCTTGGGGTATGCATTTCACATCGCACTTCTGAAAGGCTGTACAACGTGAGTTAGGCACACGGGTTGATTTGAGTACAACATTTCACCCCCAGAAGGACGGTCAGTTCGAGCACACGATTCAGATATTGGAGGATATGCTTCGCACATGCATTAAGGATTTCGGGGGTTCTTGGGATTAGTTCTTGCCGCTTGTGGAGTTTGCCTACAACAACAACTACCAATTGAGTATTCAGATGGCTCCCTATGAGGCATTATACGATAGGAGGTGTCGTTCGCCAGTTGGTTGGGTTGAGCCGGGAGAGGCTTGGTTGTTGAATACCGATTTGGTTCAGGATGCCTTGAAAAAGGTCAAGATTATTCAGGATTGACTTCGCATAACTCAGTCTAGATAAAAGAGCTATGCAGATAGTAGAGTTCGTGATGTTGCATTCATGGTTGGAGAGAGGGTTTTTCTTTAGGTTTCGCCCATGAAAGGTGTCATGAGGTTCAGAAAGAAGGGCAAGTTGAGCCCTAGGTATATTAGACCCTTTGAGATGCTTGAGAGAGTGGGTGAGGTGGCCTACAAGCTTGCATTTCAACCTAGTTTATCAACAGTCAACCCGATGTTCCATATCTCCATGCTCTAAAAGTATTATGGTGATCCGTCCCATGTGTTTAATTTTAGCTCAGTCCAATTGGACAAGGATTTGAATTATGAGGAGGAGACAGTGGCTATTCTAACCCCGCAGGTCTGGAAGTTGAGGTCTACCTTTAGTCATAGTATAGTCGAGAGGTCAGACGATCGAAGAAGCCACGTGGAAGTCCGAGTCCGACATGCAGAGTAGATACCCACACCTTTTTACCATTCCAGGTACCTTTCTATGTCCATTCAAGGAAGAATATTTGTTTTAAAGGTGGAGAATGTGACCCGATAGGTCATTTTGAGTTTTAGCCTTCATTTCCATGTTCCTAGACCTTGAATAGCTTCGTTTAGCAGTCCTCGATTTGCATGCACAATCCGTGTCTTTTTCCGGAATAGTTTTATGTGAAAAATTGAAGAAAATGTGAATTTTAGCTCTAAAAATGATTTGAGTTGACTATGGTCAATATTTTGTCTAAACGGACTCGGACCAGTGTTTTGACAGTCTTGGTGGGTCGGTATCATGATTTGGGACTTGGGCATATGCCCGAAGATGAATACGGAAATCTTTAACTTGATTTAATGTGATTTGTTGAAAACTAGTAATTTGAATGTTTAAAGAATTCCTAAGTTTGACCGTAGGTTGAATTTGTTGCTATCGGGTTCAGATTTCAGTTATCGAACTTGGAATAGGTTCATTTCACTATTTATGACTTGTTTGCAAAATTTGGTACAAAATGAAGTTGATTTGATATGATTCGGACGTCCGATTGTAAATTTGGAAGTTCTTAAGTTTCTTTGTAAATATCATTCATTTGATATCCGATTCATAGTTCTAGGTGTTATTTTGGTGTTTTTATTGCACGAACGAGTTCGTATAATATTATTACACTTGTGTGCATGTTTGGTTTGGAGCCCGAGGGGGCTCGGGTGGATTTCAGATAGGCTACGAATTGCTAGTTTTAGAGAATTTGGTGTCTGATGCTATGTTCTTCGCGATCGCAAAGCCACTCTCGCGATTGCAAAGGGTAACTTGGGTTGGGGTGGGATTTTCCTCTATGCAAACGCAAGATTGAGGTCACGAACGCGAAGCAATGGTGGGATCACCTTTCGCGAACACGGTGGTTATGGGCCTAGGAGGGGATCTACTAAATGTTCTAAGAGAATACGAAGGCCAGTGGGGAGAAGCCTTCACGAACGCGTAGGACAATAGGGATGTTGTGCATCGTGAATGCATCAGGCCCTTCGTGAATGCGTAGAATGCCTGACGCACAACCAATTAAATATACCAAAGTCGGGATTTTTTTCATTTTTCACCATCTTCTCATTTGAGCTCAGCCTAGAGGCGATTTTGAAGAGGAATTTCATCCCTACTTCATAGGTTGGTATATTTAAACTCGTTTTCTTCCATTTCCATTAGCGCCCATTGATTTCTAGACTTTAATCTATGCTTGTTCATGGTAGAAATTAGGGATTTAGGTAGAAATTAGGGATTTTGAGAAATTAAGATTGAGACCTCAAATTAAGGTCGGATTTCGAAACAAATCACATAATCAGGCTCGAGGGTGAATGGATAATTGAGGTTTTGTCTGAATCTCGAGTTTTGACCAAGCGGGCCCGGGGTTGACTTTTGTTGACTTTTTTCAAAATCATTAAAGATTGAATCTTTTCCCTCATGGGTAGTTTCTAAAGCTTATTTTGAATTGTTTGAACTATATTTGGTTAGATTTGATTTGTTTGGAGTCGAATTTTAAAGGAAAGGCTCTAGTTGAGCTTTGATTTGATTGCGGACCGAGGTAAGTGTCGTGGTTAATCTTGACTTAAGAGATTAAGAGTTGTTAGTCTATTTTATATGTGTTTGATGTGTGGGAACAACGTATATGTGAGGTTACGCGTACTTGTGCATTATTGTTTGGCTAAAGCATGCGGGCGGGACTTGTTTCTTTGTGTTTTATTGTATTGTTAATTATGATACTCATTCTTAGGTTAGGTTATTACTTCTTTGAGTATTCTTTTCATAATTATTGCTTATTTCATAATTGTTGAGTATTTTGGAAGTTGAAGTTTGGTATCTTGGAATCATAATTGGCGTTAAATGCATTCCTCGCATTATTTATTTCTCGAATTCATATTGTTTTCATTACACGGTAAGAAAGAGTGTAAAAGCACGAAGGGTGATGTTGTGCCATTGGATTTATCTCATTTATTGATTAATACATAGTGAGGAAGAGAGTAAAATAATGAAGGGTGATGCCACACCATTTATCTTATTTATTCATTATTGTATGGCGAGGAAGAGAGTAAAAGCACGAAGGGTGATGCCATGC
This sequence comes from Nicotiana tabacum, assembly GCF_000715075.1. Lineage (NCBI taxonomy): Eukaryota > Viridiplantae > Streptophyta > Magnoliopsida > Solanales > Solanaceae > Nicotiana > Nicotiana tabacum. The sequence continues at coordinate 96,692,056 of NC_134093.1, forward strand.
CATTCATCTCATTTATTCATTATTATATGGTGAGGAAGAAAGTAAAAGCACAAAGGGTGATGTCGCGCCATTCATCTAATTTATTCCTTGTTACATGGTGAGGTTGAGAGTAAAAGCACATAGGGTGATGTCGTGACATTTTATTTTACTTATATCATCATTTCATGGTAAGGGCGAGAGTAAAGCACGAAGGGTGATACCGTGCCATTTTCATATCATTGGTTGATGATTTATTTGGCAATTACGTGATTTCATACTTGTCGTAGTTATCATATTTAGTTATCATATTTTTCCCCTTTTTGCATGTCCCCTCTTAGTTTGTATGTTATTATTCTCTGTTATTGTTACTGTTTCATATACACTTGTACAAGTTTATTTACGTAGGTGTCATATTATATCCTCATCACTACCTCGTCGAGGTTAGGCTCGACACATACGGAGTACATTAGGTCGGTTGTACTCATACTACAATTCTGCACTTCTTGTGCATATACTTGTATTGGTCCCAGCGGTGCACGAGGTGCGTGAGCTCGGATCATTGCATATGGAGACTTGAGGTAGATCTGCTGGCGTCCACAGACCTTGAAGTCCCCTTCCTTTTCCCACTTTTACTGTTCATTTCTTTCTAAACAGTTGTATTTATTTTAGACTCTGTTTGTAGACTTCTGGTTGCTCGTGTACTCATGACTACGGATATTTGGGTGTAGATATTATCACATGACCTATATTAATATGGTGTTGGTTTGAATTTCTTTTTCTCGTTGTATATCATCATTTTGATTTGACTATTAAAATTGGCTATTTAATTATCTCACGTCGGCTTGCCTAGCAGATGGATGTTAGGCTCCATCATGACCCCAGGGCTGGGATTACGGGTTGTGACATGACCTCCCACCTCCCAATTGCGAGGCCTGTAATACCAGATCACACCAACAATACTAAAACTCGTCCAAATACTCCGAAATACGTCAAACAACCTACCCGATCCCTCGGGGCTCCAAACCATCAGACCTCCAAAATACATGAAATCAACTTAGTGGGGGAGTTCACTATCGACGATCAGATTGCAGGGACATGTGTTATGTCAATTCTAGCCTGAGATGTATATGTGGTATTGAAGGGTTCCCCGAAATATGTATATGATTAAGATCTGATATTTGCATGGGATAATGCTAGAACTTGCGGTACTTTTGCGTCATTAATAATTCTACCATTCAATATTAGAGAGGTTAGAGAAACAAGACACACAGAAGGTCTCTTCAGAGTGGGTATCTCGGTTGTGACATTATGAGGTGCTTCAGAGGAAACACAGTGGTTTATAAGCTTTTGGGATACGTGGTTCATGCTAGGATCTTTTGTATTGGGCTTTGGTTTTGGGATGGTTATCTACCGACATGGATTTATAGAGAAGTGTCACCGTATTCTCCACACCATAGGCATTGTGGAGGTGATCAGAGTTGCATTTACTACATTTCAGCTGTCGGGAGTAGCATATCAGTGGTGGCAGGTTTATGAGGATGTTAGACCAGACCACCCACTTAGGCTCAGTTTTCATAGATGTTGTTGAGAAAGTTTGTTCCAAAGACACTTCGAGATGCATGGCGCGCAGAGTTTGAGCAGTTATGCCAGGGTACCATATCAGTGTCAGAGATGCTAGATGCAGTGATTTGTACAGGCATGTACCTACTTTGGTTTCTACAGTTAGAGAGAAAGTTCGTAGGTTCATTGAGGGGTTTAGTTATGGTATTCGATTCAGCATGGCTCGAGAGTTGGAGACATATGATCCATTCCAGCAGGTGGTAGAGATCGATCGCAGATTAGAGGGTATGTGGGGTCAGGAGGGAGAGGACAGGGAGGCTAAGAGACCTTACAGACCGGGAGGATCTACTGGTCCCCATTTTGGAGGCAAGGTATGTCATGGTAGAGGTTTTATGGGTCAACCAGTTCAGTTTCACTTCAAGCTTGATGCGGTGTTTCAGACATCCATGGGATCAAAAGTACCCATACCGGACATCTTCCATAGCCACGTAAGTGGAGAGGTTGCCTTGAGTGTGGAGATACCAGCAACATGGTGAGAGATTGTGCCATACTCCAGACAGATGTGTCACAGCGGGGTATTCAGGCTATGACATCTGTTCCAATTGCAACTATACCTACACTACCAGCTAGGGGTGGAGGTCAGGCGGGTAGAGGTCGCCCTAGAGGGGGAGGCCGGGCCCATTGTTATGATCTTTCTGGTTGGGCAGAGGCCGATGCACCAAATGATGACCTTACAGGTATGGTTTCAGTTGAGTATAAAGATGCATTAGTGTTACTTAGATCCGGTCCCATTTATTGGTAAGATTCATCCTAACTTGCTTCAGATATGGTTGTGTTTTGTGATTCTTGCACTCTGTTCATGTGTTCATACCAGGTGAGAATTTTATTGTGATAACCCGTGTCTATCATTTTGGTTTGGTTGCTATGGTAGGTCTTGAGATTTAGGTGGACTTTCTGTTAGTTATATACTGTAGGATTTGATGTGATTTTTGGATGGTTTTGTCCGACTTGTGGTTTAGGTGCTCTACAGGTACAGAAAGTTGTTATGTGTCGTGGTTCTAGTTCTAGGAGGTTGGGTTAGTAGGATGGTTTAGTTTCTGAGATGTTTACCTTACTTGTGACTCTGAGTGGAGGATGGGGACTTGGTGTTCTTTATGAATAAGTGTGTTGGTGCTATGCTATATGCCGCAGAGAGGTCATATTAAGGTAAGATTTGTTGTGGTTGTTGTGTGTATCTTGCTTATTACTTGTGGATTGTATCCGTAGTATGGCATCGATGGGGAGGTGTGCGTGCTTGGCTTGTTCGGCGGTCCTCTCATGTGTTCCTCTTTACATATTCAGTCATATTTAAATTGTGCTTGTTGGGTTTGGATTGCAATGTATGTGCCCAGGTGGCACTTGAGGTGGCTTGTTGATCGGATGAGTAGTTACAAGTTTTGCATGTTTCTTGCATTATATTTAGCGTTGTAAAGTTTTAGAACAAGGTTCTAGCTGATATGAGTCTGTTGCCGGTACCGGTTTGGTAATGGGCGGCTATTGCAATCAGAGTTGTTGCTATGGGCATAGGGATTATGTGCTATGTCGTGTGGTTATACTTTGTGGCTGTATGCATGAGCTGCTGTAGCTACTCGAGGATTTTATAGTGCGTTTATATGGTAATAGGGCCCTTGGTAGATGTGGAAATTTTATTCTAAGGCTTTGCGACATGAGTAGAAGGAATAATATCCGATTGGAATGATGTTGTCGGGCTTATGTGGATTGGGTTGACGTAGGATCACCCGTGTGCATGTGCATGGTGAGTTTATGCAGTGATTTGATAGCTTGGGAAAGACTCTTGGCACGTTCCAGGACGAATGCTTGTTTAAGAGGGGCAATGTAGCGACCCGATTGGTCGTTTTGAGCTTTAAGGTTCCATTCAGCGGTTTGAGATCTTGAGTAGCTTAATATTGTGTATTATGACTTTCGTGCATGCTCAAATTTGATTTTCGGACAATTGAGAATGAATTTGGATGAGTGGTTCTCACTTTAGAAGTTTAAGTTGAAAATATTGGCCGAGGTTTGACTTTTGTGGAAACGACCTCGAAACGGTGTTTTGATGGCTCCAATAGGTTCGTATCATGATTTTGGACTTGGGCGTATGTCCGGGATCGATTTCGGAGGTCCATAGGTTGATTTGTGTTGTTTTGCAAAAAGTTGGCAATTTAAAGGCTTGGAATTTTGATAAATTTGACCGTAGGTTGATTTCATAGCTATCGTATTTGAATTTCTATTTTAAGACTTGGAATAAGTCTGTTTTGTATTTGGAACTTGTGTGCAAAGTTTGGTGTCATTCCGAGTTAATTTGATAGGAACTGGACACGCAGTTCTATTTTTAGAAGTTCTCGAGGATGATCCACAATACCAATCTTCATAGCTCGCACAACACCAATCATAAGATACCTCAAATCATCTACTAAGCGCATGTCTATCCCCGTGACAATCAAACTCGCTTCCTCCAGTGCCTTGGATGATATATGTACCTTTCACTGAGTAGAAATCCTATATGAATCACATAGTCTCTAACACCACCAACTATCCTGAAATCAACATCCACCTCGTGGCCCTACCATAATCATGACGTCAAGGCAACTAATTAAGTCCTTCCAAGCTCGCACTCACCAACCAGATACAAGAACCTACTGCATACCTCACTCGAACAATTGGAATTCTACCAACATGCCCTCGTCTTCAGTGTGGACAACACGTTGAAACAATAATTGAGCATCCATGGCCCCCTCGTAGCCTATCCGCGGCATCATGAACCATCGGTGTATAGTTGATGCCGAGTGCGCAATATCATACACAAGTGGATGCAAAGGGATATCAGATATACGCTTCAAGCCGAATCAATGTCGCATGATAAGGAATCAAAGAAGTGATGTTTTCCTAACAGTTCTGTAGCCTCTCGAAGATAAGTACAGACGTCTCCGTACTGATCCGCAAGACTGTACTAAACCTGCTTATGACTCATAACACCTATAAACCTAAAGTTATGATACCAACTTGTCACGACCCTAATTTTCCACCTTAGGATGTCGTAATGACACCTAGTCTATAAGACTTAGGTAAGCCTAACATATAATGATTATTACCGAAATTTAAGTACTTAACTGCAATAAATTATATAATAACTGATACAACATAGCTGAGCCAACATCGATCATACAATCCCAAAACCGGTAGTACAAGTCATAAGCTTCTCTAAGAGTAATTAGGAATACCAAACAATGGAAATTCATCTTGAAATAATAGGTGATCTACTAGGCCCGCAAACATTGAGCAGGTATACCTTGAAGTCTCCAGCCGCACAGACATATGTCTCAAAACCAACTTGATCAGAAGTACCTGGATCTGCACAAAAATGTACAGAAGCCGTTATGTTCATAATAAGGTAAGCATGTTCATAATTCATATATTTAAAACCGTTATGTTACCAACAATTCAACAGGGTATGAGATAATGACTCCATGCAGTAAATTCATCTTGAAAATAAATTCACCAAGTAACCATAGAAGCACATATTGACACATTGAAGTAATACAACAGTTCACGTAGGATGCATGACTCACTCAAGACACAACAACAACAAGTACAACACACACAATCCATTGCGTCGCGCAATCCGATCTCACCTTATCATCATTTATCAATATCATAATCCTACCTTATTCCACCATAGTATTATTAATAAATATCAAGTATCAAGTATACAATCTATTGCAGCGTGCAACCTGATTCCGCCGTATCATCATTTATCAATATCATAATCCTCCCTTATTCCACCATATTATCATTTATCAATATCAATTATTATGTACACAAACCGTTGCGGCGCGCAACTCGATCCCACCATATCATTATTTATCAATATCATAATCCTCCCTTATTCCACCATTTCAATTTATTATCCTTTAATTCCCGTTGCGGCGTCCAACCCGATCCTCAAACAATATGAATTAAGCAAACAAACTTCAACCAATTATGACGTATCACAAAATTAAACGAAATATAGAACTAAACAAAGAAGGTCACGAGCGGATAAAATAGATACATGAAGACCCGCAAAGTCAAATAGCAAGCAATGACGGTTCATGAATAAATGTACAATTACAAAGAATCAATTAACAATTAAGGCACGTAACAGATAAGACATGAATTCTACAAATAATTGCAATTAACAATTAAAGAAAATAAGGAGTAAACTTGACAATAAAAGATAGAACATGTACTAACCACTTCGGTAAGGCACGTATGAACAAATTCAATAACGAAAGATATAACATGTTGTGACAAATACAATTAAATGCATGAAAGAAGTCTAGAAGTCTACACCCGTCAAATACCACGTATAAGCCAATGTACACACTTGTCACCTCGTGTACACAGCTTTCACATGAAACAAAAATAGCTCAAACGACTCAAATCGTAAGGGGGTAGTTCCCCCACACAAAGTTAGGCAAGATACTTACCTCAAAAGCCCTAAATCGACACTGTAAAATAAATTTTCCTTTACAATTCACCTCCGCTCGGCTCAAATCTAACCAAAATCGACTCAATACCATTAAATAATGTAAGAGAAATCAATTCCAATAATTACAACTACGATCTTTATACAATTGCTCATAAGTCAACAAAAGTCAACCAAGGGCTTGCCCGATCAAAATCCAGGTCCAATGGTAGATTTCGACTACCCATGACCCCACAAGTTCATATATGTGATTAGTTACAAAATCCGAGTCCAAATCGACTCTCAAAGCTCAAATTCTTATTTTTTTAAACTTGACAAAGTTTCACAATTTTCACTTTGATTCATGTGATTTTGATGTTAACATCTAAGATATATTGATGGAATATGATTAGAAATAGATTATAATCACTTATCCAAAGTTTGTAGATGAAAACCCCTCTTCAAAATCGCCTCATACAAAGTCTAGGATTCCAAAATAAGAAAATGACACCAGAAATCCCATCCCTCAGCTTTTTTGTCCAGTCGCACGTGTCGCAAATGTGCCCTGCGAGGCCTGTAATACCAGATCACACCAGCAATACTAAAATTCATCCAAACACTCTAAAATGCGTCCGAAAATGCACCCGAGCCTTCGAGGCTACAAACCTGTCATGACTCCAATTTTTCTCCATAGGATGTCGTGATGACACCTAGTCTTTAAGACTAGGCAAGCCTAATACTTACTGAATTAACGGCAAAATTCAACCAACAACTATTAAATATGAAGCAAAAATTTCTATACAATGCCAACAATCCCAAAACCGGTAGTACAAGTCATAGGCTCTACAGAGTTCACTAGAAAATCTCTAAGTACAATTATTTCGGAATTGAAATAAACTGTGCAAAAATAACTTCCGAATGTGACTCCGAGGCCTGCGAACGCGACGGCAGGTGTACCTTGAAATCTCCACCACAATATCTGACCCGCTATCTAACAATCAACAGACTCTGAAGTACCTGGATCTGCATAAAAATGTGCATAAGTATAGTATGAGTACACCACGGTCGGTACCCAGTAAGTATCAAGACTAACCTCGGTGGAGTAGTGACAAGGTACAAGTAAAGACACTCACTAGACAAAATAACATGTGTAGTATAGAAGTATAAAACCAATAACGGAAAGCGAAAATCAGTAAATGGCAATAAGAACCAACAAGTGATATAAACAGTAAAGCAATAAGAATACGTGAAGTATCATTAAAACCAAATAAGGAACATAAGGACAATCAATTAATCAAGCCATTCTAATACAAGTTTCACAATGAAATCAACCCGTGATACCTCATCTCATAGTCACAAGTCATGGGTCTCAACCCATCATCATGTACTCACGGCACCTCGTTCCCAACTCTCGAATCACAACCGCACGGACAAATCACGTGCCAAAATCACAATCCGCCCAGCATGGTCACAGGCTCAATATCAACATGGAAACAAATAATACAAGAACACATGGGCATGATAAATAAATGTCAAGTTTCATACTTCTGAGCTAGTATAAATGGCATGCTACGGTGTATACTTGTGTGAGTGTACTACTGCAGCCCAAGTCAACAAGTAATATCAAAGATATCGAATAACTCATCGAAACAACAAAGCAAGTCACACAATGTGTATGACAAACACAAGGAAAAGCACACCATCACACGAAAATCACTAACACAATGTGTCCAACCATCACACATCATCCCTGACATTACCACCCTTATCTCTGCGATAGCCACCCATATCATTCCACCCTAATATTATCATTAGCCACCCTTATCTATCCTATAGCAACCCGTATCACTCCGCCCTTACATTATCATTAGCCACCCTTATCACTCCGCCCTGACATTATTATTAGCCACCGTTTTTCTTTCCTATAGCCACCCGTATCCCTCTGCCCTAGCATTATCATTAGCCACCCTTATCTCTCCTATAGTCACCCATATCACTCCATATAATAGCCACCCTTATCGCTCCGCCCGGATAATAACACAATAGCCACCAGTATCACTCTGTACATTCATCGATAGTGATATTCCAGTCTTATGCCCCGCATAACGACGTTAAAATGCCACCCTTATACTGCACATAACAATAACGGTGAAATGCCTCCCTTATACTCTTTATAACAACAACCAAACCACACAACATATCACATATGATATCATAACAACAACACAACATATCAACTCATATCACAAGTGCCCGTAGGCCACAACCTTTCCAAAGATTCACGATATCAATATTTTCACAACAAATAGCCCACGACTCAACATAATGTATATAGAATCTTAATAACAAAAAATTGAACGGAAAAGTAACTCAACAAGGAACAATACCCCTTTCTAAACACAACTTTGATTAGAATAGATTAATGACTCTCGATAACTTCAATTCCAATTAATTGGTTAAGGATAACCTCGATAGTGATAGTACTTCCATGGAATGACAAACTTCGGACCCTAGTGTATGAATTAGATCTAACAATGAAAGAGATGGCACGAACTAGTACTACGTCTAAATTCATGAGAGCAACCTGGTAATAAAGGATATCGTGTGACAACAATTTCAACTAAGAGTAGCTCCACAATAAAAGAAATCACATAATGACACTATATGATAACAACTCCCAATAAAGCATATAAGAGTACACTCGACAAGTAAAGAATGTGACATGTAACGACAACTTCAAATAAATCATGTCATAGTAGACATGACGAATAAAAGATATAACATGTGCTAACAACTCAAAATAAGTGCATAAAAGATGCCCAAGGGTCTAGACCGATCAATTTCCATATATAAGCTTGAGTACGTACTCGTCACCTCGCGTACATGGCTTTCACATAACAGAAATAGCACAAACGACTCAAGTCCTAAGGGGTAGTTCCCCACCACAAAGTTAGGCAAGATACTTACCTCAAAGAAGCTAGACCGATACTCTAAAATGACCTTCTCGTATGAAACAACCTCCATACGGCTAGCAAAAATAACTTCATATCATAAATAAAAAACATAAAAAACAATTTCGGATAATAAAGCTTTGATCTTTAATAAAAACTAAAAAGTCAACCCTGGGCTCATACCTCAGAACCCGACAACATTTACAAAATACGAACACTCATTACGATACAAGTCCAACCATACTAAAATTATCCAATTTCGATATCAAATCATCCTTCAAATCATCATTTTATATTTTTGAAAGGTTTTACAAAAATTTCCATTTTCTCTCATTCAATTCGCTGATTTAATGATACAAATAATTATAGAATCATGAAATATAACTAAATCCGGGTAAATAATACTTACCACAATTCAACACGTGAAGAACCCCTCAAAAATCACTCAATTCCAAGGTCTACAACTAAAGATATGATAAAAATGGCCAAACCCTCGAAATAGAGTTCTTATATTTCTGCCCAGGTATTCCTCTTATGCGATTGTGGAATATGCTTTGCGATCGCGAAGCACAAAATTATAAGCAGCCAAATGTTCGTATGCGAACATGATACGCTGACCGCGAACGCGATGATTTACCTTATTGTGCCTACGAGAACGCGTTCTTGATCACGCGAACGCGAAGGCTAAAATGACTGGTGCCCAACCGGTCTCAGCCACTATGCGAACGTGGTTCTTCTTTCGCGACTGTGTAGAGCTAACTTCTTAAGCCCCGCGAACACATCCAGATATTCACGAACACGACGAACAAATAATGCCTCCCTCCCAATTACCTTACGCGAATGCGTCAATCTACTCGCGATCGCGATTAAGTAGGCACCAGATATCAGATCAGCAAATCCAAAATAGGAGGAAATGGCCCGTAGCCCGTCTGAAACACACCTGAGGCCCCCGGGACTCCGTATGCCAACAACTTCTATAACATAACACAGACCCGCTCAAGGACCTAAATCACATCAAACAATATCAAAACTACGAATCGCATCTCAAATCGAACTTAATGAACTTATAAACTTTCAAATTCTACAACTCACGCCGAAACATATCAGATCAACCCGGAATGAAGTCAAATTTTGCATGGAGTTCCAAATGACAAATCGGAGCCATACCAACTCTCGGAATCGAAATCTGAACCCTAAATCACAGCTATACCAACTCCCGGTTGAACCTATTAACTTTTCAAGCCTTTAACTTTTCAATTTTTTCCAAAATACATCAAATATACTTACAGACCTCCAAATATAAATCCGAACATACACCCGAGTCTAAAATTACCATACAAAACTATTGGAATCATCAAAATACCATTCCAGAGTCGTCTACACAAAAGTCAAACTCCGGTAAAATCTTACCGCTTAAGCTTATAAAGCAAGAATCCTTCTTCCAAATCAATCCCGAATCATTCGAGCTCTATCACACACGCAAGTCATAATATATAATACGAAACTGATCGAGACCTTAAACCACTGAACGAGACGCTAATTCTCAAAACGACCGATCGAGTCATTACAAAACATAACATCAACACAAGTCTAATAACATAACACAAACTCGCTCGCACGATCAAATCATCAAAATAACATTTGAAATCATGAATCGAAACTCCAAAACACATGAAATCAACATGAAACTCAAGAACTTCTAAAAACACAACCGCGCGTCCGATTCCTATCAAATCAGCTCGGAATGATGCCAAACTTTGCGGACAAGTTCCAAACGACAAAACAAACTTATTCCAAGTACCAAAATAGAAATCCAATTACGATAGCTATGAAATCAACCTACGGTCAAACATATCAAAATTCTAAGCCTTTAAATTGCCAACTTTCGGTAAAACAACACAAAACAATCTACGGACCTCCGAAATCGATCCCAGGCATACACCCAAGTCAAAAATCATAATATGAACCTATTTGAGCCATCAAAATACTGTTCTGGAGTCGTTTTCACAAAAGTCAAAGCTCGGTCAATATTTTCAACTTAAACTTCTAAATTGAGAACCACTCATCCAAATTCATCCCGAATTGTCCGAAAATCAAATCCGAGCATGCATGCAAGTATAATACACAATACGAAGCTACTCAAGTCCTCGAACCGCTGAACGGAACCTTAAAACTCAAAACGACCGACCTGGTCATTACACCAACATCTCGCTAGGCCTGTCATGGCCCCGGCTTTGAGAAGGTAAGCATAATCAGTATATAGTTTAAAATGAGTTGTATTCTTCTCTATGTATAGATTTATCGATGATGATTAGTTTTTGTTTTCTATATCACGTTTATGGTTTTTTTGTGCTCTTTGGGATAATGATTTACTTTAAAACCAGTTGCATTAGTCGTTGAGGACCCTTTGTTTTGTTATAGAATCAGTAATGATCTCTCAAAAAGTATAGTTACCAACTTTCAGAATTATATTGAACTAACTTAAAAAATTATTTTTTAAACTTACTTTTGTTGTTTTCTTTACCTTGAATCAATTTTTATAAATAAATCAAGTGTAACATAATTTGCCTAAAGTATTTATAACAGTTAATTAGAAAACATGCATTGACTGATTAAATAGATAGAAAATTTTGGAATAGTTAGTGTGTGCGCATTATCATTTATCAGTAACATACATTTGTTTTTAAACTAGTCTTTAAGATATGTGCGTTGCGTGTGTACCTCGTGTTAATAATTATAAAATTTTAAAAAATAAATTTTATAAATTTTAAACTAAAAATTTTGTTTGAATTATCATAAAAGAAAAGTTAAAAAGTGAGTTTTTAAAAATAATGATTGTTCGGTATTATCCTATACATATGCAGTAATTAGCGATTTTTATGTGATGACCCGATAGGTCACCTTGAGGTTTAGCCTCTATTTTCGTATTTCGAGACCTGGAATAGCCCTGTTTAGCATTCCGTGATTTGCGTGCACACTCCGAGTGTTTTTCTAAAAATATTTTATGTGAAATACTTAAGATAATGTGAACTTTTGTCTTTAAAATGACTTGAGTTGACTAAGGTCGACATTTTGCGTAAACTAACCCGGCCTAGTGTTTTGACGGTCCCGGTGGGTCCGTATCGTGATTTAGGACTTGGGCGTATGCCTGGAATTGAATTCGGAAGTCCCTAACTTGTTTTGACTCATTTTTCCGAAAATTAACATTTTTGAAAGTTGAAGAATTTCAAGGTTTGATCATAAGTTGACTTCTTGGCTAACGGGTTCAGATTTTGATGTTAAAACTTGGAATAGTTCTGTATTTCTATTTGAAATTTTTCTGCAAAATTTGGTTCAATTCAGAATTGATTTGGCATGATTCAGACAGTTAAACGCGATTCTAGTGTTCTTTAATGGTAGGCTATAATCTCGTAATTTAGTCGTTTATTTACTGCACTCCAATTAATTACACTTTTTCGTTTTGAGCTTTAATTGACAGTGTTTTGTACTTATTGTGTGTTTTATGCCTTGTAGGACTGATCCTGAGCTATATAGATGTTATTGAATGAATATGAGTGATTTGGAGCTTTGAAGTCTGAGTAAAAGCCCAAGGAATTAAGCCGGGATCATGTTCGGTCGAGAACCACATCTGGATATCAAAAGGCAAGGAAAATTCCGTACTCTAAGAAAGCTCCACTGCCGCGGCGCGTGGGGCACTGCGCAGGGTGCCGCACATGTACATTTTCCCGCTTTGTGTCATAAATCAACTCTCTGGACTTTTCCACTAGCGCCCCTCATGGGAAGTCACCCCATGCAGTGCGCATGTGCAATTTTAACAGAGTAAATGTCCTATTTCGACTAGGAGAAGGTGGTTTCGTCTGGGTCCGGCCCTACTTGGTATAAATACTTGGAAAAATATTATTTCCTGAACTTTTGACAGGTATGCAACCTAAGGAGGCTAAGGAGGAGTTGGAAGAACAGTAGCACAAGGATTTTATCATTCTTTCCTCACTCAAGACCCGAGTTTTGATTAAATTTATGTTTTTCTCTACTTTAATTTTATTTGTGATGAATTGCTCCATATTTATGAAGTAGTTTTTTTTAGGGTTTGATGGATTTGGTGTATTTATGATTGTTTGTGGAATATAACTCTTGTTTTATGCATTGAAGCATTTTTGGATGATTTAATTGTTGCATCTATATTCACTAGTTCATGTAATCGAGAGAGGCATAACTTGTGATATCTTTGCATTATATTGATGGGTGAGTTCATAGATTCTTCCAAGTAATCGAAATAGGCTAGTTGAATAATTGATTAACCTAGTTAGGAGAATAATAGAAAGAAATTTTCCTAAAGACCAATCCACTACACATTCTTGCATATCTTCATGTGCTTAAATTGGTTCATCTCGTGAGGTTAAGACTTTATCGAGAAAGGCGTTTTTGCTGAACGTTTGAACTAATAATTGAGTGAATTCGATAAAATCACTTAAACATTAGAAGTGAATTACCTAGAGTTAGACCCCAAACAGTTATATTGCACCTATCCCATCAAAACCCTATCTGCTCTCACTGATAACTTCGTTGCTTATCTTTGTTTCGATTGTCATTAGTCAATAGCTCTAGACTCTTCGTTAATTTTAGTTAGAAATCATAGAAATCTAAATTGTTGATCATCTTGAATAGCAATCAAGCTAGAAACTAAAAGAACACTGTTTAAATCCAATCGCTATGTATGATATTATACTATACTATATTTGATTAGCTAGCATAATTTAAGTGTGTGTTTCGAGATCGTTATTCTTTAGTTTCATTTTGAAAGTTCATTCCTTTAGAGGGTTGATTTGTAGATTTATATGTTATTTTGGTGATTTGATTGTGAGAACAAATTTATATGATGTTATTACACTTGTGTGCATGTGTTGATTTGAAGCTCGAGGGGCTCAGGTGAGTTTTGGATAGGCTACTGATTGATTTTGGACTTTGGGAGATAGTTGATGCCTTCATTATTGCTGGTGTGATATGCAGATCTCGCATTTGCGAGGTTTGGTTCGCAATTACGAGCCTCGCTTTTGTGAACAAGTTTTCACATTTGCGAGCATGGGTTGGATTGGGGAGTCTCGCATTTGCGAGGAGAAAGTTTGCATTTGCGAACGTGCAGTTCCCGCTTTTACGAAGACAAGGTCGCATTTGCAACTCAGTGTGTTACTAGGAAACCTTCGTATTTACGAAGGGATGGTCCACATTTGCGAGGGCTATGGGTTCGCATTTGCGACTAAAATGTCGCATTTAAGATGATTGTTCTTTTGAGACAGGGTTCGCATTTGCGACCGCTTTCTCGCATTTGCGATATTCGCAATTGCCAACATGACATCGCAATTGCGACATCCGCAGGTGGGTAAAAGAGAGGGGAAATGAAATTTAGCTCATTTCTCATAAACTCTCAACCCTAAACACCCTAGAGGCGATTTTCCAAGAGACATTTCTTCCTAAATTCGCCGGTAAGTGACTTTAATCAATTTCTTTTTAATTACCCATTACATTACTTGAGATTTTAACATCAAATTTAGGATTTCTATGGTAGAAATTAGGGATTTTGGTAGAATTGGAGATTTATATAAAATTAAGATTTAGACCTCGAAGTATGGTCAAATTTCGAAACAAATCATCTAACCAGGCTCGGGGGTGAATGATTAATCCAGTTTTGGTCCGAATCTCGATTTAACCAAGTGGGCCCGGGGTTGAATTTTTCAAAAATTATCTAAATTGAAACTCTTTTATTTGTGGGTTATTTCTAAAGCTTATTTTGAATCACTTGGTCAATAATTTGCTAGATTTCGTTGGTTTGGAAGCTTGTTCAAAAGGCAAGGCCATGGTTAATTGATTGCTCTAGTTGCAGAGTGAGGTACGTGTTGGGTCTAACCTTGATTTGAGGGAATTAGGAACTCTTGAACTATATGCTATGTGAATTACGTGTGTAACGGTGTATATGTGAGGTGACGGGTGTATATACGTTGTCAAAATGATTGTTTCCATGTCTTTCTCGTATTTCATGAATTATCACACTCCATGCCTTAACTGTTACATGCTTTAATTGATTTCTATGGCTTAATTTGTTACCTGTCATCAATTATTCTTGTATTGAATTGTTCGTTTCTTCTATGACTTCGTGATTAATTGCTACTTGCCTTAATTGTCTTGCTTTCACACCTTAGTTATCACGTACTCGACTTATTTCTTTGCTTTTGTATTATTTGTAGCATTCTTTTGATTAGTGCGTGATTCCTTTTTTACTTTGTTTCATATTCCTTAATAGTAGAGGTTCTTGTAAATTGAGCTATTGAATTGATTTCTTTTATTGATAATATTTATGAATCGGGTTGCACACCGCAACAGTTGTAATATAGTGGAATATGGGAGGATTTTGATATAATTTATAATGATATAGTAGGATCGGGTTGAGCGCCGCAATAGTTGTGAATGTAATACTTGATATTGATAGATTATGATACTGTGAAATAAGGGAGGAATATGACATTGATTATGGTGATATGGTGGGATCGGGTTGCGCACCGCAATGGATTTTATATGTGATTCTTGACATTATGGTGGAATAAGAGATGATTTTGTGTGTACGGTAGGATCGGGTTGTGCGCCGCAACAGATTGTGCATGTTGTACTCATTGTGTTAGTCTCAGCCTTTTTATATGATATTTTGAGGTCTGGCATTCTGGATTCCCTATTCGTGAGGATTGAGCTCATTTTCATAAATTAACCGCTATACCGTCATTTCCCATTTTCCTTGCTTGTTATTATTATTATTATTACTGCGTACAGGTTATTGTAAGTGACCCGCCTTAGCCTCGTCACTACCTCATCGAGGTTAGGCTCGGCACTTACAGAGTACATGGGGTCGGTTACTACACTCTGAACTTCTTGTGCATATTTTGGAGTCGGTCCTAGCGGCGGTTAGTAGATTGCTCGGATCCGGTGCTTGACGGAGACTTGAGGTACAACTGCACAACATTCGAAGCCCTAAAGTCCCATTCTACGTTACTCTAGCTGTTTATTTTGATTCAGACAATTATGCTTTCATTCAGACTATTATTTGTAGCACTCTAGATACTCTTGTATTCGTGACACTCATTCTGGGATTTGTCTTTGGATATCTCCATTTATCATATTTATCTATTTTATTTTAGTTTATGCAGCTTATTAGTTTTCTTTTAATTTGAGTTGTTAAAAGTGGTTAGTAATTACATCTAATGTTGGCTTGCCTAGCAAGTGAAATATTAGGCGCCATCACGGTCCCGAGGGTGGAAATTCTAGGTTGTGACAAGTTGGTATCAGAGAACTTGATGGCCTACGTCTCACGAGTTATGAGCAAGCTTAGTAGAGTCTGGAGGATCGGTAAGGAGCATCTGTATTTATCTTCCAGAGGATATGGAATTTAGGAAAAGTTTCACTTCTTTCCTTCTATATTGTGCGATTTTATTCTATCATTGATGGTTGAACAATTATATTCTTGTTCTCTCGCAAATGGTGTGAACATATACAACATTTGCAGCCGGACAGGAGCTAGAGCCCCCGTGCCAGCTACTACCAGGGGTAAAGGCAGAGCTCAGCCTAGGGCTCAAGCAGTAGGACTCACAGTGGAGCCTCAGGTTGATCATGAGGAGGAGACCCCAGCTTAGACTGTGCCCGTCAGACCAACTCAGGTACCGAAGGGATTCATAGCCACTCTGATGCTTCAGTATGCTCTAGTCCACTTGGTGGGACTTATGGAGAGTGTGGCCCAGACCAGTGCATTTTCGGTGGCATCAGCCATCTCTCAGGCTGGAGGAGGAGCGTAAACTCCTGCTAGTCACACCCCGATGCAGGCGGTTGGGGTGGTTCCGCCGATTGTTACGATACAGGCCGGTGATAGGCCTACTATGCCTTCTGAGGCCTTGTTGAGGTTGGATAAGTTTACCCAGCTCTTCCCTATTCATTTCAATGGTGCATCTTCTAAGGACCCACAGGATTACCTGGACTGTTACCGCGAGGTGTTGCGCAATATGGGTATAGTTGAGACCAATGAGGTCAACTTTGCAGTTTTTTTAGATGACTGGTTCCGTCAAGAGATGGTGGAGAGATTATATGTTGGCTAGACTAGATAGTTCCCCTGCATTTACCTGGGATCAGGTTTCACAACTATTTCTAGAGAATTTCAATCCTGTCACTCTGAAAGAGGATCACCACAGACAGTTTGAGCGTCTTCAATAAGGTAGTATGACTGTTACCCAGTATGAGACTCAGTTTGTGGACCTAGCTCGCCATGCCATTATTTTACTCCTTACTGAGACGAAGAGAGTGAGGAGATTCATTGATGGGCTCACTTTCAGTATCGGGTTACAAATGTCCAAGGAGACTAGAGATGCTATCTCTTTCCAGAGGGCCATAGAAATTGATAGACGGATCGAGATGGTTCATTGTCAGGAGAGAGGACCAGTGTCTGATAAGAGGCCTCATCATTCCGGTAGTTTCAGTGGTGACTCATCTAGAGGTAGGGGTACTTTTGGTAGAGGCCATACTCCTAGGACATTTCAATCAGTGCTTCAGGCATCCCACAGTGCTTCAGGTAGTGGTGGTCCTTATGTATCTCACCTTAGGCGGCCAACCTACATTGCAGTATCAGCTCCTGTTAGTGTTCCTCTAATACAGAGCTATCGCCGTGGTTATCCGGCCTGTTTGGGTCAGCTTCAGCTTTAGTAGGCACTGTAGTAGGATGGGTGTTTTGAGTGTGGAGGTTCTGGTCACATCAAGAGGTTATGTTCGAGATGGTTGAGTAGCATGCCACAATAAAGTTCTCGTGCCATGGTCCTATGACCGGTTGCTCCACCGCCCGCTAAGCCAGCTAGAGGCATGGTTCAGACATCCAGAGGTGGAGATCAGGCCATTAGAGGTAGAGGTCAGGCCGTTAGAGGTGGAGGCCAGCCAGCTAGAGGCCGTCCGAGAGACGAAGATCTGGATGGTGGAGCTCAGCCTTGATTTTATACATTCCCAGCTAGACCGGAGGCCGAGTCATTTGACACCATTATCACAAGTATTATTCTAGTTTGACATAGAGATGTTTCACTTCTATTTGATCTGGGCTTTAGTTTTTCCTACGTTTCATCCTATTTTTCTTCATATCTAGTTGTGCCTCGTGATTCTTTGAGTGCTCCTTTGTATGTTTCCATGCCTGTGGGAGATTATATTATTGTAGACAGTGTCTATCGATCGTGTGTGATTACTATTGGGAGTCTTAAGACTAGTGTAGATCTCCTACTTCTTGATATGGTAGACTTTGATGTTATTTTGGGTATGGATTGGATGTCACTTTATCATGCTATATTGGATTTTCACGCTAAGATGGTGACCTTAGCTATTCCGGGGTTGCCTCGATTAGAGTGGAGAGGGACTCTTGGCCACTCTACCAGCATGGTTATCTCTTATGTGAAGGCTCGACGTATGGCCAAGAAGGGATGTCTAGCATATTTGGCCTATGTTTGTGATTCGAGTGTGGAGGTTCCTTTGATGGATTCAGTACCAGTTGTGTGTGCGTTTTTGGAGGTGTTTCCTGCAAAACTGTTGGGGATGCCACCCGACAGAGATATTGACTTCTGTCTTGATTTGGCTCCGGGCACTCAGCCCATTTCCATTCCACCATACCGTATGGCGCCACCTGAGTTGAAGGAACTAAAGTAGCAGTTGCGGGATTTTCTTAATAAGAGATTCATTAGACTTAGTGGCTCGCGTTGGGGTGCACCCATGTTGTTCGTGAAGAAGAAGGATGGCTCGATGAGGATGTGTATAGACTATCAGCAATTGAACAAAGTTAATATCAAGAACAAGTATACGTTGTCGAGTATTGATGACTTATTTGATCATCTACAAGGTGCCAAAATGTTTTCGAAGATTGAGTTGAGGTCTGGCTACCATCAGTTGAAGATTAGGGCATCGGATGTCACTAAGACAACTTTTTGGACTCGTATGGGAATTATAAGTTCCTAGCGATGTCATTTGGGTTGACAAATACCCAGCATCATTTCTGGATTTGATGAACCGACTCTTCAAGCCCTATTTGGCATGTTTTGTGATCGTACTTATTGATGATATCTTGATCTACTCTGAGAGATATCCAGTTATATGCCAAATTTTCAAAGTGTGAGTTTTGGTTAGACTCGATCTCCTTTTTGGGGCATATTGTATCGGTCGAGGGTATAACGGAGGATCCTAAGAAGATTGAGGAAGTTCAAAACTGTCCTAGACCCACTTTAGCTACGGAGATTTGGAGCTTCCTGGGTTTGGCGGGTTATTATCGCCGGTTTATGGAGGAGGTTTCATCCATAGCAGCCCCATTGACTAGATTGACCCAAAAGGGTGCTCCATTCAGGTGGTCGGATGAGTATGAGTTGAGCTTTTAGAAGATCAAGACCTCCTTGTCTACAACGCCAATGTAGGTGTTGCCCACACTTTCAGGATCCCACATGGTGTATTGTGATGCATCTCATATTGAGCTCGGTGTAGTATTGATGCATGATGGAAAGGTGATTGCATACACGTCGCGACAGTTTAAGGTTCATGAGAAGAATTACCCTGTTCATGACCTAGAGTTGGCAACCATTGTTCACACACTGAAGATTTGGAGGCACTATCTTTACAGCGTGTCGTGTGCGGTGTTCTTGGATCATCAAAGTCTACAGTATTTGATCAAGCAAAAGGATCTCAACTTGAGGCAGAGAAGGTGGTTGGAACTGTTGAAAGAGTATGATATCACCAATTTTTATCATCTCGAGAAGGCCAATGTTGTGGCCGATGCCTTGAGTATAAAGGAAGTGAGTATGGGTAGCCTTATGTAATTCCCAGTTGGTGAGAGACCCCTAGCATCAAATATTCAGGCTTTGGCCAATTAGTTCATGAGTTTAGATGTTTCAGAGCCCAGTCGTGTTCTAGCTTGCACGGTCTCTCGGTCTTATTTGTATGGGTGCATCACAGAGCGTCAAGTATGATTACCCCCATCTGCTTGTCCTTAAAGACACAGTGTGGCACGCTGGTGCCAAGCAGGTAACTATTGTAGATGATGGCATGTTGCGGATGTTGGGTCGGATTTGTGTCCCCAATGTGGATGGGCTTCGTGAGTTGATTCTTGAGGAGGCCCATAGTTCTCGGTATTCCATCCATCCAGGTACCGTCAAGATGTATCAGGACTTGTGGCAGCTTTATTGGTGGAGGAGAATGAAGAAGGATATAGTTGTATATATAGCTTGGTGTTTGAATTGTTAGCAAGTACGAGCATCAGAGGCCTGGTGGTTTGCTTCAGAGGCTTGAGATTCCTGAGTGGAAGTGGGAGCATATTACCATGGATTTTGTTGTTGTGATCCCACAGACGCAGAATAAGTTCGACACAGTATGGGTCATTGAGGACAGGTTGATCAAGTCGGCACATTTCATTCCAGTGGCAGTTACCTATTCTTCTGGAGGGTAGTACAGTGTGATTTAGGCACACGGGTTGAGTTAAGTACATCATTTTACCAAAGACAGATGGGCAGTCTGAGTGCACCATTCGGATATTGGAGGATATGCTTCTCGCTTGTGTTATGGATTTCAGGGGTTCTTGGGATCAGTTCTTGCCACTTGTGAAGTTTGCCTACAATAACTACTAGTCGAGTTTTCAGATGGCTCCTTATGAGGCATTGTACGGGAAATAGTGTCATTCTCCTTATGAGGCTCGATTTTTGGGTACCAATTTGGTTCAGGATGCCTTGGAAAAGGTCAAGATGATTTTGGATTGACTTCGTACAGCTCAGTCTAGGCAAAGGCATTATGCCAATCGGAGAGTTTGTGATGTTGCACGGTTTGCACGAAAAAGGTAGAGATTTGCACGGTTTGCCTATCAGAGAGTACGTTATACCTTGGAAAAGGTAGAAATTTGCACGGTTTGAGATATATAATAATTCTAAACTTGGTTCTGAGGATATGAATACCTGAAATACGTGTTATGTGGTTGGTGTTGAGATGATGCATATGCTAGGTGATGGGCGTGCATCATAGTAATTGTAACTCAGTCGATTCTGTGAAATCGTGTAGTCACTTAATCTTGCTATTATTCATGTTTACACCATGTGTTAGATAAATTGAGCTGTGATTTATGTTAGAAATTATGTTTAGGCTATATGCTGGTACTGTTGGGACCCACACCGATTATTTTTTGCTGTTGAGTTATTTGCTTAAATTGCAGTTATGTACTCAGTTGCATTCATCATTTGCATATCATATGTCTTTGTTACCATTTATTGTTACATCATGTATCATTGTTTTGGGTTGATTGGAACGAGTTTTCCGAGCATGAGAGACTGGAGAGATTGATGAGTGAGTGAGGTCGAGGGCCTGTTTGTGAGTGATATTGATTGAATCGGGTTGCCCGCGCAACGAGTATTATTGATTCATGATGGGATCGGGTAGCACACCGCAGCAGGTATTATTGATTCATGATGAGATCGGGTTGCAGGCCGCAACAGATATTATTGACTCATGATAGGATCGAGTTGCGCGCCACTACAAATTTTATTAGCACTTGGAAAGTATCCGCTCCTCTGGGGTTTGACATACCAGTAGTGAACGCAGGTACCGTATAATGCTGAGTGACTGAGTGTGATGAGTAAGAGTTGAGACAGTCATATTGAGTACTCTGAGAGTGGGAGTACGTGCGGTTATCATTGTGATGCTTTACATGTGACATGCATATCTAACATGTAGATATAGAGATGTAATATTCCTCATATCAGTCATGCTCTGTGTTGAGCTTAAACTATTGAACTTGAAAGCATGTCTACATTCTTGTACTGCGTACCTTCTGGTTTTTAGTTTCTCTGAGATATTAATGTTATATTTCCTGTTATATCTGCACTGTTGAAATTTGGATTTGGACTGTACCTTTATGAGCTCGTCACTGCTTTTAGCCCAAGGTTAGTCTTGTTACTTATTGAGTACATTGGGTCGGTTGTACTCATACTAATCTATGCACTTCGTGCGTAGATCCAGGTACTTCGAGGCACGACGGTTGCTAGCTTTGGAGCTTTTTCTGTTCGGAGACTATTGAGGTAGCTGCCTTGGCGTCCGCAGACTTTGATTCTCCATCTTCTTCTTTTTTCCAATTTATTTGTACTGTTCTATCTTTCTAGATAGTGTTTAGAAGTCAGACTATGTTGTCTTTTAGATGCTCATATACTCAGTGACACCCGAATTTTAGGGGACTTTGTATTGTGTCGCGGTACGTTTTATCAGTTATTGTGAGATTTTCACTATTAAGATTATTTCAGTTTGTTTTAAACTCAAAGATGCATGGTTATTTGTGATTGTCGGCTTGCCCGGCGTTAGGCACCACGCGACCTATTATAGGTTTTGGGTCGTGACAATAGTGGGATTGAATTCACTACTTTTCAGCTGACAGGGTGTCACGCCCCAAAAGATTATGATACGGTGAAATAAGGGAGGAATATAACATTAATAATGATGATATGGCGGGATCAGGTTGCGCGGCGCTACATATTTTATATGTGATTATTGTTATTGATAAATGATATTATGCTGCAATGAGGGAGGATTGTGTGTGTGTGGTGGAATCGGGTTGCACGCCGCAATGGATTGTGTATGTTGTACTCATTGTGTTATTGTGTTAGTCATCAACCTTTTATATGATATTTTGTGGTCTGATATTCTGGATTCCCTGATCATGATGATTGAGCTTATTTTCATAAATTAACTGCTTTACCGTTATTTCTTATTTTTCTTCCCTGTTATTATTATTATTATTATTATTATTACTGCGTATAGGTTATAGTAAGTGGCCCGCCTTAGCCTCGTCAATACTTTGTTGAGGTAAGGCTCGACACTAAAAGAGTACATGGGGTCGGTTATACTCATACTGCAACCTGCACTTTTTACAGTGGCAGTCAGTAGATTGCTCGGATCCGCTGCTTGACTGAGACTTAAGGTACAGTTGCACAATGTTCGCAACCCGGAAGTCCCCTTCTACATTACTCTAGCTGTATATTTCAATTCAGGCAGTTATTCTTTCATCCAGACTATTATTTGTAGTACACTAGATGCTCGTGTATTCTTGACACCAGTTCTGGGATTTGTATTTAGATATTGCCGTTTATTAGATTTATCTATTTTATTTTAGTTTATTCAGCTTATTAGTTTCATTTTATTTGAATTGTTAAAAGTGGTTAATAATTACATCTAACATTGACTTGCCTAGCAAGTGAAATGTTAGGCGCCATCACGATTCCGAGGGTGAAAATTCCGGATCGTGACATTTTAATTTTTACATGAGTGTACTTTTATTTTTGGAATTCTTTTTTACATACATAATTACAACGTTCGTACATATTTCCTTTTTTAATCATCTAAGCATTGGTTTTATATGTAAGGGAACTTTGTGTAAGTCCAACTATTTAAGTTAGTGTTCAATTTTATGTGTTTATGTACATACATAACTATATATATATTCTTATTTAATCTTGTGTTAAGTATCATTTAATGGTTATTCTATTATTTCAATTGGTTTTATATATGTAAGGTAATTTGTGTAAGTCCAACTACTTAAGTTAGTGTTAAATTTTATTGCAATTGAAGTGGTAAAATCTAAATAGAATTTAAAGTATTATATATTATAACTTTTTGCCTATGTGAAATATGAGTTTAGTATTCATCTTCGTTCTCTGCTCCGTTTTTTATTATTTGCAGCTCATGAAACAAGAGTTGTACGTGAAATAGGACTTAAGTTTACCAGTGCAATGCAGTACAAATAATATTGTACTGCATTAAGCAATTTAAGTTGGCAATAAATTATTATTGTTATCAAAATTAAGAAAAAAGTGACAGTGAACTAATTAGACATCGATTGAATTTCATTTTTTTTTATGAATTGTAATGGTCCAAACAACTTGTACAAAATCTGTAAATTAACTCAAAGTTGAAATCCTTCAAATGTAAAACACGAAATAGAAAAATATATGTTAAGAGAAAACAATTGAGAAGTTGTTGTAGAATATTTTAAGATAAAGAGCAAATAAAAACTGCCTTATATACAAAACCCAAACCGTTGTAAAAACGAAAGGGAAAAGGCTCAACAATACCCTTATGCTCTTCGAAATGGCTCATCTATAACTTTCGTTTGCGAATCAGTATATAAGTCCTCTTACTGTTAAATGGCCAGCCTATTACTACCCTTTAGCACTAACGACTCTTTTAAAGACCAATTTATTTCCTTAAAATTTCACAGCTTGACACGTGGCACATTAAGCCCCCACCCACTTATTTACCCACCCTCCCCAACCCTTTTAACATAAACCCTTTCTTTAACTCGATCAAAATCATTCCCCCCAATTTCCTCTCTGTTTTCAAGAAACGGCGGCTAGGGTTTTTTCCAATGCTAACGATCGGTCGATTGAAGGGGAAGAAGTAGAGTTCCATCCGATTTCTGATATAACATAAAAAGGTATATTCAATTTTATTCTTTCCTCTGTAATTAATTATTTTGGTGTAGGGTTTGGTCTACTTTGCAGTACACATGTGACTGGGTTTCTATATTTATTGAGGGATATTTAATAGTAGTTTATTGATGTAAAGTTGTATTTTTCTATGATGTTGTTGGAGTCGTTGGTGTTTCTAACGTAGGCGTTGTTTTTATGTAGTTTCTTTATTCAATTTCTGCCATCTCTTTTTCAATGCATATTATACTTTAATGGTTGATGTGGTCCATCTTTGTTTGTCTTTGTCCCATCTTTTGCATGTAGCCTACCACTAAAAGATGATTGATAAAGTCGAAATTATTTTCAATTATGTGGGTAATTGGGTACTTTCTCCTAAGTTGGTTTATAACAAGAACATGGTGCACATGTGAGCTGAGTTTGACTCGAAGTTAATGCTGTTTAAAAATATTTGTCAGGAGTTCACTTCAAAGTTAGGGGTTTCTGGTGTTCAGCACTTGTTGGTAACATGGCCTTCTAGTAGGTATTATATAGTTGAAAACGATGATGGTATTAGAGCTTTGCAGTGTCTTTTATGTCAGAAGTTCAAGGAAATTTATTTTTTTGCTGTTGATGCGTTTGATCTAACAGTCCATGCACTAGACATTAAGTATCACACTGAAACTTATAGTGTAGATGTTGAAGTAGTCAGTGATTGTGAAAATAGTATTGGTTCTTATGATTTTTCTGAATCTGATCATGACTATGATTATAAATATCTTGAGAGTATTAATATGCAAAAGAAGAGAGTAGTGACAAATAGTTTAGACAACTTCAAGGAATTGAAACTTGGGATGACATTTAAGGACATACAAGAAGCTAGACAATATATAAATTTCTATGCTATAGCAAACAATAAGGGGCTGAGAGTTAAAAAAAAGTGACTCAACAAGAACCAGATATGAGTTTGATGTTGGTTGCCCTTTTGTATGTCTTATATCAGAGGATGGTGGGATTGCTGGATTCAAAATCAAAACTTTGAACCCAAACCACAATTGTAATCCATACTTCAAAAATAGGAGAGCTAGTACAGCTACTTTAGCTGTATATTTTAAGAAACAATTACAGAATAATCCCAAGTATAAGGTAAAGGATATGAGAGGGGATATGGAGGATGATTTCAGTTTGAATTTCAACAAGTCCATGCTTAAAAGGGCAAAAGGAATGGTTCTTGAGAAGTTGGAGGGCAACTTTGTAGATGAATACAATAAGCTTGAGGCATGGGGGCAGGAGATTAAGAAAACTAACCGTGGGAGTGATGTGATTATTAACATATCAAAGGATGCATTGGCTGAAGGGAAAAGAAGATTCTTAAGGATGTACATATGCTTCCAAGCTGTGAAGCATGGTTGGAAAGATGGCTTGAGACTACTAATAGGCTTGGATGGTACTATTTTAAAGGGTAAATGCAAGGGTCAACTACTGGTCGCTATGGGACAAGATTGTATAAACCATTTCTATTCACTTGCTTGGGCAGTGGTGGACAAGGAAACTACCAGAACATGGACCTGGTTTTTGTAACTCTTAAGAATGTCTTTGGACATGAAAGATGGTGCTGGAGTGTCCTTTATTTCAGACATGCAAAAGGTTTGCTTCCAGAATTTATTTTTCTAATGTACTGTTAAGTTAATTTCATGTTTGTCTAATTATTTATTTTCTGATTTCTGCTAGGGATTACTGAAAGCTGTTAATGTTGTTCTACCTGAAGCAAATCAGAGGTTCTGTGTGAGGCACATTGAAGCCAATTGGTGCAAAAAGTGGAGGAGTGGTGAGATGAAAAAGTTGTTGTGGTGGTGTGCCTAGAGCACCTATGAAGATGCATTTCATGATCAGTTGTTAAAGTTGGGAGAGCTTGATGTTGATGGTGCAAGGGATTTGGTCAAATACCCTCCAAAGGCATGGTGCAAAGCTTATTTTGACACTCAATGCAAAAATCACATGGTTGACAACAACTTCACAGAGTCATTTAACTCATGCATATTGGAGGCAAGGCACGAACCAATAACCAAAATGCTAGAGGAAATAAGGGTGAAGGTCATGAAAATATTGGCAACAAATGAAGCAAAGGCTCTAACTTGGACATATAATTTTAGTCCACAATGTTTGAAGCTGTATAATGACTATCTAGGTATTGCACATTTTTGTGGGGTGATTTTTAATGGTGATTATGACTATGAGGTGAGAGAGAGTGATGACACCCATACTATAAATTTGGAGTCTAAAAGATGCACTTGTAGACTATGAGATTTGAGTGGAATCCCATACCCACATACTATCAAAGCATTACAACACAAGAAGATGGATCCCTTAACTGAAATCAACTGGTGGTACAGTAGAGAAGCTTATTTACTCACCTACAAGCATAAGTTTATGCCTGTGAGAGGGCAAAAGTTTTGGAAAATTAATTCTTCACAACATATGGAACCACCTGAAGTTGTGAAGATGGTTGGAAGGCCCAAAGTAAAGAGAAACAGGGAGCCAGATGAGGCAAGGAAGAGAATGGGAGAGTGGAGTATTTCTAGGAGGGGACTTCGAGTTACATGCAACAATTGTGGTAAATATAACCACAATGCAAGGGGGTGTGACAAGATAAATCAATTGTTTAAAGTTTACTTTTCTCTTGTGTGTGCGCATATTATTGATGTTCGAAATTTATTGGTTTGTCAGGAAAACTTGGCTGGAATAGACCAACAGAAGAAGAAAAAGGAAGGTTGCAGTCAAACGGCCAGCCAAAGCTCATTAGTTTATGAAGATCATCTGGTTGCTGCAACTCAACAGTCACATCACTCTATATTTGAGAGCCAGCCTGAAACAAAACCCTCCATGGAATATGGACCAAACGTTGGTGATGAGGAAGACCCTCCTTTGAGGCCAGTGGTTGTGTCTGAGACACAAACAAGATTGGAACCAAGGAAAACAATGCAGGCTGGTAAAAATATTGAATCAAGGAAGATTAAGTTTAGGGGAGATTACACAGGTGCAACAAATCCAACTTCTCTGCCTTTTGAACCAGTCAAATGCACCTGGATGGGAAAGGAGGCAATGACAACAAGCCAGCTGCTAGCTGAAGTGAAAATGAAAAGGACCAAGATGATGGAAAAAAAAGGAAAGGGAGCACCTGCATAATTGAGATGATTTAGTAGTTTATTCATGTTTTTGTTAAGGAAATATGCTAGTCCATTGTGGTTTTTGTAAAGACTAATATCTATAATTTTGGTGTTTATGATATTCGTAGGCTGCTCAATATTCTTTTTTGTGGTTAACCACCTATAGGTTTAGGGTAGTTATAATACTACAAACTTATTAGCTATTTGTAGTTTACCAGTTCAGTTGGTTGTGACAGCTATTATGTATGATGACATTGCTGTTTAAGTCTTGTTTCTTTGCTATCAAATAGTATTCCAGATTATCAAGTGTTTAATTTTTAAGTCTTGTTTATTCTATTTACACATATCTAGTGTTTAATAGTCTGTTTCTGTACATTCCATATTTTTAACTCTTGTTCATTCCAGATTTTTAAGTCTTGTTTTTGTACATTCATGTTGCAGCAGGAAAACGAACAATTAGCCAATTCAAAAAATAAAGATTGACAAACTATTACATTAAACCATAGAGATTTCATTACAACAAATCCATCAACATATATTACACTTTGTTACAGCCAACAACAAAATCCCCTAGATAGATTGACTAACTACTAATCGTTTCTAACTTCATGCTTTACTTCAATAACCATGTAACAACGAGTCGAACCAAGCTGCCACATAAGACACAGATCAAAATCCATTGTTGCGCTACTGTTTTCCTCAAGTTTGCTATAGTTCTAGCATCAATAGCAGCAACAGCTTCATAATCAGCCAATTTCTTCTTTAAAATATTCCTTTCAACTACCTTTTGACTCAATTTGGCTATAGTTTGTGCCTCAATAGCAGCAGTAACATCATAGTCATCCATCTTCTTCTTCAAATTATTTCTTTCAACTACAACAACATTCAATTTATTTTTAAGACTGCTAATTAAAATTTTTACTCTCGGAGGTAATTCATCATCCTCCCATTCAAAATAGCCACATGATTTCTTCTGTAAAAAATAAAATAAAAATAATTAACATAAAAAACCATGACAAGATAAACAAACTGCTGAGAAATTAATCAAAGAAACCAACTTACATCAGGTTTTGAGTACTTAAAATGTCACGACACAAAATCAACCGTCGTGATGGCGCCTATCGTGGAACTAGGCCAACCTCAACTCAACAACCCAACACCAACAACAATAAGTTTGAAAACGTTCACGGAAGCATTTAACATTAAAAAAAAAACTGTTTAAAACATATGAAAATCCCAAAGTGATACAATCCAGCCCGAAACCAGGGTGTCACTGAGTACATGAGCGTCTGGATCAGAAATACAGTCTACTACAGTATCTAGAGATATAAACTAAAAGTACGACAAAGTTAAAGAAGGAGAGTCAAGGCCCGCGAATGCAGTGTAGCTACCTTGATGGCCTCTAAAAGTCTAGGATCCTCAATCAGAAATCGCCGCTAGGACCAGTATCTCCTGGATCTGCACACGAGGTGCATGTGGTAACATGAGTACACCAACTCAGTAAATAACAAGTCCAAACATTGAACTGAAAAGTAGTGACAAACTCAACCTCAACAGGTATAACAAAAATAAGTGTGCATAAACGTAGGCATGCTTTCAAGTCAAATATACAGCTCAACAGTAAAGGAAGTACATATCTGAACAGTGTAAGGTATATAACTCGGCTATCTTTACATGCCAATGTACATACTGTATGAAATGCACCATGTTCTCCACTCTCAAGTATTCAACCACTCGGTACTGTATATGGCCATCCAGCCCAGGGAAATCCATCCTGGAACATATGCAACACTGACTATAAGTCACCAGTACTGAGGAAAAAGGGCAATCGAACCCTGTGGAGAAATCCATCTCCATGTATCAAGTATTTCGGACAAATCCATGTCCAGGGAAATCCATCCCTCAATAATATTATCTGCGCTCACTGGGGGTGTGTTACAAACTCCAGAGAGGCTCCTACATCCCAAGCGCTATCATAATCATCAATCTAACTACTGCGGCATGTAGCCCGATCCCATAACTGTCAGTCATAATCAGGCACTCGGCCTCACTCAGTTATCAACCTCTCCAGTCTCACCACTGACTCACAATGTCCTGAAAACAACCCGAAACAATGATATAATGAATCAATAATAACTGAGACCGAGATATGATATAAAAATGCATGATCATGACTGAGTATGAAATAGTAAATGAAAACTAGTAAGATGACAGCAAGAAACTACGGCTAAGGGTCCAAACAATACCGACACAAAGCCTAAACATGATATCTAGCATGATTTACAACTCAACTACTTTAACATATGATGAAAACATGGATATCAACAGGATAAAGTCACTAAACGGTGCCATGGAATCATCCAGGTCCCAATTCTCATGGTGCACGCCCGCACGTCCGTCACTTGATATGCGCGTCACCTCAGTACCAATCACATAACACATAACTTAGGGTTTCGAACCCTCAGAACCAAGTTTGAAAGCGTTACTTATCTCCAACCAAGAAAAATCCTACTCTGCGATGCCTTTGCCTCTCAAATCGGCCTCCAAACATCCCGAATATAGCCACAAGCAATACAATACGATTATTACAGGCTCAAGGGTCAATTCTACAAGAAATCTATCATATTATAGTCAAAATCCGAAATTCACTCAAACCCGGTCCCCGGGCCCACGTCTTGAAATCCGACAAAAGTCATAAAACCCGAAAGCCATTCACTCACGAGTCTAACCATACTAAATTCATCAAAATCCGACCTTATTTGGTCTCTCAAATCCCCAAATTACTCTCTCCAAAATCCCAAGCCCTAACCCCCAATTTTCACTTCAAAACCCCACTAATTAGGTGAGAAATCAACGGGAAAACACCATAGCTAAGGATAATTAGGCTCAAGGAACTTACCTCAATGATAACCCTCGAATTTCCTTCCCAAAATCACTCCAAAAGCTCCAAATTCCGTGTTCCAAATGGTGAAAAATGAGGAAAAATCTTGAAGTCCCCATTTTATACTTTTTGCCCAGCAAAACCGCACATGCAGTCTCTTTTTCCGCTTCTGTGATGCCGCACCTGCGAAATTTCCATTGCAGGTGCGGAACTCACTTAAGAGCCCAGGTTCCGCATCTGCGGCCAATTCTCTTGCCTGGGGAAGCGCACATGCGCATCTCCCTCCGCTTCTGCGAAGCCTGCCTAAATCCTCCTTTCCGCATCTGCGCCCCAGGTTCTTGCCCCTGCGGGCTGGCAGATGGGATAGCTTTCTCGCACCTACGGTTCCAGCCCACCTTAGCCTTGCCTACACCTGCGACTTCTCCAAGAGCTTCTGCGCCCTTGCACCTACGGCACCCCCTCCGCAGGTGCGAAAATACCAGTAGCAGCAGCTTCAGCTACATTTTACCAACTTCAAAAAATCTGTTAACCACCCGGAATCACCCCCGAGCCCCTAAGGACCTCAACCAACCATACCAATAAGTCATATATCAATATACAAACTTAGTCGAGCCTTCAAATCACTCAAAACAACATCAAAACACCAAACTGCCCTCGGATTCAAGGCTAACAACTTCTAAACTTTCGAATTCCACAAATGAAGCCGAAACGTACTAAACCACGTCCGAATGACCTCAAATTGTACACACACGTCACAAATGACACCACGAACCTACTCCAACTTTCGGAAATCCATTCCGACCCCGATATCAAATTTTCCACTACCGACCGAAATCGCCAAATTTCCAACTTTCGCTAATCCGAGCCTAATTCCACTACAGACCTCTATATCACATTCCGGATGTGCTCTTAAGTCCAAAATCACCTAACAAAGCTAATGGAATCATCAGAATTAAATTCTGAGATCATTTACACATAAGTCAATATCCAGTTGACTTATCTAACTTAAGCTCCTAAATAAGAGACTAAGTGTCTAAATTCACTCCGAAACCACTCTGGACCCAAACTAACTAATCCAGTATATCATAACATAGTTGAAAAGAACAAAAGGAAACAGAAATGGGGAAAACAGAGCTATAACTTTCGAAACTACCGACCGGGTCGTTGCATCCTCCCATTCTTAAATAATTGTTTGTCCTCGAACGGTCTAGAAACATACGTGGAGTTTCAAATAGGTGTGGATATCTGCTTCGCATCTGCCGCTCGGTCTCCCAGGTAGCCGTCTCCACAGGCGGACCTCCAAGCATGCCGATCCAAAATGACCGTCCCACTGCACCTTCACCGAAGCTATGTCCTTTAACTTCAACTTCCTAACGTGCCGATCCAAAATGACCACCGACTCCACATCATAAGTCATATCACCCTCCAACTGAACCGTGCTGAAGTCTAAAACATGGGACGGATCGCCAACATACTTCTGGAGTATGGAAACATGAAACACTGTATGCACACTCGACATGCTGGGTGGCAAGGAAAGCTTATAAGCCACCTCCCCTATCCTCTGAAGCACCTCAAAAGGCCCAATGAACCGGGGGCTCAACTTGCCCCTCTTCCCAAAACTCATAACACCCTTCATGGATGATACCTTTAGAAAAACCTTCTCCCCAACCATAAACGACACATCATGGACCTTCCTGTCCGCGTAGCTCTTCTGCCTAGACTGCGCTATGTGAAGCCGCTCCTGAATCAATTTCACCTTATCTAATGCATCCTGGACCATATCTGTACCCAAGAGCCTAGCCTCACCCGGCTCAAACAATCCTACCGGAGACCTACACCTCCTCCCATATAAAGCCTCGTACGGAGCCATCTGAATACTCGACTGTTAATTGTTGTTATATGCAAACTCCGCGAGTGGCAAGAACTGGTCCCATGGACCCTCAAAGTCAATGACACAAGCGCGCAACATGTCCCCCAATATCTGAATAGTGCGCTTGGACTGCCCGTCCGTATGAGGGTGAAAAGTTGTGCTCAACTCCACTTGAGTACATAACTCTCGCTACACAGCCCTCCAAAACTGCGATGTAAACTGAGTGCCCCTATCTGAAACGATGGAAATTGGGACACCATGCAGGCGAACAATCTCCCGGATGTAAATCTCCGCCAACCGCTCTGAAGAGTAAGTAGTACCAACTGGAATGAAGTGCGCAGACTTGGTTAGTCGATCTATGACAACCCAAATAGCATCGAACTTCCTCAAAGTCTGTGGGAGCCTAACTACGAAATCCATTGTGATCCGCTCCCACTTCCCCTCTGGGATCTCTAACCTCTAAAGCAAGCTACCCGGTCTCTAATGTTCATACTTAACCTGCTGACAGTTGAGACACCGAGCTACAAACCCAACTATATCCTTCTATATTCGCCTTCACCAATAGTGCTGTCTCTAATCCTGGTACATCTTCGCAACACCCGGATGGATGGAATACCGTGAGCTGTGGGCCTCCTCAAGAAGCAACTCCTGAAGCCCATCCACACTAGGTACACATGTCTGGCCCTTCATCCTCAACACGCCATCATCACTAATAGTCACATCTCTGGCATCACCTCGCTGAACCCTGCCCTGATGGACAAGCAGGTGGGGGTCATTATACCGACGCTCCCTGATACAGTCATAAAGAGAATACCTGGAGACTATACAAGCCAATACCCCACTCGGCTCCGAAATATCCAATATGACAAGATGGCCCGCCAAGGCCTGAACATCCAACGCCAAAGGTCTCTCTGTTGCTGGGGGATATGCTAAACTCCCCAAACTCTCTGCCCGGCGACTCAAAGCATCGGCCACAACATTGGCCTTCCCCGGATGATACAAAATAGTGATATCGTAGTCCTTAAGAAGTTTTAACCATCTCCGCTGACGCAAGTTAAGATCCTTCTGCTTAAACAGATGCTGCAAACTCCGGTGATCAGTATAGATCTCACAATGAACCCCATACAAATAATGACACCAAATCTTCAAGGCGTGAGCAATGGCTGCTAACTCAAGATCATGGACAGGATAGTTCTTCTCATGGGACTTCAACTGGCGCGAGGCATAGGCAATCACCTTACCCTCCTGCATCAAAATACAACCAATGGCTATCCTCGAGGCATCATAATACACGGTGTAAGAACCTGAAGCTGATGGCAGAATTAACACTGGAGCTGTGGTCAAAGCAGTCTTGAGCTTCTGAAAGCTCTCCTCACACTCATCCGACCACCTGAATGGAGCACCCTTTTGGGTCAATTTGGTCAAGGGTGATGCAATAGATGAGAAACCCTGAACGAACCGACAGTAATAACCAGCCAAACAAAGAAAGCTCCGAATCTCTGTAGCTGAGGACGGTCTAGGCCAACTCTAAACCGCCTCTATCTTCTTCGGATCAACCTGAATACCCTCACTGGACACCACGTGCCCTAAGAATGCTACTGAACTAAGCCAGAACTCACACTTGGAGAACTTTGCATAAAGCTTCTCCTCCCTCAGATGATAGGCATGCTCCTCCTAGCTACGAGAGTGCACCAGGATATCATCAATAAATACAATAATGAATGAGTCCAAATAAGGCTGGAATACACTGTTCATCAAATGCATGAATGCTGCTGGGGCATTGGTTAGCACCAAAAGACATCACCAAGAACTCATAATGGCCATATCAGGTCCTGAAAGCCGTCTTAAGAATGTCCAAATCCCGAATCTTCAGCTTGTGATAACTGGACCTCAAATCAATCTTGGAGAACACTGTCGCTCCCTAAAGCTGGTCAAATAAATCATCAATACGAGGCAAAGGATACTTGTTCTTGACTGTGACCTTGTTCAACTGCTTGTAATCAATACACATCCTCATGGAACCATCGTTCTTCTTTATAAATAAAACCGGTCCACCCCAAGGTGACACACTAGGCCGAATAAACCGCTTATCAAGGAGTTTCTGAAGCTGTCCTTTCAACTCCTTCAACTCCGTCGGTGCCATACGATACCGTAGGATAGAAATGGGCTGAGTGCCCCGCATCAAATCAATACCAAAGTCAATATCCCTGTCAGGCGGCATGCCCGACAGTTCTGCAAGAAACACATCCGGAAAATCATGTACCACCAGAACAGAATTAATGGTAGGGGTCTCTGCACTAACATCCCTCACAAAAGCCAAATAGGATAGACAACCCTTCTCAACCATACGCTGAGCCATCAAATATGAAATCACCCTACTTGGTACATAGTCTATAGAATCGCTCCACTCAACCCTTGGCAACCCCGGCATTGCTAACGTCAAGGTCTTAGCATGACAATCTAGAACAACATGATATGGAGATAACCAATCCATACACAATATCACATCAAAGTCAACCATACTGAGCAGCAAAAGGCCCACTCGGGTCTCCAGACCCCCAATAGTCACTATACATGACCGATATACACGGTCCACGATAATAGTATCGCCACGGGAGTAGATACATGAACAGAAAAGACTAAAGACTCATGGGGCATATCCAAAAAATGAGCGAAGTACGAGGAAACATATGAATAAGTGGACCCAAGGTCAAATAATACCGAGGCATCTCGGTGGAAAACCGAAACAATACCTGTAATCACAGCATCTGAAGAAATGACATCTGGTATGGCTAGTAGGCCCTAGAAACGGGCCTGGCCGCCCCCTAATCGGCCTCTCTCTCTCGGGTGGCCCCTAGCTGACTGAGCTCCACCCCTAGCTGGCTGGGCGGGTGGTGGAGGAACTAGTGCTGAAGTCGAAGGCTGACTCCCATGCTGAGATGAACCTCCCGTCAGGCGGGGACAAAACCTCTTGATATGCCCCAAATCCCCACACTCAAAGCAACCTCTACCGGCCACTGGGGACTGAAAGGAACCCTGAACACTGGAATAACTGCTAGAAGGTCCTAACACAGATGAACCCTGAGGTGATGGTGCATACAATGAACATTGAGCTGGTAGCGCATCGAATGATGTCTGGCCTTGCTGATAACCATGGGGCCCATGGCCGGATGATGCACCCTGCTGCACTGGGTGAGCCGTATGAGCATGCCTGAAAGGATGACCTCTAGTGTGCTGTAACTGGCCCCCAAAAGGAGCACCCCTAAATCCTCCTTGTCCACGAGGCCTCTTGGCCTCCCTCTCAACCCTCTCTTGACTACGAACCATCTCAATCTGACGAGCGATGTCGACAACCTCATCAAAAGTAGCACCAGACACTCGCTCTTTAGTCATAAGCAATCGCAGCTGATAAGTGAGCCTCATGATCCTCTCCCTGTCTATAGGAACCAACCAGATAGCATGACGGGCCAACTCCGAGAATTGCATCTCATACTGCATCACAGACATATCACCCTAATGAAGCTGCTCAAACTGCTTGCACAGCCCCTCTCTGCGTGAATGAGGCACGATCTTCTCCAAAAAGATCACGGAAAACTGCTACCAAGTAAGGGGTGCTGCGCCAACAGGCCTACGCCTCTCGTAAGTCTCCCACCATCTAAGTGCAGCCCCAAAAAACTGAAAGGTAGTGAATAAAACCCCACAAGTCTCCATAAAACCAGTTGTACGGAGTATCCTCTGACACCTATCTAAGAAGTCCTGGGCATCCTCTCTCTCTGTGCCACTGAAAGGTGGAGGCTGGAGTCTCCCAAACCTCTCCAATCTACGCTGATCATCCTCAGGCATAGTAGGAACCATATAATCCTGAGCAGCTGTAACCGGCTGGGCTGGTGGTGCCTCTGGTGTCTGGAATCGCTGAGCAACCTGCTCGGGTTTGCGAGCGGCGGCAGTCTGAGTGCCTCCCCCAGCCTGAGAAGTGTCTGCGGACGTCAAGATAGAGACCGCCTGAGCAAGGCCGGTACACGCTGTCAGAATCTGAGCTAGGGCCTCCTGGAGGCCTGGAATCACAATAGGCACATGTGGTGCCTGAGATGGTGCATCAGCAACTGGAATCTAGTCCTGATCTGGGACAATTGGTGGATCTACAGGTACTGCCCCAACTGTTGTGCGGGCTGCACCTCTGCCGCTACCACGGCTTCGACTGCGGCCCTGGCTGGTGGTACTGGTGGCTGTTCCTCCTGACCGGTAGTGCGAGACCTCACAATCTCTGAGAGAATGAAACATTAGGTGTTTAGTTACCAGAATCGACAGATTCGCATGACAAGAATTCAAGAATGTAGAATTTTCCTAATGGTTCTGCAGCCTCTCGAATATAGGTACAGACGTCTCTGTACCAATCCTCAAAATTCTACTAAACCCGCTCATGACTCGTGAGACCTATGTAACCTAGGCTCTGATACCAACTTGTCACGACCCAAAATTAACCATCATGATGGCTCCTATAGTGGAACTAGGCCAGCCTCAACTCAACAACCCAACACCAACAACAATAAGTTTGAAAACGTTCACGGAAGCATTTAACATTAAAGGAAAAAAAACTATTTAAAACATACGTAAATCCCAAAGTGATACAATCCAGCCCAAAACTAGGGTGTCACTGAGTACATGATCGTCTAGATCAGAGATACAGTCTAATACAGTATCTAGAGATATAAACTGAAAGTACGACAAAGATAAAGAAGGAAAGTCAAGGCCCGTGAACGCAGTACATCTACCTTGATGGCCTCCAAAAGACTAGGATCCTCAATCAGCAACCGCTACTATGACCAGTATCGCCTGGACCTGTACATGAGGTGCAGAGAGTAATGTGAGTACACTAACTCAGTAAGTAACAAGTCCAAACTTTGGACTGAAAAGTAGTGACGAACTCAATCTCAACAAGCATAACAAAAATAAGTGTGCAGAAACGTAGGCATGCTTTCAAGTCAAATATATAGCTCAACAGTAAAGGAAGTATATATCTGAACAGTGTAAGGTATACAACTCGTCTATCTCTACATGCCAATGCATAGACTGTATGAAATATACCATGTGTTCCACTTTTAAGTATTCAACCACTCGGTACTGTATATGCAACACTGACTATAAGTCACCAGTACCGAGGAAAAAGGGCAATCAAACCCTATAGAGAAGTCCATCTCCAGGTACAAGTACTTCGGATAAATCCATGTCCAGGGAAATCCATCCCTCAATAATATCATCTGCGCTCACTGGGGGTGTGTTACAGACTCCGGAGGGGCTCCTACAGCCCAAGCGCTATCATAATCATCAATACAACCGCTGCAGCGTGCAGCCCGATCCCATAACTGTCACTCATAACCTGGCACTCGGCCTCACTCAGTCATCAACCTCTCCAGTCTCACCACGGGCTCACAATATCATGAAAACAACCTGGAACAATGATATGATGAATCAATAATAACTGAGGCCGTGATATGATATAAAAATGCATGATCATGACTGAGTATGAAATAGTAAATGAAAACAAGTGAGATGACATCAAGAAACGATCGCTAAGGGTCCAAACAATACCGACACAAAGCCTAAACATGATATCTAGCATGAAAACATGGATATCAACAGGATAGAGTCATGAAACGGTGCCATGGAATCACCCAGGTCCCAATTCTCACGGTGCATGCCCGCACGTCTATCACTTGACATGCGCGTCACCTCAATACCAATCACATAACACATAACTTGGGGGTTCGAACCCTCATAACCAAGTTTGAAAGCGTTACTTATCTCCAACCAAGCAAAATCCTACTCCGCGACGCCTTTGCCTCTCAAATCGACCTCCAAACATCCCGAATCTAGCCATAAGTAATACAATACGATCAATATAGGTTAAAGGGGTCAATTCCACAAGAAATCTATCAAATTAGAGTCAAAATCCGAAATTCACTCAAACCCGGCCCCCAGGCCCACGTCTCGAAATCTGACAAAAGTCACAAAACCCGAAAGCCCATTCATTCCCAAGTCTACCCATACTAAATTCATCAAAATCCGACCTTATTTGATCCCTCAAATCCCCAAATTACTCTCTCCAAAATCCCAAGCCCTAACCCCAATTTTCACTTCAAAACCCCACTAATTTGGTGAGAAATCAACGGAAAAATACCATAGCTAAGGATAATTAGGCACAAGGAACTTACCTCAGTGATAACCCTCGAATTTCCTTCCAAAAATCACTCCAAAAGCTCCAAAGTCCGTGTTCCAAATGGTGAAAAATGAGGAAAAATCTCGAAGTCCCTATTTTATACTTTCTGCCCAGTAAAACCGCACATGCGGTCTCTTTTTCCGCTTCTGCGATGCCGCACATGCGGAATTTCTATCGTAGGTGCAAAACTCACTTAAGAGCCTAGGTTCTGCATCTGCAGCCAAATCTCGCGCTTGCGGAAGCACACTTGCGCATCTCCCTCCGCTTCTGCGAAGCCTGCCAAAATCCTCCTTTCTGCATCTGCCCCCAGGTCTCGCACCTGTGGGCTCGCAGATGCGACAACCTTCTCGCACCTGCTGTTCCAGCCCACCTTAGCCTTGCTCGCACCTATGAATTCTCCAAGCACTTCTACTCCCTCGCACCTGCGGCTCCCCCTTCGCATGTGCGAAAATACCAGTAGCAGCAGCTTCAGCTGCATTTTTCTAACTTCAAACAATCCGTTAACCACCCGGAATCACCCCGAGCCCTCGGGACCTTAACCAACCATACCAATAAGTCATATATCAATATTCAAACTTAGTCGAGCCTTCGAATCACTCAAAATAACATCAAAATACCAAACTACCCTCAGATTCAAGCCTAAGAACTTCTAAACTTCCGAATTTCACAAACGACGCCGAAACCTACCAAACCATGTCCGAATGACCTCACATTTTACACACACGTCACAAATGATACCACGATCCCACTCCAACTTTTGGAAATCTATTCCGACCCTGATATCAAAGTTTTCACTGCCGACCGAAATCGCCA
This sequence comes from Nicotiana tabacum, assembly GCF_000715075.1. Taxonomy (NCBI): domain Eukaryota; kingdom Viridiplantae; phylum Streptophyta; class Magnoliopsida; order Solanales; family Solanaceae; genus Nicotiana; species Nicotiana tabacum. Next base: position 96,731,459 of record NC_134093.1, read on the forward strand.
AGTTTTCAACTTTCGCCAATTCAAACTTAATTCCACTACGAACCTCCAAATCATATTCCGGACGCGCTCCTAAGTCCAAAATTACCTAACAAAGATAATTGAATCATCATAATTAAATTTCGAGATCGTTTACATATAAGTCAATATTCGGTTGACTTATCTAACTTAAGCTCCTAAATAAGAGACTAAGTGTCTCAATCCACTCCGAAACCACTCCGGACCCGAACCAACTAATACGGTATATCATAACATAGCAGAAAAGCACAAAAGAAAATAGAAATGGGGAAAACGGGGCTATAACTCTCGAAACGACCGACCGGGTCGTTACATAAAAAAATGCCTACCGGCATTATCAGGAGTATAAGCAAAATGGACTGCAACAAGACCGCAGTAACACCTCCTTTTCGACCCAAAAGAACCAGTAGAACAATCAGACATATTTAATCTCACTTAGAATTGAAGAAGAAGCAGAATTTTTACAACCATTTAGAAGGATGGTTGCCGATTTTAGAACCCTAGAAGAAAAAATTGGGTGAAATGGAATGATTTTGATCGAGTTAAAGAAAGGGGTTTTGTTAAAAGGGTTGGGGAGGGTGGGTAAATAAGTGAGTGGGAGGGCTGGTAAAAAAATATTAAAAGGGGGTGGTTTAATGTACCACGTGTCAAGCTGTGAAATTTTAAGAAAAAGAAATTGGTCTTTAAAAGAGACGTTAGTGCTAAAGGGTGGTAATAGGTTGGGCATTTAACGGCAAGGGGACTTATATGCTAATTTGCAAACGGAGGTTACAGATGAGCCATTTCGAAGATCATAAGGTATTGTCGAGCCTTTTCCAAAAAAGAAATGCTGCCAGCTATGATATATTTAATAATGCAAAAACAACTTCTACTTTTACTATCTATGTGCGTATTTTGACACGACTGATTATTGTTTGATTTTAGCACATTACCAAACTAGTGAATTAGTCGCCTTCGCGCGATCAATAAAAGCTTTAATAAATTTAGAAAGTGATTAAATGTGTTAATTGTAGTACTTGAATCCCAATGCATATTTTGGGATGTAGAAACAAAAATCATTTGCATTAGGTATTTTGATTCTCCTTTCATAATTTAAAAATCACTCCATCCGGTTCGAAATAAATATCTTATTAACTTTTGAAATTTTAGAAAACAAAGTTTCATATTATCTTTTATTAACATTTTTACCGTTTTCTTTTGTACATGTTTCTTCCTATTTAATGTATCTTTCATTTCACCAATAAATTTGAGATGCCAATAGCAAACTTGACATCACCCATGATATCTATTTGAGATGTTAAACTTGAGATGTTAACTAATATCTACTGGATAATAAACTTGAGATGCTAACTAATATCTACTTTCATGATAAGTTATAATAGCAAAAATTCATAACGCGCGAGAAATGAAACCAAAAATTAAGTAGAGATGGAGAAGTAAATGATTTAGTGCTGAACTGAGTACAAATATCATATTCTTGCTTGTCATAAATATTAGCTTGATGATATAGAAGAATATACATATAAACCAAATGGAAAGAAATCTTGCAATACTCAAAGCAATTAGCCAACAAATATTTTCTTGAGTTGTTGCATTCAACTCCATTAATATCTTCCTCATATTTGGAATGGGATATGTAGCATGATGAGATATTGAGTCTCCCATTCCACATCTTGAAGAGAAATTCAAATTAGGGAAAAAATACTACTCCATAATAAGCCCAAAAACACTAAAGAAATTAAGAAAAAGTCGAAACTCGCCACGAAATGAAGGCCACCATGAGAGCCCAGTTTGTTATAACAAAGATCATGAACCAACGCTATTTTCTATGCATACATAAATGTTATATGCATGTATAAAAGTTTTAATAGACTTGTATTTGATAGTTTTAAGAAGAGAAACATAGATGAAAAATCCAAGCACAAAACACATTCTAAAATACAGTTAACTCCCAAGTCAAGGCTTCGGACTTGTAGGAATCACTATTCTTACACACATGAAAGGAAGGGCTTACAAGGGCGGAAAGATTATCAGAAAAATTAATCAGAGTGATCGAGAAAACTGAAACTCTGAATAGCTTCTCAAAATGTGTAGAGATTACTTTACACTTCTGGAGTTCTTTATTCTGATTGTTTGAAGTTAAAGTTATTGAACAATCAAGCTGAAGATCGTTTGACTTTTAAATGATAGAATGAAAAGAAGATGGTGTAACTTGCACAAATTGTATTAACACTAAATAACAATTTCAATGTGAATACTTTTACACGCAGGATTGTGCTAACGCATGTAAGAATATTAATAAATATATAAGTACAGCCATTTGAACGATAACGAAAGTAAAAGATCAAAACTTCTTTAAGAACAAATCAGAAATAAGAATTGCTTCTTTGATGAAACTCACACACGCACACAAATGAATTAGGAAGAGGAAATTGAGCTCACAAATTCTTCTTTCATTCAGCAAAGAGAAGAATGAAATTACGCATCTGTTCTATACACTACACTGTATATATACATATATCTAACCTCTAACTAACATCTGACAACTAACACACGTGTAGGTAGTTACTAACTTCTAATACTTACAGATACACCCACTAACTTAAGTAAATTAATTAACTGCCCTGGGCTCATATCACCAGTCTCATTACTCCCCCTCAAGCTGGAGGGTGCAAAGATATTAAGCAGCCCCGGCTTGGAAACCAAGTATTCATGTTGTGGTTTGCCAAGTCCTTTTGTTTGACTATCTGCCTGTTGCACTCTCGATTGCATATGTCTTGGTGCTACACTCCCATTCTGAACCGTTTCTCTTATGAAGTGGAAGTCGATTTCTATATGCTTTGTTCTCTCGTGGTAAACTGGATTCTCAGCAATCTGAATTGATGACTTGCTATTACATAGCAGTGTCACAGGAAAATTCAATTGGACACCAAGTTGTGAGTACAGTCTGATTAGCCAAATAACCTTCAGCAGTATCAGGTTCACCATTCTGAGAAGCAATTGGCATAGTGACATCTTCATCATGTGGTCATTGACTATGAACAAGCAAGGCGGTTCTGGAAACACCTGTAGATTTAAAGGGAAAAACATTCTCTCTAAAGGTAACATTTCTGCTAACAAAGAAAGTTTTGTTAGTAAGAAAAAATAATAGGAACCCCTTCTGAACTGTTGAATACCCCATATCATGGCACATGCCAGTGCTCTGTGTTGAAATTTATCTCCTACAACTGATGGAACAATATAATATAGACATCTTGGAACTCTTATGTGATCCATTGAGGGTCTTCTTTTGTGAAACACCACAAAATGTAGCTTTCCTGTTCTTTTGTGAAACACCACAAAATGTAGCTTTCCTGCAAGCACTGGGGTTGGCATCTTGTTACTTAAGTAGGCTGCCATCAATACACACTTACCCCAAAATTTAAGAGGGATATGTCCCTGAAACCTTACTGCTCTAGCCACTTCCAGTAAATGCCTGTGTTTTCTTTTTACTGTGCCATTCTGTTGTGGTGTATATGGACATGATCTTTGATGTATGATCCCAAGACTATTAAATAAGCTAGCACATTCAGAATTGATGAGTTCTGTTCCATTGTTAGTTCTTATCATCACTACCTTATTTTTGAATTGATTATGTGCCATTAACAGAAAGTCTTTGATTACTACTATCACATCTGACTTTAGTTTCAATAGGTAAATCCAAGTCATTCTTGAGTGATTATCAACTATTGTTAAGAAGTATTTATTACCATCATAGGTAGGTACTCTAAATGGTCTCCAAACATTCATATGTAGTAATTCAAACACTCTTTCTGCTCTAGTGTTACTAGTAGAAATGGTAACTTTGCTTGTTTTGCCAAAGGGCATACATCACAGTTATTTATTATATTTTTACATTCTTCTTCACTAATGTGCAGTAGTTGTTTCATGACTGTTGCAGAGGGATGTCTTATCCTCTTATGCCAAACCTGCAATGTGTTCCGGTCCAATCTAGCAATCAGTGAGTGTGTGTGCTTATTTTTTGGTATGTTATTAGGATCTGCAGTAGTTGGCAGGTAAAGTCCATCAGCTTCTCTATCAATCCTCTTCACTTTCCTAGTGTAGAGGTCCTGGAACACACAAAAGCCAGGAAAGAAAGCAAACATATATTTAAGTCCCCTGTCAATTTAGAGACTGACAACAGGTTGTACTTGAAATCAAGGATATACAACACATTTTTCACTTCCTGATTTTCTCCTGTTCTGCAACTTCCAATGTGTGATACTGCTACATTGGTTCCATTAGGCAAATTTACTATTTTGCTATTGTTTTTTATCACTTCCATTGTATATGATAATATGCTATAAATGGAGGTCATATGATTTGTTGCTCCAGTGTCTATAATCCAACTATGAGACTTAGCTGCATGATTTACCAAGCAAGCACTGCAACAGGACATACCTGCCATGTTGGCTGAGGTGTCTGGCACTCCTTCTTTATTCAGCATCTTCAAGATTTGGTTGAATTGTTCCTGAGTAAACAATGGTGTTATGCCAAAGTCTAATGATGTAGTGGCCCTATAATTGAATTGATCTGCATTCATGTTTCCCTGGTGCTGTGGTTGAGTATCTTCAACTGATGCAGAATTAGCAGAGTTGAATCCCCCTTTCTTTTTAGGCTTCAAGTCTGTTGGATAGCCAATAATTTTGTAGTAGTTTTCTCGAGTGTGCCCTTTAATTTTGCAAAAATCACAGTATAGATTATAGCCTTTCTTAGGTCTATATGGAGCACCAACTCTAGTTGTCATTAAGGCAGTTGGATCACGTCCCCCAGTCATGTCTGGGTGATTTGTCATGGCTCTTTGACTCTCATGCTCCATTAACATTGAATAAGCTTTGTTCACAGAAGGAGCTGGTACCATCATCAATATCTGACTGCGAGCTTGTTCATATGACTCGTTCAAGCCCACTAGGAATTGCAATAGCTTCAATCTCTCCATAAATGCAATTGACTCATTCGATTTTGCACAATCGTAGCCCGGTGCTGTCACGACCCCAGTTTTCCTCCGTAGGATGTCGTAATGACACATAATTTATAAAACTAGGTAAGCCTAACACTTACTGAATTAATAGAAGAAATCAACCATCAAACGAAGAATATGAGATAATAATCTTATACACAATTTCAATTCCTACAACTGGTAGTATAAGTCATAAGCTCTACTTAGTTTGCTACAAAAACCTCTAAATACAACTGTTTCGAAATAGAGATAAGCAGTGCAAGTACAATAACAGAAGGTGACTCTGAGGCCTGTGAACGCAACAACAGATTTACCTTGAGTCTCCACAGCAAGATCCGTACAGTTAGCTAGCGATCGACTGACTCTGAGTTACTTGGATCTACACAAAAATGTGCAGAAGTGTAGTATGATGACACCATAGCGGTACCAGTAAGTATCAAGACTAACCTCAGTGGAGTAGTGACGAGGGATAGTCAAGACACCTACTGGACTAGATAACCTAAACAAGTATAGGTATAAAACTAATAGAGTATGATATCTCTACAGAACTACGCATAATGACAACAATAATACGGTGCTTGCAATAGGAAATAGAAGCAAATATTTGTAGCGGGACACCATAAGTAATAACCCAGTAGAGTAAGTTGAACACAATTTAAATTGGGTGAAAAACAAATAAAGGAAAGACAAGTAGCAACTTGATAAGAATAACCGATTTCGCACCAGGTTTATTCAATAATCCCCATGAGGTACCAAAGCTCAAAACTCACACAATTCACGGGTCCCAATTCATGAACCATAATCACTTGGCATCTTGTGCCCTCATTACAACTGATAACTGCACGGACGACTCACATGCCAATAGAACAAATCCCACATATAAGACAAGTAGACGGAGTACGTACAAATTATCGGTAGCATCAGTGTTCATCTTCTTAATCCGATAGGGTGATAAAGTACGTGTATACTTGTGCAAGTGTTCTATCACAGTTCGGGCCAACGAATAAGAGTAGAGAAAATGAACGGTACATAAGGAATGATCCCCACAATTTGCACCAAGTAAAACTCACATAGGTTAGGCATGCCACTACACAAATATCATCAACAAAAATGCCCTCAGGCCATCACAAATCATCAAAAATCAATCCCCGACATAGACCACATTGTCTCACCACGTGCAGAATAATAAAGTAAATGCCCGCCTTGTCTCGCCGCACGTGCATAATAATATTCCCACCTTGTCTCGCCACATACGCAAATTCACATATATAGACCGCCTTGTCACGCCGCATGTGCCAATATCAATAGTAATAATGGCATGGCCGAAACCTCGTGTAAACACCTGAACAAAACCTCCCAACAATATCACGTGCCAAAAATAAAACATCACAATAGAATGACTTTCACAACATGTGCCCATATTCCACAACATTTCATCTAAACAGTGTCAATACCACAACCGCACATAGCCCTAGGCCTAACAAACTGAGTACAACAGCAACAATAATAACAATAGAGCGAGAATAGGACAAGTAAATCAACTCAATAGCTTTGGATCAAAAAGAAGCAGTAGAACGAGCTCACAAAGAATAATCACAATAGGGAATACTAGTCTCAAGAAGAATGGCTCAACAAAGGAGAAATAATATGTAACAAATGATTCCAAATAAGGATGAGGCAACTACGATAAAGGATAACTAAACTTCATTTAGAGTTGAGCAATTACAAAGAGATGCAACAAATTCAATTAAGGATAAGTAACGGAAAAGATAATCATAACCTCAAATAAGGATAGACAATACAAAAGGGATAATAATAATTTCAATTAAGGATAAGCGAAAAAGATAGCATGGCAATCGAATGGGCCACAACTTTAGTTAAGGCACACAAGAGTCAAATAGGCAATAAGGGTTAAACATAAAGTAATTAATTCTAATTAAGACACGTAGAGGTAAAACTATTAAATGGGAAACTTAACATAACAAAACAACTTCATATCTAATGAACATAAGAACCTAAGGGCCCTAAAAGGTCAACTTTCCACAAATAAGTCCGAGCACGTACTTGTCACCTCGCGTATACGGACTTCACATGACGCAATTAGAACCAAGGACTCCAATCCTAAGGGGTAGTTCCCTCACACAAAGTTAGGCAAGATACTTACCTCAATGGAGCAAGACCAATACTCTAAAATGGCCCTCTCAAGTGAAACAACCTCCGGATGGCTCAAATCTAGCCAAAATAACTTCAATTCATAAATAAAACTCATAAAAAATATTTTCGGATAATAAAGCTTCGATCTTTAATTAAAACTAAAAAGTCAACTCAAAAGTCAACCCCCCAGGCCCGCACCTCAGAACCTGATAAAATTTACAAAACCCGAATACTCATTCCGATACGAGTTCAACCATACCAAAATTATCAATTTCCGATGTCAATTCTACCTTTAAATCATCATTTTATATTTTGAAAGTTTTCTACAATTTTTTCCCAAATTTCCATCTTAATTCACTAGTTGAATGATGAAAATAGCAATGGGTTCATGAAATATAACAAGATTCGGATAGAGAACACTTACCCCAATGAGTTTCTTGAAATACCCACGAAATATCTCCCAACACCGAGGTGTAGAACTCAAAATATGTTAAAAATATTAAACCCTCAACATATATGCGATTCTCCCCAGGCTTTTCGCATTTGCGAACAGGAAAGTCGCATCTATGGCTTCGCTTTTGTGAGAAAAAGCACCGCACCTGAGGTCTTCACTTGAAAGCCCAGAACTCGCACATGTGTTCCAATAATCGCATCTGCGATTCTGCAGAAGCGTGACAAACACCACAGAAGCGGACGACCACTGGGAACACATATCGTGCATCTGCGATCAACCTTCCGCAGATGCGCTCTTGCACCTACGCTCCTCTCTCCGCAGATGCGACACAACAGGACCTACACCAACATCGCAGAAGCGACCAAGAACCTCGCAGAATCGGCTCCGCATCTGCGATCAAACCTCCGCAGGTGCAGATACACCAGAAGTAGACCTGATCATAAGCAAAAACATCATTTGAAATTCGTCTGAAACACACCCGGGGCCCTATCCAAGCATACCAACAAATTCCATAACCTAATACAGACCTGCTCGAGGTCTCAAATCATATTAAAAAACATCGGAACTATGAATTTTAACATGAATCGAACTGATGAAATTTTGAATATTCCAACTTCTAAAACCCATGTCGAAACACATCAAATCAACCCAGAATGACGTCAATTTTTTTATGCAAATCCAAAATGACATAACGGAGCTAATCCAACTCTCCGAATCGAAATACGACCCCGATATCACCAATGGCAACTCTCAATCAAACCTTTCAACATTCCAAAAACTTCAACTTTCCAATTTTGGCCGAAATGCTTCAAATTACCCCACGGAGCTCCAAATCCAAATTTGGACACATGCCTAAGTACAAAATCACCATACAAAACTATTGGAATAGGTGCTGGTGCTAAGCTATCAAACTCTGCCCACATCAATCTTACCACGTATTCTTCTAAAATATGAATCCTTCTTCCACACCAATCCCGAATCATCCGAAGTCCGAACTCGACTACGCAGACACATCATAACATATAATACGGAGCTACTCGAGACCTTAAGCCACTGAATGGAACGATAATACTCAAAATGATCGGTCGGGTCGTTACAAGTGATGGTGCTAAGCTATCAAACTCTGCCCACAAAAATCGTATTTTTGAGAAATATGAGGAGATTGATGTAGTACCTTGATTAATAGTTGCAATCTCTTTGTGAATTTGAAAAATCCTTGAACAATAAATTTTGTCAAAATGCTCCTTTAGATCATTCCAGACATCCGTTGCATTTGAAGAGTAAACGATTCCACTGAGCAGCTCCTGTGACATATAATTTATTATCCGTGATAATACGATTATGTTGCACCTCTCCCAAAGATCTACGAGATTTATACCATAATTTTCCTTTTTGCTTGTGCCGTCGATGAACCCTAGCTTGTTTCGACCTAGGATCGCAATTCGCATTGCTCGGCTCCAAACAGAATAATTCTCTGATCCTTGTAGTTGTAAGGAAATTAATACTGCTACATAGTTGTCATTTGCATTCAAAAATAGAGGATGGTTATGACTGAGTTTTTCTGGCAGTTCACTATTAATTTCTGCCATTGATGCTTTCTTCAGTGAGCTTCTGATGTAATATTCGAAGATCGAAATGGAGAGACCACGCTAATGGCCGTATGGCTTTGATACCATGATGAAACTCACACACGTACACCGATTAATTAGGAAGAGGAAATTAATCTCATAGCTTCGTCTTTCACTCAGTAAAGAGAATAATGAAATTACGCATCTGTTCTACACAACAACGTATATATATACATATATCTAACCTCTAACCAACATTTGACAACTAACTCACGTGTAGGTAGTTACTAACTTCTAATACTTACAGATACACCCTCTAACTTAAGTAAATTACATTAACTGTCGTGGCCTCATATCACTAGTCTCATCATTCTTACAATTTGAGAAAGAAATATCGTGTGTTTTTTCAACGGACAAAAGCCCTAGATTCAGCTATTCAACTAACCTTCCTCATTACTAACTGCTATATTACTATTTAACAATCTAATTGAACAGTAGGATAGTAGTTAAGTTACATCAATCTTTTCTGTAGTATCAGTTTAGAAGCTCCTCGACCATGCACTTCTTGTGTTGTTAGTCTACGAAGTACTGCTGCTAATCATTGCTTTGCTTGAAAGATTCTTCCATTCCTTTCTTTCCAGATATAGTACAGGCAGCTTGCAAGTGTTAGCCTATATACTTAAGCTTGTGTGCTCCTTCCCTTGTAGTGTCTCTCAGCCCATCCTATATCATGGCATCACCTGTCTATATATCCCTTGCCACTGTTACACTGTTGTCCACACTCGTGATGAATAAGAACAACTGAAGAAGAGATGGTCAATGGATTCTTCTTCTGTATTGCAGAGTGAGCAAGTTGTATCTTCCAAATAGCCCATCCCCTCAATCTGGCCTTAGTTAATAGTCATCTATGAGAAGCCAGATATAGTGTGAAAATCCACTTAGGCAACCCAACATTATTGCACACCAGTTTCCTCCATGACACTTTAGCAAAGTCTCCTCTAAGCTGCATATACATGGCCTTGATGGTGAACTTTTCTATTCCTACTACATCTTCTTCTGCATATCCAACTTCCTCAAAGTAGTTCTTAGCTTTCAGTATCCTTTGCAGAATCTAAGAGGCTTGCTTTGGTTCAACACTCCACAATGAGTTATGCTTCTTGTAGTAAATGTGAATCCATTGTACCTACATCTTGTCCTTCTTCTTGTATAAGTTCTATAAGAGTTTGCAAACAACTGCCTTATTCCATGTCTCTACATCAAGTAGGGTTAGACTACCTACTGCTTTAGGTTGGCACAGTTTGTCCCAGGCCAGTAGTGCTTTCTTTGATACCTCCACCCCTCCAGTCCACAGGAATCTTCAACACACACTTTCAATAAGTTGGATCAGCTTCTTTGGCAGCAGAAAAACCTAGGACCAGAATACTTGAATAGAAAAGAGAACACTTTTAATGAGTTGTATTCTCCATGCATATGATAGAAATCTTGAAGTCCAAGACTGGATTATCCCTAACATCTTCTCAATGAGAGGCTGTTATTGAACTAATGATAGTCGTTTGGTACTTAGTGGCACTCCCAAGTATCTAACTGGTAGTGTTCCCTTTGAAAAGCCTAGGACTTGCAATATCTCCTTTTGCATGTCAGCATTTACTTCACCAAAGAAAATAGAGCTTTTGTTAGTATTAGCAACTAATCCTGAAGCCTTTGAAAAATCCTGGAAGAACTTATACAACAACTACACAGATATGGTATCTCCTTTACAGAAAAGCAGTAGATCATTAGCAAAGCTTAGCTGAACTATGTTCATTTTGGCACACTTAGGATGGTAATTGAAATTAAGGTCCCTTCTGAGTGTTTTCAGTAACCTGGTCAAGTATTCTATAGCCAGCACAAACAGATAAGGAGACAGGGGGTCTCCTTGTCTCAGGCCTTTCTTTTCCTGAAATGGTGTTATAGGCTGCCCATTAATGATGATGGAATATGAGATTGTTGTCACACACCTCATAATCCATTTCACAAACTTCCCTGGGAACTGCAAACTTGTCAACACCTGCTCCAGGTATCCCCATTCAACAAAGTCATAAGCCTTCTTCATGTCTACTTTTATCATGCATCTAGGGGATACCCCTTTCCCGCCATACCCTTTTACTAGTTCATGGCTGGGAATTATGATTTTATTTCTCAGCCCTCCAGGCACAAAAACTGACTGATTCCTATCAACCAGTCAATCTATCACTCCCGGTAGTATTTGTTACCATTTTAGATATACTCTTTTATAGTAATGTACAACATGATATTGGCCTATATTCAGTAATATTGGAGGGATTGCTCACCTTGGGCACAAAAGTAACTGTTGTACAGTTTATAGGCTGGTACATATTTGAGCATGAGAAGAACTTCATCACAGCATTTGTAACTGTATCACCTATCACATGCCAAGCTCTCTTAAAAAATAATGCATTAAAGCCTTCACAACCAGGAGCTTTATTGTCACTAATGCCTGTCAGAGCATGGTAAATTTCCTCTTTAGATACCTCTGCCACTAGATGTAATTGTTGCACTATTCACCAATGTGCCATCCCTCATTACTATTAGATTAATAGCAGGAAGTTCTACAGCTGGGGATCCTAATAACTGCTGATAGAACCCTGTCACTTCCTCCTCAATTCCTTTCTTTGTTTGTACTATATCCCCATTACCATTTATTAATCTCCTAATATTGTTTTGACTGTATCTGCTCTTTATGTTTGCAAAGAAGTACGTTGTATTAGCATCTCCTAGCTTCAGCCACTTTACTCTTGATTTCTGCTTCATAATACTTTCCTTTACCCCTAACAATTTCTCCAATTGTATCTTCATGTCTTTCTCTGCTTCTACCATAGCCTCTGGTTGCCCAGGGTTCTGCATTTGCTCTTGTATATCACATAGTTGTTGCCTACACTGTTTGATTCGATTTCCAACTGCATTATACTCAGTATTATTTAGAGTCTTCATAACCTGCTTCACTCTTTTCAATTTCTGCCATGTATCCTTCATAGTATTCTGCTCAGTTGACCTCTCCCATACTTCACTTACTAATGTCATAAAGTCTTTATGATCTGCTAAGTGGTTTAGAAATTTTAATTGTTTAGGAGTGTGATCTTCATCCTCTTCAAGTGTTATGCTCAGTGGGGAATGACCAGAGCAAGATGGATCCATTACCTATAGTTCTAGGTGTGGCATAGTGATTGTAGGCTATAATCTCATATTTTGGTCGATTATTACATTCCAATTTACTGCACTTTAGTTGAATTTGAGCTTTAATCGCTAGTATTTTGCACTAATTGTGTTTATGCCTTGTAGAAGTGATTTCAAGCTATGTAGATATTATGGAATGAATTCAAGTGATTTAAAGCTTTGAAGTCTGAGTAAAAGCCCAAGAAATTAAGCCGGGATCACGTTTGGGGATCAACGGATGATAGTGGAACGAAACGAAAAATCGAGAAGGCATATTGTGCAGTGTATAGTAAAATGCACATATCTTTTCGTTCTGAACTCCGTTTAGGCTTCACAATATATTGTTAGAAAGCTAATTCAAAGGGCTACAACTTTCATGTTTTACAACTTTTCTAATTCCTAACATAATAGGACAAAAGGTATGCAGAAAGTGCGCGGCCGCACATTGACCGCGCATATGGGGCAGAACAGTGTGAAAAAGTGCACGGCCAAGTGCGCGGGAACACTTCTAGGTACACGTCCGTGCACGTCCAACTCCAGAAAAGTGTCTTTTTTTGCGTAGGAGAAGGTATATTTGTTTGGGCCCTACCCTACTTGGTATATATACATGAAAAAACGGTATTTTGAAGACTTTTGACATACTTTAGACCTAAGGAATCTAAGGAGAAGAGGGAGAAGCAAGAGCACAAGGATTTCACTATTCATCCTCACTCAAGATAAGGGTTTGGATGTTTTATATTTTTCTTTGACTTAAACTTAATTGTGATGAATTTCTCCATATCCATGGAGTAATTCTTCCTTAGGGATTGATGGATTTGGTGTTTTGAGAATTGATTGTGGATATTAACTCTAATTTTATGTATTGAATTGTTTTGGGTGTTTTTATTATTGCATATATATTCACTTGTTTATATAATCGAAAGAGGCATAATTTGTAATATTTTGTATTATCTTATTGGTTTAATTCATTGATTCTTATTAGTAATCGAAAGAGGTTAGTTGAATTAATGTTTAGACCTAGTTAGGAGGATAATTGAAAGAGGTTCTCCTAAGGATCAATCCACTACGAATTCATGCATATATTCACCATGCTTAACTTAGTTCATATCGTAAGGTTGAGACTTAATCGAGAGAGGAGTTTCTACTGAATGTTTGAACATAATAGAGTGAATTCGAGAGACTCACTTGAACCATAGAAATGAAGTAACTAGAGTTAATTCCCAAACAAGTATCTTACATCTATCCAATCAACCCCTATTTTCTCCCATTGATATCTTCTGTGCTTACTCTTATTGCGATTGTCATTAGCCAAAAATTTAGACTTTTAGTTAATTTTAGTTTTAATTCACACAAATCCAAATTGTTGATCATCTTGGATAGTAATTAAAACTAGAAGCTACGAAAACACTATTTAAATCTAATCCATGTGGATACGATATTTTCTATACTATATTCGACTAGCGAGCATAATTGTGTGTTGTGTTTTTAGCTCGTCACATAGTCAGTATCCAGTCAGCATTAACCAAAGCTCTATCAATTTTGCTATAGGAGTGCCCATTAGTCAATGTAAAGCTTTTCCCACTAGTCTTCATTTATGTCAGGCCAGTGTCCTCAATGAACGCATTGAAGTCTCTAATCTCCATTTCTTATATGGGGTTTCCAATTGGTCTATCTTCTCCCTGATCTGATGGCATTATAGTCACCCATTAGCAACCATGGACCTTGTTGCATGGACTGTAGACTTGTTAGATCACTCTATAGACTTCTTCTATCCTCCAAAGTGTGTAGCCCATAGACAGCCTGTAAATGTAAATCTCATACTCAACCACCTCACGTGTACTGAAGCATGTATGAACTGAGATGATCTTCCCAACTCCATACAGTCTACCTCATTTGTATCCCACAGTAGCCAAATTCTACCTCTACTACTATATTCATAGTTAGCTAGCCATGCCCATCCAGGAGTGATTTTCCTTATTATTTGCATGGCCTTCTGCTTTTTTATTTTGTGCTCTAATAGTGCAATCATATGAACTTTATTACTTCTAATGAACAACCTGATCTCTTTTTATCTAGGGGTTTTGTTCAGTCCCCTTATATTCCAAATGACCAGCTTCATACAGGTATAAAGAAGGATTGTGCAGGCCCATCCTGCCCAGCATTGCCTCTATGTCCATATAGCACCCCGAAAATTTTTGAAGTACTTAAGCGCTATTAAGAAATTTGATGTGTGCTAATTATATTATTTTGTGTGCAGACGAGGACTATTAATCATGTCTATAGGTTTATTAACTTATAACATGTAGTCTCAATAATCAACGTGTAATACCAAATACTCCTAAACTGTATAGTCGCTTAGAAATCACGTCTATAGGTTTCCTAAGCCCCCATAATCTGCAAATCAGTTAACTTGGAACAACAACACCACATATATGATATTGAATTCGGCATCACATAGAGATCCTGCCTATAGGATTCTGCAAAATCTGCAATCTGTCAATGTTAATCAGTTTGGCGTGCATTTGTTGTCTAGATGTGGAGGCTAACTTGAGCCCTTATTTGCTTATATGTGAAAGACCTAAATGTTTTGCATGTCGCCTAGTATTTTCCCTTTTGAGCAACCTAAGTTAAAGTCTAGAACCACCCTGAAATAGAGGTCCAAATGCCTCCTGGATCATAGGCATGGGACGGGTAGTGCACGCATAGGGTACGACTTATAATTAACTAGTATGCTTTAGGTAAACAACTTAAAGATAGTAATCGGGTAGCAGGAGATAATGGTCTATACCCGCTGAATAATATGAGTAACACCCCATCTCGAGGGAGTTACGAAGTATTATTTATGTTGCATGAGGTGATCCTTTAGGCTAAAAAACTTAGGACCCCCTCCACCTTTGATTAAAGTCAATCACTTTATTTGTCCAAATTGCTTCCTTCCTCTTAGACTAATTCATATAATTCGAGTTCGGCCAGGACCCACCGTTGTGGACCTCGAGGAGTGCCTAATACCTTCTCCTCAAGGTAATTTGAGCCCTTACCCGATCTTTGGTGGTGCAAGCTAGTAAACCCGAGTCATTTGCAAATAGGTGCCCTAACACACCTTAATCCGTTAGGTGGCGACTCTCTCTTTTGAATAACCCTTCCTTTAAAAGAGTTGTCAATGTCGAAACCCGATTTCGCGAGAAAAATGGGCGCGACAGAATGGCGACTCTGTTGGGGATATATTTAGGCTCTTATCATTGCGAACTTGGTCTATATGAATTAGTCTCTCCCGATAAGCGTGTCTGTATTATTTTGCTGATACTTGAACATCCCGCTCCCATTCTCCCTCTTATTGCGACATGCACACCCCCTTCCCTATTTCCCCTTTTATATGAACTTACATACAACTCTTCTCTTAATCTGGTTACAATATGGCTCCAACTTTTTAAATTTTGTCATATCATGACTTTACCGATCCTTACCCCTTTATTGCTTTATTACAATTTTATACAAACTAACTTCTTCCCTGTTTTCTTTCTTTTCTGTCTTTACTTGACAACGTGTTGTTTTATTTTTGCATAAAGCATGCTCTACATCATATTCCACTCGTGCGCAATTAATACCATAGCGGCACTTGATAAGTGCCCGCGCTCTTCCTATATTACCCTTTTTAAAATTTAGAAAGGCTTATTTGCGGTAAAACTAGTCGATCAGCGGTGTAATCGACAGTTCCATGCCTTCCCCTCTCAAGTTTTCCACTTGAGGGTACCGGTCTAGACTCTTCTAGAAACCCCCACTCTAATATTAACTGTGCATGCATTATGTCTAAACCTAGTATGGGTTAGAACGCTGTCCACATAATAACTCTCTAAGGCAAGCCTTGTCCAAAGCCCATCGGGGTTTTCATAATCCCAACGGGCACGATCATGATATGTGCATTATTTGGAGAAAACGTGCCGATATGATAATGTGTAAATGGTCGAATCCAGAGGGGGAAAGGGATAGCTTTATTTGTTTTATAGAAATTAGGCATGAAGTCCCCAGGTTCGGCATGGTTCGAAGTATCCCACCTTTGTTGCTAGATGGTGGGAAAATCTCTCGCCAAGCGACAAAAACCATGTGAAAAGAGTTCTTAGAAATTTACCTTCTTTGTTGGACATTCAGCCAAACAATGTACTGATCGAGGCTGCTACTATGTTCTGGGATGAGAAGAGGTCCGTCTTCCATTTTGGTGATATAGAAATGACTCCTCTTCTAGAGGAAATATGAGGCTTTGATGGGCTTACCTGGGACAGCCCTGGTCTGTTGGTACCGAAAAATTGCATGTCTCGAGGTTTTTTGAAAATGATGGGTTTCAGGAAAAATGATAAGTTAGTCTGTCTGAAGAAATCTTACATGCCATTCGACTTCCTTTACGAGCGTTATGGGCACAACAAGTCCTACCGTCTTTATCATAATGAATTTGTTATCATCTCTCTGGGTTGGACTCATCGCCGGGTTTTTGTGTTCATTACCTGTTTTCTGGGGATGCTGGTATTCCCAATACAAAGAGAAAGGATTCACACTCGCTTAGCTATGGTTACTCAGACCCTAATGGAAGGAATTGAGGGACAGCCTTACACTATTGTCCCAATGATCGTAGCGGAGATATACCGAGCCTTGGACCGTTGCAAGATAGGATATAGGCATTTTGAGGGTTGCAATCTGTTTCTGCAAATATTGCTGTTGGAACATCTTCAAAGGGGACAATACCGTCAAGAATTTCCGTGGCGACCATGGAATGACCACATAGCTTTTCACCATCCGAAAAAATGGCTTTTATCCCAGACAGGTTTGCACAACCGAGAAATGCAGTGAGATGGGAACATTTCTTTAGCCATTTGACTGATGACAAGGTTCATTGGATGTTCGAGTGGTTCCCTAGCAGTGAATTCATCATCAGGTCGAGAGATGTTCCTCATCTAGTGCTAATCGGATTAAGGGGAATCTATCCTTATGCTCCTATCAGAGTCATGAGGCAAGGTAGGAGAAAACATGTTATACCACAAGTTTCCAAAATGGTTCATTACAAAGCAGATTTCCAAGGGAATGTCATTCTGTTCAAATGCAAGGCACAACACATGTGGCATCAAAAGATTATTTTGGAGAAAGATACCATCGAGCCAGACAGGTATAATGCCGACCATGTGTACTTCTACCCATCATGGTTGGTCGATGACATAGCAAGAGAGGTCAAGCCAGGGGTTGATTTGAGGAATAAGGTCATAGACGATGCTGCTGAAGTACAAGTCAAATACATGAGGTTGCGCAAAAGGGTCTTTGAATCTGAGTCCAGGCGTTTGGAATAACATAAAGTGGACATAGAAGCAATCAATGAATGGAGGGGAATCACTACTAAATCAACAGAAAGGTTGGAATATTTGGAGCAGGGTTTGATGGAACTTAAGGGGAAGATGAGGAAAAGGGTCTCGGATTGTCAGAACGCAGAGGGCATTGAGGGAGGACATGTAGCAAGGGCGTATCTGCTGTTGGACATGCGCGACCTGGGGAATCTGATTAACGGGGCTAAGAAGGCCAAGCTTGGAGAAGGTCCCTCTGGGACCAAGTACATTAGGGGTGATGTTTTCTAGATTTGTTTTAGAATTTGATTGTAGTAAGGCAAATGCCACTAGTGACTCTTTATAATTATTGTCATTTTATTAGAGATTTGGTCTATTTATCATATTAATGAAATGATGTAGTTTTCGGCATTGAGTTTTCTCCAAAGCTATATGTCGCTAGGCCTACCTCGGGCATGATGAGGTCCCCAACTTAGGACACGAATTCCGCAATACATGTTTAAATATCGTAAATATCCTTTTAATACTATTTACTCACTTGTTTACCTTTTGTTTTTCTTCTTTTCTTTGTTTATTCCCATCCCCTAAGTTTGGTTTGTTCATACTGGCATCATCAGCATATCATACCAGATCTAGAGGTCCTCCTCCTCCTCCTCCTCCAAGTGATCCAAAGAACAAAGGAAAGGCTAAGATGGATGATCTGAGCGGTATCAGAAAAGACAACGCTACACATGCAGAGAATGTTGAAACTTCGGATGGTTGGGGTACTTCGGCACAGAACGACTTGGTTTTGTGATTAGAGCAAAAGATACTGGAGTTACAAGGGGAACTTGAGTAGGTCCGTAACCTGGCAAACCTTTCCCTTACCCTAAATGTTCCCGACATCAACCAACAAAACGCCCAAAACTCAACACCTCCTCAAAACACACAAAACCGGCATCCGCAAAATCCTCCCGCACCTTATCAATACGCCACGCCTCCCCAAAATCCTAATCCTCCACCAGAACTAACTCCTCCATAGTATCATCATCATCCGACCTAGTACCCACCAACTACCATATACCACACTCCTCAGAATGCACCACACCCTACTCCTGACCCACAAAACTCAACCAATGACCATAATGTCGAAGGGGACAAAGGCATTGAGGGTTTGAATTATGAAGATTTGTGTATTCAGCCGGACGTAGAACTGCCAAAGGGTTATAAACCTCCCAAGTTTGAAATGTTCGACGGAACAGGTGATCTAAAGGTGCGCTTGAGAACATAATATGACAAACTTGTAGGAGTTGGAAGAGATGAAAGAATCTACATGAAGCTGTTCATGAGAAGCCTCACTGGAGACGCCCTGTCTTGGTACATTAATGAAAACCTAAAGAAATGGGTTAATTGGGTAAGCATGGCATCGGATTTCATGGATCGGTTCAGGTTTAACACAGAAAATGCACCAGACGTTTTCTACATCTAAAATCTCAAGAAGAAGCCAACAGAAACTTTCCGCGAGTATGCTACTCGGTGGAGGTCTGAAGCTGCAAAAGTAAGGCCAGCGCTGGAAGAAGAACAGATGAATAAGTTCTTCGTCAGAGCTCAGGATCCGCAATACTACGAAAGATTGATGGTTATTGAGAACCATAAATTTTCTGATATCATCAAGTTGGGAGAGAGAATAGAAGAAGGGATCAAAAGCAGAATGGTGACAAATTTTGAAGCACTCCAAGCCACAAATAAGGCCCTACAGTCAGGAGGTATCTCCAGGAAGAAAGAAGTAGGTGCAGTAATGGTAGCCCAAGGTCTGAAGTCTCCTCTCACATACCAAACACCTCGACCCACATATCAGCCTTCACCTCCCAGATACCAACAACCTGCCACCACTTACCATACCTATAGCACCCAACCTGCATACTACCACTCACCACCAACCCGCCAAAACTACCAAAAACCTAGACCAAATTTCGACCGCAAACCACCCAGACAATACACCCCAATCGCTGAACCTATAGACCAACTGTACGAGAGACTGAAGGTTGCCGGTTATATCACTCCCATTCCCGCTTTCGCCATGAAAAATGTCTCTCAATGGGTCAATCCAGATAAGACATGTGTTTATCACTCAGGCATGAAAGGTCATACTATTGATGAGTGTCATACTTTAAAGGATAAGATTCAGACATTAATTAACACCAAAGTCATACAGGCAAAGGAGGCTGCACCCAATGTCCGTAACAATCCTCTCCCGGATCACAGGGGCGGAGGGGTAAACATGATAGAGACCGATGAAGGATAGGACTCAGAGGGATCAATTGGACTCATTTGAGAAAGGGATAATCCTGAAACATCTCTAGTCACTCTCACACCTATCATGGTACAAACTCAGGCACCAATCGAAGTTGAGGTAGCTGCACCAACTCCATTTGAGGTTGAAGTAACAACACCCTTCACCGTGATGGTAGCACCTACATCGTCTTATAAGTCTAATGCTATACCATGGGATTATGTTACAGAAGAAAGAAGGAACAGAAAGGGGAAAATGGAAAAAAGTGGTGCAACACAAGGTTTGACCAGAACCGGTAGGGTTTACACACCCGAGCATTTGGGAGAAACAACTAAAGAAGCCGCTTCCAAGCAGGCCATTATTAAAACCGGCCCGGATGATCTTTGGAGAAAGGTGCAAGCAAGGGAGTATTTTGTGGTTGATCATTTGAACAAAACCCCTGCTCGGATATCCATTCTATCACTACTGCAGAATTCTGAGGCACACAGGAACACGTTGATAAAAGTGTTGAATGAGGCTTATGTACCCAACAACATTACCAATGGAGAGATGGCCAATATGATAGGACAAGTTTTGGAAAGCCACAAGATCACTTTTCATGAAGACGAGCTACCACCAGAAGGACTAAGTCACAACAGGGCACTGCATATCACAGTGCAATTTGAGGATAAGTTCATTGCCAGAGTCCTGATAGATGGGGGTTCGAGTCTTAACATATGTCCACTAACTACTCTGAAAAGATTGGGTAAAGGCCTGCACGAGATACGAGCAGGAAGTATGAATGTGAAAGCATTTTATGGGTCTCAAAGGGCCACAATCGGGGAGACCAACCTCATCCTACAGATGGGCTCAACCTGGTTTGATGTTGACTTTCAAGTGTTGGACATATCTGCTACCTACAACCTATTGTTGGGACGACCTTGAATATATGCCGCTGGGGCCGTAGCTTCTACTCTACATCAGGTCGTGAAGTTTGAGTGGAACTATTAGGAAGTGATCATCCATGGGGACGGAAGTAATCCCATTTACACCAGTCAAACTGTTCCGGTCATCGAGAATAGAAGAAAGTTTTATGGAGAAACATACCATCACATCGAGCGCGTCAATGCAATTAAAAAGGACAAATAGTGGAGCAGTAAGATGGAAGGCATATTGGCATGGACAGGGTATGAGCCTGGAAAAGGTCTCGGTAAGAATCTCTAGGGGATCACCAAACCAATACAGCTAAAGCGTCACGACACAACTTTTGGGCTTGGGTATGAATACACCTGGCACAAGTATCAGAATTGGTCGCCACCATGGCGTGGTCCTTATTACCCTCTAGAGAAAACATTACCACATTTGAGCCAGTCATTTCATCAAGCTGATATGATGTGGGAGTCCAAAGAAAATGAAGTTCTAGCTAGTATAAGGAATCTGTTTCTAGATGATGAAGACTTGGATTGCAGTGCGATAGTTGAGGAGGAGGAGGAGGAAGGCCTCATTATTCAGACCGTGGAGAAGGGAGCTGTACTCAAGAACTGGACTACTGCACCATCAAGGGCCCATCGAGTTCCTTGGTAGCCTGGAACTACCAAGGGCCCATCAAGGCCCATCGAGCTGTCCTCATTTTTATGAGCATTTAAAAGATTTTCAGTATTTTGTTTTAAGCATGTTTTGTTTTGAAATAATTACTCGGGTCATCGAGCCGTACCTGTTTGATGTTTTCAAGATTTATCTAAATGCATTGTTGTTTTTAGTATTTATTATTATTCTTTACGTTTTTTTATCTACATTATTATTACCTATCCCGATGAACTTATGACTGTGACATGTAATGAGACAATGCAACATAAGGATAATGATTCAGAGGATCTAGAAGAGGATATAATGCATGAGGAAATTGTCAGAGAAGTGGAAAGCTTTGAAAACAAGCCTAAGTCCAATTTGGATGAGACTGAAACAATTAATCTAGGAGACTACAAAACAGTCAAGGAAACACGTATAAGCATTCACCTGTCACTATCAAAGAAAGAAGAATATATGAAAGAAGAATATACTCATTTCCCGAAGGAATATGAGGATATCTTTGCATGGTCCTATGATGATATGACCAGTTTGAGCACGTCCATAGTGGCTCATAAACTACTTACCAACCCAATGTATCCACCGGTAAAGCAGAAGCTCAGAAAGTTCAAGCCAGATATGAGTTTGAAAATCAAAGAAGAAGTCACCAAGCAGATCAAAGCTAAGGTTCTCAGAGTGGTTGAATATCCAACTTGGTTGTCTAACATCGTGCCAGTTCCAAAAAAGGATGGTAAAGTCAGAGTATGCGTCGATTATCGGGACCTAAATAAAACAAGTCCCAAAGATGATTTCCCGTTACCCAACATACACATACTGATCGACAATTACGCCAAGCATGAACTCCAATCCTTTGTGGATTACTTCGCGGGATATCATCAGATCTGGATGGATGACGAGGATGCCGAAAAGACAACTTTTATCACACCATGGGGGGTGTACTGCTATAAAATGATGCCGTTTGGTCTGAAGAATGCTGGTGCCACTTATATGAGGGGCCATGACAACTATTTTCCATGACATGATACACAAGAAGATAGAGGTATATGTGGATGACGTCATCATTAAATCCAAGAAGAGTACAAATCACATAGCAGACTTGAGGAAATTCTTTGATCGGCTTCGGAGGTACAATTTGAAATTGAATCCCGCAAAATGTGCCTTCGGGGTCCCTATAGGAAAGTTATTAGGGTTCATCGTCAGCTGCCGAGGAATTGAGCTAGACCCATCAAAGGTCAAGGCTATCCAGGATTTGCCACCTCCAAAGAACAAGAAAGACGTGATAAGCTTCTTGGGACATCTTAATTACATCAGCCGCTTCATAGCATAATCAACCGTGATCTGTGAGCCGATTTTCAAAATGTTAAAGAAGGATGCCGCAACCAATTGGACTGAAGACTGCCAGAAAGCTTTTGACAGAATCAAAGAATATTTGTCCACACCGCCAGTCCTGGTCCCGCCAGAATCTGGTAGACCACTGCTACTCTATCTCTCTGTATTAGATGGGGCTTTCGATTGTGTCTTGGGACAACATGATGAGACGGGAAGGAAAGAATAGGCCATATACTATCTGAGTAAGAAGTTCACACTCTATAAAGCACAATATTCTTTGCTGGAACACACCTGCTGTGCTTTGACCTGGATAGCCCAGAAACTGAGGCACTACTTCTGTGCCTATACCACATATCTCATATCAAGGATGGACCCTCTGAAGTACATCATCCAGAAACCCATGCCTACAGGGAAGCTGGCAAAATGGCAGATATTGTTGAGTGAATTTGACATCGTCTATGTGACTCAGAAGGTGGTTAAGGGACAAGCATTAGCGTATCATCTTGCGGAAAATCCTATAGGAGGAGAATACGAACCACTAAAAACGTATTTTCCTGATGAAGAAGTATCATTTGTAGGAGAAGATATCACCGAAGCCTACAACGGGTGGAGAATGTTTTTCGATGGAGCCGCAAACTTCAAAGGAGTGGGTATTAGAGCCGTTTTGGTGTCAGAAATAGGTCAACATTATCCGGTATCCGCGAAACTTAGATTTCCGTGCACCAATAATATGGTAGAATATGAGGCTTGCATATTGAGGCTCAATTTGGCTGTTGACATGAATATCCAGGAATTACTGGTAATTGGCGATTCAGATCTGCTGGTATATCAGGTGCAGGGAGAATGGGCTACAAAGAATACCAAGATATTACCATATCTATATCATGTGCAAGCGATGATGAAGAGGTTCACGAAGATAGAGTTTAGACATGTCCCGAGAATCTAGAATGAGTTCGTAGACGCATTGGCCACTTTGTCCTTCATGATACAACATTCGGACAAGAATTTCATTGACCCCATTCTGGTAAGGATTCATAATCAGCCAGCTTACTGCGCTCATATTAAAGAAGAAGCAGAAGGGAATCCATAGTTCCATGATATCAAGGAATACTTGCCAAAAGGAGAGTACCCGGAGCATGCAAATCATACTAAAAAATGCATGCTCCGAAGATTGTCCAACCATTTCTTCCAAAGTGGAGGAATTATGTATAAAAGGACTCCAGACTTAGGATTATTACGGTGTGTTGACGCCAAGGAAGCTTCCAAACTGCTCGAAGAGATACACTTTGGAATTTGCGGACCACACATGAATGGTTTCGTTTTAGCCAAGAAGATACTGAGGGAAGGTTAATTTTTAGATGACTATGGAAACAAACTGCATCAGGTATGTCCAGAAATGTCATCAGTGCCAAATACACGCATATATGATACGAGTGCCGCCAAATGAACTCAATGCAATGAGTGCACCTTGGCCTTTTACCGCTTGGGTAATGGTCTTCATTGGACCAATCGAGCCTGCCGCTTCAAACGGGCACATGTTCATTTTAGTGGCCATAGACTACTTCACAAAGTGGGTCGAAGCTGCATCCTACAAAGCTATAACCAAGAAAGTCGTCACAGATTTTGTCAGAGATTGTATTGTTTGCCGATTTGGGGTTCCAGAGTCCATCATCACTGACAACGCCGCCAATCTCAACAGTGACCTAATGAAAGCTATGTGCGAGACCTTCAAATTCAAGCACAAGAATTCCACAGCATATATGCCTCAAATGAATGGAGTCGTGGAGGCCGCAAACAAGAATATCAAGAAAATACTAAGGAAGATGGTAGACAACCACAAAGAATGGCACGAGAGGTTACCATTTGCCTTATTGGGGTACCAGACCACAATCCGCACGTCAACTAGGGAAACTCCTTACCTATTGGTCTACGGTACTGAAGCCGTCATTCCCGCCGAGGTAGAAATTCCCTTTTTAAGAATTATACAGGAAGCTAAACTCAGTGATGCAGAGTGGGTAAGAAGTTGTAATGAACAATTAGCTCTCATTGATGGGAAAAGAATGAATGCAGTGTGTCGTGGTCAACTTTATCAGAAAAGAATGTCCAGAGCTTTCAACAAAAGGGTCAAACCTAGACAGTTTGCACCGGGGCAGCTAGTGCTGAAACGAATCTTTCCACATCAGGAAAATTCTCACCCAACTGGCAAGGACCCTATATGGTTCACAGAGTACTAACAGGAGGAGCACTCATACTCGCAGAACTGGATAGAGAGATTTGGCCAAAGCCTATCAACTCAGATGCAGTCAAACGACACTATGTTTAAAGCTATTTACATTTATACAATTGATGTAACTGAACTACGCTTGACCTGATTCCCGTTTAAGAGGGGATACGTAGGCAGCCCTATGGGTTCAGTCACAATTTAATAAAATTCTCATTTTCCCCACAATCAGAAACTGGGGCAGAATTTTGAGGAGGAGCCTCAAACTTCTGGAGCAAGTCCAGCCAACGTCATCATATACAGAACAGTCAGAGAATCACCTAAGTAAGGAAGTCGCAATGTCTCTAAAGTGTCACAGTCATTGGTTCATCTAATTCATCCAATATTGCATACTAATGTATTTTAAATAACTACATTCATCATATGCACGCATATTTTGTTTTTCGAAAACTTTATTTTATGAAATAGCCAGATGCTACCCATGGTAACTCGAGCAGGATTTCGATGCAGAGCGAGGCAAAGCAAGCAGGCGGAGGCACGAACCAACCTTCCCCCGTAAAACTCATGATTGTCCTTTGGATGTAGGAATAAGAAATATTCTCAAATTCGGGCACACCTCAGAATCACTATCTTCATAAAGACAAAGCTGCCAAGCGCAAACATATTTCCTGCTAAGAAATACTCTGCTACTACTTATTATCTGTCCTTTGCATGAGACCAAGCACTGTCTCCATCTCGCATGAGGCTAAGCCCTGCCTCCTTAATTGCATAAGGCTAAGCTCTGCCTTCCCATTGCATGAGACTAAGCACTGTGTCAAATCTTGCATGAGGCTAAGCCCTGCCTCCTCAATTGCATAAGGCTAAGCTCTGCCTTCCCTTTGCATAAAACTAAGCACTGTCTCCATCTTGCATGAGGCTAAGCCCTGCCTCCTCAACTGCATAAGGCTAAGCTCTGCCTTCTCATTGCATGAGACTAAGCATTGTCTCCAATCTTGCATGAGGCTAAGCCCTGCCTCCTCAACTGCATAAGGCTAAGCTCTGCCTTTCCCCCATACGAGACTAAGCATTGTCTCTCCTTGCATGACCACAAATGTTGCTCTATTCCAAATACCTTGCATCATTCTCTTCTCTCGAGGCGGAGCTCTGCCTCCGACCTTACACAAGACTAAGTTCTGTCTTGTCTTATCTCAAACATCATATCTTTGCATCTCATGGGCTGAAACTTAGCCAAATTTTCCGAAGGCGTCATAGTCCGAAGGCATCATCCTCATAGACGGAAGACACCATGCCATGGATTGAGGATCTCTCAATATTGCACATCATTATTCAAAGGCATCATGGTTTAGAGGCACCATCTTCATAGCCCAAGAACATCATTTCATGTCATGCAAATCCTTTACCGCACAATTCATGGCCCGGGACGTCATGATCTAAGGACGTCATCCTCACCATCCAAAGAAGATCTCCATGGTCCAAAGGGAATTTTCATCATGTTTAAATTTATGCAATAATCTATATGCATGCATCGTATTTTGAATTTGCAGGTGATCAGGAAGCAATCGTTCTCCAAACGGGAGCAATCTTCGTTCCAGTTTTCATTCAACGTTCATATCCTTAAATTATTTCAAACGTAACCGATCACCATCTGTTACCCATTCCCACATGATACCCACTCAAATATCCATAACCGCTCTCAATCCCGAGTTGTCCTATCCAGAATATTTTGTCCGTTCTTACAACAACTCCATCGGTTTATTCCACCGTTGGATCCAGAACTACACATGGCCTGATTTCTGTAAAACCAGGGATATGTAGGCAGCTCAGAGACTAGAGTGTGGCCTATATTTTTCAAAACACCCCATTCGGTCAAAATCGGTCATCATTTCTTTACCCGACAACTGTTTCATCCTTCCCGGGTAAAGAGGGAAAGCTGTTGATACCCAATTTTTCCCTCATATTTTCCATATATATATATATACTTTCAAGATAGTGCACATGCATCATCATTTGATCTACAAGCATATATAAGTATTTTTCATAATTTTCTATAATTTTTAAAGGCTTTAAATCAATTTATTTTGGCATTTTATTATATATATGATTATCTATTAATTACCTTACAAATTATTTTATGATAGTTTTATCATCTAAACTTATCATTTACACAAATATGAGGTTTTAAATATTTTCAAAGCATTTCTTATAATTACATTTGTATTTTTCAGGACCAAATTGCATATTTTGCAACATTAGCCCATATGCATGTATAATTATATTATTTAAGTAGAAAATAACTTTTTATATTTTTATAATGTTAAATAATTGTTTTTAATCATTTTCATGCACAAATAATATTTTTGATATTTATTAATTACTTTTATAAATAATTTATTGATAAATTACCGGGTATTTCAATAATAGCCTAATTTTAACCTATTTTCGGACCTAAAACTACCCAATAACCTTTTACCCCAAACCAAATAACCCCCGACCCAACTAATTAACCAACCCGACCCAAAACCCCTGACTAATCGGGGCCGTTGATCTTCGAGATCAACGACCCATCTTACCCCGTCCCTTTTTAATTAACCAAACTGCCCTAACCCTAACCATTCCTCACCGGCCGCCGCCCTTGAATCCTCTCATATCTCATCTCTCAAACCCTAGCGTTTCCCCCCCAAATTTTCTCTCTTAATCCCACCGGACATGGGGTTACATAGCTGTTTCTTGCCATATTCTACTTCCCCTGGTACTGGAACCTTCTATATACCTCTTGCCCAAACATGGCAAGCGGATTTCATCAACGTCGAACCAAAGCTGGTTCAGTTCCTTGGCCTATTTCCGTCTATGTTCATTCTTGTTCTTTTATGGTATGAATCTCTGTGCATTTCCGTGATTCCTACTCACCCTAAAATTAGGGTTTCAGATTCTTTTAAATGGAACCAAATCTGGTTCGATCCTTTAATTTTAAAAGGTATTTATGTTTATGTTCATCCTATTCTATGCAGCGTGTGATTTTTACCTTTTAGTTATTTTTTTAGATTTTTTCCAATTTTACACTTTCCCTAAAATTAGGGTTTGAGATTTTCTCTCTTTTCCTTACTGATTAGATTGCATGTGATGATTCTTCCCTTTCTCGTACTTGATTGATCATTTTCCTTGTTTGGATGTTAATTTCTACTACTATATAAACCCCTCCCATTCCCCTTTTGAGACGGAGTTGAATCTTGAAGGTTTACAAAAATTGAAGTTATCGCGCTTTGTTCTCTAAATACTCTTGTTCTATATTCTGGTTCCTGGCCGGCTGAAAGCCAAGGCCAGAAATTCTGGGTTCTTTCTACTGTGAACTTTGTTCTTTCTTGTTTTTCGCTTAACTTCTCTCTAAATTATTGAACAACCTCCTCCGGTGCAAGCACTGCTCGGGGTCCATTCTCGAGGCTCTCGTGAACTATGAAGCATCGGGGATTTGGGGTTTTTGCTACTGCACTCTGCACCCTTTTAATTCTGCTACTGGTTAGTGTTTAAACCTTCATAATGTTTAATTTCTTTCCTTCTTTCTGTACATGTATCTGAACTTTGGTTCAACTATGATGGTGTTCATCTTTGATATCATTCTGTGTTAATTGATGCCTGAAAATAGTCTATTGTTCGTGTCATGCTTCACCATAATCTGCACCCTGTGATCTTTTATCTCCTAGGATTATTTCTATACCCATATAGCATCTTAACATGTTAATTTGGACTTCAGTATTGTGGTTGTATGTTGTTTTGCATGTTATGCTTAGATAATGCCCTAGTTCTATGAGAACCCCTTTACTTAAATGAACTTTCAATGAATCATGTGTATATTGGAGTGTTTCAAGACCTGTTCAAACTCGTTTCATGCTGTCATGGACTTCCAACTCTATTTTCTAAGACTCATGTGATAACATGTTTCCTAGTATGTCTTGGTCTATCTATTGTTCTCTCCATTCTGTGGTTATCAACACGTGTATCCCTCTATTGTGTTCAAGTGTTGATTAATGTGGCATTAGGCTAGACTAAGTTTAATTTAGACCATTAGATGTCCACCGGTGCAACCTATGTATGCTTGCAAACCTGTCTCTTCTCCTAATTCCTATGATGTTTGCTTATGTGATACTTTGCTATGTGCACCTTGCTGAACCTACTGGCTTGCTTGACTATTTGTGCTGTATGATCAGTTCAGTGATTTCTATCTACCCTCCTTACTTGTTACTTTGACATTCTAAATTCCTATTCCTAGCCGGCTGAAAGCCAAGGCTATCTAGGCTCTATTGTTGGCCTCCCTAGTTTGAGCACTGCTCGGGGTCCAATTGAGGCCCTTGTGAACTCTGACACACTAGGGTTAGGCTCTAGTCATTCTTCAACTTCTAAAAAACTGTCCCTAATACCCTTTCTCCTTATCATGTATTGTGTTGATTCCAAGTGATGCAATATTTGGTGTTGTGGCTCACTAAATGGGTCTGAACTCTCCTATGGACCTGTGATCGTGTGGTATGCTAGGCCGGAAATGTTGAAGGCCCATCAAGGCTGGGTATTTAGTTGTTTATTTGGGCCTGCTATAGGCCTGTCTATTTCCATGTAATATTAATATTTTACTTGTTAATACGGGCCTGTAATAATACTTTGTATAAACAATTGGGGTGTTAGTGAGAAGGGAATGGGTAGAATTCTATATCTACATGCCATGGGTAGATAACATGATTATAGGACTTGACAATATATTTGCTATATGTGTTGTTCAATTACATGAGCCCTATAGAAATCATGATATTAGGAGAAGCACACACACACCCTACTTGTTTCTATTCAGACGCTATGTCTACTGTTGCGTGGTTATAGGCAACATATACATATGAAGTGAGCACTTTGCATGACTACTCAGTTATTCACTAGAAAGCATGCCTATAGGATGTATAATATCTGCTTTGACGACGTAGAAACCGTGCCTATAGGAGCTAAGCATGTATAAAATCAGCTCAAACTATCAACCTTTAGAAAGCATGCCTGTAGGAGCTAAATATATGAGAATCAGTCCCAGTCGCCAGTCTCTAGAAATCATGCCTATATGACCTCACTACTCGCTCTTCAAACGCTGTTATCCACGCGATTATTAGGGGACCTAAGTTTTTTTGAGCATTTCCAATAGGTTTATTGTCCCTACTGCGTAAATCACCTAGAGATCATGTCTATAGGTTTATTAACTTATAACATGTAGTCTCAATAATCAACGTGTAATACCAAATACTCCTAAACTGTATAGTCGCTTAGAAATCACGTCTATAGGTTTCCTAACCCCCCATAATCTATAAATCAGTTAACTTGGGACATCAACACCATATATACGATATTGAATTCGGCATCACATAGAGATCCTGCCTATAGGATTCTGCAAAATCTGCAATCTGTCGATGTTAATTAGTTTGGCGTGCATTTGTTGTCTAGATGCGGAGGCTAACTTGAGCCCGTATTTGCTTATATGTGAAAGTCCTAAATATTTTGCATGTCGCCTAGTATTTTCCCTTTTGAGCAACCTAAGTTAAAGTCTAGAACCACTTTGAAATAGAGGAATGAGAGAAAATAACTTTGGATTCATGGAGGGATTTTCAGAATGGGTGTACCAGTTGAAGAAGCGAATATGCGCATAAGGAGGTTATGAGATGGTTCGTGGGTTTTGGAGACAACGTGGTCTGGTAAAATAAGGTCACTTAGGATGAGTGCCGATTCGGGTTCATGATGTTTTGAATGGATCTATTATTATTATTTCTAGGGAAAGTCCCGAGTAAATTAAAAGAAATGGCTCGGTTGGTAATGGTTGAATCAGCACGGTTGTGGCAGTGACCAGTTTCTCCAGCATGAAGTTATACATGTGGTTTGTGGTTGTACACTTGGGGTTGAGCGCCACCACAACTTGGTTGATTTTGGAGGTATTTGATTCGTATGGCTTTATTGTGTAAAGGGATTTTCAGAAGATTTATGGCAGTTAGATTACGACATGAGGTTGTATTTTCTACGGTTTGGAAATTTAGTTGCGTGTTGCATTGGTTCTTCTGAAATGATCTAAGTAAAAGGTTTCTATATGACGAAGTGTTTATCCTATTAGTGGATCAGGGGTTATTATGGAATTCTGGTACTCTCACGTATTGGCATGTTAGGTGCAGTGAGCGGTATGGGGAATTGGAAGTTGAGGATCTAGGTTGCGATTCGGTGTTAACAAGAATGTCACGAGCTCGAATGATCAAGGAGGAATTTAGATGTTTAGAGTAAGCTAGTATTGTATTTAGCGTCACCTGAGATAGGTCTCCTGTGTAAGAGGCTTTGTGTACTGATTTGCGGCTTCTTGATTTGCTTTACAACATTAGTGTGGCCGATGGTATGGATGTGCAGACTTGTTACCTGGTGCGGAAGGTCGTGGGAGCGTATCCCTCATGAAGATTGTATAAGTGTGACATGTAGTCACTTGATTGATTAAAGATTTGAAACCAAGTATGAAGATTTGGTACTATCGCTAATGTGAGAGTTTAGGCCTGAAAGGCACTCTATTCAGTTGGTTGTGAATTGTGGAAGTTTGTTCCGGATTTGACGGCTGTTCTTGTGTGTCATGGGAAAAGGGGTATTGTGGATCCTTGAAAGATTATTAGCCCAGTGTGGTACGATCAGAATCGGTTTGGGGTCCGTTGATGGGTCCAAATGTGGATGTGTACTCAACACCAGCCTGGGTATGTTCATTCAGCATAGCATTCCTTATGGAGGAGTATTCGGGTGTTGGATGTTAGTTTCGTCATTAGCTACTTCATGTAATACTCTATTGTGCCGTGTGGGTGGTGAGACAGCTTGATTATTTATACAATGTGATGAGGTTCCGCGTAGCGGTGGTGTTATATGAGCGGGATGGCTCTCGAGATGCAGATCATATATCGCACATTAGTTGTGCTTGAGTTTTATAGCGTATGACGCTACCCGTCTCCTCAGGATTTGCACTTGGCATGCTTATGGTTGATATTCGAGCATTTCTTAAGGTATAAACATTTCTGGCTTGAGGGGTATTTCCCCATTTATTACTATGTGCGGATCGGGTGGCACTCCGCCACAGAGATGTTATTTGGATCAGATTGCATGCCGCAACGAGTATCATGGTTGGATCGGGTTGCACGCCGCAAAAGGTATCATGGTTGGATCGGGTTGCACGCTGCAACGGGTATCATAGTTGGATAGGGTTCCACGCCGCAACGGTGTCATGTGTGGATCGGGTTGCATGCCGCAACAGTGTGATGTTGAGTACAGTTCCCTATACCTATTCTTGTGTGTTTTGCTTCTCATTTTTTGAGAAAGGTTCATAACATCTTTTCAGTTGTTTAATTAGTCACGTAGGTTGAGCAGTTCTTTCCGGAGTTCATTTTTCCTTATGTATCACATGCGAGTTTCTAGATTGTTGGCACATGGTGGCATCATATGAGACCTCTGGTAGTGTTTGTGGTGGCTTATTGCTAGAATAACTTATACTGGGTGAGACAAGATTATTGAACCTGGGATCAGTGAGATCGGATTATATGAGGCATATTAAAAAGCAAATATCGTTATTTGGTTCATAATGGGGTAATGGTCCTTGTTAAGAGAAGAAACCCAATGATTTGTTGACTCGGCAGTTGGTTATGAATTTCTGCACATCTCTTACATTGTGGAAGCATTTCAAGAGTTGGAACAGGACTTATACGTGTCATGATGTGTATTGTGGGCATCAGATTCGTGGAATTTTGGCTATTGTTATCGGAGGATGTTATTATGGTCATGTGAATTAGGCGATTCATGGTAATAATTTAGTAAGGGTACACAATCGTGTTTGGTGCAATGTCTAGTGATTGATACGGTGTTCGTATGTTGGAAACAGGACTGGTGGAGAATTCCGAATGTTGGAATTTGACTCTAAGACTTACTTGACTTAATAAATAGGAAGATCTTTAGATTGGCTCGAGATAATGTGCTCAACTGGGTTGTGGTAGCACGGGTAGGTGCACGAGGAGTTGACCAATGATTTCGGACAACTCTTGAACAGTTCTTAGCACGTTCGAGGACGAACATATGTTTATGTGGGAGAGAATGTAACGACCCGACCGGCCGTTTTGAGCTCCAACACATCGTTCGGCAGTTTGAGGCCTTGAGTAGCTTTACTTCAGGTATTATGACTTGTGCGCATGGTCGAAATTGAATTATGCGAAGTTCGAAGTTGATTTGGAAAGAAAATTCTAATTTCGGAAGCTTTAAGTTGGAGGAATTGACTAAAGTGTGATTTTTAAGTAAACGACCTCAGAATTGTGATTTAAATGTTCCAACAGGTTCGTATGGTGATTTTGGACTTGGGCGTATGTTCGGATTGGGTTTTGGATGACCCGGGAGCGTTTCAGCGCCTATTGTAGAAGTTGGCATTTTGGAAGAATTTTATAAATTTGGGTTGAAGTGTATTGCAATGTTATCGATGTCCGTTTGGGATTTTGCGTTTGGGAATAGTTACATAAGGTGATTCTGGTATTGGGGGCGCGTCCGGATGTGGATTTGGAGGTCCGCAGGTTATGTTTGGGGTTATTTGCCGAAAGTTAGAAATTTGAAGATTTTTGAGAAGTTTTACCGGCAGTAGACTTTTTGATATCGGGGTCGGATTTTGATTCCGGAAGTTGGAGTAGGTCTGTAATGTCAAATGTGACTTGTGTGCAAAACATGAGATCAATCGGATGTGATTTGATAGGTTTCGGCATCGAATGTAGAAGTTTGAAGTTTTAAAGTTCATTAAGCTTGAATTGGGGTTCGATTCATGATTTCGACGTTGTTTAATGTGATTTGAGGCCTCGAGTAAGTTTGTGTTGTATTTTGGGACGTGTTGGTATATTTGGTTGAGGTCCCGAGGGCCTTGTGTGGATTCCGAATGGTTAACGGATCGAATTTGGACTTGGAAGATGTGCTGAGGCTGTTGTCTTCTAGTGTAACCGCACCTGCGAGGTTATGGCCGCTGGTGCGGAGCCGCAGAAGCGACCCTCAGAGTCGCAGGAGCGGTTCTGGCTGGGAAAGGCTGGGACCGCAGATGCGGTCGAGTGCCGCAGAAGCGGGACCGCACCCGCGCTCGTGGAGCTGTAGAAGCGGAGTTGAGGGGGCTAAAGGAGGACCGCAGAAGTGGTATTTTGACCCGCGGGACCGCAGAAGCGGTCTAGTGACCGCATGTGCGAGAGATTGTTGGGCAGTGTGTTTCTTTGAGAACGGATATTTGGCCCATTTTCTTCTATTCTCTCTTGATTGGGCGATTTTTGGAGAGCTTCAAGTGGGGGGTTTTCATCCTCTATGCCAAGGTAAGTTATTCCCATCCATTGTAAGATAAATACATGATTTTTATATGGATTCAAGCATGAACAAATTCGTAGAAATTTGGGATTTTGAAGAAAAACTTAGAAATTGGTATTCTTGGATTTTGATCACGAATTTGGGCATGGAATTGGAAATAAATTATATATTTGAATTCGTTGGGTTATGGGTAAAGTTTGTCTTCGAAAATTTTCGGAATCCGGGCACGTGGGCCCGAGGGTGATTTTATCGACTTTTCGAACGGAGTTGGAAATTATTGTAAATAGGATTATAATGAGTATTAGAGTATATATTTATGGAATTTCTCATTTATTGACTAGTTTTTGAGCGCTGGACATCGATTTGAGTTGTTTGAAAGGCTTGGGAGCTGGCTATGGAACTTCAGGGCGAGGTAAGTCTCCTTTCTAACCTTGTAAGAGGGAATTAACCCCATCGGTTAAGTAATTCAATATGTGCTTCTATTTGTGGGGGCTACGTTCGCACGAGGTGATGAGAGTCCGCGCGTAGCAACTAATATGCTTATGTCCGGGTAGTCTAGGACCCATATCATGTTGTACTTGCGATGTTTGTGCCCTACTTGTTAATTTAATTGTTTAAAACATTTAGAAACTCGATAAAGGAACTTTAAAAGGTTAAAATCCATTCTTCTTGACCGTAAATGAGAATTTGTATTTCTTGAATAGATACCTTAATAAATCTTGAATTTGGTTATTTTAAATTGCATTTTCTCTTTGTCGAGCGGGCCTGTAATGACCCGGGCGGTCATTTTGTGGGTTATAGGCCCAATCCCATATTAACTGCTTCTCCTATATCTATTTTTGCTATTGTAACTTGCCGGGAGGTTTTATTTTGGTTTTTGGTGTGTTTTGGGACACTTAGTCCCTAAATGGAGGTTTAAGCCTTAGGATTTGGACCGTAGTCGGAACTGTATAAAGATGAACCCGGAATGGAGTTCTGTCAGCTCCGTTAGGTGATTTTGGACTCAGGGGTGTGTCCGGATAGTGTTTTGGAGGTATGTAGCTCATTTAGGCTTGAAATGGCGAAAGTCGAAGTTTTGGAGATTTGGACCGGTAGTGGATTTTTGATACCGGGGTCAGATTCTAATTCCGTAGGGTTGAATATGACCTGTGTGCAAAATTTGGGATCAATCAGACATGATTTGGTTAGTTTCGGCATCAGTTGTCGGATTTGGAAGTTTCAAGTTCTTTAAGTTTGAATTGGAGGGTGATTCATGATTTTAGCATTATTTGATGTGGTTTGAGGGCTCAACTAAGTTCGTATGGTGTTTTGGGTTTGGTTGGTATGTTCGCTGGTAGCCCCGGTTCAGCATGAGACTAGGACAGCCGCTTCTGAGGCAGAGCAGCTCAGACTTGAGAGATACAAGAAGTATTACCACCTACCTTCAGCGGATTGGCTACAAATAATGCTCCGGGTTTTTTGGAGGAGTGTCATCGTATTCTCTGTACTATAGGCGTAGCGGAGACGAGTGGGGTTTCTTTTATCATCTTTCAGCTTAGAGGAGCAGCCTATCAGTGGTGGCGTGCTTATAAGTTGAGTAGTCCGGATGAGGTAGCTTCACTTTCATGGACTCGGTTCTCGGACATGTTTTTGAGAGAGTATGTCCCTCAGAGCCTCAGGGGCTCATGGTGCGCGAAGTTTGAGCAGCTGCGCCAGGGTGCTATGACTGTGTCAGAGTATGCAGTCTGCTTCAGTGATTTGGCCCGACATGCACCGGCCTTGGTTGCCACAATTCGAGAGAGGGCTTTTCGGTTTATTGAGGGACTCCACCCCAATATCAGGATTAGTATGGTCAGGGTGCTGGAGATGGATATTCCTTACCGGTAGGTTGTGAGTATTGCTAGGAGATTGGAGGGCATGCTTGCCCGGGACCGAGAGGAGAGAGAGGCCAAGAGGTCTTGAGAGACTGGTTCTTATTCTGGAGCTCGTGCCCCAGTAGTTCGCCATGGTAGGGGTTATGTGGGTCGCCCCGTTCATTCAGCTCTTCCCGCCGCCAGTGGTGTTCCAGCCACTTCTAGGCCCCGGGAGCCTTATTATGCACCGCCAGTATCTAGTGTTCCTCCTGCTCGGGGTACTTTTAGCGGCCAGTCCAGCAGACCTAGCCCGAGTCAGTCACAGCATCCACGCCCTCTGAGGGGTTGTTTTAAGTGTGGCGACACCCGCCATATGGTGAGGGATTGCCCCAGACTTAGGAGGGTTTCACCTCCACAGACTTCTCAGCCACCACGTGCTCCACCGAGTCCTCAGGCTATGATTGCAGCACCAGATATCGCCCCACCTTCTCAACCATCTCGAGGTGGAGGTCGGGGAGGTCGAGGTCGCCCTAGTGGGGGAGGCCAGGCCAGGTATTATACTCTTCTGGCTCATATAGAGGCAGTTGCTTCCTACTCTGTCATTACAGGTATTGTTCCAATCTGTCATAGAGATGCGTCGGCATTATTTGACCCAGGCTCTACGTATTCATATGTGTCATCTTATTTTTCCCCATATTTGGGCGTATCTCGGGATTCTTTGAGTTCCCCTATTTATGTGTCTACTCCTGTGGGAGATTCTCTTGTTGTAGACAGCGTGTATCGGTCGTGCTTGATTGCTCTTAGTGGTTTTGAGACCAGAGCTGATGTATTATTACTCAGCATGGTAGACTTTGATGTTATCTTGGGCATGGACTGGTTGTCGCCCCATTATGCTATTCTTGATTGTGACGCTAAGACTGTGATTATCGCCAGCTGAACAAAGTTACAGTGAAGAACATGTATCTATTGCCTCGTATTAATGACTTATTTGTTTAGTTACAGGGTGCCAGAGTGTTCTCCAAGATTGACTTACGTTCAGGCTATCATCAGTTAAAGATTCGGGAGCCAAATATTTCGAAGACTGCTTTCAAGACCCGATATGGTCGCTATGAGTTTCTTGTCATGTCTTTCGGGCTGACCAATGCCCCAGCAGCCTTTATGCATTTGATACACAGTGTGTTTCAGTCCTATCTTGACTCCTTCATTATTGTGTTCATTGACGACATCCTAGTGTATTCCCGGACTTGGGAGGATTATGAGCAGCACCTAGGGACTGTGCTTCAGACCTTGAGAGAAAAGAAGTTATATGCAAAGTTTTCTAAGTGTGAGTTTTGGCTAGACTTAGTGGAATTCTTGGGCCATGTAATATCGAGTGATGGGATCAAGGTGGATTCGAATAAGGTGGAAGCAGTGCTGAGTTGGCCTAGACCATTATCGGCTACGAAGATCCGTAGTTTTCTTGGTTTTGTAGGGTATTACCGACGCTTTGTAGAGGGATTCTCATCTATTGTAGCTCATATGACCTGGCTGACCCAGAAGGGTGCTCCGTTCAGGTAGACAAAGGAGTGTGAGGAGAGCTTTCAGAAGCTCAAGGCAGCTTTGACTACAGCCCCAGTATTGGTATTGCTTACAGGTTCAAGGTCTTACACTGTATATTGTCATGCGTCGCGGATAGGTCTCGGCACGGTATTGATGCAGGACGGTAGGGTGATTGCCTACGCGTCCAGACAACTGAAGGTACATGAAAAGAACTATCCTATCCACGACCTCGAGTTAGCAGCTATTGTTCATGCCTTGACGATTTGGTGTCACTATTTGTATGGTGTTCCTTGAGAGATTTACACTGATCATCGGAGTTTGCAACATCTGTTCAAGCAAAATGATCTTAATTTGCGTCAACGGAGGTGGTTGGAGCTACTTAAGGACTATGATATCACCATTTTGTACCACCCGGGGAAGGCCAATGTGGTGGCCGGTGCTTTGAGTCACCGGGCAGAGAGTTTGGGAAGTTTAGCTTATCTTCCAACAGCAGAGATACCCTTAGCATTGGATGTTCAGGCCTTAACCAGCCAGTTTGTGAGTTTGGATATTTCTGAGCTGAGTCGAGTGTTGGCTTGTGTGGTCTCTTGGTTTTCTTTTTATGATCGCATCAGGGAGCATCAGTATGATGAACCCCACCTGCTTGTCCTTAAGGACAAGGTTCATCACGGTGATGCTAAGGAGGTCACTATTGGGGATGATGGCATATTGAGGATGCAGGGCAGGCTATGTGTGCCTAATGTAGATGGTTTGCGTGAGTTGATTCTTCAGGAGGCTCATAGCTCGCGGAACTCTATTCTTCCAGGTGCCGCAAAGATGTATCAGGACTTGAGGCAACATTACTGGTGGAGGAGAATGAAGAAGGACATAGTGGAGTATGTGGCTCGGTGTTTAAATTGCCAGCAGGTGAAGTATGAGCATCAGCGGTCGGGTGGGTTGCTTCAGAAGTTAGAGATTCCGGAGTGGAAATGGGAGAGGATCACTATGTATTTCGTTGTTGGACTCCCACACACTCAGCGGAGGTTTGATGCAGTTTGGGTGATTGTGGATAGGCTGACCAAGTCAGCTCATTTCATTCCTGTGATGACTACATATTCTTCCGAGTAGCTGGCTCAAATTTACATCCGCGAGATCGTCAGGCTTTATGGAGTACCGGTATCTATCATCTCTGATCGGGGTACGCAATTTACATCACGGTTCTGGAGGGCTGTACAGCAGGAGCTGGGTACTCGGGTTGAGTTGAGCACAGTATTTCACCCTCAGACGGACGGAAAGTCCGAGCACACTATTCAGATACTGGAGGATATGCTCTGCTCTTGTGTGATA
Organism: Nicotiana tabacum; assembly: GCF_000715075.1. Classification (NCBI taxonomy): domain Eukaryota; kingdom Viridiplantae; phylum Streptophyta; class Magnoliopsida; order Solanales; family Solanaceae; genus Nicotiana; species Nicotiana tabacum. The sequence continues at coordinate 96,770,616 of NC_134093.1, forward strand.
GATTTTAGGGGTGCTTGGGATTAGTTCTTGCCACTTGCGGAGTTTGCCTACAACAACAGTTATTAGTAGAGCATTCAGATGGCACCGTATGAGGCTATGTATGGTAGGCGGTGTCGGTCTCCAGTGGGTTGGTTCGAGTTGGGTGAGGATAGATTATTGGGTACATACTTGGTTCAGGATGCCCTGGATAAGGTGAAGGTGATTCAGGATCGACTTAGCACATCCCAGTCCAGACAAAAGAGTTATGCGGACCAGAAGGTTCGCGATGTTGCATTCATGGTTGGAGAGCAGGTCTTGCTTCGGTTTTTGCCTATGAAGGGCGTTATGAGGTTCGTAAAGAAGGAAAAGCTGAGCCCACGGTTTATCGGCCCATTTGAGGTGTTGTGACATGTTGGGGAGGTTGCTTATGAGATTGCCTTACCTCCCAGCCTAGCAGGAGTCCATCCAGTATTCCACATTTTTATGCTCCGGAAGTATCACAGTGATTCGGCTCATGTATTGGATTTCAGCTCAGTCTAGTTGGATAAAGATCTATCTTATGTTGAGGAGCCAGTGGCTATTTTGGACAGGCAGGTTCGAAAGCTGAGGTCAAAGAACATTGCTTCCGTGAAGGTTCAGTGGAGGGGTCAGCCGGTCGAGGAGGCGACTTGGGAGACCGAGCATGTTATGCACAACTGTTATCCTCATATTTTCACCACTTCAGGTATGTCTTTATGCTCGTTCGAGGACGAATGCTTGTTTTAAAAGGGGAAGGATGTAACGACCCGGCCGGTCATTTTTAGATTTATAGCCCCGATACCCTATTAACTGCTTCTCCTATATCTATTTCTACTATTGTGACTTGCCGGGAGGTTTTGTTTTGTTTTTTGGTGTGTTTTGGGACACTTAGTCCCTAAATGGAGGTTTAAGCCTTAGAATTTGGACCGTAGTCAGAACTGTGTGAAGACGAGCCCGAAATGGAGTTCTGTCTGTTCCGTTAGCTTCGTTAGGTGATTTTGGACTTAGGGGCGTGTCCGGATAGTGTTTTAGAGGTTTGTAGCTCATTTAGGCTTAAATGGCAAAAGTTGAAGATTTGGAGATTTGGACCAGTAGTGAAATTTTGATACTGGGGTCGGATTCCGATTTCGGAAGTTGGAATAGGTCCGTAGGGTTAAATATGACCTGTGTGCAAAATTTGGGGTCAATCGGACGTGATTTGGTTGGTTTCGGCATCAGTTGTCGTATTTGGAAGTTTCAAGTTCTTTAAGTGTGAATTGGAGGGCGATTCGTGATTTTAGCATTGTTTGATGTGGTTTGAGGGCTCGACTAAGTTCGTATGGTATTTTGGGATTGGTTGGTATGTTTGGTTGAGGTCCCAGGGGCCTTGAGTATGTTTCGGATGCTCAACATACCATTTTGGACTTAAGAAAGATAGCAGATTTTCTGGTATTGTGTTGCAGACTTTTTCTTCATCGCGTTCACGAGGGAGGTTTCGCGATCGCGCAAGGCTATCTGAGAGGCCAGCTAAGTTGTTCTTCGCATTTGCAAATTTGAGGACGCGATCGTGTAGGTTGGTCAGGCTGTTCATCGCGAACGCGTGAGCTTGGCCGCGTTCGCGGAGAGGAAGTAAAGCTGCAGTGGAATTTAAGGGTTATTCTTCACGAACGCGTGGAGTTGTTCGCGATCGCATAAGCATGAGGGCTAGTGAACCACGTTCGCGTGGAGATTTCCATGTTCACGTAGGGTTAAACTCTGGGGTAGCGAAGTTGTGCTTCACGATCGCTAGGCTATTTTCGCGATCGCGATTAAGGAATCACCTGGGCAGATTTAAAAGTTCAAAATCGAGGGTTTATGTCTTTTTTCACCATTTGGACTTGAGAGCTCAGAATTTGGCAATTCTTGGAGGGATTTTCACGTGGGTGTTTGGGGTAAGTGATTCTTACCTAGTTTTGGTTAATTCCCATGATTATGTCTTTAATCTCATCATTAAATTAGTGATTTGGGTTGGAAAATTGGAAAAAATATGAGAAAAGTTCTTAGGCCGAATTTTGGGATTTTGGTCGAGATTTCGATATCGGATTTGAGAAATTTTGGTACGAGTGAACTTGTGAGTGAATGAGTGCTCATATTTTGTGATATTTACCCGATTCCGAGACATAGGCCCGGGGAGGCCTTTTAGGGCGATTTTTCAATTTCTTGATTTAGCTTTGATTTCATTAATTAGATTAATTCTTATAGTTATATTTATAGTATGTAATTGATTTTGGCTAGATTTGGGCCGTTTGGAGTTGGATATTCGTAGAAAGAGTATTGTTACGGATTGATTGAGCTTGGTTTGAGGTAAGTGACTTGCCTAACCTTGTGCGGAGGAAATTCCCTTAGGATTTGGTACTGAGTTTACTATGTGAGCGCCGTGTGCGCGAGATGACGAGTGCGTACACGGGCTATTTGTTGAAAAACCTGATTTTTACTGAGAAATTCCCTGTTTCCACCTTAATTGAATATACTAATATGCGTAGTTACCCAGTTAGCTTAGAATAACATGTCTACATGCCTTATTTGCTTAATTGAACTCTTTGCAACATGCCTATTTAATTCCTGCTTCTTCCCGACTTGTACTTAGTCTAGACTGTAGATTCTCTTGTTGTACTTGTTGTTTGTAATTGATTGCGCTGTGTATTTACTTTTGGGACTACGGGATGGTATCCCAGGAGATCCCCCTGCATAATTACTTTTGGAACTACGGGACGATATCCTGGAAGATCCCCCTGCATATTTACTTTGAGACTACGAGGCGGTACCTCGAGATTTCTCCCTGCATATTTATTTTTGGGACTACGAGACGGTATCTCGGGAGACCCCCTGTCGCTTAATTTCGTGCACTGTTATGTTATTTCACTGTGCTTTCCTTTGTTGAACTTTAGTCTCTTATTATACTGCTTATTCTCCTATTTTCATTATTATATACCAGTGGGCCTAACCTGACCTCTTCACTACTCGACCGAGGTTAGGCTCAACACTTACTGGGTTCCGTTGTGGTGTACTCATGCCCTTTCCTGCATATATTTTTCGTGTGCAGATCCAGGTTCCTTTTACAAGACTCGTCCTTAGTTGCAATCGCTGCTGTTTTCGGAGAAATTCAAGGTACATCTGCCCGCGCCCGCAGATCTTCGGAAGCCCCCTCTATGCCCCTGTGTTGATTCTTTTCTTATTTCTATAGACACTGATGTATAGAAAAGTTAGAATTTCGTAGAAGCTTGTGACTTACGGTGTTCCAGGTCTTGGGAATTTCATGTATATTTCGAGAGTTGATTATTGTATATGCCGAGCGGCATCTCAATTGCTTATTAAAATATATGTTACGGTTAGTTGTTAAATTTTCATGTTTTTCATTTTATTTCTGCAAGTGTTAGGCTTACCTAGTCGTAGAGACTAGGTGCCATGACAACGTTTCACGGAGGGAGAATTTGGGTCGTGACAGGGCCGAACGCCTCGGCAGGTTAAATAGATGCATCTATGGTTCGCGCCGTTTGACCCTCGGCAGTGCACAGTTTAAATATTTATGTTGGAGCGGGTCGTACGATCTCGACATGATTTGCGCATGATATAACTTTGGAATTGATAATAATTGATATTGTTTTCATTGGCCCAAGGTCCAAAAATGTTAAATGACGAAAATAAATTTAGAAATTTTTTATGAACAAAAGAATTGTTTACTTATTTCATGATATTGAGCTTATAGCTGTTCTACGTAATCCATGCCTAATTATATCATTGATATTTTATTTATAGCCCATAGTAAGTGTCGAAGTCGACCCCTCGTCAGTACTTCTTCGAGGTTAGGCGGGATACTTACTGGGTACACGTTGATTTACAAACTCATACTACACGTGTTGTATATTTTTGTGCAGGTGCATATATGTCTAGTAGCCTTGTGGGCGCAGAGGCGGTTATTGCAGGGATTTAGGTGAGCTGCATTCCACGTCACGAGTCCGATGCCATCAGAGTCTCCTTCAGAGTATTTATCTTTCTCATGTCCGAATTTGTATTCTTGATAGATGTTGTATTTTATTTTATATTCCTAGTTGAGGCTCATGCATTTGTGACACCAGGTTTTGGGGTGATTTGGGTTGTCCTGTATTGAAATTTGTTAAAAATATTTTTATTTACTCTGTAAATTCCATCTTTTACTATTTAATTGGAGGAAATATGATTTCAAAAATATTAAAATCAGAACCAAATCAAGTATTTATTTTTGGTTTGCCTGACAGTGGTGTCCAGCGTCATTTGAGATTGAGCATTATGTGGATCAAATAAAGAACATGTATCTGCATAACCAACAAGATCTGCACTACCTTTGTTAGAATAAAATAAACCCATATCAACTGTTTCCTTTAAATATCGCAATATATGCTTAATCTCGTTCCAATATCTCCGTGTAGGAGAAGAGCTATATCTTGCTAGTAAATTAATAAAAAATGCTATGTCATGCCTTGTAGCATTAGCAAGATACATAAGTGCACCAATTGCACTAAGATAACGTATTTCGGGACCAAGGAGTTCCTCATTCTCTTCTGGAGGTCGGAACAAATCCTTATTCACTTCAAGTGATCGAACAACCATTGGAGTGCTCAATGGGTGCGCTTTGTCCATGTAAAAGCATTTTAAGACCCTTTCTGTAGACCAAGACAAAGTTTTGTCTTTTCAAGATCTTTTGTTTCAAATTCTTTCTTAAGATATTCAATTGCCTTTTGGAGCTCTTCTGGAGTTCCAACGAGATTTATGTCATCAACATAAATAACAACAAGTATAACAAATTCTGATGCCATTTTCTTTATAAAAATACATGAAAAAATAACATCATTTATATAACCCTCTTTCAGCAAATATTCACTAACGCGATTATACCACATACGCCCAGATTGCTTTAAACCGTACAAAGATCTTTGTAATCTGATTGAATACATTTCCCGGGATTTTGAATTTGCTTCAGGCATTTTAAATCCTTCAGGGATTTTCATATAAATTTCATTATCAAGTGAACCATACAGATAGGCTATAACTACATCCATTAGTTATATTTCAAGCTTTCTATGTAGTGCTAAACTGATGAGATATCGAAATGTTATGGCATCCATAACAGATGAATATGTTTCATCAAAATCGACTCTAGGTCGTTGTGAGAATCATTGTGCTACAAGGCGCGCTTTGTATCTTTCAATTTCATTTTTATCATTCCTTTTTTGCATAAAACCCCATTTATGACCAACTGATTTTATACCAATAGGTGTTTGGACTACTGGTCCAAGGACCTCTCTTTTAGCAAGTTCGTTCAATTCTGATTGAATTGCCTCTTTTCATTTTGGCCAATCAGATCTTTGTCGACATTCTTCGACAGATCGGGGTTTAAGATCCTCACTATCTTGCATAATATTAAGTGCAACATTATATGAAAAAATACTATCCACCACTATTTCAGATCGATTTAAATTAATCCCATCACCTGTAGAACTTATTAAAAGTTCCTCGCTCACTTGAGTCTCGGGTTCATTGATTTCTTCTGGAATCTCAGAACTAATCAGATCTTGGGTCTCTTCAAGAGATCCTTTTATAGTATCGTTTTGATCATTTGTCGATTTTCTTTTTCGAGAATTTCGATCCTTAGAACCCAAAGGCCTACCACGCTTCAGGTGTGCTTTAGGTTCACTGGCTCTCATGCTAGTAGATGGTCCTGCTGGGACATCAATTCGAATAGGCACATTCTCTGCAGGGATATGTGACTTAGTTATCCTTTTCAAATCAGTAAATGCGTCTGGCATTTGATTTGCTATATTTTGTAAATGGATGATCTTCTGGACCTCCTGATTATATCTAGGGGTACGTGGATCAAAATGAGATAATGATGAAACTTTCCACATAATTTCTCTTTTGATTTCCTTTTTATCTCCCCCTAATTGTGGAAAATTTATTTCATCAAACCGACAATCTGCAAATCGAGCAGTAAATAAATCTCCCGTCAATGGTTCAAGATAGCGAATAATAGAGGGTGATTAAAACCCAACATATATTCCTAACCTTCTCTATGGGCCCATCTTACTGTGCTGTGGTGGTGCTACTAGCACATATACAGCACATTCGAAAATTGGTAGATGGGCAATATTTGATTCATGACCAAAAACTAATTATGACCGAGAATATTTATTATAATGTGTCGATCTGAGACGAATAAGTGATGCTTCATGCAAGATAGCATGACCCCAAAAAGTAGTGGGCAATTTTGTTTTCATAATTAGTGGTCTTGCTATCAATTGCAGGCGTTTAATAAATGACTCTACAAGGCCATTTTGAGTATGAACATAAGCTACAAGATGTTCAACTTTTATCCCAACTGATAGACAATAATCATCAAAAGCTTGAGATGAGAATTCTCTAGCATTATCAAGGCGAATACCCTTTATAAGATAATCTGGGAATTGTGCCCTTAATCGAATTATTTGGGCTAATAACTTTGCAAACGCCAGGTTGCGATATGAATGTAGGAACACATGAGACCATCTTGAAGATGCATCTATTAGGACCATAAAATATCTAAACAACTCACTTGGTGGGTGAATAGGTCCACATATATCCCCATGTATACGTTCTAAAAAGGCAGGGGATTCAATGCCAACCTTCATTGGTGATGGTCTAGTGATCTTTTTGCCTTGATAACAAGCATCACAAGAAAATTCATCATTTGTAAGAATCTTCAGGTTCTTTAATGGATGCCCACTCGAATTTTCAGTAATTCATCTCATCATTATTGATCCAGGATGGCCCAAACGGCCATGCCAAAGCACAAAAGTATTTGAATCAGTAAACTTCTGATTTACGATAGAGTGTGCTTCAACTGTACTAATCTTTGAATAGTATAAGCCAGAAGATAAAGTTGGTAACTTTTCTACAATGCACTTTTGGCCAGAAACATTCTTTGTAATACAAAGATATTCCACATTCATTTCATCTATCGTCTCAACATGATACCCATTTCGGCGGATATCTATAAAACTCAACAAGTTTCTTCGGGATTTGGAGGAGAACAATGCATTGTCTATAGTAAGTTTTGTTCCCTTAGACAAAAATATAGTGGCTCTTTCGGAGCCTTCAATCAAGCATGAGTTGTTTCACTATTAATTACACAAATATCTGCATGATAGGTCTTTGATCCAAATATAATGTGAGGGTTATCCATATTCTTCAAAATGATATAAACAAAATAAATATAATAGAACATCATTATCAAAGCATAACTTTTATTTATGTACAACAATTACATAACTACACTATCTACTACAAACAACAAAAATTAAAATATTTATATTTCTACAGATTCATCACCGATCACATGACTTGTTTCTCCTTCCGGGAGTGCAAAGTAATCAGCTACATCCAAATGTATGAAGTCTAAATTATCTTCAGAAATAAAATTTGCTTCATCATTTTTCTCTGTCTTCTTCAGGGAGGCTTGATAAAGCTCAACCAGGTACTTTGGCGTATGACATGTATGTGACCAGTGCCCTTTTTCCTCCACATCTATAGCATGTATTTTTTGCCTTTGTTGCTTGCACTGCTTCATGCTTTTGTTCCTTCCTTTTCCACTGCTGGTGGTGAGGAGGGTTATTTGGTGCATTATTATTATCATGATTAGTGTTTCTTCCCCGACAACAGCCATGACAACGACTGGGGCCACGACCTCTTCCACGCTTATCTTGGTGGAAGTTCGTCTCATTCACTTCAGGGAATGGACAAGAACCAGTAGGTCGGCTTTCATGATTTTTCATTAATAGCCCATTACATTGCTCGGCTACAAGAAGATGTGAGATAAGTTCAAAATATTTTTTGAATCCCATCTCTCAATATTGCTGCTGCAGGAGCATATTCGAGGCATGAAAACTGGTGAAAGTTTTCTCCAACATATCATGATCAGTAATATTATCACCACATAATTTCAATTGAAAAATATTTCTGAACATATAAGAATTATACTCAGTGATAGATTTAAAATTTTGTAGCCTTAGATGAGTCCAATCATAACATGCTTGTGGAAGAACGATCATCTTCAGGTGGCCATATCTATCTTTCAAATTATTTCACAGTATGACTGGATATTTAATAGTGAGATATTCTATTTTTAAGCCTTCATCAAGGTGATGGCATAGGAATATCATTGCTTTGGCACGGTCTTGGTTTGATGCTTGATTTTTGTCCTTGATGGTGTCTGCTAGACCCATCGCATCAAGATGAATTTCAGCATCAAGCACCCAAGACATGTAGCTTTTGCCCGATATATCTAGGGCTACAAATTTAAGTTTAGAAAGATTTGACATTATTTAGAAAAAGAAAGTTCGTACCTCTGATACTTTCAAAGTATTTTCTCCAGATGGCAGAGTCTTGTGCTGATAACGTGTTATAAAATAAAGACTATAAAGTAAAGACAAGTATAGAGAGAAACTGATATATTATTCAATTTCAAACTGATATACATAATGAACTAAAAACTCTATTTATAGAAGAAAGGAAGTTGTTGTGTAAGCTGCTAATGCAAACTGCTGTGTAAGCTGCTATTGTACCAAATATAGATAATCTTATGCTGGGGGTAATATTTATCCATAACGGAGTATCAAAAGGATAAGCTCATTGTATCAGATATAGATAATCTTCTACCGGAGGTAATATTTATCCATAACGGAGTACCGAAAGGATAAACTTCACCAGGAGGCTTATTTTCAATAGAGTACTAAATAGATAAACATATTTACGGTGGAGTCCCATATGGATAAGCTTCTTCAAGAAGCTTCTTTATAACGGAGTACTAAATGAACATATATAATATAATATATTCATAACAATTTCCATATTAACCAAAAGGTAGAAAGGGCCAAGTGTTAGAAAAACATAGCCCCCAAACCAAAAACTCCTATGGATTTGTAATCCTTAAACAATGCGAAGCATATCGAGATCTATAAAAAGAATAAAAGATGAAGTAAATAAAACGATTATAGCCTTCGTTACCATTTGGAAGGTAGATTTGTAACTTGACAAAATCTTAATTTTTAAGTTACTCGAATACATCTTCAAATAAATGTTATATTAGACTGTTTTATCACAAGAACGGACAAGTCTGATTGTTTGGTTTAGCATTTCCAGATGAAGGTTGGTACCATGATGCTTTTATTAAGAAGAGAAGCAAAAGCAGTAACATTCAAACAAGAGGAGCATGTAAGCAATATAAAAAGAAAGAAGGTGGTGATTCTTGTTAGATTGCTGAATTGAGATGAAGAATTGAAGAACAAAGATGAACAACACACAGAGAGAAAAGAAGCTTCTTGATATTTTCTCATTCATCATAAAATCTGTACAGTGCACGTGTATATATCTAACAAACTAAATTGACAATTGTCAACTAACTAATTATGTCTAACTTTAGTTAAATAAAAATAACCTACTAACTATAGTTAACTTAAGTCTTAAGTGACTCCACATATTTTCTCATTACACCCCCCCCCAAAGCTAGGGGACATGAACATGTTCTTCAAGACGAGCTTCGATAACAAATGAGTATACTGAGGTCTCCCAAGACCCTTAGTGAGAAGGTATGCTTGTTGATTAGCAGTGGAAAGATACAGAGTACTGATGAGACAATTTTACACATTTTTTCGGATGAAGTGGCAATCAATGTCGATGTGTTTGGCGTGCTCGGGAAAGACATGGTTAGCAGCTATCTGAATAGCAGATTTACTGTCACTGAATATGGGAACAGGCAAGGAAATAGTGGCCCCTAACTCCTTGAACAACCCAAGAAGCCAACCCAATTCAGCCACTGTGGAGGCTAGGCTTTTGTATTCGGCTTTTGTAGAGCTCCTAGAGATGATGGCCTACTTCTTGGACTTCCAAGAAATTAGAGAAGAACCAAACTTGACCAAATAGCATGTGACTCACCTCCGAGTATTAGGACAAGATGCCCAATCAACATCGCAAAAAGCAATGAGAGACTCAAAACAAACAGCTGACAATAAAACCCCTAGATCAGGGCAGGACTTAACATATTTGACCACCCTGAGTGCAGCCTCCCAGTAAGAAGTTTTTGGAGAATACATGAACTGACTGAGGCAATGTACATCAAATAAAATATCAGGTTGAGTGATAGTGAGATATAATAAATACCCAAGCAATCTTTGATAAGGCCCTGGATCATCTAAGGCCCTCTCCTCCACAGAACCAACATGATTGTCAAATTTAACAATAGTGAGCTTGACATTCAACTCCATGGGTGTGATAATAGGCTTGGAACTAGAAAGATCCAAATCAGCAATAAGTTCCAAGGCATACTTCCTCTGGTGCATAAGGATTCCTTCAGCACTCCTAGCAAATTCAATGCCTAAAAAATATTTTAGTTCCCCCAAATCCTTAATTTTAAAAGAGGATTGCAACACATCCTTGGTATCTTGTATCAACTGAAAGTCATCACTTGTGATGTGCAAATCATCAACATAATCCAAAACTATGACTATCTTCCCTGCTATTTTCTTAGTGAAAAAGGAGTAATCGAGATGAATTTGTTGGAAGCTAGAAGAAGCTAGAGCAGTGGTTAACTTAATGTTCCACTGTCGTGAAGCCTGCTTGAGTCCATACAATGACTTGAGCAGTTTGCAAACTAATGATTTATCTGAAGAGCCAGAGAAGCCATGAGGCACAGTCATGTACACTTCCTCAGAAAGCTTTTCTTGTAAAAATGCATTATAAAGACATACATTTGATGCACATTCCAATGCCTAGATGCTTCTAGGGATAGAAAACCTATGACAGTGACCATCTTAACTACAGGTGAGAAGGTTTCTTGATAATCCATTCCTTTCTTCTGATTATAACCCTAGGCAACAAGGCGAGATTTAAATCTTTCCACTTCACCATTGGCCTTATATTTGATCTTGTAAACCCATTTGCAATATATGGCTTTCTTGCCCTTGGGTAAAGGAACAAGATTCCATGTTTTATTGTCCTCCAAAGCTTGAATTTCTTCCTGCATTGCCTCCACCCACCTCTTATCCTTAGCAGCTTTATGGTAGGATTGTGGCTCTTATGCAGCAGTGAAATTTGAAAGGTAACTCTAAAATTTGGAAGACAATCCCTCATAATTGAGAACATCTTATAAAGGATATTGATAGCAGCTAGCTTGGCTGCCCTTATCAAGTCTAACATAGTCTTTGAGCCGTATGGGTGGCCTTGAAACTCTGGTAGATTTCCTGATATCCTCATGTGTAGGAGAGGAAGTTGTAGCAACAGGTGTTCCCATGTCATAATCCAGCTTTGTGGAGGCCGATTCTTCAGTGTGTGAGGAAAGAGCATCAGGAACTCCATGCTCAAGTGGTCTACATATAACATGAGCAACAGGTTGAACATCAGTAACTGAAGCTCCAAGTTTAGAGATTTGTTGCACCATTTGCTCTGATGTGGAGACACTGCTAGTTAAAAATAGACTATCAGCTACATTGGATAATGAAGTAGCATGATCCTCCATGAGAATGTTGTCAGAGTCAGTTGAGAGATTTTGGAAAGGGAATGCATCTTCGCAAAAAATTACATCCCTGCTGATGAACAATTCAACATTTTCCAGATTCAATAGTTGATAACCCTTTTGATGAGGAGCATAACCAAGTAAAACAAACTTCACAACTCTAGGAAGAAACTTATTTGATTTGGACAGATAAGTAGCAAAACATAAACATCTAATGACTCTCATGTTAGGTAAAGAAGGTTGCTTGTTGTAAAGCATCTCACATGGTGACTTGTATCAAAGTACAGAAGAAGGAACCCTATTGATTATGTAAATTGCTGTCTTCCCACAATGCCCCCAATATTGGATTGGTATATGCCCCTGAAATTTGATAGCTCTGGTTGTTTCCAAAATGTGTTGATGCCTCCTTTCTACCACTCCATTTTGCTGAGGAGTGTATGGACAAGAGCATTAGTGTACTATTCCATTGGATTGAAATAGCTCCTTACAACTGTTGTTAAAAACTTCACTCCCATTATCTGACCTAACAACTTTAATTGTTTTTCCATATTTTGTCTTAACCATAATCAAGAAAGTTTTGAGCAAGAAAACAACATCAGATTTAAGTATCATTAAGAACACCCAAGTCCATCTTGTACAATCATCAACCAAAGTAAAGAAATATTTCATCCCATTGTGGGTAAGAACTCTGTAGGGAACTCAAACATCCATATGAATCAAGTAAAAATTATCTATGCTCCTATTGTGACTTATTGGAAATGGCATCCTAATTTGCCTAGCTAATGAAAACATTACACATTTATTCAATTGAGAACTTGTACAAGTCATTAGACTATCAATTCGCTTGAGTATCATCATAGACACATGTCCCATTTGTTTGTGCGGCATAGCTACATTCTCTGTGTTAACTACTGCAAATGAATGATGAATCTTCTGTGTTTGATATCCCCCGATTGTAGACAAAATGTATAAGCCATCTTCCTCCCTATCAGTCTCCTTCACCCTCCCAGACAAGAGATCCTGGAAGACACGGAATGTGGGAAAGAAGCCCACAAAACAATTCAATTATTTTGTCACTTTTGAGACAAGCAAAAGATTGAACCTAAAGGCTGATACACAAAGAACATGCTGAAGTATATCACCTCCACTGAGTTGAATGGTCCCTATACGTGTCACTGAGGCTGAGTCCCCAGTAGGCAATTGCACTTATCTTGTATTTCATACTAGTGTTTCATTGTGTAACAAATTCTTATTACCAGTCATATGATTTGTAGCCCCTGTATCTATGATCCACTAAAAGTTTTTGATGTTATGAACACTATTACAAAAATATTTACTGCCTCATGTGCACTAGCATCCCCTCTAATAATAGTAGTTCTATTCAACATTTGCAAAATTTATGCAACTTGTTCCTTAGTAAACATTTGAGTAGGCAGCTGAGTAGGTGCTGCATGTATGCTCATAGGCATTCTGTTTCCCTCCAATTGAGCTATATTTGCTTTGCGTTTGGCCTTAAAATATGCCAGATAACCAATGAGATGATAATAATTTTCTTCAAGTGTCCTGTTTTGCCACAATGATAACATTTTACTAGTTTGTAACAACTTCCTTGGTATGCCCTTTTGCGCAAAACTCACATTCCAGACTATAGGTCCTCCTTTGTTTATTGCGTGATTGAGCTATAAATATGGCTGTTGGTTTGTTGTATCCATAATTTCTCAGAATATTGCTCCCAATCGATCTCCTACTTTTATCTTGAATAACCATTGTATATGCTTGATTAATGGTTGGAACATTAGGCATCAATAGGATCTATCCTCTAACTTGCTCAAAACTATCATTCAGACCCATTAAAAATTGCAACAGACGTTGGAATTCTAATTGATCAACGTACTCCTTAGAAGATGGTGATGGGAGGATCAAATCGTACTCTGCCCATAAATCCTTCAGCTTTGTAAAATATACTGACACAGAAGATGATCCCTACACTAAGGTAAAAATCTCTTAATGCAGATAGTAGAGTCTCAATGCATTTATCTTGTTAACCCACAAATCCTTACTCACATTACTCATTAGCTATGAAGTAACAATGGCATTACATCTCTCCTATTGATTCCCCAACTCCACACAAAAATCAGCTTTGCGTGTGGATCCATCAATGAGATAGAGCTTAGTTTTTTCTAATAATACGACTTTCATCACACGACTTCGGATTGTATCCATTCCTATCAGCAGCATTCCGACAAACATCGATCCTGGTCCATCACATGGATGTAGGTAAAGTGTATGATTGTGATCAATATTCATTATTCCTCCTTCAATCGTAGTGCCAACGCCGCTGTTCACGGTGGCTCCGCTAAGCTCATAATTTCTCGAATTTTCCCCAATCGCCATCACGCACATAGAATTAGGGTTCAGCAAAAAAAAACGATAAAAAATTGAACGAATTCTCTCGATTTTTCTTCAATTCCGTGAAAAATCCCTAGAATCATTCAACCATAGCTCTGAATTAGTCAACCACAACTTTGATGACATGTTAGATTGCTGAATTGAGATAGAAGAATTGAAGAACAAAGATGAACAACAGAGAGAGAGAGAGAGAGAGAGAGAGAGAGAGAGAGAGAAGAAGCTTCTCGATATTTTCTCATTCATCATAGAATCTGTACAATGCACGTGTATATATCCAACAAACTAAATTGACAGTTGTCAACTAACTAATTATGTCTAACTCTAGTTAACTAATAACAGCCTACTAACTATAGTTAGCTTAAGTCTTAAGTGACTCCATATATTATCTCATTACTTCTTTGTATTGTAAATCTATTGTTCATCTTGGATAAGGCTACAAAATGCTTTATATGTGTCAGAACAGACATATCTGAAAGCAAAGATATGAGATTCAATGTTTGGGTTGACATGGGCTTAGTGAAGCAACACCTAGAGTATATATTTCAGTTAGCAACTAGGAAAGACTCTATAAATAAGTTCCTGAGTGACAATTAAGACATTTTCTTTGCATATCCCTTTTCACGGGTATTCCAAGAATTTGATCACTTAAATTTTAACAATCTATGTAGTTGTAACTCCAAAGATGATTGGGATCAAGATGATGTGTTTCCTCGTTTGAAATTAGATAGTGCGTAAATTATAAAGCAACCTCAATTCCACAGTTTAAACACTAGTTAGATTGAGAGAAGATTAAGCGTAGGAAAATATTGCGTATTCAATTTGTTTTTGTATACTGTATGTATATGTATACTTATATAGAAAATATTAAGGTTAGCTAATAATATTATTGGGCCTTAAATCACCTTTATGGGTGGATCCAAAATTTCCTATATTTTTACAAATGATATCATGTAGTTAACTCCTACTACTTTGGTACATTGCCTAATCGAACAAACCAGTAGACTTTATCAAACCAAGTGAAGTCGTTCTTGCGTCCGAATAAAGCATCAAGTAGGGTAAGCATTTACTCGAGACTACCGCTATAGCTTACTAATCCCCAACCTGCTTAACACTCTCTGAAATAACTTGATCCAACACATTTCATTGTAATGGTAAAAAAGCTTTCACCTATCAAAGTGTACCTAGCAAATAGCATAATTGATATTTGGCTTAAACTATATATATATTTATATGTATATCGTATTATATTTTACTCGTGTTTCGTGAATTTTGGACGTGAAATGTATTGATTTATGCTTATTCGTAATATTTTTATATGTAGGAATCATCCGTCGGTAATAGGGGGCGAAAGGTGCGAGATTAGAATCAAAAAGAGGTAAGAGGTTGAAAATTGGCTATTGTAGCGCCACAGGCAGCGTGGGGCGCTACCTGTGGTGCAATTTCTAGAAAGTTTATTTTCCCAATGCCAGGGCTAGCGCCCCACGCTACCCTGGGCGTTGGTGACGGGAAAGTATCCTAGTTCGTCCGGGACAAGGTTATTTCAGCCTAAGACCCCTCCCCCCCCCAACGCGCATAAAAACAAGTCTAAACCTATTTTGGAGGGGGAGACGCCACTTTGAAAGGAAAAGATAAGCACGGAACACTCGGGATCAAGGATTCTCAGTTTTTCTTTCTCTTCTCTTCCTTTAACTTTATAGTTTTTAGTTCTAGAGTTTTGGGTGCTACATGGACGTTGTAGTTTGAAGCTTGAATTGTTCTTATTATTTTAGCATATTGATTTATTTATTCAATCTTGCGCTTAACTATTTAATTACTTGATCACCAATTAAATACTATCTACTAATCTAGGATTGAACTCGGGAGAGAGAATTCTAGATTGCATATGAGATTAGCGAGATCTTGAACCTGATTAACGGGGAACAAATTTGCGGTTAGGATAGGGATATACCTCATTGTCTTGCTTGGTTATTATACGGAAATTATTAATGCGTTCTTGTTAATCCTAATTCCATAAGAATATAGGCATCAGGTTAGCTTTAATAGACGAGTAGTACTTCGGGAGAAGGGTATGACTAATATTAACCTTGTCAACCAATAAACCAGATAAATTAATTAGACAATTTAAGTGAAAAACTCAACGGGATTGTTAGCTAACCCATAACTCTGAAATATTTTCTCCCATTGAATTCATCTCTAAGATTGTAGACTTGTTTCCTTTAATCTCTTTGTTTGCTACTCTAGATTAGCTTTAAATAAATATTCATACTTTAGAAAATTGCTTGAATAGATTGATTGTTTGGGTTTGATTTAGTTGGTAGTTAATCGCAAGTCCCTGTGGGTACGATATCTGGACTTACAATCCTATATTATTTGTATGACCATATATACTTGCGTGTGTATTTGGGAGCAACAAGTTTTTGGCGCCGTTGTCGGGGACTTAGAAATTAATTACTTTACCAGATTAGGTTTTTACTTTTTGTCTATTCAAGTTTTATTTATTTATTTATTTAATCTTAGTTTAATATTTTATTATTTTTTTGACATGACATCTTGGAATGAGAATTGGTCAAATATTGGTTATTCTTATTTTGATGATCCCTGTCCATATTGTGGAGGACCACAATTGTGGCAAAAATTGTGAATCTCAATCGTATGAGTGAAATTTTTGTAATGTATGTGGTTGTCAAGGTGGCCATTGGGATGATTGTCCTAATTCTTTTTACCCTTCTCTGAGGTCTTATTATGATGTTTCTAATAATGTTTATGAGTTTGATAGGAGTAACGAAGAAGAGGATATGGAACGTGTTGCCCGTATTATGAAAATGATGAGGCAAGTAGCCGAGCAATAAGATGAAATTCACAATAAGACTACCTTAGCAATAAAAGGATTGCAGGCTAGAATGGAAGAATTAATGGCCAATTTTCAAGAAGAACCTCAACTCGACGAAGAGAGCGAGTTCCCACAAGAAAATAACTTTGAAGAAACAGATATAGTAAGCCAATCTTGGCTAGAGGAACAAGCTCAGCTAATAAAATTTCATGGGGTTCGACGTAATAATTTTTCAAATATGGCATAACAGTTGTCTGAAGGAAGAACTGAGCTCAGACAAGAGATAGACTAATTTCACAGATATCCATGACCTACATACTCAATTGAATAAAACGATTGAGGTGTCTGATGTCCTACAATCGATTGTTGTGGATACTAGCCAGCTTGTAGAGTGGAAAGAGGAATTCCAACTATTCGACCAAAATATTATTAATGATGCCAATGTTAAGGAAGTGTGCAAAAGTGAGGATGCTAAAAGTAAAGCGTTTTTAGAATTTGCGCGTATTGGACCTCATTCTAAATATTTTTCAACATTGTTCTTGGTTGGTGACTCGAGAATTGATCCATTCGTGTTTATGGAGGAGTCAATGGATGAGGAACAAAGTGCATATATTCTGAAATTTGCGATGCCAAGGAGACAAAGCGACATCCCTCACATAAAGGCCAAGAAGTGCAAGATGTGATATCTATTGCTTGGTTCCTTTATTTTTACACCACCGCCCAGGAACGTGACAGAAAAATTGATGCAAAATTGGCGACACAGTTCATATCCTCAAGGTGAAGAAAAAAGTGGTGAAAGTGATGGCGCCGTGCCGCGACGTTAAATCAAGTGCTTGTTGGGAGGCAACCCAACTTTATATATATATATATATATATATATATATATATATATATATATATATATATATATATATATATATATATATGTAGTGAATGTTTATATTTTGTAGGAGTAGGATCATGGAGTCAAAGACAATAAGCGTGTGAAAAATCGAGCAAGTGGTTGGAACTAAGTGTGGGGTGACCGTACAAAGGACCATACATGGGAGAAGCTTGAGTATCCCGTGAGCTACTAATACTTTGGTCTTTTGCCTACCAGGGAGTCTCTTTTACCCTCTTGTTATTTATTGTATGCATTGAGGACATTGTACAATTTTAAGTGTGGGGATGAGGAGATTATTTGGGTAATTTTCTGTGTTATCCTAGCTTAGTTGTAATATTCTTTCTTAGTGTAGTGATTTTTGTTTTAAAAAAATAAAATTAAAAATAAAATTAAAAAAAAACGAAAATGAAAAAAACAAAGCAGAAAATTCGGACTTTTTCAGATGATGGATTTTGTGGACGGCTTTCTTGAGGGATTAAAGTCTAACCAAAAATATGTTTTTAAAAAAATAATTTGAAAAACAGAAAAATCCAAAAATATGTCTTTTATTTTTTTTTAAGGTAGTAATAACCCTTCTTGGTTTTTCTTTGTGCATCGGTTCATTTTCATGGGGTATAGTTTGAACTGGGTAGTAGTTTTTTTAGAGTAGATTAGGAATTTAGAAAATAAAAGAGGAAAGATTGATGAACCTAGGCGCCCTTGACTTGTCTGATAGCAGTATATTTAAGCTTTGGCATGTAGATTATCTTCCATATGTTTTGAAATTATTCATAATTCCTTGATGAAATTGGATAGCATGTCTTGTTACGCCTATGTCTCTTTTGCTTGACTTATATTCACTTTGTGCTTAATGCTTAATATCTTGTGGCTCCGTGAATACTTGCATTGTTTGAGAGTCGAATGAGATCATCCTTAGTGAGTCATGTGCCATGTGTGAAGTGAGATTTGGTGTAGTCCATTTTATTGTGATTGAGTCTAGAACTTGCCCGGTATGTGAGTCGAAGCGAAATTTTAGGTGATGCTTGGTTTGAAAAATAATTTTAGGCTTTCGTTAATCTTTTTGAGCTTAACTGCTTATCACAAATAAGATATATCCCTAGTTAACCCTTTTGATCCTATAGAATTTTATTTGGCACTCACATTACGAGCCTATACCCCTTTTATTCTTAATTCACATTATTTTGATCATGTTACCTCTTAAGGCACTTTAATTGTGAAATGAGTGCTAGAAGAAGTAAGGACTAAGTGTGTGGTGGATTTCGAGTGGAACCAATGAAAGAATTGTCACGACCCAAAAATTGATAGTCGTGATGGCACCTAACTCGACTCACTAGGTAAGCCAACTAACAGACAATACAATCCAAATGAAATTATAGGAAAATAGTGAAGAATTATCTAGACATTTACAAATTAACCCAAGAACCGGTAGTGCAAATCATGAGCTTCTAAGACTTAGAATTTACAAAGCTGGTAAAAATAATTACACGATCTATTTGAAAGCTACATAAACAGATTAACAAAACCTAAAGCCACCAAGGACAAGTGATAGCCATATCCGAAATGCACGAACATCTTCAGGGTCAGCTCCCGACATCACCAGCAGCTCCGCTCCAAAAGTCTGCATGCAAGGTGTAGAAGTGTAGTGTGAGTACACCAATAAAAAGATGCTCACTAATAAAAATCTGTACCAAAATCTAGCAATAGAACTATACTATAGTATAACAGGATAGAGTACACGAAAGGAATGTACAAAATAATAACAGAGTACTAGAAGAGATCACAATTCAATAGTTTTCAATATCTCAACCAATCATTTCCTTAGAGCGAAACCAATAAACCACAATAGTCACCCCATAACTTTCATAACGTGAGGAATATACTCTGATATTAAGTTAATTGCACGGCAACACCCTTCATGCATTTATCTCAACCTCACCAAAAATGCATACAACAGTACCAACTGGATGGCAGAAATGCCGATAACAGTAATGGTAAAGTAGGAAATACGCAAATTGCAAAAATAAACAAGAATGTACATAAGGGCATCAGTAACAGACTAGGCGGAAAGCATAGAGGTGATGACAACAATCAGGAAAAGGAATGTAACTTCAACTAACTAGCATGGGCGAGGCATAAATACAAATATAACGAATAAGAGGGGAACACATGATCTTTATGTGTTAACAAGTAGAAGCATGAATGACTAACACGGTAGAAGGCATGTAGTAAGTGCAACAAAAATAGATACAACAAAGATATAATTATGACAGCAGGAAGTAGGCATGGTATTTGGAAGTTTAGCAAGTAGAAGGCATGAGTGACACAATAACAAATAAGATAAAGAACAAGAACAGAGCATTAACGACAAGTCACATAGGAATCATAAATACAACATTAATAGCTCAATGTAACGGCATGAACGTATACATGAAGGAAAGATATTACAACATAATGCATGTCCCTCATCCTCACCTGCACGGAAACACCCATCGTGTCATGAACTCATGATAATTTAAAATATGATAATATAAATTAAACGGCACGACATCACCCTTTGTTCTTTACACTCACATAGCATGGCATGGCATCACCTTTCGTGCTTTTACTCACTAATGATATGGCACGGCATCACCCTTCGTGCTTTTACTCTCAATAATATGGCACGGCATCACCCTTTGTGCTTTTACTCTCAATAATATGGCACGGCATCACCCTTCGTGCTTTACACTCTCCCTCACATGATAATATATAAACAAAGGCACGGCATCACCCTTCGTGCTTTGCACTCTTCCTTACCAAGCATATGTATATTAATGACAAAAAAGACAGGAAGCATAAATAACATAAAGGAGAGTGTTTAAATGAATATTCCAAATGAATCCCAATCACAACTTTCCAAGTCAACAATAGTTCAATGAACCCGCAAGAATCTTATTCTTCAAGTATTCCAACAAATCTCACAAATGATCTACAATACAAGTATAAAATCTAGTATCTCAAGGATATCGGCCGTAGCAATGTATTAATGATTATTTATATTGATGACCGAATTAAACACACCAATGTATTCTCAGAATCTAGGGGTCAAGTAAGGCATAAGGCAAGAAGGTCACGTGATTATACAAGACACAATTTATAACATAATATACCCCCGAGCATGGTTAACCCTGGCACATGCATATATACTCGTCACCTCAAATATGTATCACCCCCGCATGTAGCAAACTATGTCAAATAGTAGGAAAAATTCCCTCAATAAAGTTTGGTAAGACACTTACCTCAATTCGGCTAACTCAATATTCAATTTAGCTTTTTCCTTTACAAATTCACCTCTGCTCGGTCAATCTAGCCAAAGACGACTTAAATACATTACACAATGCAAGGAAAAATAATTTTAATTAATAAAGCTGTGATTTTTATTCAATTTCTAAAAAGTCAACCCCGGGCCCGCCCGGTCAAATCCTGGGTCCAAGGGTAGGTCTTGACTACCCATAGCCTCACTAGTCCAAATATGTATTTTGCTTCCCAATCCGAGTCCTATTCGACTCTCAAATCCCAAATTTTCATTTTTCAATGTTTTGACAAAATCCCTAAATTTTTCCCTAAATCCTCATGAATTTGATGTTAAATCTTATGTAAAATCATGAAATGTAGTTGCGAATTGATTAGAGTTACTTACCCAATAATTTGGTATGAAAATCCTTTCACAAAATTGCCTTACATCGAAGCTAGGGTTCAAGATATGACAAAATGAAGCTTAGTCTCGGAATTCTCAGCATTTAGCAGGCTGCAGATATCGCATCTGCGACAGGGGGTTCGCAAATGCGACCTCCGCAAATGCGGACAAAACATCGCAAATGCGACCCCTGACAGACCAGACCTTCATCGCAAATGCGATACAGAGTTTGCAAATGCGAAACTCTTCAGGCTTCGCAAAAGCGACAACTTCATCGCAAATGCGATCCAGTCCTCAGCAGCCCAGGTTCGCAAATGCGAGGCTGCTTCGCAATTGCGATAGTCGCATTTGCGACAAAAATATCGCAAATGCGATGACACCATTACCAGCACTCAAAATCATGAAAAATCATTCTGAATCCAATCTGAAACTCACTCGAGCCCTCGGGGCTCTAAACCAAATATGCACACAAGTCAAAATATTATACGACCTTCCTCGCGCGACCAAATCGCCAAGATAACACCTAAAACTACAAATTGAGCACCAAATGAAAAGAAAT
This sequence comes from Nicotiana tabacum, assembly GCF_000715075.1. Lineage (NCBI taxonomy): Eukaryota > Viridiplantae > Streptophyta > Magnoliopsida > Solanales > Solanaceae > Nicotiana > Nicotiana tabacum. The sequence continues at coordinate 96,792,506 of NC_134093.1, forward strand.
TTTCAAGAAAATTTTAAAACTTCTATTTCAAGAACCGGACGTCCGAATCACGTCACACCAACTCTGTTTCTCACAAAATTTGACACACAAGTCATAAATATAGAAATGAACCTATACAGGGTTCCAGAACCAAAATACGGACCGGTATCAACAATTTCAAACATCAATCAAAATTTTAGATTCATTAAGCCTTTAAAATTTCAAATTTTAACAAAATGCGATAACTCGAGCTAGGGACTTCCGAGTTCGATTTCGGGCATACGCCCAAGTCCCAAATCACGATACGGACCCATCGGGACCGTCAAAACACGGATCCGAGTCTGTTTGCTCAAAACGTTGACCAAAGTCAACTCAAATGGGTTTTAAGGTAAAGATTTCATATTCTTTCAATTTTTAACATAAAAGCTTTCCGGAAAAATATCCGGATTGTGCACGTAAATCGAGGAGGCTAAAAATGATGTATTTGAGGCTTCGAAACACATAATTAGGTTCTAAAAGATAAGATGACCTATCGATTTATCAAATAATATATCATGCGGGGATACTCGTGCCCTCAAACTACTGAGAAAAGTGCAAGTGCTCAAAACGACTAGTCGGGTCGTTACATCCTCCACCACTTAAACATACGTTCGTCCTCGAACGTGCCAGGAGTCGTTCCAAAGCTATCAAATCACGGTGTAACCTTACTATGCAGATACTCGGGGGTGATCCCACGTCACCCTGCTCCATATAAGTCTGCCAACGCAACATAAGTAGAGATCCTTACTTCAACCCTGGTCCTTAAACCTTAGAACCCAATTCTCTAACATCCCGAATTCATTACAAGACCCGAATCTTACATCTACATAATGTATAAGCCTGAACAAGCTGTATTAGGTCACGACCATAACCCCAAGATGAAATCACATGATACGCCCCCATCACTCAGACACTCACAGCAGGAACTGCTGACCACCATTACTGCCCAAAAACAAATCTGGTACCAGTAGTAACCTCATATCGATTAGAGCCTCGTTTAAAACCTTTATACCCTGCTGATGATGAAAGAAACACACATAACCTCTTAACCACTCATATGATCAATAAGCCAAGAAACTCACTCGTCCGACCAGGGCCATTTTTTCCAAATCCTCAGCAAAACATAGTATTATTCTTCCAAACCTTCCTCATTCCAATACAATAGTGCCATTCTCAAGTCTAGAAACCTCATCTCAGCCAATACAAGCAGCCCCACCGATAAGTATCAACAATGATTATATGGAGCCCTACACAACACGGTCCCGAACACCAATAAGTAATAATTCAGACATGACAGATAATAGTAAGAGAGTTAAATAAGAAGACTACTAAACAAGTTAAGCAGGCAGGAAAATATTAGCATTTTCCTATGAACTATTTTCAACAAGGTGAAAGCAAAACTACATGAAGTAAGCATCAGGAGTTACATTTCACCACAGTACCGTTGCGGCGTGCAACCCGACCCCATCATTTCAATCCACATAGGGTACCCATCAAGCCATAATACCCGGACTCACCGATAAACGTGTGCGTCAGTATCAAGCACAATAGAGTGCACAAAATATAACTGTGGGAGAATTATTAGGAACAAACAATACTGAGAAGGACAAGCACAGTTGTGGTGCAATAAGCAAATCAACATCACGAAGGCCATCTCACCCATAGTGCCATGAAGCCTAAACTGAATTACAATATGCGTGCAAAGAACTATGCAATCCTCACAATCCGTCATAGCATAAGAGAGGAACACATAACATAGACAAAGGTGCGAATAGCATCTACTCCGCCCGACGATATACCTGAGGTAAAAGCTGCGCAGGAGCAAGCAAATCTGATCCGATACACAATACACATCTTGATTGGGCCTACCAATGGGCCCCCAAATCAACTCTGATCATCCCCGAACGGACGAATAGCCCTCCAAAAGTCCACAACCACGAATCAATCTGCTTCTGAGAACTCCCAGTCTCCAAATCCATAGAACACACGAATCATCCTACCTGATCCCAACTCCACCGCCCAAATGTCTAACACATCTCTTGTATACAATCATCCCACGAGGAATACTTCTATAATTCTTCCTTGCCACATAACAAAATCTGAATCTCAGCAGTCAACTAACCAGACGAGCACCACAATATCAATGATGCATCCATAAGTCAGAACACGATTTGCCTTCTGAAATGTACATCCTTCTCAGGCAATACCAAGTAGTAATACCATCTCTCTAGACTTTTGAATCCGTCTGTGCTATCTAAGAATTCATGACCTTCCCTTCAAAACTGAACCGTGACCTTGCACATGAAAAACTCAATCTCGATCAGTCAGAAACTTTCTATTTGATCTCATCCAGGAGGAAATCCCAATACGCAACACATTCCTCACACCAGTAAGAAATATTCACCCCGAACCGTGATAGAAATTATCGAGAACCCCTTGAATCCATTTGCACATAACAAAGCTATCAGAATTGAATCCCTCTAACTTAACCAAGCCACGCACTTGCCCAAAACCCATAAGCATTGCCACTAAATACCTTTGGAGACTCACCACATCGTAAGTAACCAAAGAACCGATCATATCATTACTGTGTTAATCCAAGTTACTATCAAACTGCCATGTTTCCTCCGAGTTCCTTCCAATTTACCCTCAAGTTGATACCTTTTCTTGCCAGAACACCATGATCCTTACCCCAAAGCTCGCCATAAGAGATTCTAGCATAAAAACTACACCGCCCTAAGGCCCATAAGCTGCTACATTTCTTCTTAGCACCCCAAAGAAGTACATCCGAGGCACCCACTCTGATGAGACCTTCTGTGAGTCTAAGGTCGTTTACTCCACCACTTAGTCTTCCTATTAATGAAATGCATAATCCACAATGATATAGAAATACCGCGAGCCTCGACTCCATCCAATGTAAATCTTAAACTCTAGCCACAACTGCTATGCCACCGCTTACTCTTCCTGAGTCTGAACTCATCAATGAGGCATGAGAATCAAATTCTTTCCACAATTAAACAACATGAAAAAATTTCAATACACTCATAACTCGAGACTATATGTCACATCAAGACAGAAATCAGGCACCCATTAGCCCTTTTTACACCTCAAGCGGACTCTTCTCGTCACCTTCAAATCATCTGAACATAGCCCACAATCACATCCTACTCGTCATTTAGTCATCCAACCACTTGCCTGCCACAAATTTCACTCATAGGGACACTATCGGACGTATAAATCCGAAAGAACATGCTCACACAACCGAAATCCACGTGCTCAAGCTGCAGTCAAAATCCGGCCTCAAGTCCTCTAGACTGACCCATCATCAGCATACAGGAATCACATCTCGCATCTTATCCATGAACTCACAAGCCGTCGATGCTCCGCTGATACCGAGCGCTCGCATGCGCATACGAATGCGTAGAAAGAATCCAAATAGTTACGCTACGAGCTGAATCAATGCCGCACGATAAGGAAAGAAAGATGGAAAGTTTATACTAAATGCCCTGCAACCTCTCGAAGATAGGTATGAACGTCATCATACCGATCCGCAAGACTCTCCTAGACTCTTGCTCATGACTCGTAGAGCCTATGGACCTAGAGCTCTGATACCAACTTGTCACGACCCAAAAATCAATAGTCGTAATGGCACCTAACTCGAATCGCTAGGTAAGCCAACTAACAGACAATACAATCCAAATGAAATTATAGGAAAATAGTGAAGAATTATCTAGACATTTACAAATTAACCCAAGAACTGGTAGTACAAATCATGAGCTTCTAAGATTTAGAATTTATAAAGCTGATACAAATAATTACACGATCGGTTTGAAAGCTACATAAACAGATTACCAAAATCTAAAGCCACCAAGGACAAGTGGCAACCATATCCGGAATGCACGAACATCTTCAGGTTCAGCTCCCGACATCACCAACAGCTCCGCTCCAAAAGTCTGCATGCAAGGTGCAGAAGTGTAGTATGAGTACAACCGACCCCATATACATAGTAAGTATTTTGTCTAACCTCGTCGAAGTAGTGACGAGGCTTTTTAGTAAAAAGATGCTCACTAATAAAAATCTGTACCGAAATCTAACAATAGAACTATACTACAGTATAACATGATAGAGTACACGAAACGAATGTACAAAACAATAACAGAGTACTAGAAGAGATCACAATTCAACAATTTCCAATATATCGACCAATGCTTTCCTTAGAGCGAAACCCAATAAACCACAATAGTCACCCCATAACATGAGGAATATACTCTGATATTAAGTCAATAGCACGACAATACCCTTCGTGCATTTATCTCATCCTCATCAAAAATGCATACAACAGTACCAACTGGACGGCAGAAATGATGATAACAGTAAAGGCAAAGTAGGAAATACGCAAATAGCAAAAATGAACGAGAATGTACATAAGGGCATCAGTAACAGACTAGGCGGAAAGCATAGAGGTGATGACAACAATAAGGAAAAGGAATGTAACTTCAACTAACTAGCATGGGGGAGGCATAAATACAAATATAACGAATAAGAGGGGAACACATAATCTTTATGCATTAACAAGTAGAAGCATGAATGACTAACACGGTAAAAGGCATGTACTAAGTGCAACCAAAATAGATACGACAAAGATATAATTATGACAGCAGGAAGTAGGCATTGTATTTGCAAGTTTAGCAAGTAGAAGGCATGAGTCACACAACAACAAATAAGATAAAGAACAAGAACACGAGATTAATGACAAGTCATATAAGAACCATAAATACAACAATAATAGCTCAATGTAACGGCATGAACGTATACACAAAGGAAAGATATCACACCATAATGCATGTCCCTCGTCTTCACCTGCACTGAAACACCCATCGTGCCATGAACTCATGATAATTTCAAGAAGGATAATATAAACAAAATGGCACGGCATCACCCTTCATGCTTTTACTCACAAATGATATGGCACGGCATCACCCTTCGTGCTTTTACTCATAAATGATATGGCACGACATCACCCTTCGTGCTTTTACTCTCAATAATATGGCACGACATCACCCTTCGTGCTTTTACTCTCAATAATATGGCACGGCATCACCCTTCATGTTTTACTCTCAATAATATGACACGGCATTATCCTTCGTGCTTTACACTCTCCCTCACATGATAATGTAGAAACAAAGGCACGGCATCACCTTTCGTGCTTTATACTCTTCCTTACCAAGTATATGTATATCAATGACAAACAAGACAGGAAGCATAAACAATTTCAAGGAGAGTGTTTAAACGAATATTCTAAATGAATCCCAATCACAACTTTCCAAGCCAACAATAGTTCAATGAACCCGCAAGAATCGTATTATTCAAGTATTCCAACAAATCTCACAAATGATCTATAACACAAGTATATAATCTAGTATCTCAAGGATATCGGCCGTAGCAATGTATTAATGATTATGCATATTGATGACCAAATTAAACACATCAATGTATTCTTAGAATCTAGGAGTCAAGTAAGGCATGAGGCAAGAAGGTCACGTGATTCTACAAGACACAATTTATAACATAATTTACCCCCGAGCATGGTTAATCCTGATACATGCATATATGCTCGTCACCTCATATATGTATCAACCCCGTATGTAGCAAACAATGTCAAATAGTGGGAAAAATTCTCTCAACAAAGTTAGGCAAGGCACTTACCTTAATTCGGCTAACTCAATACTCAATTTAGCTTTTTCCCTTACAAATTCACCTCCGCTCGGCTCAATCTAGCCAAAGATGACTTAAATACATTACACAATGCAAGGGAAAATAATTTTAATTAATAAAGCTATGATTTTTATATAATTTCTAAAAAAGTCGACAAAAGTCAAACCTCGAGCCCGTCAGGTCAAAACCCGGGTCCAAGGGTAGGTCTTGACTACCCATAGCCTCACGAGTCCAAATACATATTTTGTTTCAAAATTCGAGTCATATTAGACTCTTAAATCCCAAATTTTCATTTTTCAAAGTTTTGACAAAATCCCCAAATTTTTCATGAATTTGATGTTAAATCTTATGTATAATCATGAAATGCAGTTAAGAATTGATTAGAGTTACTTACCCAATGATTTGGTATGAACACCCCTTCATGAAATTGCCTCCCATCGAAGCTAGGGTTCAAAATATGACAAAGCGAAGCTAAGTCTCGGAATTCTCAGCATTTAGCATACTGCAGATGTCGCATTTATGACTGGGGGTTCGCAAATGAGACCTCCGTAAATGCGGACAAAACATCGCAAATGCGACCCCTGACAGACCAGGCCTTCATCGCAAATGCGATATAGAGTTCGCAATTGCAAAACTCTTCAGGCTTCACAAAAGCGACAACTTCATCGCAAATGCGATCCAGTCCTCAGCAACCCAGGTTCGCAAATGCGAGGCTGCTTCGAAATTGTGATAGTCGCATTTGCGACAAAAACATTCCAAATGTGATGACACCAGTACCAGCACTCAAAATCGTGAAACATCATTCCGGATCCAATCCGAAACCCACCCGAGCCCTCGGGGTTCTAAACCAAATATGCACACAAGTCTATAAATATTATACGAACTTGCTCGCGCGACCAAATCACCAAGATAACACCTAAAACTATGAATTGAGCACCAAATCAAAAAAAAATTTTAAGAAAATTTTAAAACTTCTATTTCAACAACCGGACATCCGAATCACGTCAAACCAACTCTGTTTCTCACCAAATTTGACAGACAAGTCATAAATATAGAAATGAACCTATATCGGGTTCCGAAACTAAAATACGGACCCGGTACCAATAATTTCAAATATCAATCAAACTTTTAGATTCATTAAGCCTTTAAACTTTCAAATTTTAATAAAATGCGATAACTCGAGCTACGGACTTCCGAATTCGATTTCGGGCATACGCCCAAGTCCCAAATCACGATACAGACCCATTGGGATCGTCAAAACACAGATTTGAGGCTGTTTGCTCAAAACATTGACCAAAATCAACTCAAATGGGTTTTAAGGCAAAGATTTTATATTTTTCAGTTTTTAACATAAACGCTTTACGGCAAAACACCCGGACTATGCACGCAAATCAAGGAGGGTTAAAATGAGGTATTTGAGGCTTCAAAACGCAATATTAGGTTCTAAAACATAAGACGACCTATCGGTTCATCACATAATACATCATGCAGGGATACTCGTGCCCTCAAACTACCGAAAAAAGTGCAAGTGCTCAAAACGACCAGACGACCAGTCGGGTCATTACAAGAATGAAAGGTGCACTTGTTTTGTAGAATAATACACCACTAGTGAAAAATTGAGAATAAAAAATAAGAAAAAGAATGAAAAGTCTGAAAAAAAAAAGAAGGAAAAATAGAGATAAATGAATTGTTGTCTTGTTCTTGCTAGTGGGGTATAAAGTAAAGTAGTGCTTAAAAAAGAAAGAATAATTTTGGGGGGTGATCTTGTGTGTAAAATTGAAGTGGATTGAAGAATATGCGCTTAAAGTTTATCATGTGATGTGTTAAAGTGCTTAGGAGGGTGAACCACTAATCCTAAATATATCCTACCCGTTCCTTAGTCCACATTACAACCATATAAAGTTCAAATTGATTTTAGATCGAGTGAGCCTACATTAGTGGAGATTTACATTATGGGCAAGCCTATGGTACCTTTTGCATGTATGTGACTTCTTTGTCAGAGTGAGACATTTTCTTTGATATATGTGAGTCCTTAAATTATATTTGATCATGAGATTCGAATGTGTGAATTTAACTTACTCTCTTGTTCTTGTTGTGAGGGCACATAGTTTCACGAAGAATATGTAACGTTATTAGACTTCTCTGTGATGTTGGGTGTTTAAACCATGAGTGCATTGTGATATTAAGTCGGCTTTTGAGGCTAGGTTTGTTATGAGCACGTTGACTTTGTTGTGAATATGTGAAGAATGGCATAAGTAAAGGGAAGTGTAAGTGATTGCATATGCTACAGTTTAATTGTTGCTATCAACCATGGTCATTGGTGTAGTGTGTCTCGAATGTGTAAATATGAAGTGCTCAAGGATAGTGTAAATTGTTGGTTGACTCGAGGATGAGCAACATTTAAGTGTGGGTTAGTGATATTTGGCTTAAAGTATATATATTTATATGTATATCGCCTCATATTTTACTCGTGTTTTGTAAATTTCGAATGTGAAATTTATTGATTTATGCATATTCGTAGTATTTTTATATGTAGGAATCATCCGGAGGCAATAGGGGGCGAAAGGTGCAAGATTAGAGCCAAAAAGAAGCAAAAGGTTGAAAATTGGCCATTGTAGCGCCATAGGCAGCGTGGTCGCTACATGTGGCGCAATTTCCAGAAAGTTTATTTTCCCAGCGCCAGGGCTAGCGCTCCAAGCTACCCTGGGCGCTGGTGACGGGAAAGTATCCTAGTTCGCCCCGGACAAGGTTATTTCGGCCCAAGACTCCCCAATGCCTATAAAAACAAGTCTAAACCTATTTTGGAGGGGGAGACGCCACTTTGAGAGGAAAAGACAAGCACAGAATACTCGAGAGCAAGGATTCTCAGTTTTTCTTTCTCTTCTCTTCCTTTAACTTTATAATTTATTAGTTCTAGAGTTTTGGGTGCTGCATGAACATTGTAGTTTGAAGCTTGAATTGTTCTTACTATTTTATCATGATATTAGTTTATTTATTCAATCTTGCGCTTAATTATTTGATTGCTTGATCAAAAAATTATCTTTCAATATTACGAAGAGAAGAGACGAAGAGAGCGAGTTCTCACAAAAATTAATGGCTAATTTTCACAAAATGATGAGGCAAGTATCCCGTATTATGAAAATGATGAGGCAATTTTCACATAATCAAGATATTGCTTACCCATAACCTGGCAAATCCACAATGTACCAACTCTTGTTCACCAAGAAATGATTAATAAGCTGAGTCTTCCCTGTACATTTAAACATACTAAAATTAGAATTCACAAATAAGTACCAACTAAATACTCCATCCATTCCTATGTGCAACAAGAATGATCCCTTTTAAATCCAAAAATAAATTTAACTTGAACTTCTCATTTTACGCTTAATGATAATCTTATAGCATGTTGTAAGACCATAAGTTTCACCAAACTTATAGCCATATGAACGTTATGACATATTTAAAGTTACGAGTTTCAAAATTCTTCATTTCTTTCTTAAATTTTGTATCAGGTTAAACTATATCATATAAATTGAAATGAATGAAATCTTAATACAGCTAACCCGAACGGGCTCTAAATAAGAAGTACTCCCTCCGTCCCAAATCAATAGTCACTTTTGCTCAAAAAAATATTCCAAAATACTTGTTACTTTAGGAATTCAAGACTAAATGTGTAAATTTACTATAACAACAACTCAATATAATTTCACTAGTGGGGTTTGGGGAGGGTAGTGTGTACGCAGACCTTATTCCTATTTTGGGATAGAGAGGCTATTTTCGATAGACCCTCGATTCCCTCCTTCCAAGAACTCCCTACCTTGCTCTTGGGGTGACTCGAACTCACAACCTATTGATTGGAAGTAGAGGATGCTCACCACTAGAGCAACCCACTCTTGTCAAAGGTAATTTATTATAAGTAATTTAATAAACTAAATCTTATACCTATTGTTTTCTTAATAAATGTGAAAGGAGACAAAGCGATAGTTAAAATGGGACAAGGCAGTAAATCGAAATCGTCAAAACTTAAACAAAGTACAATGACCATTTATGCTTTCTCGATGTATTAAATGATCTTTAAATACTTTCTCCATGTATTCAATATGATGTTTTAAATTGCCACTTGCCGAAGCTAAGACAAATTAGTGACAACACATATTCTTTCCTGAATAACACGTGTTACTACTGCTCCAGTCCATCCAAGATTACTACAATACATATAAGGGTTACAAAATGGTGAACTTGTCAAGTACCACAAACTTTTACCATTACCAACCAATAAGATTAGTTCATTCCTAGCATGTAGAGATAGAAAGTCGACAAACGAATAAAAGAATGCTAGAATAAGACATGGCAATGTATCAGAACAATGATCCCAACCTGTAATTGGCTAAACGTTTTTGCTATAGTGACTAACAACATACCTTTATACAGATTATTTCACAGATACCTTTATAATGTTGCAACCGATGATCCAGTGTCATCTGTCATTACAATCTCAAAGCGGACCCTGTATGCAATTTATTGTATGTTATTTGATTTCCATAAAGTCAATGATAAAGTAATTCTTCTTTTATTTGAAGAAGTTTGTTTAATGAGCTTGGACTGCAAGCCATGATACCTGGGGGTTATCATTGCGCATCGATTGCCGCTCACACAATGAAAACTTTTCCTTAATGGGTTTTCTACTGTTACGTGCTGTGAAAATTGTTAGGGATATATACTATTAATCATGGTTTGGTTTAGATATAGTATTTATTATAAAATAATTATTTATTTAATTTTAATAAAGTTTTAAATAGATTATATATTAGTTTGTGTCCTTTGCTTATATACTAGATAATTTAGTGTATATAGTTTAGCTTATACACGGAAGATTTAAATCATCATTTCTTATAAGTATAAAGTTTGAGTTCACAATCTAATGATGGAATTGGACAGACCATCATGGATGATTATAGCACAAGATTAAATATAATTTATCTTGATTATAAGAATAGTTTAATTCCAACTTCATGTGCTAGTACATTTTGTATGTATTAAACGGATCTTGCCATTAAATGTACTTATACTCTTAATCTTGATATAATAATTATTAGTTGTGTATATTATTATTGTTTTGATTTATTAAAAGGCGAGATTCTTTTGTGTGTCAATATGCCTGGTAAATTGGATAATAATAATAATGTACATTGACGAAGTGCTAGTTAGTTGATGGAATCCATGTCTCGGTTTAGAGATTGATAATACACCTTTATGAAAGCTTATAAGTTTTCATGTGTAAACCCGGCCGGTGAATTTTGTATCCGACACATGAAATAAGTTAGGCAAAAGTCTAAAGAAAATAATCAATAAATTAAATCGTCAATAATTTAATTTAATTGATTAGTATCTGAATCTTAACATGGGGAGTTAAATAAGATTTAATGGATAAATTTTGAAATTGAATAAGGAGTGCAATTACGAATTTTTAGTAGAATAATTAGTAATTAATTATGGTGGATATTAATTTCAAAAATTAGAAATTATTTCCATAATTGGAAGCCTTGTTAATTAAATTATGTGGTCCCTACTGTGCCTAAATTATAGAAAATAAAGGAATCATTTTTCTAGTGGAAAGGAAAATGTAACAGGTTTTGGAAAAGGGTTTCAACCCTTAAAACTTATGCTATAAATACATAAGGTTTTCCACCAAGAGGTGAGAGAGAAGGTGGCCAAAATTTTCAGTCTTTTTCTTAGAAAATTTCGCCCACACGAAATTGCTATTTCCGAATATTATTTAAGTAATACAGTTGAAGACCGTAGAACGTTCACGAATCTTTATCATGCTGATGATGGAGATTTCACTGAGTTTTTGTGAAATTGGAGGCTCACGTGATAGAGGAACTTTATTCACGCTTCAAAAGGTAATCCGTGAAATTTCGTTTATACTAGTTGTCTAGATTACATGTGATTTTGATACTGGGATTGCTTCCGCTGCTTATAATAATCCATCAATTGGTATGAGAGCCCACTCACATCTAATTAGATAACTAGGTTTTTCATGAAACAAGAATATCGTGTTTATGTACATTTTTGAATTACATGTATATATTATTTTCTGAAAAACAGCACTGCTGTTTGTGAATTAACTGTGCAAAAAAATTTTGGATTATTCTTGTAATCATGAGATATCTATTTTTTTTATTAATATATGATTGGAAGTATCTGATATTTTTGGGTAAACCCTAGAAAAACGCAAAACTCGATTTTGATCGAATTGTCGGTATTTTCGGAGGTCAACGAAGTTGACGGACTCCGATTATGCCGAATTTTTGTGGGTGCATCGAAGATGACGTGGTGAGAAAAACGTATTGCTTTAGCAGTGAATCATGGTGTGTTTGGCGTTTTGAGGTCGTTTGGACTGGGGTTTGGACGTTTTTCTATTTTCTAGAAATAATTTTTTAATAATTTTAATTCGCTTTTAATTCAATGGTGGTGGGGGTGACTCCACATGGTCTCCATGATTAAATACTGGTGATATAATGGTTTTACACTTTGGCTATTAGTAAATAGACGTGTTGTTGTATTAAATTCAATAATAGAGGTGTATGATTTTATTGACTAGGTCTTACAAGGTATACTTGATATTGTGTGATGATATAATTATTTTGTAAGAAAGTGAAATCCTCTATTTGATATCCTGGATGACTAATGATTGGTGCGTTTGGCATATTTGTGCATAAAACATTTCTCAAATTTTAGTTTATGTCTTCATGCCCTACGTGATTACTAGTCTTGGATTTTCGATGAAGAATTTTGTTCTCTAGTTAGAGGTTGTAATTAAATGAAATATGACAGTATTTTGTATGAGTTTTATATTATTGATATGGCTTTTAAGCTATGGTCTATATTCTGCCATAAAATAATTTTATGAGCTACATGTATATTCACATGAAAATTGAGAATTTTGTGAGTAATAAATAGTTATGTGATGACCCAAAACGTCATCTTATATTTTTGAACTCGATACTACGCTCTTAAGCCTTAAAATTCTTATTTTTATCCTTTTCGATTTGCGTGCACAGTCTGGGTGTTGGCCCGGAAGGTTTATATGTTAAAAACTGATAAAAATAAGAATTTTTACCTTAAAACTTTAGTTGAGTTAACTTTGGTAAACTATTTCGCTAAATGGACCCGGATCCATATTTTTACGGTCCCGGTGGGTCCGTATCGAATTATGAAACCTAGGCGTATGCTCGAAATCGAATTCGGAGGTCTCTAGCTCAAGTTATGAATTTTTGATGAAAATTAAAAGTCTAAAAATCTAATGTTATTAAGAATTGATTGATGTTTGACATTATTAGTACCGGGTCCATATTTTGATTCCGGAGCCCGATACAGGTTTATTATAATATTTAAGACTTGTCGGTAAAATTTGGTGAGAAATGGAGTTGGTTTGACGTGATTCGGACGTCCAGTTGAGAAAATAGAAATTTTAAAGTGTTCTTGAAAATTTCATTTGGTTTGGTGCTAAATTCGTCGTTCTAGGTGTTATTATGGAGATTTGATTGCGCGAGCGAGTTCGTATGATATTTTTTGACTTATGTGCACCTTTGGTTTAGAGCCCCGAGCGCTCGAGTGAGTTTCGGATAGGCTATAGAGTGAGATTTGGCTTGGAAAACACTGCTGGTGCATATGATAATATTGTAGGCCTCCGATCTCGCATTTGCGAGATCAGGCATCGCAATTGCGACCTCTAAGAGGTTCGCATTTGCGAGCTTCTCATCGTAAATGCGAAGAGAAGCTGGGCCAACAGTTTTCGCATTTGCGAGTTTTCTTTCGCATTTGCGAATGGAGTCGAGGGAAGGCCAGTGATCGCAAATGTGATCATTGAGTCGCATTTGCGAAGATTCAAGGTCGCATTTGCGAACCTATCTTCGCATTTGCGAAGGCAGCAGAAGTGTGAAGGGTTTCGCATTTGCGATGACTCCTTTGCATTTGCGAAGCTCAGGTCGCAAATGCGACATCTGCAGCTGATCAAAATGACTTTTGGACGAGAACTTTCATTCATTTCCCAAATTTTCAAGACCTAAAACACAAGAGGCGATTTTTCAAAGACCATTTCTTCCCCAAATCATAGGTAAGTGATTCTAAACTGGTTTCTTTCAGTCTTTCACTATATTTTACAAGATTTCAACCTAAAATCTAAGGTTTTCATGGTAGAATTAGGGGTTTTGGGTAAAAACTAGGGATTTCGGAAATTTGGGGATTTAGACCTCAAATTGAGGTCGGATTCCAAAATTAATTATATATTCAGGCTCAGGGGTGAATGGGTAAATGGATTTTGGTCCGAACCTCGGGTTTTGACAAAGCGGGCCTGGGGTCGATTTTTGAATTTTTGGAGGAAAGTTTGGGAAATTCAAATTTATGCAATGTAATTAATTCCTTTAGCAATATTTGATATTATTGATTCGTTTTTGAATAGATACGAGTGGTTTGGAGGTGAATTCTAGAGGAAAAGTTGTGATTGAATATTAAGTGGCCTTCAGAGCAAGGTAAGTGTTGTGTCTAACTTTGACTTGAGAGAATTAGGAATCCCAGACTATTTACTATGTGAAATTCATGTGAGCGGCATATATGTGAGGTGATGAGTACTTATGCGCCGTCAATTTACCTGTTTTCCATGTTTCTCTCCGTTTTTCTTATATTGTCTCTTTTCTATACCTAATTGCTACGTGTTTATACTAGTGTTGTTAAATTGATCGTTCTTATCATGTTTACAGATTTTCTGGTGAATATTGAGTATTTATTTCTAAGTTGAGATTGATATTGTGGAACCAAATGTTGAAGTAAGGCTTTTACTTGTTATTCTACCTCCCTGTTGTTATTTATGCATTGAATTATGGTAAGAGAGAGTGTAAAAGCACGAAGGGTAATATCGTGCCATATTGTGAGTGTTAATGTACGAAGGGTGATGCCATGCTATATTGTGAGTATTAATGCACGAAGGGTGATACCGTGCCATACTGTGAGTGTAAAAGCACGAAGGGTGATGCTGTGCCACATTGTGAGTGTTAATGCACGAAGGGTGATGCCGTGCCATGATATGAGAGTTAATGTACGAAAGGTGATGATGTGCCATTTCTATTGATTTTATGGTGAGATTGAGAGTAAAAGCACGAAGGGTGATGCCGTGCATTTTTCTTTTACTGTATTCGTTGTTTCTGTTGATTCATAGTATATTGGTTGTTCCAGTTATCATTCTGCTGTAGTTCTTTATCTCGTATGTCCCCCAGCATGTTTTCCCATCCCGATATTTCCTGTCTAACTTTTCATTACTGTTATTTGTATATACACTATTAAATTGTACAGGTTGATTTGTAGGTGCCTTGCCTTAACCTTGTCACTACTTCGTCGAGGCTAGGCTCGACACTTACCAGTACATGGGGTCGGTTGTACTGATACTGCACTCTGCACTTTCTATGCAGATTTTGGTACCGGCTCGGGTTGATCGAGACTTTGCTATTGGACTGTTATCCGGAGATTCAAGGTAGATCTGTCAGCGTTCACAGACCTTGAAGTCCCCGTCTATATTTTCTGTTCTACTGTTTCTTTCATTCAGACTGTTGTATTTCTTTCAGACTATTACTTGTAGTGAATTCTAGAATGCTCGTGAATTGTGACTCCAGATCCGGGTGGTAGTAATTAATATATTTTTTATATTATTCCGCACTTATTATATTTCATCTTAGCTAATTATTGTTATTTACTGAATGGAAATAAGGATTTGGTTTAATAATTCTCTAACGTTGGCTTGCCTAGCAAGTGAAATGTTAGGCGCCATCACGGTCTCGATGGTGGGAATTCCGGGTCGTGGCAATAGTTTATTTTGAAGAGAAAGTTAACACTCACTTGGAAGATAACGTCTAACAAGTTCTTCAATTTGAAATTGTGTCTATTCATGGATTGAGCATTTTGATTAATAAGTAGGATCCACAAAATGGTCTAATTATTTGAGTCATTTAAATCTGCTTAATATACCATATGAAAATTATCCTTGATAAATCTACATTAGTGGTGGAGATTCTTAACTAGAAAAAGAGTTTTATCTTTGGGTACTGGTGAGACCAACTCCACCCATGAGAAGAGATATTAGGGTTTTCGCCGAACGAAAAAAAATATAATAGCTTAGGTTCTTGTGTATTTAATAAAAGGATAATTTATTGCAAAAGGAGATATTATGTATCCTAGAAATAGGAAGAACATAATATATGCCTTGAGATCATAGTATAATTAGAAGGAGAATGGAAATCAATATCATATTTATTTTAATTCATGAAACTGCTTAAAAGCGGTTATTCTTCGAGTTTGGTTACAGGCTGGTGGTTATGAATTTGACAAACTCCGATTGACCTGAAACTTGGTTGGTTCATCGAAAATGATCTAGTGAGAAAAACTAACTGCTATGCAGTGAATCATATTATTTTTCGGCATTTTGAGGTCGTTTAGATGGATATGAAAAATTATTCTTTATATATCAGCTATATTTGTGTTAAATCTGAAATATGAAGATTTAACTTGATGTGATATATAGCAAGAATTCAAATCACATGGATTTAATCCTAAATATGCCAAAAATAATTTATTCGAATTTGGTCTAGTTTTTGGCGATCGTGAATTTCACGATCTCCGAATGACCCGAAATTTGGTAGGATCATCGGAAACGATCATTTAAGAAGAACTAACTGTTATGCAGTGAATCACATCGTATTTTGACGATTCGGGATCGTTTAGATGAGTTTTTTTGGATGTTTGGCGGATTAAAATGTGATTTACATACGAAAAGTCATTTTTTCTATCATTTTATTTATGTCTAATCTGGAACATGATAACACATGTTGATTTGACATGAATTGGTATATTATAAGAATGTAGGTCATATTTTAAGTTCTTAAAAAATGCTTAAAATGGTAATTTTTCAAATTTGGTCGCAATTTTTGGAGATTGTCATTTTAACGATCTCCGATTAATTTGAAATTTGGTAGGTTTATCAGAAACAGCCCAATGATCAATACTCACTAATATGCAGTGAAATACATTAATTTTAGTATTTTAAGACTGTTTAAATGGGGTGTTGAGCATTTTATTTTAATTCTAGAACATAATCCTCAGAGAAAAGTTCGTGGTTGTGATAAAGTGGTGAGAGGAATTAACCCCTATGGTCTCTATTTTTTTATTTATAATGAGATAATAAATTTACGCATTGACATTAGGTCTTCCTCCATATCGGATAAATTTATTATGAACTCACTGGGTATAGTTACTAGTTATTGCTAAGGTGTGTTAACTCTCTATCTGAGTTTAAGGGTTGAATCAATTTTGTAACTAAAATACAATTATGATTAAGTGGTGATAGAAATATATTCCTATGGTCTTACACTATTTATTTCAAGTGAGTAATAAATTTACGCGTTGACTTTAAGTCTTCCTCCATATCGGATAAATTTATTGTAAGCTCACTAGGTGAAATACTAGTAATTGATATCGTGTACTTACTCTCCACCTGAGTATACATGTTGGATCAATGGAACTAGAGCTATTAATTATAATGTTCACTTGATTTAAATTAACAGTATACTCTCCATCTGAGTTGAGTCTTTTTTAATTATTGGAGTGAATAATCTGGCATTACATATGTATGTTGCATGAGTAGTTTTTTTCCCATCGAAATTGCTATTCGAGATGCATGAATACATATATGTGTAGTGTGTTTAAAATTTTCGTATTAAAAGATTATATACAATTGACTGAAAATAATAGTATAATCTCCATCTGAGTTGGTTCTATTTATTTTTGGATTGTATAATTCTTGCATTATATAATATACTTTGCATGAATGATTCTTTTCCCATCGAAATTTATTATTCGAGATGCATGTATGTATATAAATATTGAATGCAATCTGAATTTTATTATTCAGTGTTTTGACTTATTATGATCTATTTAATGTTTTTATCTCAACTCCACAATGACTTTATGCAATTTGTCGTATTACTTTTTAAAATTTTCTTTTAGTGATAAGACATTAATTTAAAGGATGCAATATATGTACCTTTTCTTAGAAGGAATTTAATTCCGGTTTCTGGGCAAAATAAGAGATGGATATTTGTCTTATTTTTCGAATAACTCTTGAGTTATTCAGCTTGATAAACATTTTATCTCTTGTAGTACATGAATGCATGACCTTGTTATTGTATATTAATTATTGTATATTAATGTCTCTCTCGAACAGAATAATATTAGTCTACCTCATAAGAGAATATGTTCTTCAAAATTGAGTAAAATTTATCTGTGCACTTTTGTCTAAGTCATATTAATATGGATAGGATTTCAAGTTGGTCAAGGATGGACTTTAAGGTTCATTGAAAGTAGAGACACTACCAACTTGTGGATCATGTCTAGAAGAAAAATGACTAAAAGATTTTTCCCTTCAAAAGAAAATAAAGTTTGTGATAAGTTAGAATGAATCCCTTCTGATTTGTATGGTTCAATGATTATACTAGTAAGAGATTATTTTGAGTATTTTTGTGACGTTCATAAATGTTACTCAAAACATTAATACATTTGTTTGATGCACTGTAAGTCTAAATGATTTGAGTAATTCAAGACTTTTAAGACTTGAAACGGAGAAGCACCAAGGAAATATATTAAGTTACTGCAACTTGATTGTAGTGGCGATCACCTCTCTAAAGAGTTCTTTTGTTACTTATCATAATAAGGGATTACATCTCAATTGTCTACACTGTAAACTCCATAATAGAGTGGTGTTGTAGAAATAAGAAATAAGTCTCTTTTCAACATGGATAGATTAATGAAGTGTTATTCAGATTTGCCTTATTCGTTTTTGGAATATTTCCTAGAAACTGCAAATTACATTCTGAATTTAGTTCCTTCTAAGTTAGTACCTGTGACATCTATAGAACTGTGGACTGAATGTAAGCTCAGTCTGCGACATATTCATATATAGGCTTGTCCAGCATATGTGCTGAAATGTCACGACCCAAAATCCAACTAGCCGTGATGGCACCTAACCTCACCCGCTAGGTAAACCCAATAACAATAATCCGATTCAATTAATATTTAACTGACTCTAATTCACTCTCCAAGGACTGGTAGTACAAATCATGAGCTTCTACAATTAGAAATTACAAAGCTGGTATGAAATAAATATATCATCTGTTCGAAATGTATATAAACAGATTTTTATAAATCTAAGGCTACCATAAACAAGAGGCAGCTACATCTAGAACGCAGGTACGTCTTTAAATCCAGCTCCCATCGATCACAGCAACATCCATATCCAATATCTGCACGCAAGGTGTAGAAGTGTAGTATGAGTACAACCGACCCCATGTACTCAATAAGTAACAAACCTAACCTTAGGTTGAAAGTAGTGACGAGCTTATACCAAGGTCAGATTCCTCACCCATATCCAATAACATCTCATAACAATAAAATTGAGGCAACACAAAGAATAACTCAATAATAAGATGCTCAGCTCGTTCACAATTCCGGAAAAATAAATAATTTCTTTTCAAGTATAACAGTAAAACTCAATTCTTTTCACTGAAATCACCAAAATATGAGTAAGTCTGAACACTGTGATTTTTCTCAAAAACTTTATTCCACAATAGGAAATTTTATTTTCAAATGGCATGAGGAAAGTACCTCTCTATGCCTACATGTCAATGTGCATGCCAATGCAATACAACATAGTAGTAAAACCATATGCATACTCTCAGAGTATCAATTCACTCAGTCCTTCCAATCAATCAATCCTCTCAGTCACTCAGTCCTCCCAATCACTCAATCCTCACAGTCACTCATACCTCACAATCACTCAATCCTCCCAAATCACTCACGCTCGGCACTCGCACTTAGTAGGTACTTGCACTCACTGGGGGTGTGTACAGTCTCCGGAGGGGCTCCTTCAACCCAAGTGCTATAACAAGCCAATCATAGCATAAATCTGTCAACCATGCTGCGGCGTACAACCCGATCCCATAAATAATATATATATATATATATATATATATATATATATATAAATAAAAATCCAATATAGCCTGCTACGGCGTGCATCCCGATACCACACTCATCCTCACAGTCAGGCCCTCGGCCTCACTCCAGTCATCAATCTTTCCAGTCTCTTGGGCTCATAATGTCATAAAAATCAGCCCAAAATGATGGTATTATGAATCAATAAATAGCAATAGATACTGAGATATAATATGATATGAATGAACATGACTGAGTGTGAAATTATAATTTGAACATATAATTCAATCACAAAAATAACCCCAGTGGGTACCAATAATAACCACATATGTCTAAGCATGATTGTTTTTATACTACTAGGTTATTCCCCTAGTAGCTATTATATATAATAAATCCCAAACTGGGCGAAACTTACAAAATGTTTAAGTAGCCTATAAAACAAACAATACAAAAAGGAACTGCAATGGCTATTGCTACCTACTACAAAGTAGCAGTAGCGTAGTGAAAGATGGAAAATACAAGGCTAGTAATTTGAAACATCTGAATGTTGCCAACGACTGTGAATGCACACATCCGTTGCTAACAATTTATTGTAGCACCTACAAAGCTCTCACCAGGCGCCATTTGTTGCAATCCAAGGAGTAGGTATGTTTAAATCTAGTAGTTATAAAGCAAAGCATTTTGGACATTGTGATCTTGGGGCTGAAAATTCCAGCATCATTGTTGATACATTGAACATGAGTTTGAGATGGGAGTATGTAAGACAGAGCTGCCTGCTTGATACATGAGGACAATATAGTGTCTTCTCATCTCCAGATTGAGCATGCATGCATACTAATACCATTGGATAATGATATGACACTATGCTGTCAATACCAAAAAACAGATGTGAGCAACAGTTTTCCTTGTATTTCAGGTGAGTAGATATCCTCAGTTTGATATACCAGTACCAACAATTGATACGCAAAGAAGCGGATCATATGTGCAGCCATATAATGTGTATAATTGCAATCAAATTTAGTATAAGCCGTATCTATGAGATGCCTACTTGACTCCATAGTTCTATATGGTGTTAAACCACCCCCAGAATGAGCATGATCACATGATAGTACCACTGAGAAGTAATCTAACACCACACAAACATTACACAGTAGTCAAGCTTAGGCCATGTGATAACTGTCTGTGTAGGTACATCTGATTGATGTCCAAGCCAATTTGCTTGTGATGTATAGCAGGATGGCTTTCATTTTTCTGATCCTGATATGTACTGATATCTGTGTTATTTCTGAGTACGTATAGTAGATTCCTGATCACTTCAAGTTGATTGAGATTGATCTCTGGGAGTTGATACTAGCACAAATAGGCAGTAAGAGTCTTTAGATGAGCAGCAAACATATGTTGTGTAGAAGCAGTAAAGCTTGATTGATGTTCTACTAAGTATTTGTGATGTCAACACCCATATGTATACTTTCCAAGGCAATCTTATCCTGTCTATGAAACCTGCAAAATGAAGCAACCAAGTTAGGATGTTTGTGCTCCGAGGTTCATGTGTGCAGCAGTACCGGTTCTGCTGAAGACCAATCATTTTTGTGATTGGCTTCTGTGCAAAATCAGTGCAGGTTGAGCATTCTTTTGTAAAACTAGTCTATACTATTGTCTATACTGTAAGCCCATTAGAGAGAGGCAACAACTATAACCAAACAAGTATGTATGTGAAGAAGCAGTGGAGTCCTTTGGTATCTGTATGAAACTAGTCTTTGCCTTAGTTTTGTGATCCTGTTATTGCCACCTGCAACATGAAGCAACCAAGTTAGAATGTAATGTTGTGCTACCAGGTTCCTGTGTGTGCTGAGAATTTTGAGGATGACTGGGTGGTGAGTGATGAGGGTTGTTGTTGGTGCTGGCTTGTGAGTCTCTTATTGGTTATTTTCAAGTCATTCCCACATAGCACTAAGTAATGGCAACTCCAACTAGCAGTTAATAATAGACCAGACATTGACTAGCAGTACTGGTTCTGCTGAAGACCAAACATTTTTATGATTGTCTTCTGTGCAATCAGTTTTCTGATTCTGTTACTGACACCTGCAAACTGAAGCAACCAAGTTAGGATGCAATGTTGTGCTCCCAGGTTCCTGTGTGTGCTGAGTTCTTTGAGGATGATTGGGTGGTGAGTGATGATGGCTGTTGTTGGTGCTGGCTTGTGATTCTCTTGTTGGTTATTTTCAAGTCATTCCCATATAGAACTAAGTAGTGGCAACTCCAACTGGAAGTTATAGACCAGACATTGAACAGGAGTACTGGTTCTGCTGAAGGCCAATTATTTCTGTGATTGTCTTCTGTGCAGAAGCAGTGCAGGTTGAGCATATTGCCTCAGTTTTCTGAGACTGTTATATTTGTTGAGAGCAGTACTGGTGCTGTAGCCAGGCATATTACAGTCTCCACTACTCAGGCTTTTACACCCTTCAAGCCTGGTGTATGTATGCCCAGTAGAGTGAGAGAGACAACAGCTATAACCAAGCAAATATGTCTGTGCAGATGCAGTGCAGGTTGAGCATCCTTTGGTGTCTGTATAAAACTAGTATTTGCCTCAGTGTTCTGATCCTGTTATTAAAACCTTCAAAATGTAGCAGACAGGGTTATGAAATGTGTCTGTGCTCCCAGACTGTTGTGTTTTCTGGTGATACTGAGGAGGTTTTGGCCATAACCAATCAATCACCTACACCCTTCAATTGGCATGTATTTGACATGCAGATTCAATAATTGTTATACCTTTTGGAAAGTGACTATGCTAACATATTGTTGAGGGCAGCACTGGTGCTGCAGTCAGGCATTTACAAGTGTTCATAACATAATGTATAGATCCTTGGATATGTGCAGAAACAATTTGACCATGTTTTCTGAGGATATTGACTATAGCTTGTTGGTATATTACAGTCAATATTATTCAAGCATCTACCCTCTTCAAGCCTGGTGTATGTAAGCCCAGTAGAGAGATAGAGATAACAACTATAACCAAACAAATATGTCTGTACATAGGCAGTGCAGAGGCAGACAACAGCTATAACCAAATACAAGTGGAGGAAACACTTAGTCCATGCTATTGCCTTAGTTTTCTGAGGACATTTACTATAGCTTGTTGGCATATTACAGTCAACACTATTCAAGCATCTACACCCTTCTAGCCTGGAGTATGTAAGCCCAGTAGAGGGGTAACAGAACCCATATAGTTTGGTGTTGTGCAATGCTAGCTATAACTATAACCAAACAAATATGTACACCATACAAATAAGAGCAACCACATGTTTAGGAAGGCTAGTTGGTGGAGTTTTACTAGCCTACTTTTTTTTTAACATCTTGCTTGTACTGTTGAGATAACATAATTTTTAAGAGACAATGCAAGGTTTTATAAGTTGATCTCATTAGTCAGGTTCTCTTCTCTTCACAATCCTAATCCGAAGGTTAGGCATTTGTGATTTGTCCATGTTGATCAGTTTTTTTGCTGTAATTGTCAATTCATTAAATGACTGAAATGTGTGTGTACCTACAAAAGTGAAAGCTAGGTTAGCAAAAAAATCAGCAATAATGTTCCCTTCCCTTAGTACATGCTGAAAGACAATATTGTAGTTATTCTTTATATGCTTGATCTTCCTTACTTCAGCACCTACACACCAAGGAGTTGCCCATTCGCCATCAATTATCTTCCTCATTACTAAGGAATCAGTCTCCATAATCAGTGGATGTAGCTTCCTTCCCACACAGTATGCCAATCCCTCCATAATTGCCTTTGCTTCTGCCACTATGTTAGTTGTCTCTCCTATCTCCTTTGCTTTCGCAAACACCAAATCGCCAGCATGATCTCGAACACAAAACCCATATGAGCTTGGTCTAGGATTGCCTCTTGATGTACCATCAGTATTACATTTGAACCACCCTTCATAAGGAAGCTGCCATGTAACTGTCTTAGTCCCCACATATTGTTTGTAACCTTCAAAGAAGCTGATCATATCTGACCATAAAGGAGGTATTCTGGACAGCCATGGGTACCTCATCCTTACTAGATAATGTAAAGTCTTATTCACTTCATGAATTACCCTATTGCAAGAAATTTCACCTCCATACTTCATTGTATTTCTCCTCTTCAAAAGTTCCCATGTGATTACAGCTGAAGCTGCCTGAAATAATGGCATTAGTTTAGGACAACACTTTGCATTCCACCATGTTCTTATTACTTTATGCACCTGTACCAGATTGACCACCAAACCTGCTGCTTGGAGGAAGTTTTTCCATACTCTAGTTGTAGTTTCACTAGTTAAGAACAAGTGTTGAAAAGACTTTTCTTGTGGTTGTGAACAACACCAATACTAAGACACCACTATATACCCACTTCTTCTCCACAAATCGTCAGTAGGAATCTTCCCCTTACACAATCTCCATAAGAAGAAAGAGATTTTGAAAGGTAGGCCTTTAGTCCATATCTTAATGTAGTCAGGATTAGCATGTGCTCTATGCCTCAAAATATTCCAAGCACTACTAACAGAAAAATTTCCTGAGGGAGTAGGCATCTATCTAGGAACATCCCATGAGTCTTCAGTATTGTCAAATAGGACTTCTTGCCTGATATGTTGAGCAATGTCTGCAGGGAAAGATTGTGCTAGAAGTTGCTCATCCCAGGTATCATCCGCTCTCAATTCAGCTACTTCCTGTATATCTTCATTGATTGTATAATCATTTGGAACAATATGGTATAGAGCTCCCAGACCAGTCCAATTCTTATGCCAAACATTAGTAGAACCCCTATTCATTTCCTATGGTATTTCATGCTCCACCTCTTCCCTAGCCTCTAACATTTTCCTCCATACATGAGATCCTTGTCTAAATTGGACAGTTGTCGGGAGTTCCGTTTTACAGTACTTGTTCCACATAAAGTTAGACCATAAGGACTTGGATGTCCTAAACTTCCACCACAATTTGGCAAATAAGGCTTTTGATACATCATGCAGTGATCTAAAACCTACTCCCCCTTCCTCCTTTGGTAGGTATAGATTTTGCCATTATGTCCAATGTCTACTTCTACCTTCTTCCTTGTTACTCCAGAAGAATCTCGCAAAGGTTTTATGAAGGTGTTCAAGTACATTTTTAGGTGGATCAATGACAGATAAGATGTGCGTTGGCATGCTCTGTAGGACACCAGAGATTAATGTAGCTTTCCCCCCATAGGATAGAAGCTTCCATTTCCAAGATTGCAGCTTTGCCTTTACATTTTTGATCAGGCCATTGTAATAATCCTTCTTTCTTCTTGTGTAGAAAATTGGACAACCAAGATAAGTGAATGTAAATTCACCCCTTGAAAATCCAGTGATAGTACCTATAGAACTGGACACTGTTGAAGACACATTAGAATGCATATAAAAGGAACTCTTTGTCTTATTGATCATTTGGCCTGAAGTGTGCTCGTACTTAGATAATACTTCTACAATTTTCCTTAAAGAGTATGGATCAGCTGAAGAGAAAATTATAGTGTCGTCTGCGTAGGCCAAATGATTCAATAGATCCGTCCATTTAGGCATCCCAAAGCCCTTGAATCTCGTGTCTTCAAATAGTTTATTTAAAGACCGAGATAGTACCTTTGCGGAGAGTATGAACAGGGCTGGAGAGAGAGGATCCCCTTGCTTGACCCCTCTTGTTGAGTGAAAGAATCTTGAGGCTTGACCATTAATCAGAACAGAATACCAGTTGTTGGAAATTAAATTCCATATCATGTAGATGAAGCATTCTGCAAATCCCACTTTCCTCAAAACATACATTAAATACTTCCATGAGACCCTATCATATGCCTTTGCCATGTCAAGTTTGATAACTACATTGGCAGGTTTTCCCCTTAATCTTATGTCAGTAACAATCTCCTGTGTTAGCAGAATATTTTCAAATATACTTCTCCCCTTGACAAATCCTGACTGGTTAAAGGAGATCAAAGAAGGCAGTATATTTTCCAGCCTATCATGGACAACTCTGGAGATAACTTTATTTACAAAATTGCTTAAGCTAATAGGCCTAAGATCGTTAAATATTTGAACCTGTTATTTTTTTGGTAGCAAGACAAGGTTTGTGTGGGTTATAGACTTAGGTAAAGAGCTTCCTCTATAAAATAGTTTCAGCATCTCATGTATGTCTTCCCCTATTATATCCCAATATTCTTGAAAGAAAATGCATGTGAAACCATCAGGCCCACTTGCACTTTCACCACTCAGTGCAAATACCGCTGCCTTTACCTCCTCCATTGTAGGAGTTCTACAAAGTTCTATGTTTTGATCACAAGACACCATTGAAGGCACATTGTTGAGGAGCTCAGAACATGTGTGATCAGCTTCATGTGTGAACTGGTTCTGGAAACATTCCACTTATGCATCAGCCATCCGTTCTTGTGACTCAATTCGATTACCATCATGGTTCTGAATCCTCTTCAGTTGGAGTTTCTGCCTTTTACCATTGACATGGTTGTGAAAGAATCTAGTGTTTCTGTCTCCTTCTGCAAACCAGGACATACCTGCCTTTTTTTCCCAATATGGTTCCTCTATGCTCAGATATCTCTTTAATTTAGATTGTGCCTTCTAGAGTACAATTCTATTCTCAACTGTTGGTTCTTCTTCAAAAAGCATTTCCTTTATTCTGACCACATCTTCCCTTAAAGCTAGTTCTTTGAAGATGTCCCCATAGGTGAGCCTACTCCATTTTGAAAGAGCAATCTTAACTCTTTTTAATTTCTGTTTGAATATCAAAAAGGGGTCACATGTGAAGTCAGCCTGCCAATTCTGTCGAACCACCTCCATAAAAGAGGCATGTTTTATCCAGAGATTCAGAAACTTGAATGGTTTAGTAAATGTGGTAGCCTTGTCACCACAAGTCATAAACAGTGTTGCATGATATGAGCCTATTCTAATTAGATGTTGGACCTTTGTAGTTGGGAATATAGATTGGAATGGGGAGTTGACAAAGATTCTGTCCAGTCTTTTAAATATGCATTCTGCATTTGGCCTCCCATTCCACCATGTGAAGGGACTTCCTTTGTAACCAGTGTCAAAGAGTTCACATGAATTTACATAGAAAGCAAAGTCTTCATATTCTGGAGGATAGACTGGAAGCACTCCAATTTTCTCTTCTTCATTCAAAAGCACATTAAAATCCCCTCCAACTAGCCATGGTAGTTCCATGTCGCTTGCAAGGTAGTATAAACTGTCCCATAATTCTAATCTGTCCAGTGATGAGCACTTTGCATATACGAAAGTCATCATAATATATTTACCAATATCTTGATGATAGACTCTGATAGTAAGTTGTTGTTTCGTGTCAATTACCAAGTCCCACTGCACAACTGAATCCAGAAAAAGCCATATCTTGCCATTGATATTTGAAATGGCAACATCCATGCCTAGTCTCCTCCTGTAATTTTGAATAAATCTTTGATTTTGAAAAGGTTCCATAAGTGCTATAACAAAAAAAACCATGTTCCTTTTTCATGTTGATAACTCTCTGAAAGGCCTGTTGTGTCTTAACAGACCTTATATTCCATATGAGTGTTTTAATAATCATCTAGTCGTGGAGGCTGCCCTTTTGGGCATTATTCTTGGAGGTTGCAGCTGTTCCTTTAGTTGGTTTTGCTTCTTTCCTTTCTTCCCATGTTTAGTAGACAACCTAGGTGACAACTCTCCTTCTTTTGCAACATCCTTGAAGTTCCCAGTAATAGACTTATTGTCACCTTCATCTTCTAGTTGTTCTTTATCGACCAAGGCAGTATGAATTTTCATTGGCTATTGGTTGTGTGTAATAATGTCATGCATTGCATGATTTGGAGATTTCAATGGTACTATAACTTGGATCTGCATTGGAGATCTTGTACTTGATGCACAAGCCATAGACAATGTATTAATTGTAGTTAACTCCTTTGTACAATAGCTGTAGCATTATGTTCATATACAACGATAGCATCCTTCACAACCACATCTTGGGGTTCTGGAGCATCATTACTGACTTTGTCAGTTGGTGTGGTTACCACTATAGTTCCTTGAGCAGTGGCTAGTAGTTTCCCAGTTGTGTTGCTGCTCAAAGCATTGTTGGGTAACGCATTGTGAAGTTGTTCTGGTATTGGCTTTTCCTTATAATCATCAACTCTGGGTATTATTTTTTTCCCTGACCCATAACTCTTCAGTTGTGCTTCATCAGTCCCTAGTTGTACAGATCCTGTTGTATTGCCGTTAGGCACAGGAGATTCCATGCATGTCTGTAAGGGAATATCCTGGCAAGAGTGGTTGAGTGTACCATTAAGGATTTCCTTGTGCATTCTAAAACTCCTTTGCACCCAATCAATAGTATTTTCCTTTGTCACAACTGGTGTTACCCCAGCAATTGTAGCAGTATTGTTTGTACCAATTCCTAGATCTTTTGGATTATCACTGGATTTGTCAACAATCCTCATATGTTGGATCTCTTGACTTCTGTTTGTTTGCACTGTTTGATGCTTGTGCTGCCTGTCGTTTATCTAGTCCCTGCCATTATCATCTGATTCATTCTTTCTGTTAGTAATAATTTCAGCAATTCCATTTGTTTCAAGGATTTTGTCGCTTGTAGCAACATGTTGAGTACTGTCAATCTTGTTTTGATCAGTAGGTTTAGTAAGCTGTTGCAATGCCTGTTGAGAACCAACTACCTTGGGAGTTTTTTGGTCATTAGGTATATCATGCACAGTGTCATTACTTCCATCAGTTGCAACATCAATATCAGTAGCCCTGGCACTTGGTTCTGCTATATTCCCTAATGCACTTGTCGTATCAGTTTGTGGTTTGGTCAGTGAATCATGGTTCTGAGCTTTTGTGGTTATGTGTTTTGCATTCATTTGTTCATAAGGGTTTTTGTGTTTCTCTTGCTTGTTTTTTTTGGTTGATACCCTTGAAGTTCTTCTTCTTTTGAGATTGCCATTGATCCTTGGAGTGGCTTGTATTTATTGGTTGTTGTGTTGTAGGTTTGATTTTGCCCTGTTGTTCTTCATTTTGGTCTTGTACCTCTATTTTTTGTTTGTAATTTTGTTCTTTGTGCTGCCCCTGTATGATCCGCTCCTTTTGACGTTGTATTCTATTTGCCATTTTAGTATTGTTTGATATCTCTTTGGTCTGATTTTGTGGGGTTTTAGCAGGTGCTTTTTTCTTGTCTTCTTCTTCTCTTTCTCTAATAGGGCATGAGTAGTCTTCATGTCCTAAGTGCTTGCAGTGTGAGCAGTATGTTGGGAGATCCTCATATACCACTTCTAGCCACTGTCCATCCCCGTTAACATCCTGATCTTTATCAAAGCCTAGAAAAACATTGTGAGGCCTGAATTGAGTCAAGTCGGCCTGCATTTTGACTTTTGCTACACTTCCTCTTGTTTTCTGCATAGAGGCTAGGTCGAGATGCAATACCTTACCAATAGGAGACAACAGTACAGATAGTACCTCTATGTAGTAGAAATGCCATGGTAGTTCAGGAATGACTATCCAAACAGGGACAATTGGGTTATCCTCATTTGGGTTGAAGATGGGTGTCCAAGCTTGTAATTCCATTCTTTGACCTTGGATGTACATGAAGGTTTTTGTCCAGACAGTTGTGTGATCATACTCATTGTCAAGATCACTATACACTGTGCGAGCATTGAAATGGGCTATTTTAACTCATCCTCTTAGATCTGTTTGTGCTATGAAGCTTCTCCTGATCACCTCCATTCGAGGCATTGTGTTAAGAAATTTCCCTACAATTGTATATTGGCATCTGGAGGCAAGTGTGATTATGTAGTCCTTCTTAGTAAAGATGACAGCCGGTTAGCCCTGTTTGGTAGTTATTTTTGAGGGTGTGAACTCTATTGGAGCTATTTCTACTGCCTGCCTTGCTCTTAATTTTGTAGCAAGTGAATGAGTTATGGTAGGGGGTAATGGGGCAGGATAGTTAGTTAGTTTAGGTGGCTGGGCAATGGCTTCTGTTTGGTTTAGTGTGGTTGCTGATTTTGTTGAGTAAAACTGGGTACTTTGGTGGACATTTGCAGATGGTCGTACGGAGTGTGTGTTCTTTGGTATATAAAAATTGGTTAAGATGTTTGGATGCGTGTTTGCAGTATATGTATTGATTGTTTGACTATGGTGTTTAGTATGTTGTGTAATTTCTTTTGGTGTTAACATCTGAGTGTTAGTGTGATGGTGCTTAGTCTTAGTATTATTTTTATTCTGGAAAACGGGTGCTTTGTCAAAGTTGGCGGAGATCTTAGGGAAATTTGCTGGCATTGGTATTTGATTGAGTTGGGGATTAGTTTGAACATTGACATTCCTAGGTAAATCAGTAGTTGTTGTATTAGGCACATGTGTTGTAGAAAAATTATCTGAAGATGCCAAACTTGTTGTTGTAGTCATTGGCTGCACTTGAGTAGTAGGAGTGGTTGCGAGTTCCTTTTCCTTATCAATAGAGATTATCTCGACAGGTGAAACACTGGGACTTCCATGGGCAGTCAGTGAAACACTCAAGTTTTCCGCTAGTGGTCGAGTATCAAAGATATCAGTTTGATACTGGACTTGCGGGCGACCTTCAGCAACATGTGGATAATATGTTTTGTCCAATTGAGTTTCAACTAGGGTTAGGCCAGTTGAAATACCAGGGACTCCATGGGTGTCATGTGGCGCTGTAGGTGACTGCCTTTTATCACCCTCATTTGTTGTGTTTTCTTGCAACTTCTCTTGACGACTAATCTCAACATGACTTTGTGAAGCAGGCTCATTCGTATATTCATCAAAATTAACATCAAAGCTGACCCTGGCAATTTGTCGAACAGATGGCATGTGTAATTCTGTGTGTACTGTATTCTGCCGTGTTGGATCAAAATGTTCCTCGTGGTTGTTATTTGAGGGGTTGGGATCATTATCCAGATCAATAGGAGTATAGTGGCATTGGTTTTGAACATTTTGGATATCTGCCACCCTATGCGCGATCAACAGCTGATTGTTGTCGTTGTTCATCTGTGTAGAGTCGTTGCTTCGTATGTTGATGTTGTCTGAAACTATTTGTATCGATTGTAATTGAGGTGCTGAGTAATCTCCATGGCTTTGAATCAGATGATTTGGTTTAGAGATAGTGCAGTGCATTGTAGCTGTCTCCAATTGTTTTTTTGGCAAGTTTACAGTTCCGCCATTGTTGACAGTTGTAGCAGATGGGGAAGAATCAATAAGGGCGCCTACATAGGGTTTGCGCGCAGGGTTGTTACGCGATTGTTGGATCTGGTCTGATGGCTTTTCACCACCGGACGATGGAGCGACCACCATTTTTGTGCGTGTTGTTACTGTTGCTGTTTGTCGCCTCTCTTCAAAACAAGGGTGACATTAAGCATGATTTTTAATACGAGTCTCAGCTCAATTTTTCTCTAACACATAGAAAAATGTACTGGTATCAACAGATTATTCAACTACATAGTTCCATGGAATTTGACCAAGTCACAATTCCTATGGTGCACGCCCACACGCCCGTCACCTAGCATGTACGTCACCTCAAAACCAATCACATAATACATAATCCGGGGTTTAATAGCCTCAGCTCCAAGATTAGAAGAGTTACTTACCTCAACAAGATGAACCCAACGTCGAGCGAGCTAATCAATACTCAGGAAATTCCATTCCATGCGTATCCACCTCTGAATGCCTTCTTGTCTCCTCAATTCAATGGCAACGATCCGAAACTGAAATTCACCCCTTAATGATACTACAATGATCTACTATACTAAGCAACTTCAATCTACAATATCATCAATTGGGACCAACATTAGTAGCCCATTCCATAGTTTAGGCCATTTAGACAATTTACCAAACACCTAGTGGGCATACATTTATACATTTCTCAACCATAGAATTAGTTCAATCTCTACAATGGTTATGTATTTAAATTGAGAACTTATGGCTTCCAATCACCATTCCGTGAGTTCCTGTAATTAATTCATACTCATATTTCCATAATATATCCATACATGTAAGTCTAAGGGTGTAGGATTATCTTTTGGAAGAAATCTTACAAAACCCTCACTTGAGTTCTTGAAGAAATTTCTTGAAGATATATGTATTTTATGTGTAGATTTCATCAATACTAGAGTAGAAATGATGGAATTTCACACCAAAATAATGGAGATTTCTTACTTTGAAGAAGAGCTCCAAAATTCGTCCAAATAAAATGGGGAAAATAAACCCCGAAATTGTATTGTATTTATAGGCCCAGATTTTTGGGTTTCAGATGCTGCCCTGGATGCTTCGCATCCCCACTGCACTCCTCTTTGAAGTTCGGATGCGGACTTGGATGCTATGGCAACACTTCACTGCTAACCTTTCTTTCAGACGCGGCCTCGGATGCTTCGCATCCGCAGACTCCTCCGCCAGCCTTTGGTAATTTGGTCATAACTTCTTGTTGGAATGTCCAAATGACGAACGGTTTGAAGATTTAGAAACTAGACTCGAAGACCTTTAATTTTATATGTAATCCAAAACATAACTCTTTATATATATGTATATATAATAGTCCAAAGTGTGGTTTTGTGCGTATTCATTTGGAACTTTAGTCTATCATAAAATTTCCAACTTGACTTGGACTTAGGGCTCTCCTTAGACCCCACATCACTTATAATATGACTCGTACACTTATTATCATATCCAATTGATATCAATTATATTAATAGTCCTTGTCTGCACACAAAATAGTATAATGAGCGCACATTAATTTTCTTACTAGCACTCAAGTACTTCGAAATTTTCCGGGGTGTTACATTCTCCCCCACTTAAGAACATTCGTCCTCGAATGTTTCACAAGTCACTTCTAAGAATAGAGTTATACTTCTACCTCCAACCATTATACATAGGTACTTATTACTACATCGATCTCATACTTCCTTCCCAAAATTTTAACTTACTTATGGCCCTTAAAATGTGACTATCTTTACAAATTCATAAACATTTCGGCAGAGTTTTCCCTGTAACTCGGCCTATCCACCTGTCAGATAATCACCAACATCAACCTATCAACACATCCACAACTTGACAAAGCATCACCATGTATATCAATATAACAAATCTCATCATTACAGGCATTATATTATCAAGAGTGATATCTGGACATAAGCTGCATATATTTAAATCATAACATATAGAAAGTACCTTTCAAATCACAATAATTTCACTATACACTCAAGTGATAACATTTTATTTCCTTAACACCTTTGGCCCTCAAGGTGGCCTCCTCGACTTACCGATTTTTCCATAACACATTAATGGAGGCAATCTCAACTCCCGAATGTTTCTAACAAGGATAGCAAATAGTTACTCCTCATAATCCAATTATCCATTAACTTCACCTTCTTAGACATAGACACATGAAACACCGGGTACACAGAGAACAATAATAGGGAGACATCATACTTATAGTTTGGCATATTCCCTTCATGATTTCATAAAGCATAATGTGACTACACATACTTTACCCTTATTAGAAATTCACATAACATCCTCACGCAAAATATTGGGAATAACCCGTTCATTTTCTTCAACTCTAAATCTCTACGCCGAACACCTGAACTAAACCTTTGGCGACCTCCAACAATTACTCTAAGATGTTCTAGTATGAAAATGACCATAAAATTTTCTATCCAATATTTATTTGATCACGGGCTAATGCTTCTTCTTTGACATGTTTGAACCTTCAAATCACTATTTCACATTATCACGCATGCATACCCGAGGTGATCCCATGTCACCCTATCCCATATAGGCCTGACGACACCACATAATTAAAAATTACTAATTTAGCCTTATCCCATAAACCTTGGAATCCTATTTCCAACATCCAAAAACTTCTTTTCAAGATCCGAATTTCACATCTACACAGTATAAATTTGAGCAAGTTGTAACCATAACCTCAGATATAATCACACAATATACTATACAAATCGCATATTCGCGGCATCATTCTCGATCATAGTAACTACTCAAAACCAACCAAGTACTAGTATTAAACCCACTATCCATAAAACCTCGTTCCAAAACCTTTGTATACTGCCGATGTTATTCAATACCGTAATCAAATTTGATAGTACTTATTCTAGGTTCAATGACCTCATCTCATTAAACCTAATCACTTTATTGACATTCAACCCCAATATTTCCACCCAACTCCTCAAATTTTGTAAAAAGAATAACCGTAGGTGCATGTGCTCAATTCCTCAAATAACATGCTCAATAAGATTATAGCATTAAGATGAAGGAAAGACAATTAAATCAAATAAACGATCGAGAAATTAGCAAATTCCACGCGCTGCATGTTATAGTCCCAGGCCTCCAGTCCAAATATACTATATGGGAGCATTTAAATCGGTATACAGGTATATGATGAGCAGGATAAGATTCTCATGTTCCCGGACTGGTATAAATGTCATACTAAAGTGAAGGCATGTGCAATGTCACGACCCAAAATCCGTTAAAGGTCGTGATGGCTCCGGACACCACTGTCAGGCAAGCCAACACTAAATAGTTAGTTAAATTTTTATTTTAATATTTTTGAAATCGTAAATTCACTCCAATTTATCAAGTAAAAGATGTATTTACAGAATAAATAACAATGTTTTCCAATTTCAATTCTGAACATCCCATAATCATCCCAGAACCCGGTGTCACAAGTGCATTAGCCTTTTCTAGGAATTTAAAATAAAATACAGTAACTGTCCGGAATACAAATTTGGACAAGAAGGAAAGTACAATACTCTGAAGGAGACTCTGCTGGCTGCGGAGCGTCGTATAGAATGTAGCTCACCTAAGTCCCCACCATAATCACGCCTCTGCACTCACAAGGCTACTAAACATATGTGTTCCTGCACAAAAATGTGCAGCAAGTGTAGTATGTATACGTAAATTAACGCGTACCTAGTAAGTATCCTGCCTAACCCCGAAGAAGTAGTGACGAGAGGTCGACTTCGACACTTACTCTGAGCTATAAATAAATGGAATAATATCATTAAATTAGACATGGATTACTTAATACGGTTGCAAGTCCATTATTCTGAAGTAAGTAAACAGTTCTTTCATAATTAAGGAATCTCCAAATTTTATCTCCCATTAATTAACGATTATATCTCCGGCCAATGAGGCCATATTAAATTACTAGTTTATCTCAGACCAGGGAGGCAATATCGTTATTTATAAATTTTAAGGCAAGCAATACAAGCATGCGCAAATCATGCCGAGGTCATACGGCCTGGTCCAACAATTATTTAAACTATCCACTGCCAGAGGGTCGAATGGCGCGAACCATAGATGCATCTATTTACTGTCGTGACGCTCGGCCCGATCCACAAATAACAATTATTTTCAAGAAAACACAAGTTTCTCATTTATAGTAGAGTAGCTCATACAAACCTTCCAGTAAGTGAATTTAACCTCATACAAACCTTCATTTAGTGAATTTAACCTTATACAATTCTTTTATCAATTTCTATCGTGACTAGGTGATTATATTAGCAAGTAAGGGCACAAACATTCCAAGTATAGCATGATACGGGTCCTAAACTACCCGGAAAATAGCATAATAGCAGCTACGTACGGACTCTCATCACCTCATACGTACGTAACCCCCACAATTAGGTACAAACATTTATTTAGTTCACCTATGGGGTTAATTCCCTCTTACAAGGTTAGAAAGGAGACTTACCTCGCTCCGAAATTCCATAACACCTCAAACTGATACTCGTCGCTCCAAAACTAGTCAAATAAGTTGCAACCCAATCAAAATATACTCTAATACTCATAATTAATCAATTTATTACAATTTCTAACCCCGATCAAAAAGTCGATAAAGATCACCCTCGGGCCCACGCACCCAGATTCCAAAACATTTCGAAGATAACTTAACCCATAACCTCACGAACTCAAATATATAGTTTATTCTCAATTCCATGCCCAATTTCGTGGTCAAAATCCAAAAATGCAAAATTCTAGCTCTTCTACCAAAACCCCACAATTTATACTAATTTCCATGTTCCAATCCATGTATAATTCATGTATTTAACTCACAATAAGAAGAAACCACTTACCTAGAATTGCTTGATGAAAATTTCCCCTTGAAGCTCTCCAAAATCGCCCAAACCAAAAGAAAATGGGAGAAAGATTGCCAAAACCCTCACTTAAAAGCATTCTGCCCAGCCTGGCCTTCGCACCCGCGGTCCAATAGCCGCTCCTGCGGCTCCGCAGGTGCGGTCCAAATTCCGCTCATGTGGTCCTCAATGCCCAGCCAAATCTCGCGCCTGCGGAAGTTTCTTCGCTTCTGCAAGCTTCGTAGGTGCGACCTGCTATGCGCATCTGCGCAAATATTACGCACCAGCGGTGGCTGCCTCACGCCTGCGCACACGCATGTGCGCTTCTCTGGTCCGCTTCTGCGGCTCCCCTAGCTCCAGTCCCTTCCCGCTTCTGTGAGCAATTCATCGCACCCGCGATCTCCCACCTGCGGCCAAAGTCACGCAGGTGCGATTACACTAGAAGCATTAAGCTTCAGAAATTCTGAAGTCTAAAAATCGATCCGTTAACCTTCCGGAACCCACCCGAGGTCTTCGGGACCTTAACCAAATATACCAACACGTCCTAAAACACATTACGAACTTAGTCGAGCCTTCAAATCGCATCAAACAATGTTGAATTCATAAATCGTACCCCATTCCAAGCTTAATGAAATTTGAAACTTCAACTTCTACAATCGGTGCCGAAACCTATCAAATCACGTCTGATTGACCTCAAATTTTGCATACAAGTCACATTTGACATTACAGGCCTACTCCAACTTCCGGAATCGGAATCCCACCCCGATATCAAAAAGTCCGCTTCTGGTCAAACTTCTCAAAAACCTTCAAATTCTAACTTTCGCCAAATGACTCCAAAATGACTTACGGACCTCTAAATCCACTTCCGAACGCGCTCCAAGTACCGGAATCACCATACAGAGCTATTCTTAGACTCAAAATTCCAAACGGATATCGATAACATTGAAATTCACTTCAATCCAAATTTATGGAATTCTTCCAAAATGCTAACTTCCACAATAGGTGCCGAAACGTTCCCGGGGCATCCAAAACCTGATCCGAACATACGCCCAAGTTCAAAATTATCATACGAACCTGCTGGAACCTTCAAATCCCGATTCCGAGGCCGTTTACTTTAAAATCCATTCTTAGTCAATTCTTTTAACTTAAGGCTTTCGAAATGAGAATTTTCTTTCCAAATCAACTCCGAACTTCCCGAAATTAAATTCTGACCATGCGTACAAGTCATAATACTTGAAGTGAAGCTGGTTATGGCCTCAAACCACCGGACGACGCGCTAGAGCTAATAATGACCGGTCAGGTCGTTACATTCTCTCCCACTTAAACATAAGTTCATCCTCGAACGTGCTAAGAACTGCTCTGGAGTTGTCCGAAATCACCGGTTAACAACTCGTGCACCTACCCGTACTACCACAACTCAGTTGAGCACATTAGCTCGATCAAATCTGAAGATATTCTCTATTATTTAGGCAAATAAGCCTTAGAGCCCAGTTCCAACATCTAAAATTCTCTACTAGGCCTACTTCAAACATACGAACACCGTATCAATCACCACACGATGTACCAGAACACGACTACATACCTTTGCCGAATTCACACCATGCACCGCAATATTCACATGACCATAATAACATTCTCTGATCATAATAGCCGACATTCCCCGAATCTAATGCTCACCATGCACCTCATGACATATATAAGTCTGGTTCCAACTCTTGCAATACCGCCACGACAGAAGAGACGTGTAAAAATTCATAACCGACTGCCGAGTCAACAAATCATTGAGTCTCTCCTCCTGACTAGAATCACCACCCCATTATAACCAAATAATGGTATTTGCTCTTTACTATACTTCATATAATCTGATCGCACTAATCCCGGGTCCAATAATCCCGTCTCACCCCAGTACAAGCTGCTTAGGCAATAAGACATCTCAGACACGATCAAAAGTCTCATGCGATGCCACAATGTGCCAATAAGCTACCAACTCGAACGTGATACATAAAGAAAACGAACTTTGGAAAGGACTACTCAACTCACGTAACCGATTATACAACTGAAAAGGCGTTATGAACCTTCCCCAGAAAATGAGAAACAAAACACACAAGAATAGATATAGGGAACTGTACTCCATATCACACTGTTGCGGCGCGCAACCCGATTCGAAGATAAAATCTATATAAGGAGATACTTACCGAGCTAGAATGCTCATTATTACAAAATACCCGAATATCAGCCATGAGCACGCTAAGTGTATAATTCCATCCCTGGGGAGACAGATAGTGCCATACGCTACAAATGTCAAGCACAACTAAGGTGCAGCATATGATCTGAATCTCGAGAGCCATCCTGCTCACATAACATCATCGTTACGTGGAACCTCAACACATATGAAATTAACAAGCCATTTCACAACTCACACAACACAATATAGTATTACATGAAATAGCCGACGACGAAATAACATCCAACATCCGAATACTCCTCCATAATGAGCGTTATGCCGAAATGAACACATCCGGCCTGACATAGAGCCCATATTCACTTTTACATCCATCCACAGACCTCAAGCCGATTCTGATCGCACCGCACTAGGCTAATAACCTTTCAGGGATCCATAATAACCCTTTATCCCATAACACACAAGAACAACCATCATAGCCGGAACAAACTTCCACAGTCCACAACCAAATAAACCGAGCGCCCTCCAAGCATAAATTCCTAATTAGCGATATTACCAAAATCTTCATACTTGGTTTCCATTCTTCAATCGATCAAGTGACTACATGTCACACTTATACAATCTTCCGGTGGGATGTGCTCCCATGACCTTCCGCACCAGGTAACAAGTCTATACATTTATACTACCGGCCACACCAATCGCTGTAAAGCAAATTCAAGAGTACGCATTCAGTATGCCGAGCCTCTTCACACCAGGTACCGATCTCAGGTGGCGCCAAAGACAATACCAGCTTACTCTAACCATCTAAATCCTTTCCCGCTCATCAAAGCTCTTGACATTCTTGTCGACACCAAACTACAACCTTGATCCTCAACTTCCGAATCCCATGCCGATCACTGCACTTAATCCTGCCAATGCGCAAAAGTACAAGAATTTCATCTTAACCTCCGAACTAATAATAGGGTAACACTTCACCACATAGAACCCTTTTACTTAACTCATTCCAAGAGAACCATCTCAACACGCGACTGAATCCTCATATCTGCAGAAATACCAACCTCAAGTAGTGATCTAAACCACCATAACCCTTCCGGGATCCATCTGCACATAACATGCCATAATACTCGAAAGCCTCCAAATAAGATCAGTTATGGAGACCGTCAAACCTCGCACGTACCATCATAAATCACATGAATAACCCAACACACTGAAGGAGCTGATCATTGCCATCATTATGCCGATTCAACCATTGCTAACCAAACCCAACTTCTCCTAATTTACTCTGGATCTTCCTTAGAACTAACAACAACTTCCTTATCAATATAACAAACTCAATTCGCATTTATCCTGAGTGACCCCATCTCATGAGACCACATTGTCCCCAAAACCCACGAACTATCTCAC
The DNA here is from genome assembly GCF_000715075.1 of Nicotiana tabacum. NCBI lineage: Eukaryota > Viridiplantae > Streptophyta > Magnoliopsida > Solanales > Solanaceae > Nicotiana > Nicotiana tabacum. The sequence goes on from NC_134093.1 coordinate 96,831,982, forward strand.
ACCCTCCTTGTGCACACATGCGCATCTTTAACTAGTACACCCATTCTAATATTTCCTTTACGATTATGAACTTATTTTCTCCCATTCTTCCATTGCTACACCGCATACTGAAGATAACATAGAACACTCCAAGTCACTTTTATCATAATCCACTGCAAAAGCTCGATATTCAACCATACTATGGACTCAAAATCCTTAGACACCACATCTTAACTTTTGAATTGACTAGGACCGTTATTGAGAGCCACCCACTCCAGACTTGGTCCCGAATATAATCAACTCCAAGGCTCCGCTAGCACATGAACACCCTTTCAAACAAGCACTTGGCCGAATCATCTTCCTTGTAACTCGCCTCTACACGAAGCAGTAAACCTGAGTCTTCCCAAAGCTTGAGCATGAATCGGTAAGGCCAACTATAGCACACATTCCTCAAATCGCTTGCTCAAATTACAACTGATGTTCTCTTTCCTTAGTCGTAATAACCAATCAATATGACGATAACCAGAAATATTACAAATAGACGACCATGCAATCCAACTGTAGGCGGTGGGACTCTCCTACTTAGCTTGAAGCTACTATTGCATAAACCTGAAACCCACCAAGATTCTTCCTTCATCGACGTGATCTAGCATAATCAACCCGCCAAATTCCTCGAAATCCTTCCATTAACCTTTAATAAACACTTCGAACCACTAGCCACATTTACATATTAAATCTCTTACCGGGTAGCCAGTAGAATTCTTCGCAGAAGCTTCGTCAATCACCACGTGACAGCTAACCTGCTCACAGGAGATAACCCATAAATGGAGATTACATACCGACATATTCCAATGTCGCTGCACTGGGTATAATTATTGCAAAATTAGAAGATCATCCTGAGTCTGAGCTCATTCACCAGTTGCACCAGTCCGTTCACTCCTCACGGACGTCAACTAAAGGGGCAACAATACATTCCAATCTAAAATCATGTGGTATCCTTCTTCATATCATGCAACACCTTTTTGTCACATCCAATCCTCCTCAATATAGTAGCCAATATTCCAAATTAAGTCCATAGCTCTAGTCACTACCCACCATGAATCCCAAATCACTCTAAACTTCCTCAAGATGTGTAGCTATCCTACCCGGTAACCCATATGCTACCTTGCCACTCTTCCACTTTAGTCAAACCCTCTCAGCAACTACTCGACTTCTGTTTCTCACACTTGGCCTTCTAGGAACTTAACCACCACAAGACACCTCACACATGTCCTTCCTCATCCCTCGCTGCCCAGTTGTTGCCTTAAATCAAAATCTACCTCTATAGCACTTGAACCGATAGACTGCTACCAACGTTAAACCCTTCCGAAAATCATCTTTCTCGAGCCATCAATATCGGGAATGCCGATTCGATCCTGAACCACTACACACTGCGATCTCAGACAGCTGCTTTCCCGGCACCATTTATAATACTCTACCCCAAGGCGAATTGATGAAGACCATAACATCGGCGAACTTAACACATTCAATCCAGGGCAACGACACCACATCACAGGTAAAAATTCCACCATGTTTGAAATACCAAGTCTCGCTACTCTGTCAACCCAAACCTGAACATTCATAGTCCGATTGCCTTTCCTTCGTCGAAAATAAAATACCGGATCCCTGAATCATGCACTGAGTAAACCTCCTTCCAAGTCATTCACTGCTTCGACGCATAGACAAGCATCCTACCACTAACATAGACACAGTGCGTTATCAACATACGAATCGTCATAATAATCAATGCCAAACCTTAAAACCTTAGGTAATACTGATACTGAGCTGCAACGACAGAACGACCTTCCGCAAGACGACGAAAATAGCCCAATCAAATACGTAGGGAGAGACATCCTGCGCCACATCTATAGTACCATTAAAATTCCTCGATCCCCAATTTATAACAAGCGTTTCACATCGCATAAGATTGAATGGGAAAGAAATGAAGGCATAAGCCTCAAAGGAATCAAATCGCACGATGAGGAATCAAGAAGGGAAGTGCTCCTAACAGCCCTGTAGCCTCTCGAAGATAACTACAGACGTCTCCGTACCGATCCGCAAGACTCTACTAGACTTGCTCATGACTCGTGAGAACTAAGTGAACCTAGTGCTCTGATACCATGTTGTCACGACCTAAAATCCGTTAAAGGTCGTGATGGCGCCGGACACCACTGTCAGGCAAGCCAACACTAAATAGTTAATTAAATTCTTATTTTAATATTTTTGAAATCGTAAATTCACTTCAATTTATCAAGTAAAAGATGTATTTACAGAATAAATAACAATATTTTCCAATTTCAATTCTGAACATCCCATAATCATCCCAGAACCTGGTGTCACAAGTGCATGAGCCTTTTCTAGGAATTTAGAATAAAATACAGTAACTATCCGTAATACAAATTTGGACAGGAAGGAAAGTACAATACTCTGAAGGAGACTCTGCTGGCCGCGAAGCGTCGTATATAATGTAGCCTCACCTAAGTCCCCGCCATAATCGTGCCTCTACGCCCACAAGGCCGCTAAACATATATGTACCTGCACAAAAATGTGCAGCAAGTGTAGTATGAGTACGTAAATCAACGCGTACCCAGTAAGTATCCCGCATAACCCCGAAGAAGTAGTGACGAGGGATCGACTTCGACACTTACTATGGGCTATAAATAAATGGAATAATATCAATAAATTAGACATGGATTAATTAATACGGTTGCAAGCCCATTATTCTGAAGTAAGTAAACAGTTCTTTCATAATTATGGAATTTCCAAATTTTATCTCCCATTATTTAACGATTATATCTCTGGCCAATGAGGCCATATCAAATTACCAGTTTATCTCAGACCATGGAGGCAATATCGTTATTTATAAATGTCAAGGCAAGCAATACAAGAATGCACAAATCATGCCGAGGTCGTACGACCCGATCCAACAATTATTTAAACTGTGCACTGCCAGAGGGTCGAATGGCGCGAACCATAGATGCATCAATTTACTACCGAGGCGCTCGACCCGATCCACAAATAACAATTATTTTAAGAAAACACAAGTTTCTCATTTATAGTCACGTATGTCATACAAACCTTCCAGTAAGTGAATTTAACCTCATACAAACCTTCAAGTAGTGAATTTAACTTTATACAATTCTTTTATCAATTTCTATCGTGACTAGGTGATTATATTAGCAAGTAAGGGCACAAACATTCCATGTATAGCATGATATGGGTCCTAAACTACCCGTACAATAGCATAATAGCAGCTACGTACGGACTCTCGTCACTCGTACCTACGTAGTCCCCACAATTAGGTACAAACATTTATTTAGTTCACCTATGGGGTTAATTCCCTCTTACAAGATTAGAAAGGAGACTTACCTCGCTCTGAAATTCCATAACCGGCTCCAAAGCGTCCCTAACACCTCAAACTGATACCCGTCACTCCAAAACAAGTCAAATAAGTTGCAACCCAATCAAAATATACTCTAATACTTATAATTAATCAATTTATTACAATTTCTAACCCCGATCGAAAAGTCGATAAAAATCATCCTCGATCCCACGTTCCCGGATTCCAAATATTTTCGAAGATAACTTTACCCATAAACTCACAAACTCAAATATATAGTTTATTCTCAATTCCATGCCCAATTTCGTGGTCAAAATCCAAAAATACCAAATTCTAGGTCTTCTACCAAAACCCCACAATTTATACTAATTTCTATGTTCCAATCCATGTATAATTTATGTATTTAACTCACAATGGGAAGAAACCACTTACCTAGAATTGCTTGATGAAAATCTCCCCTTGAAGCTTTCCAAAATCTCCCAAACAAAAAGAAAATGGGAGAAAAATGGCCAAAACCCTCGCTTAAAAGCATTCTGCCCAGCCCGACCTTCGCACCTGTGGTCCAATAGCTTCTCCTGCGGCTCCGCAGGTGCGGTCCAAATTCCGCTACTGCGGTCCTCAATGCCCAGCCAAATCTCGCACCTATGGAAGTTTCTTCGCTTCTGCGAGCTTCGCAGGTGCGACCTGCTATGCGCATCTGCGCAAATATTACGCACCAGCGGTGGCTGCCTCGCGCCTGCGCACACGCAGGTGTGCTTCTCCAGTTCCCTTATGCGGCTCCCCCAACTCCAGTCTCTTCTCGCTTCTGTGAGCAATTCGCCACACCCGCGATCTCGCACCTGCGGCCAAAGTCACACAGGTGCGATTTTACGAGAAGTATTAAGCTTTAGAAATTCTTAAGTCCAAAAATCGATCTGTTAACCTTCTGGAACCCACCCGAGGCCCTCGGGACCTCAACGAAATATACCAACACGTCCCAAAACACGTTATGAACTTAGTCGAGCCCTCAAATCACATCAAACAATGTCGAATTCATGAATCGTACCCCATTCCAAGCTTAATGAAATTTAAAACTTCAACTTCTACAATTGATGCTGAAACCTATCTAATCACGTCCGATTGACCTCAAATTTTGCACACAAGTCAAATTTGACATTACAGATCTACTCCAACTTTCGGAATCGGAATCAGAATCCGACCCCGATATCTAAAAGTCCGCTTCCGGTCAAACTTCTCAAAAACCTTCAAATTCTAACTTTCGCCAATCGACTCCAAAATGACCTACGGATCTCCAAATCCACTTCCGAACGCACTCCCAATACCAGAATCACCATACGGAGCTATTCTCAGACTCGGAATTCCAAACAGATATCGATAACATTGAAATGCACTTCAACCCAAATTTATGGAATTCTTCCAAAATGCTAACTTCCACAATAGGTGCCGAAACATTTCCGGGGCATCCAAAACCCGATCTGAACATACGCCCATGTCCAAAATCATCATACGAACCTGCTGGAACCTTCAAATCCCGATTCTGAGGCCGTTTACTCTAAAATCTAATCTTAATCTTAGTTAATTCTTTCAACTTAAGGCTTTTGAAATGAGAATTTTCTTTCCAAATCAACTCTGAACTTCCCGAAATTAAATTACGACCACGCGTACAAGTCATAATTCCTGAAGTGAAGCTTCTCATGGCCTCAAACCACCGAACGACGCGCTAGAGCTCAAAACGACAGGTCGGGTCGTTACATACAAAGTGTGCTATCGTAGCTCAAATAAAATAAATCTTTCATCACTAAGGCATTTATCAAGTTCATTCAGGGATTTTAACTCCTATGTAGCCTCAATCACGGCTCAAATAGCACACGCAGTGTTACAGATATGAGAAATATCACAGCTTATAGCTCAACAGTCGATTCCAGGCTTATGATAGCCCAAACGCAATCTGAGCATGGATAAATAGCCCTCTAAAATGTCCTCAATGACTTAACCATAACCCGTAATATTATCTAGTTAACTTGGCCACACCTTCATAGTCTGCGGCCCCAAACAATTTGCTACTGAGAACTCCCAGTCCCCAAATCCACATAACACATGAATCGATATAGCCGATCCTAACTCCAACACTTGAATGACTAGCACGCCCTTCATGTCCGATCATCCATTAGGAATACTTCCATAATTCTTTCGTGCCATATAACAATAATTTGAATATCAACAGTCTATCAACCAGGAGTGTATCGCAATACCAACGAGCATCCATATGTCAAAACACAATGTGCCTTCTGAAATACGCACCATTCTCGGGATATACCGAGCAGTTATAACATTCATCTAAGTGTCTAAAACTGACCATGTTGTCTAAAATTCGTGACCTTCCATTCAAGACTGAACTACCACCTTGCAAATGTAAGTCTTAATCCCGCACAACACACCACATCTATCATGCCATCATATAAAAGGTACGAGAATCTCATTATCAACTCTGAGTCACCAGAAAATTACATACCCGATTATTTAGAAACCTTCCATTTGCTCCCTTCTAGGAGGAAATAACAATACACAACATGTTACTCATACCGGTAGAGAATATCCGGTTCAAACCATCAAGAACACTTTGAAATCCATTAGCACATAACCAAGCTATCAGAATTGAATCTTTCTAACTCGACCAAGCCAAGCGTGTCACCAAATCCTAGAGTATTGCCACGAAACACTCGTAAGGCCTTGTTAAAAGACATCCTAACTTAGAACCACACCGCCCTAAGGCCCATAAGCCGTTGTATTCCATCTTACGCACCCTATAAGTACCACCACCGAGACACCCACTCTGAAGAGGCCTTATGTGAACTTAAAAATGTTCTTTTACCTTTCTTATACTGGAATATAGAATCCATAGTCATACAGAATTACCGCAAGTCCCGACACCATCAAATGCAAATCTCAGATTCTATCCATAAACAAGTCCGAAAAATTTTCAATTGCTATATATAAATCTCGGACCCATTAGAACCTTCTCAGGAGTCACCCACTCGGCTCAAAATTGAATTGCACTGCCCAAACGGGCCTAAAAGACACATGCATCATTAGCACAACAACACTCAAACAAATAATCCTGTCTTAACACCACTGGCCAAATTCATATTCCATGCGCACTACATTCTTCGCAATTTACAACTTAATCATTCCATGATTTTTCTTATTTTCATAAGTGCATTATATCTTGCATTCAGGAAATTTTCTTACTCGAGTCATCCTCGATCTCAGCCTCTGCAGTCATAACTACTCCATAAGTATGTCTCAGACCAAAACTTAATTTAACCTATAACCATGAAATCGAAGTGTCAATAGCAGGCTCCCCCACTTGGCTCAAAGCCATAGATCAAAACATTCAATAATTCACAATACCCATATTCAATTACTACCATAACACCGTAGTGAGATTTAACTAAATTCATCCCAAGCTCATGCATCATAACCTAATCATGATGACACCTAACCTCACCCGCTAGGTAAGCCCAAAAATAATAATTCGATTCAATTAATATTTAACTAACTCTAATTCATTCCCCAAGGACTGGTAGTACAAATCATGAACTTCTAAAATTAGACATTACAAAGCTGGTATGAAATAAATATATCATCTGTTCGAAATGTACATAAACAATTTTTTATAAATCTAAGGCTACCATAAGCAAGAGGCAGCTACATCCAGAACGTATGTACGTCTTCAAATCCAGCTCCCGTCGATTACAACAACATCGACATCCAATATATACACGCAAGGTGCAGAAGTGTAGTATGAGTCTAACCGACCCCTGTTGCGGCGTGCTGCCCGATCCCATCATGAATCAATAATACTTGCTGTGGCATGTAGCCCAATCCCATCAACATCCTTACAATCAGGCCCTCGGCCTCACTCAGTCATCAATCTCTCCAGTCTCTCGGGCTCACAATGTCATGAAAATCAGCCCAAAATGATGGTATTATGAATCAATAAATAACAATAGAGACTGAGATATGAAATGACATGAATGAACATGACTGAGTGTGAAATTACAATTCGACCATATAATTCTACCACAGAAATGACCCCAGTGGGTACCAATAATAACCACATATGTCTAAACATGATTTTTAATACGAGTCTCAGCTCAATTTTTCTCTAACACATAGAGAATGTACTGGTATCAACAGATTATTCAATGACATAGCTCCATGGAATTTGACTAAGTCATAATTCCTACGGTGCACGCCCACACGCCCGTCACCTAGCATGTACGTCACCTCAAAACCAATCACATAACATATAATCCGGGGTTTCATACTCTCATCTCCAAGATTAGAAGAGTTACTTACCTCTACAAGACGAACCCAACGTCGAGCAAGCTAATCAATACTCAGGAAATTCCATTTCGTGCGTATCCACATCTGAATGCATTCTTGTCTCCTCAATTCAATGCCAACGATCCAAAACTGAAATTCACCCCTTAATGATCTACTATACTAAGCAACTTTAATCTACAATATTAACATCCATTGGGACCAACATTAGTAACCCATTCCATAGTTTAGGCCATTTAGACAATTTACCAAACACCTAGTGGGCATACATTTATACATTTCTCAACCATAGAATTAGTTTTTCCAACTACCATCATTTACCAACAATTAATCCCACTATAATTCTTTAACAACTTATAATCCTAACATCACATGTGCGACAATCCATTCTCACCCAACCAACAAAATTCCATCAAATAATCACCTTTCAATCTCTACAATGGTTATGTATTTAAATTGGGAACTTATGGCTTCCAATCACCATTCCATGAGTTCCTATACTTAATTCATACTCATATTCCCATAATATATACATACATATAAGTCTAAGGTTGTAGGATTACCTTTTTGAAGAAATCTTGCAAAATCCTCCATTGAGTTCTTGAAGAAATTTCTTGAAGATATATGTATTTTATGTGTAGATTTCATCAATACTAGTGTAGAATTGATGGAATTTCACACCAAAATAATGGAGATTTCTTACCTTGAAGAAGAGGGGAGTTGATGGTCTTGAGAGAGTGGATAAGAGTTCCAAAATTCGTCCAATTGAAATGGGGAAAATGAACCCCGAAATTGTATTGTATTTATAGGCCCATATTTTTGGGTTTCGGATGCTGCCCTGGATTCTTCGCGTCCCCACTTCACTCCTCTTTGAAATTCGGATGCGGACCTGGATGCTATGGCAACACTTCACTGCCAGCCTTTCTTTCGGACGCATCCTCGGATGCTTCGCATCCGCAGACTCCTCCGCTAGCCTTTGGTAATTTTGGTCATAACTTCTTGTAGGAATGTCAAAATGACAAACGGTTTGAAGCGTTAGAAACTAGACTCGAAGCCTTTAAGTTTATAGGTCATCAATCACATTACTCCTTATAGATATATAGATATGCTTGTCCAATGTTGGTCTTGTGCGTACTCATTTGGAACTTTAGTCTATCATCAAATTTCCAACTTGACTTGGACTTAGGGCTCTCCTTAGACCCCACATCACTTATAATATACCTCGTACAATTAATATCATATCTAATTGATATCCATTATATTAATAGTCCTTGTCTGCACACGAAATAGTATAATGAGCGCACATCAGTTTTCTTACTAGCGCTCAAGTACTTCGAAACATTTCGGGGTGTTACATTCTCCCCCCACTTAAGAACATTCGTTCTCGAATGTTTCACAAGTCACTTCTAAGAATAGAGTTGTCCTTCTACCTCCAACTATTATACATAGGCACTTACGACTACATCAATCTCACACTTCCTTCCCAAAATTTTAACTTACTTATGGCCCTTAAAATGTGACTACCTTTACAAATTCATAAATATTTCGGCAGAGTTTTCCCTGTAACTGGGCCTATCCACCTATCAGATAATCACCAACATCAACCTGTCAACACATCCACAACTTGACAATTCATCACCATGTATATCACCATCACAAATCTCATCATTACATGCATTATATTATCAAGAGTGATATCTGGACAAGAGCTGCACATATTTAAATCATAACACGTAGAAAGTACCTTTCAAATCACAATCATTTGACTATACACTCAAGTGAGAACATTTTATTTCCATAACACCTTTGGCCCTCAAGGTGGCCTCCTCGACTTACCGATTTTGCCATAACACATTAACGAAGGTAAATCTCAACTCCCAAACTTTTCTAACAAGGATAGCAAATAGTTGCTCCTCATAATCCAATTATCTATTAACTTTACTTTTTTAGACATAGACACATGAAACACCGGGTACACGGAGAACAATAATAGGGAGACATCATACTCAAAGTTTGGCATATTCCCTGCATGATTTCATAAAGCATAATGTAGCTACACATACTTTACCCTTTTTAGAAATTCACATAACATCCTCACGGAGAAAATATTGAGAATAACCCGTTCACTTTCTTCAACTCTAAATCTCTATGCCGAACACCCGAACTAAACTTTGGCGACCTCCAACAATTACTCTAAGATGTTCTAGTATGAAAATGACCATAAAATTTTCTATCCAATATTTATTTGATCACGGGGTGATGCTTCTTCTTTGACATATTTGAACCTTCAAATTACTATTTCACCTTAGCACACATGCATACCCGAGGTGATCCCATGTAACCCTATCCCATATAGGCCTAGCGACACCATATAATTGAAAATTACTAAATTAGCCTTAGCCCTTAAACCTTGGAATCCAATTTCCAACATCTAAAAACGTCTTTTCAAGATCCGAATTTCACATCTACACACTGTATAAATTTGAGCAAGCTGTATTAAGCTGTGACCATAACCTCGGATATAATTACACAACATACTATACAACCCGCATATTCGCGGTATCATTCCCGATCATTGTAACTACTCAAAACCAACCAAGTATTAGTATTAAATTCATTTTCCATAAAACCTCGTTCCAAAACCTTTGTACACTGTCGATGTTATTCTCCCAAATATATCGTAATCAAATTCGATAGTACTCATTCTAGGTCCAATGACCTCATCTCATTAAACCTAACCACCTTATTGACATTCAACCCCAATATTTCCACCCAACTCCTCAAATTTTGTGAAAAAGAATAACCGTAGGTGCATGTGCTCAATTCCTCAAATACACTGCTCAATAATATTATAGCATGAAGAGGAAGGAAAGACAATTAAATCAGATAAACGATCGAGAAATTAGCGAATTCCACGCGCTGCATGGTATAGTCCCAGGCTTCTAGTCAAAATATACTATATGAGAGCATTTAAATAGGTATACAGGTATATGATGAGTAGGATAAGATTCTCATGTTCCTGGTCTGGTATAAATGTCATGCTAAAGCGAAGGCATGTACAAAGTGTGCTATCGTAGCTCAAATAAAAAAAATCTTTCATCGCTAAGGTATTTATCAAGTTCATTTAGGGATTTTAACTCCTATGTAGCCTCAATCACGGCTCAAATAGCACACGCAGTGTTACAGATATGAGAAATATCACAGCTTATAGCTCAACAGTCGATTCCAGGCTTATTATAGCCCAAACGCAATCTGAGCATGGATAAATAGCCCTCTAAAAAGTCCTCAATGACTTAACCATATCCCGTAATATTATCTAGTTAACTTGGCCACACCTTCATAGTCCGCGGCCCCAAACAATTTGCTACTGAGAACTCCCAGTCCCCAAATCCACATAACACATGAATCGATATAGCCGATCCTAACTCCAACACTTGAATGACTAGCACGCCCTTCATGTCCGATCATCCATTAAGAATACTTCCATAATTCTTTCATGCCACATAACAATAATTTGAATATCAACAGTCTATCAACCAGGTGTGTATCGCAATACCAACGAGCATCCATAAGTCAAAACACAATGTGCCTTCTGAAATACGCACCATTCTCGGGATTTACCGAGCAGTTATAACATTCATCTAAGTGTCTAAAACTGACCATGTTGTCTAAAATTCGTGACCTTCCATTCAAGACTGAACTACCACCTTGCAAATGTAAGTCTTAATCCCACACAACACACCACATCTATCATGCCATCATGTAAAAGGTACGAGAATCTCGTTATCAACTCTGAGTCACCAAAAAATTACATACCCGATTATTTAGAAACCTTCCATTTGCTCCCTTCTAGGAGGAAATAACAATACACAACATATTACTCATACCGGTAGAGAATATTCGGTTCAAACCATCAAGAACACTTTGAAATCCATTAGCACATAACCAAGCTATCAGAATTGAATCTTTCTAACTCGACCAAGCCAAGCGTGTCACATAATCCTAGAGTATTGCCACGAAACACTCGTAAGGCCTTGTTATAAGACATCCTAACTTAGAACCACACCGCCCTAAGGCCCATAAGCCGCTGTATTCCATCTTACGCACCCTATAAGTACCACCACCGAGACACCCACTCTGAAGAGGCCTTATGTGAACTTAAAAATATTCTTTTACCTTTCTTATACTGGAATGTAGAGTCCATAGTCATACAGAATTACCACAAGTCTCGACACCATCCAATGCAAATCTCAGATTCTATTCATACACAAGTCCGGAAAAATTTTCAATTGCTATATGTAAATCTTGGACCCATTAGAACCTTCTTATGAGTCACCCACTCGGCTCAAAATTGAATTGCACCGCCTAAACGGGCCAAAAGACACATGCCCTATTAGTACAACAACACTCAAATAAATAACCTTTCCTTAACACCACTGGCCAAATTCATATTCCATGCGCACTACATTCTTTGCAATTTACAACTTAATTATTCCATGATTTTTCATTTTTTCATAAGTGCATTATATCCTATATTCAGGAAATTTCCTTACTTGAGTTATCCTCGATCTCAGCCTTTGCAGTCATAACTGCTCCACAAGTATGTCTCGGACCAAAACTTAATTTAACCTATAACCATGAAATCGAAGTGTCAATACCAGGCTTCCCCACTTGGCTCAAAGCAATAGATCAAAATATTCAATAATTCACAATACCCATATTCAATTACTACCATAACACTGTAGTGAGATTTAACTAAATTCTTCCCAAGCTGATGCATCATAACCTATATGGTACCTCAAATCATCTACTAAGCTCGCCTTCATTCTCGTGACGGTCAGGTCAACTTTCTTCACCAATTCAAATTCAAATCCCAATACATCTGCCCTATTGGTAGAAAAGAAGATTCTCCACATAACATTATAAAGATATGTAGTTTATTCCGCATGTGATAACCCGCATGTTTAGCCTCAAACTGGCATCTTTCTATACCCTTTTTACTGCCACAACTCCTACGCAATCACTTAACCTTCATGAGTTTGAACTCATCAACAAGACACGGAAATTCAAGACATGAAAATTTAATTTGTTCCACAATTACACCACGTGAAATATCCTTCAACACATTCATAACTCGAGACTCTACGTCAAATCGAGAGAAGTCAAATACCCAATAGTCCTTTTTACATCTCAAGCAAACATTTTTTCCCATCACTTTCAAACCATCTGAACACATCCCGCAGTCACAATATAGTCATCATATGGTCATCCGGCCATTCATCGAGCCACAAATTCCACTCATAGGGACACTACCGGCCATATGAGTCCAATTGTACAAGTTCACACAACTAAAACTACCGAGCCTAAGCTGCGGTCTAATCCTAGCCTCAAGTCCTCCAGACTGGCCCATCACTAAAACACAGAATACACATTTCGAACCTCGTTCATGGAATCACAAGCCGGCGATGCACACCTAATAGCGAGCGCTCACATGCGCACACGAATGCGTGGAAGGAATTCAATGAGTTATGTCTCAAGCTTAATCAATTTCGCATGATAAGGAAAGAAAGATGGGAAACTATCCTAAATGCCTTGTAGCCTCTCGAAGATAAGTATGGATGTCATCATACCGATCCGCAAGACTCTACTAGACACTTGCTCATGACTTGTAGAACCTATGAACCTAGAGCTCTGATACCAACTTGTCACAACCAAAAATCCAACTAGCCGTAATGGCACCTAACCTCACCCGCTAGGTAAGCCCAATAACAATAATCCGATTCAATTAATATTTAACTAACTCTAATTCACTCCCCAAAGACTGGAAGTACAAATCATGAACTTCTAAAATTAGAAATTACAAAGCTTGTATGAAATAAATACATCATCTATTCGAAATGTAAATAAACAGATTTTTATAAATCTAAGGCTACCATAAACAAGAGGCAGCTACATCTAGAACGCATGTACGTCTTAAAATCCAGCTCTCGTCGATCACAACAACATCGGCATCCAATATCTGCACGCAAGGTGCAGAAGTGTAGTATGAGTACAACCGACCCCATATACTCAATAAGTAACAAACCTAACCTTAGGTTGAAAGTAGTGACGAGCTTATACCAAGGTCAGAGTCCTCACCCATATCCAATAACATCTCATAACAATAAAATTGAGGCAACACAAAGAATAACTCAATAATAAGATGCTCAGCTCGTTCATAGTGACAAAAAAATAAACATTTTCTATTCAGGTATAAGAGTAAAACTCAATTCTTTTCACTAAAATCACCAAAATATCAGTAAGTCTGAAAACTGCGTTTTTTCCCAAAAACTTTCTTCCACAATAGGAAATTTCATTTTCAAATGGCATGAGGAAAGTACATCTCTATGCCTATATGTCAATGTGCATGCCAATGCAATACAACATAGTAGTAAAACCATATGCATACACTCAATCCTCTCAGTCACTCAGTCCTCCCAATCACTCAATTCTCTCAGTCACTCAGTCTTCCCAATCACTCAATCCTCACAGTCACTCATGCCTCACAATCACTCAATCCTCCCAAATCAATTGACACTCGCACTCGACACTCGCACTCAGTAGGTACCTGCACTCATTGGGGGTGTGTACAGACTCCGGAGACGCTCCTTCAGCACAAGCGCTATAACAAGCCAATCATGGCATAAATCAGTCAACCATGCTGTGACATGCAGCCCGATCCCATAAATAATAATATATATAAAGCTAATATGGCATGTTACGGTGTGTAGCCCAATCCCATAATCATCCTCACAATCAGGCCCTCGACCTCACTCAGTCATCAATCTCTCCAGTCTTTCGGGCTCACAATGTCATGAAAATCAGCCCAAAATGATGGTATTATGAATCAATAAATAGCAATAAGGACTGAGATATGATATGATAAGAATGAACATGACTGAGTGTGAAATTACAATTTGAACATATAATTCAACCACATAATTGACCTAGTGGGTACCAATAATAACCACATATGTCTAAGCTCAATTTTTCTCTAACACATAGAGAATGTACTGGTATCAACAAATTATTCAACTACATAGTTCCATGGAATTTGACCAAGTCATAATTCCTATGGTGCACGCCCACACGCCCGTCACCTAGCATGTACGTCACCTCAAAACCAATCACATAACACATAATTCGGGGTTTCATACCCTCAGCACCAAGATTACAAGAGTTACTTACCTCAACAAGACGAACCCAATGTCGAGCAAGCTAATCAATACTCAGGAAATTCCATTCCGCGCGTATCTACCTCTGAATGACTTCTTGTCTCCTCAATTCAATGCCAACGATCCAAAACTAAAATTCACCCCTTAATGATACTACAATGATCTACTATACTAAGCAACTTCAATCTACAATATCAACATCCATTGGGATCAAAATTAGTAACCCATTCCATAGTTTAGGGCATTTAGACAATTTACCAAACACCTAGTGGGCATACATTTATACATTTCTCAACCATAGAATTAGTTCTTCCAACTACCACCATTTACCAACAATTCATCCCACCATCATTCTTTAACAACTTAAAATCCTAACATCACATGTGTGACCAACCATTCTCACCCAACCAACAAAATTCCATCAAATAATCACCTTTCAATCTCTACAATGGTTATGTATTTAAATTGGTAACTTATGGCTTTCAATCACCATTCTATGAGTTCCTATACTTAATTCATGTTCATATTCCCATAATATATCCATATATGTAAGTCTAAGGGTGTAGGATTACCTTTTGGAAGACATCTTGCAAAACCCTCCCTTGAGTTTTTGAAGAAATTGCTTAAATATATATGTATTTTATGTGTGTGGTCTTGAGAAAGTGGAGAAGAGCTACAAAATTCGTCCAAATGAAATGGGAAAAATGAACCCCAAAATTGTATTGTATTTATAGGCCCAGATTTTTGGGTTTCGGATGATGCTGCCCTGGATGCTTCGCATCCTCACTTCACTCCTCTTTGATGTTCGGATACGGACCTGGATGCTATGGCAACACATCACTGCCAGCCTTTCTTTCGGACGCGCCTCGGATGCTTCGCATCCGCAGACTCCTCCGCCAGCCTTTGGTAATTTGGTCATAACTTCTTGTAGGAATGTCCAAATGACGAACGGTTTGATGCGTTAGAAACTATACTCGAAGAACTTTAATTTTATATGTAATACAAAACATAGATATTTATATATATATATGTATATATGACTGTTCAAATTTTGGTCTTGTGCGTACTCATTTGGAACTTTAGTCTATCATGAAATTTCCAACTTGACTTGGACTTAGGGCTCTCCTTAGACCCCACATCACTTATAATATGCCTCGTACACTTATTATCATATCCAATTGATATCCATTATATCAATAGTCCTTGTCTGCACACAAAATAGTATAATGAGCGCACATCAACTTTCTTACTAGCGCTCAAGTACTTCGAAATTTTTCGGGGTATTAGATGAAAGGGAAAGCGGATATGTAAGTTGGAATTAATAATGGATAGGTGCATGTTTATTGAATATCCAAGAAAACGAATGGAGTTTTATTTTATTTTCCTAAAGAAAATAAGGCAATTGTTAAAACAAATGCATTTTTTTAGCTAAGGTTTGTTCAATAAACCATGTTCCTAGAAGTAAATTATATTTATAGGAACTAGGCAAAGAAATAACTAGATGTTCAAGAACATCAAAACCCACACGTCGGAATTGACTTTCCATTGCATTTAAGTAGTGGGAGAACGTTAATAGACAGAATATGCCTTTGTCGAGTGGGAGTGATGTTTGAACAGTGAGCACTATAGTAAGAAATAGTTAATATTTCAATACCATAAGGTACTGAAGGTAATATTAGTAGTACTTCGTCGTAGTGGGAGAATACTAAGGAAAATCATAGTTCGGTGTACACTCTTGGGATAGTTTCGGTAACAGGATCCCCGAAGAGTTTAATACCAAACTAGATAGTGACGACAAAGAACTACTAGACAAAGATTGAAACCGAAATAACTTGGCAAGATTCTTTAACAAAACCTTATTTGGTGAAGACTTTTAATAGTCATGTAAAAGAATGCCAGAGAAAATTGTAGATGCATGGTTATGAGTCTAAGTGGGAGATTGTTGGGGCATATACTATTAACCATACATTTGGATATAGTATATTATAACAATTGTCATGGTTAAAAGTCTAAGTGGGAGATTATTGGGATATATACTATTAACCATGGGTTTGGTTTAGATATACTATTTATCATGAAATAATTATTTATTTAGTTTTAATAAAGTTTTAAATAGATTATATATTAGTCTATGTCCTTTGCTTATATAGTAGATGATTTAGTGTATAGAGTTTAGCTTATACACGAAAGATTAAATCATTTGTTCTTATAAGTATAAAGTTTGAGTTCACAATCTAATGATGGAATTGGACAAAACATCATGGATGATTATAGCACAAGATTAAGTATAATTTATCTTGATTATGGGAATGGTTTAATTCCAACTTCTTGTGCTAGTACATTTTGTATGTATTGAACGGACCAAGTAGAGATAAGTATTTTATACTAACTTTATAAAATAAACTCTCTAGCCATTAAATGTACTTTACTCTTAATCTTGATATAATTATTATTAGCTGTGTATATTATTATTATTATTTTGATTTATTAAAAGGCAAGATTCTTTCGTGGGTTAATATGCCTCGTAAATTAGATAATAATAATGTACATTGGCTGTAACGACCCGACCAGTTATTTTAAGCATTTGCACTTCGCTCGGTAGTTTACGGGTGTAAGTAGCTCCGTATGATATATTTTGACTTGTGTGAATCGTCGGTTTGGTTTTCAGGTTATTCGGGACTGATTTGGAAGAATGATTCTCAGCTAGGGAGCTTTAAATTTGAATGAGTTGACCAAGTTTGACTTTTTAGCATTTGACCCCGGATTGGAATTTTGATGGTTATGTTAGCTCCGTTGGGTAATTTTGGACTCAGGAGCGCGTCCGGATTGTGATTTGGAGGTCCGTGGTTGAATATGGCTCGAAATGGCGAAAGTTGAAATTTGAAAAGTTTGACCGGGAGTGGACTTTTGATATCGGGGTCAGATTTTGATTCCGGATGTTGGAACATGTCCGTAATGTCAAATGTGACTTGTGTGCAAAATTTGAGGTAAATCGGACGTGATATGATAGGTTTCGACATCGGTTGTGGAAGTGTGAAGTTTCAAAGTTCATTGATTTCAAATTAAGGTGTGATTCATCGTTTCGAGTCCTTGAGTAGGTCCGTGTTATGTTAGGGGACTTGTTGGTATATTCGGATGGGGTCCCGAGAGGCTCGGGTGAGTTTCGGACGAGGTTCAGATCATTTCATTGCATTTTGGATTTTTGCTAAGATTTCTGGTTCTGGTGTTTCCGCATCTGCAGAAGAGTGGGTGCAGATGCAGACAATTGGCCGCAGAAGCGTAGCAGGTTTGGCTGGAGGTAATCGCAGATGCGGAGGAGGAGTCGCACCTACGAGTGCGCATAAGCGGAAATTATTCCACAGGTTCGGGGTTTGCTGGGCAAGGCTATTTTCGCAGAAGCGAAGTTTTTACCGCAAAAGCAGTGGTCCGCAAATGCGGA
Source organism: Nicotiana tabacum (assembly GCF_000715075.1). NCBI lineage: Eukaryota > Viridiplantae > Streptophyta > Magnoliopsida > Solanales > Solanaceae > Nicotiana > Nicotiana tabacum. Next base: position 96,850,340 of record NC_134093.1, read on the forward strand.
ATCGCTGGGGCAGAAGCTGTATTATCGAGGGATTTGGTTCTTTCTTCATTTGGGAGCTATGGAGCTCGGATTGAGGTGATTCTTGAGGTAATTTTCACCATATGAATTGGGGTAAGTGTTTTCTACTCAGTTTTGGGTATATTTCATGAATCTACCTTCGTTTTCGGTAATTGGATTGTGAATTGTTTAGAGGAAATTGGGGGGTTTGGCCTAAAGTTTGATAATATAATTTGTTGAGTTTTGAACATCGAATTGGGGTCGGATTTGAGTAAAACTAGTATGGTTGGACTCATAATTAAATGGGTTGTTGAATTTTATAAATTTGGTCGGGTTCCGAGGTGCAGGCCCGGGTTGGGCTTTTGGCCGATTTTGGGCTTTTGATTCAAGATTTGATCTTTTCGATCAGGATTGGTTCCTTTAGCATTGTTTGATGTATTTGAGTTGTTTTTGGTTATTTTTTGAGCCGTTCAGAGGTCGGAACGCGAGGGATGGCATTTTGGAGCATCGCTTGGCATGCTCGGTGTTGGAATTGGCTTGTTCGAGGTAAGTAACTCTTCTAATCTTAGTGCTAAGGGTATGATACCACGAAATACGTGCTATGCGATTGGTATTGAGGTGACGCACATGCTAGGTGACGGGCGTGTGGGCGTGCACCATGTGAATTGAGACTCTATTGTTCCCATGGCACTGTATAGTGGTCCTACTTTGTTGATATCGTGTTTTTACCATGTGATAAAGTAGTTAGCTGTCAATAATGCTAGATATCATGTTTAGGCATTATGCCGATACTATTTGGACCCATAGTGGTAGTCTCTTACTGCTATCTCACTGATTTTACTGATATTTCATACTCATTCATATCCATGCATCCATACCATATCTTAGTGTCAGATATTATTTATTGATACATAATATCATTGTTGTCGGGCTAGTTTCATGATATTGTGAGCTCGTGAGCGAGACTGGAGAGATTGATGACTGAGTGAGGCCGAGGGCCTGAGTGAGAGTGACATTTTGGGATCGGGCTGCACGCCCGCAGCATATTATATTGATTATATTTTATATGGATCGGGTTGTACGCTGCAACGAGCCTTCGGGCTATATATATATATATATATATATATATATATATATATATATATATATATATATATATATTATTGGATCGGGTTGCACGCCGCAATAATATTAGATCGGGCTGCACGCCGCAGCAATATAGCACTTGGGCTGAAGGAGCCCCTCCGGAGTCTGCACATCCCCAGTGAGCGCAGTCGACTATATATTTATGGATCGGGTTCCACGCCGCAACGGGCCTTATGGTCATATATGGATCGGGCTGCACGCCGCAACAGGTATTGTACAGCGCTGAGTGATTGAGTATGCTGAGCATTGAGCACAGTGAGAGAGAATGCGAGACACTGAGATTGAGTACTCTGAGAGTGTGAGTACATGAGCTCATCATTGAGATGCATTGCATTTGACATGCGTACTTGAGGTACATGCATAGAGATGCATTTCCTTCTGCTACCCGGTTTTGGGGACATTTATGATTTTACCTGTATCTTGACATGTAGGCATAGAGAAGTACTTTCCTCATGCTATCTAAAAATGAAACATCTTACTATTTGTTGAAAGGAGTTTTGGGAAAAATCACAGTTTTCATACTTACTCGTACTTTGGCTTTTTTCAGTAAAAGATTTGGATTTTCACTGAGATACTTGAAAAGAAATGCCTATCTTTTTGGAACTGTGAACGAACTGAGCCTTTTATTTCCGAGATACTCTTTTGTTATTGTACTATGCTGTTATGAACTGTGGTGGAATATTGGTGTTGTACCAGACTTTTTTGTTAGCTCGTCACAACTTTTAACCTAAGGTTAGGTTTGTTACTTATTGAGTACATGTGGTCGGTTGTACTCATATTATATTTCTGCACCTTGCGTGTAGATGTTGGCTGCTGATGTTGCTGTGTTCGTTGGGAGCTGGATCTGAAGATGTACCTGCGTGTTGTAGCTGCCTCTTGTTCGTGGTAGCCTTAGATCTATAAAACTCTGTTTATGTACTTTTCAAACAGACTATGTATATATTTCATTTCCACTTTGTAAACTCTATTCTTAGAAACTCATGATTTATACTACCAGTTCTTGGGGAGATGTATTAGTTTTATATATCTTCTTTTAATTAATTGCCTTATTAATTTTATTTGAATTGGATAGTTGATAATTGGCTTACCTAGCTGGTTGGGTTAGGTGCCATCACAACTAGTTGATTTGGGGTCGTGACATTGGCGAAGTAATAGTTAGTTGATGGAATCCATGTCTCGGTTTAGAGATTGATGATACACCTTTATGAAAGCTTATAAGTTTTCATGTGTAAACCCGGCCGGTAGATTTTGTATCCGACAAATGAAATAAGTTAAGTGAAAATCTAGAGGAAATAATCAATAAATTAAATCGTCAGTAATTTAATTTAATTGATTAGTATCTGAATCTTAACAAGGGAAGTTAAATAAGATTTAATGGATGAATTTCGAAATTGAATAAGGAGTGCAATTATGAATTTTTAGTGAAATAATTCGTAATTAATTATGGTGGATATTAATTTCAAAAATTAAAAATTAATTCCATAATTAGAAGCCTTGTTAATAAAATTATGTGTTCCCTGCTGTGCTTAAATAATAGAAAATAAAAAAATCATTTTTTTAGTGGAAAAGAAAGCCTAACAGGTTTTGGAAAAGAGTTTTAACCCTTAAAACTTGTGTTATAAATACATAAGGTTTTTCACCAAGAGGTGAGAGAGAAGGTGGCCAATATTTTCAGCCTTTTTCCTAGAAAAGTTTGCCCACACGAAATTACTATTTCCGAATATTATTTGGGTAACACAGTAAAAGATCGTGGAACGTTCGCGAATCTTTATCATGCCCATGATAGAGATTTCATTGAGTTGCTGTTGAATTGGAGGCTCACGTGATAGAGGAACTTTTTTCACGCTTCAAAAGGTAACCCGTGAAATTCCGTTTATACTAGTTGTCTAGATTACATGTGATTTTGATATTGGGATTGCTTCCGCTGCTTATAATAATCCATGAGGAACATTAATTCATAAAACTCTTGGTGATCAGTCGGCAAGGATAATTCACCTTCTACGTAAAAGAGTTGTACCGGTGAAAGAGGGGCACAAAAGCAATTTTGTTGAGTTCTTACTGTAATGTTGAAGTAGTTTATATGTACACATATTAGAATGTATGAAATACACATACAGGGGACTGCAACTGAATATTAGCAATTGATACAATTTCATTGTGTTTTGCTGCAAGCACAGATGATGAATCTATCAGCGGAGATCTTCGTCGGCCGTATCTAGTCAATGTTGGTACAGTATCAAACATTTTTGAAATTGCCGAGGAAACCGTTGCGTAGATTTTAAGGTAATATTTAATCCTAGAAACAAGCTATGTTTCTGATTCTACAACCTTACTATTTTCACGTCGGAGTTTTTGCCCTAACTTTTCTACCAAGAACGTTTGATGGGATGGGAAAAAATATTGTTATTATGAAAAGGGCGATGAGAAGGGAAATGAGTTTTGTGGATTTTATCGTATTTTGATGATTGAAATTTTACGAGTGTTTGGGAGAAGAAGTTACTAAGTTTGAGAAAGAAAAGAAACAAGAAATAAACACAATAAGTGTAAGGAATCACCAATTGTTTGCTAGATCTTGTTTTTTTGTACTCCCTCCAACCCATTTTATGTGAAGAGGTTTGGAGTACAAGGATCAAAGCACTTCTATATGTACTCAGACATAAATTTTTCAGGCTTTTGAAAATAAAATTGACATATTCGGATGTGTAAAGGACTATAAGCAGCATGGTTAATAATTCAAACCATTTAAAAAAGTTTGAAACAATCATACTACAAGAAAAGCTGTTTGACTCCTTAGGAAGTATAATAGTATTTGAAAGTTGAGCACTAAATCAAACATGATGGGTAATGTTGAAAAAGAGGAAGAAGCTAAAGCAGTGTAATTTTTTACTTGTGTTGAATTCTCTACATGCATCAACTGCTAAGGGAACAATGAGGCAAAATGTGCTGGAGAAGAGATGAAACTCTGTTTCACCAACATCTTCGAGAAATCTAACATTATCTATTTGAGCACATAAATCTACTAAAGAAGGAGCCATATGCATCATTGCCATACGTCTTTGGTGTCGGATTACGTGCTTGATCCCGTTGATTCGACTTAGACCTTGGTAAAATAAGCTAATCAGCAAAAGAAAGGAATGTAAAATGGTCACGATCTCAATTTCTCCTCCGTAGGATGTCGTGATGACACCTATTCTCTAAGACTAAATAAGCCTAATACTTACTGAATTAAATGACATAATTTAACCTAAACAACTATTAAACATAAACTATATATTTCTATATAAAGCCAACAATCCCAACATAATACAATATCCCAAACCAGTAGTACAAGTCATAAACTTTACTGAGTTCACTAGAAAATTTTTAAGTACAACTGTTCCGGAATAGAAATAAACTCTACAACATGAACTTCAAAAGGTGACTCTGAGGCCTGCGAACGCGACAACAGGTATACCTTGAAATCTCCACAGTAATATTTGATCAGGTATCTAATGATCAGCACACCCAGAAGTACCTGAATCCGCACAAAAATGTACAGAAAGAGTAGCATGAGTATTATGATAACCCAATATGTCATTTTTAGTTTTAGCAGTAATTTCTGTGTTCCGATACCTCGAATAGATTCTTTTAGCCTTCCTCGATTTACGTGCACAGTCTGCGTTTTTTTTCAAAAAATTTATATGTGAAAAATTGAAGAAAATGTGAATTTTAGCTTTAAAATGATTTGAGTTGACTACGGTTAACATTTTGTGTAAAAATAACTTGGATCAGTGTTTTGACGGTAACGGTGGGTCCGTATCGTGATTTGGGACTTGGGTGTATGCCCGAAATTGAATTCGGAAGTCCCTAACTTGATTTAACGTGATTTGTTGAAAACTAGTAATTTGAAGGTTTAAAAATTTCCTAAGTTTAACTATAGGTTGACTTTGTTGCTACCAGATTCGGATTTCGATTCCGGAATCTCGAATGGGTTCATTTTACTATTTATGAAATGTATGCAAAATTTGGTGCAAAACGAAGTTGATTTGACGTGATTCGGACGTCTACTTGTAAATTTGAAAGTTCTTATGTTTCTTTAAATTTTTTATTTATTTTGATATTTAATTCGTAGTTTTAGGTGTTATTTTGGTTTTTTGATTGCGCACGCAAATTCGTACGATATTATTACACTTATGTGCATGTTTAGTTTGGAGCCCAAGAGGCTCGGGTAAGTTTCGTATATGCTACAGATTGATTTTGAACTTAGGAGGATTGCAGGTTTCAAAGATTCTGGTGTCTGGTGCTTTGTTCTTCGCGATCATGAAGCCACTCTTGCGATCGCGAAGAATAACCTGGGTTGGGGGTTGGATTTCCTCTATGCAAGAGGTTGAGGTCGCGAACGCAAAGCAGTGGTGGGATCACACTTCGCGAACGCGACCAAAACTACGCGAACGCGATCAAAGGGTCGTGAACGCGAAGGCCAGGGGGGAAGATCCATTGAGAACGCGAAGAGCATAACGCGAAGGCGAAGGCCAATTGGGCCGCAGTGCTTCGCAATCGCATCAGGTCCTTCGCGAACGTGATAAATACCTGACGCTAGTGATTTAAAATATCCTAAAGACGGGTCTAAAATATCCTAGACCTGAGCTCGGCGTAGAGGCGATTTTGAAGAGGAATTTCATCCCCACTTCATAGGTTAGTATATTTTAACTAGTTTTCTTCCATTTCCATCAACAACCATTGATTTCTAGCCTTTACTATGTGCTTGTTCATCATAGAAATTAGGGATTTAGGTAGAAATTTGGGATTTTGAGAAATTGATATTTAGACCTCAAATTGAGGTCGAATTTCGAAACTAATCACATAATCGGGCTCGACGGTGAATGGGTAATTAGATATTGTTCCGAATCTCGAGTTTTGACCAAGCGAGCCCGGGGTTGACGTTTGTTGACTTTTTCCAAAATCATTAAAGATTGAATCTTTTTCACTCATGGGTAGTTTCTAAAGCTTATTTTGAATTGTTTGAACTATATTTGATTAGATTCGATTGGTTTGGAGGCGAATTTTAGAAGAAAGACCCCAGTTGGGCTTTGATTTGATTGCGGAGCAAGGTAAGTGTCGTGGTTAACCTTGACTTGAGAGATTAGGACTTGTTAGTCTATTTGCTACGTGTTTAATGTGTGAAAACAACGTATATGTGAGGTGACGAGTACTTATGCGTTATTTTTGGGTTAAAGCATGCGGGTGGAACTTGTTTCCTTGCGTTCTATTGCATTATTAATTATGATATCCATGCTTCGGTTAGGTTATTACTTCTTTGATTATTTCTTCCGTAATTATTGCTTATTTTGTAATTGTTGAGTATTTTGAAAGTTGAAGTTTGGTATCTTGGCATCATTTTTGACGTTAAGTACATTCTCCTTATTATTTATTTTTCGAATTAATATTATCTTCATTACATGGTAAGTAAGAGTGTAAAAGCACGAAGGGTGATGTCGTGCCATTGTGTTTGTCTCATTTATTGATTATTACATAGTAAGGAAGAGAGTAAAAGCAAGAAGGGTGATGCCGTGCCATTCATCTCATTTATTCATTGTTACATGGTGAGTATGAGAGTAAAAACATGAAGGATGATATTGTTGATGAGTGGTGATTTTACCATTTACTTGTAACGACCCGACCGGTAGTTTTGAGAGTTGTAGTACCGTTCCCCCATTTATTGCTTATTTTGTACTTTATAACTGCTATGTAACTTACCGGGGTAGTTTGTTCGGGTTCGGAGAGATTTCAGAATGAATTGAGACACTTAGTCTCAAGGTTTAAAGCTTAAGTTGAAATGGTTGACCGAATGTTGACTAATACGTAAACAACTCTGGAATTGAGTTTTGATGGTTCCGTTAACTCCGTTGGATGATTTTGGACTTAGGAGCGTGTCCGGATTGTGATTTGGAGGTCCGTAGTTGAATTAGGCTTGAAATGGCAAAAAGTGGATTTTTAGGAAAGTTTGACGGGGAGTGGACTTTTTGATATCTGGGTCGGATTCCGGTTCCGGGAGTTGAAGTAGGTCTGTGGTGTCATTTGTGGCTTGTGTGTAAAATTTAGGGTCAATCGGACGTGATTTGATGGGTTTCGGCATCGTTTATAGAAGTTGGAATTTTCTTATTTCAATAGGCTTGAATTGGGGTGTGATTCGTGTTTTAATGTTGTTAGAGGTGATTTGGGAGCTCGACTAAGTTCGTATCGTATTTTAGGACTTCTTGGTATATTTGGTTAAAGTCCTGGGGGCCTCGAGTGGAGTTCGGATGGTTAACGAATCAAGAATTGGAATTTGAAAGACTGCTGAAGTGCACTAGGTCTGGTGCGATCGCACCTACGGAGTTTTGACCGCAGGTGCGAGCCTCCAGAAGCGAGAAAGGAATCGCAGAAGCGGCCTGGAAATAAATAGGCTGAGATCGCCGGTGCGAGGTATTTTTTCCGCACCTGCAATGCCGCAGATGCGGCTGGTTATACGCAGGTGCGGAGCTGCGCTGGCCTGGGGCAGGGAGCAAGTGCGAGGGGGGTAACCGCATCTGCGAGCTCGCAGGTGCGAGCAAGGCTCCGCATATGAGGAGTTGAGGGGCGACGTCTGTTTTAGCAGAAGCGAATGTTGGGCTGGAGAAGCGCCTCCGTAGGTGCTGAACCTGGGGTTTTAAGTCATTTACGCAGAAGAGGAGGGTTTTACCGCAAAAGCGGTTCCGTAGGTGCGGTCATTAGGCCGCAGGTGCGAAAAGCCCGGGTAGTGTCTTATAAACGAGGGTTCCGAGATTTTTCACCATTTTAAACATTTCAAGCTCGGGATTAGGCGATTGTTGAGAGGATTTTCGGGGGATTTCTTGAGGTAAGTCACTTGTCGTCTAATTTGTTCAATAATTGTGTTTCCTCATTGATTTTCCCACCTAGTTTGTGTGTATTTAAGGTGGAATTTGGGAGTTTGAGGCTAGAGATTTTGAGAGTTTGATTAGGGGATTTGGGTGGCGATTTGGTGTTGGATTTTGGTAAATTTGGTGTGGTTGGACTCGTGGTTGAATGGGCTTTCGGGTTTTAAGACTTTTATCGGATTTTGAGACGTGGGCCCTGGGGCTGGCTTTTGAGTCGTCTTTTTACTTTTGATTAATAACTTAGTATTTCATTATGGAATTGATTCCTTTAGCCCGTGTTGATTGTATCGCATTGTTTGTGGCTAGATTCGAGGCATGCAGAGGCCGTGTCGCGAGGCAAAGGTGTGTTGGAGTATAGATTTGCCCGGATTGAGGTAAGTAACACTTCTAAACTTGGCCCTGAGGGTTTGAAACCATAAATTATGTGTTATATGATTGGTGTTGAGGTGACGCGCACTCCAAGTGACGGGTGTGTGGGCACGCACCGTAAGAATTATCTCCCGATCTATTCCACGGAAACTATATAGCAGAGTTATCTTGTTGATATCCGTATTTTCATTATGTGATAAGTAATTGAGCTGCCAATCATGGTAGAAATCATGTTTAGGCTATATGCTGGTACTGTTGGGACCCATAGTGGTCGTTTCTTGTTGTCGACTTATTGATTACATTGAAATTTCGTACTGAGTCATATTTATTCATTGCATATCATATCCCAGTCTCCGTTGCTATTTATTTCTATATCATATCATCATTTTTGGGATAGTTTTATGATATTGTAAGCCCGAGAGAGAGAGAGAGAGAGAGAGAGAGAGAGAGAGAGAGAGAGAGAGAGAGAGAGAGAGAGAGAGAGAGAGAGAGAGAGAGAGAGAGAGAGGAGAGAGAGAGAGAGAGAGAGGCCGAGGGCCTGATTGAGAGTGACAGTTATAGGATCGGGCTGCACGCCGTAACATTTTTTATTTATTTATGCATGGATCTGGATTATTATAGCGCTTGGGTTGAAGGAACCCCTCCGTAATCTGTACACACCCCCAGTGAGCGCAATTAACTATATTAAGGTATGGATCTTCCATGGACATGGATCTTGTCCGAATCATTTATATTTGGGGATGGATCTTCCCATGGGCTAGATTGGCCTTATGCAGTAATATATATATATATATATATATATATATATATATATATATATATATATATATATATATATATATATATATATATATATATATATATATATATATATATATATATATATATATATATATGTGTGTGTGTGTGTGTGTGTGTGTGTGTGTGTGTGTGTGTGTGTGTGTGTGTGTGTGATGGATCTTTCCTGGGCTGGATTGGCTATATACAATACTGAGTGATTGAGTATTCTGAGAGTGTGAGTACACGAGACTTTCAGCGTGGTACATCACATACAACATGTGCATTGGCATGTAGATGTAGAGAGGTCATACTCCTCATATCATTCAGGATTGATCTATTTTAGTTGAATTGAGTTTAACTGTTGAACTTGAAAGCATGCATACATTTCTGTACTAATATTTCTATATTGAATTGTACCTGTTGAGTTTGTCACTACCTTTTAGTTCAAAGGTTAGATTTGTTACTTATTGTGTTGGTTGTACTCACGCTACACCCTACACCTCGTGTGCAGATCCAGGTACTTTCGGTCAAGGCGGTTGCTGAATATTGGAGTCCGAATTTTTGGAGACTATCGAGGTAGCTTCTTGGCTTTCGCAGACCTTGTCTCTCCCTCCTTATCTTTTATTTTATGTTTCAGTTTTATTACCTAGACGGTGTAATAGACTATGTCTCTATGTAGATGCTCATGTACTCGTTGACGCCCCGGTTTTGGGAGAGATTTTATATGGAATTATGAATTCTTACTCTGTTTTTAAAAAGGTTTTCCTTAATTTTAACTGCTTTCGTATCTTTCAAAGTGTTAGGGTTTTGGAAATGCCATCATAGTCGGCTTGCCTAGTACTATGATAGGCGCCATCACGACAGGCTGGTTTTGGGTCATGACATTAGTTTAGTCTCTTTTTTACTTTTCGTATCCGTTAATTATAATATGAGGTTGTTCATGGTGTGTATTGCTTGATTTTCAGGTAAATGATGCCATGCAGAGAGTTGAATTCAATTGAAGTGGAATTGAGCAAAAAGCATTAAAAAGTGCAAATTCCTTTAGTGATTCCGCATCTGCGGAACACTGTGCGCTTCTGCGAGCTCGCATATGTAAATAGGAGCCCGCAGCTGCGAAACTGGGCAACTTCCGCTGGGATCACATGTGCGATTGGTATTGAATATCTAAGTGTGTAGTATTTTTTCCAACACTTGAATCTTGTTTATGGGAATATTTATATTTAAAGTGTGGATGAAATATCTTTTTGTGCTTATGTATTGAACGATTTTTATTTATATTGAAGTGAGTTATTGTTTCTTTAATTATTCTTGTTCTTTAGTGTTTCCAAAGGTATTAGCTAACCCTAGGAATTGCCCATGTACTTCGAATTAATTTTTGAAAAGATAATTTGAGGTTGGGAAAGATTAATTAACAAGAACTTGAGGCATTAACCCTCACTATATAGATTCGATCTAGGGATAAGATTGAACTATTTGTAGTCACATTCGGGTTTGCTTAATCTCTTAATTGTTTTAGGGATAATTCAATTAGGAAGTCTGGTTAGTCCTCGAAAGAAGCTAATAAAGAATTATTACCCGAGACTAATTAATATAAATTCGCTCATATTTGTAAAATCATGAAATACATTGGATCGTCACTTGAGTGTAATTCCCAATGCATCCATGCTTGTAGCCATTGATCATTTTACTTGCTTTCTAGGTTTGTTTATATTTTCGCAATTAGTTATAAATATTTCTCAAAAACCCTTACTAAGTGTTTGGCTTAGCATAACAAGTGATAATTCTCTTACATGCCTAATCGCTTACATATTGCTCTCTATGAGATTCGACCCCGACTCATAGTTGGGTATATTTCTATTGCATGCGACCTTGTCCATTTACTTTTTAGTAGTGGATTTGGACGTCATCAAAATTGGAGTCATTGCCGGGGAACATTTTAGCGTATTTAGGTTGTTTGAGAGTAAGCGTACGTGCTTTGGTCCAAACTTATAAATATTTTTGTAATTATTTTCTTATTTTTGTTTATCTTCTTAACTGTTTTCTTGTTTATTTTCTTAGTTTTTAAAAAATGGCATCATTTGATGAAAATTAGTCGGATGGTAGTTGTTCATACTTTGGTGACCCTTGTCCTTATTGTGGAGGACCACACTCGTGGCAAAATTGTTTAAATTCTCCCAGGGGCGGATTGTACGCACAATCTCAAACCCATGAGTGGAGTATTTGTGATAAGTGTGGTGGTCAAAATGGTCATTAGACTAATTGTGCCTATTTGTCCTTCTCTTCCCCGAACCCACACTACGATGATTCTACTTTTTGTGATGATAAGTATAAGGATATGGAAGTGGACGAAATTGAGCATGGTCAAAATGGAGAGTTCAAGCTCATGATGGAATGCCTACTTGAAAGAGCTAACAAAGAGCAAAATGCCTTGGAGGAGCTTTTGAAAAATAGTCTCCAAAACGATTTGGCACTTGAAAGGTTGAACTCACAAATGGGAGAAATTCTTGAAGCTTTAGAGGTCCAAAAAGCCTCAAAAGTGAATGATAGCCAAGAACCTTACTTAGAGGTTGAAGCCGAAAATGCTTCTTTGGCACTTGAACAAAACCAAGAAGAACTCTCAAATGCTCAAAATGAGAGGGTGATGCTCATGTTGGAGACCATTATTAAAAATGAGGGGAAGCACAACTTGGCACTCAAGGACTTGAAGTAAGTACTAACTCAAAATGATGAGAATATCCGTACATTGCTGCCTTCAAATGAATATATTGGTTGAGGCTCATTATTCCCCCCAACTAGAGAGTGTGGAAAGAGTTCAAGAAAAGTCCAACTTCAAGGAAGAAAGTGAGCTTTATTTTGAGGAATCAAGAATTGAATTTCCGCCAACCAACTCCATGCTTGTTGTTGATGCCAAGAAAAATATTGAATTAGAGTCAACTGATATAGTTGAAAATATGGTTGAAAATGACTCTAATTCGAGGGACCAAAAGGATGTCAAAATCCGAAAAGAATTGCAATTTGGAGGCTTGATGTCACAATTCAAGCATTTCTCAACATTGGATTTGTGTGGTAATATGAGAATTGAACTACACGAGTCAATGAGGGATTGCAAAGAGGAGAGGCAACGGCCATACAACTTACAATTTGAAGGTACAAGAAGGCAAAATGATATTCCTCACATGAAAGCCAAGATATGCAAAATGAAGCAAATGGCATGTGGCTTGATTCAGAATTAGTTTGGAAGAATGATTCTCAACTAGGAAGCTTTAAGTTGGAAGAGTTGACCAAATTTGACTTTTTAGTATTTGACCTCGGATTCGAGTTTTGATGGTTCTATTAGGTCTTGGTGATTTTTGACTTGGGCATATGCCCAGATTTGCATTTGGATATTTCTAGAAGGTTTCAATACTAATTGGTAAAAGTTGGAAGTTTGAAAGTTTGGAATGTTTATAAGTTTGACCTAGAGTTGACTTTCATGAAATCGAGTTCGCATTATTGTCCGAGAGTTGGAATCTGCTCGTTATGTCATTTGGAACTTGTATGCAAAATTTTAGTTCATTCCAAATTGGATAAGATTGAATCGGATGTTGCGTTCGAAATTTGAAGTTTATGAACTTAAGAGATTGTTCTTGATCGACGATTCGTGGTTTTGATGTTGTCATGTGTGATTTGAGGCCTCAAATAGGCCCGTGTTATGTTTTGGGACTTGTTGGTATGTTCGGACGGAGTTTTGAGCGGCTTGGGTGAGTTACAAGGGTGGTTTCAGACCATTTCTAGCGGGTGGGTTTTGGCTATAGGGGTATACATTGCGATCACATAGAATTGGCCGCGATCGCGAAGAGTAAAATGGGAAAAATGGGCATGTGAATCGCGATCGCAGAAGCTTCCTCGTGATCGTGTACAGGAAGTTCTTGTCACTGATCTGACTTTGGAAGCTTATATCTTTCAATCTATAAGAAATATGGATATCATCCAAAAATAAAAATTGTAGCAGCTCTTTGTGTCTAGTTTTCAAAAAGTTAAATCGTTTGTCATTTGGAGTTATGTACAAAAGGTTATGGCTGGTATACTACAGGCTGTCTAAAAAGAGTTTGGGAAGGGTTATGGAAGTTTGTTCTTCGCGATCGCAGGGAGCTATTTTAGCATATTTGGAGCTTTGGAACTCAGATTGAGGTGATTTTCACCATATGGACTTGGGTAAGTGTTCTCTTCTCGATTTTTATTACATTTCATGAATCAATTTTAGTTTTTGGCATTTGATTGATGATTGCAAGAGAGAAATAGGGATTTTTGTCTAAACTTTCATAAAATGATTTTTTGAGTTTTGAACAGATTCAGAGTCTGATTTGAGTGAAACTAGTATTGTTGGATTCGTAATTGAATGTGTTGTCAAATTTTATGAGTTTTGTCGGATTCCGAGGTGCGGGCTTAGGTTTGAATTTTTCATTGACCTTGGACTTTTGATGAAAGATTCCACTATTATCGATTGGGTTTGCTTCCTTTGGCATTATTTAATGTTCTTGTGTTGCTTTTGGCTAGTTTTGAGCCGTTCGGAGGTCGGTACGTGCGGGGTGGAATTTTCAAAGTATTGTTGGCTTGCTCGATTATTGATTTGGCTTATTCGAGGTAAGTAATACTTCTAAACTTGGTGCTGAGGGTATGAACCCCCGAATATACGTGTTATGTGTTTGGTGTTGAGGTCATGCACATGCTAGGTGACGGGCGTGTGAGCGTGCACCATGTGAATTATGACTCGATTGTTTCTATAGTACTGTGTAGAGATCTAATCTTGTTTCTATCCATGAAATTTCAACGTGCTAGAGTAATTCAGTTGTGATCCATGATAAAAACCAATGTTCAAGCTATATGCTTTACCTGTTGGGACCCACTGAGGTCATTTTTGATATTGAGTTATTTGCTTAAATTGGAATTGCATACTCAGTCGTACTCATTCATTGCATATCGTATCTCAGTCTCTGTTATCATTTGTCTCACATCATATTATCATTATTTGGGTTGATTGGCATGAGATTTGTGAGGCCGAAAGACTGGAGATGATGATGACTGGGTGAGCTCGAGGGCCTGATTGTGAGAGATATTTGTGGGATCGGGCTTCACGCGCGCAACAAGATTTATTGATTCAGGCCATTATTGGCTTATATTAGTGCTTGGGCAGGATCCGCCCCTCCGGAGTCTGACATACTATCAATGAGCGCAGGTACCTACTGAATGCGAGTGCCGAGTGATTGGGAGGACTGAGTGACTGGGAGGACTGAGTGATTGAGCGTGATGAGTGAGGTTAACTGCTTCGAGAGCATGAGCACATGAGTTTATAACTATGGTGCATTGCACTTGACATGCATACGTGGCATGTAGGCATAGAGATGCATTTCCTCATACTGTACGTTATTGTGACACTCATGATTTCACATGCACATTGACTTATACGTATAGAGATGTACTTTCTTCATGCCATCTTATAATGAACATCGTATCTATTGTTGAAAGTTTTTGGGGAAAAAATCACAGTTTTCTGATATACTCACATTTTGGTAATTTCGGTGAAATATTTGGGTTTTTACCGTTATACTTGAAAAGCATTCCTATTTTTCCATAATTGTGAAAGAGCTGAGCATCATATCTTTGAGTTATTACTTATACTGCTTTATTTATATTGTTACGAGTTGTTCCTGGCTATTGGTGTTGGACTCTGACCATTTTCCAAGCTCGTCACTACGTTCAACCTAAGGTTAGGTTTGTTACTTATTGAGTACATGAGGTCGGTTGTACTCATACTATACTTCTGCACCTTGCGTCCAGATTTTGTATGCTAATGTTGCTGTGTATGGAAAGAGCTTGCATTGAAGATGTGCCTACGTTCTGGTCATAGCTGCCTCTTGTTCTTGGTAGCTTTAGAATTATTAATCTGTTCATGTATATTTCAAACAGATGATGTATTTATTTCATACCATCTTTATAAACTCTAAATCATAGATGCTCATGAATTGTACTACCAGTCTTTGGGAAGTGTATAAAAGTTTAGTTATTTCAATATTTATTTTATCAGTAAATCTCATCGAATTGGATTGTTGTTAATTGGCTTACCTAGCCGGTTGGATTAGGTACCATCACGACTAGTTGGATTTTGGGTCGTGACAAGTTAGTATCAGAGCTCAAGATTCATAGGTTCTACGAGTCATGATCAAGTGTCTAGTAGAGTCTTGCGAATCGGTATGATGACATCCATACCTATATTTGAGAGGCTATAAGGCATTTAGGATATACTTCCCATCTTTTTTTCCTTATCGTGCGACATTGATTCATCTTGAAGCATATCTCTTTAAATTCTTTACATCACTCGTATGCGCATGTGAGTACTCAGTATCAGCTGTACATCGACAGCTTGTGGAATTCCATGGATGAAGTATGAGATGTGTATTATGTGTTTTGGTGATGGGACACTCTAGAGGACTTGAGGCCGGGTTTAGACCGCAGCTTAGGCTCGGTAGTTTCAGTTGTGTGGATATGTGCTTTTAGACTTCTATGTCCAGTGGTGTCCCTATGAGTGGGACTGGTGGCTCAGTGAGTGGTTGGATGGCTATATATAAGTAGGATATGACAACGGGATGCGTTCAGATGGTTTGAATATAACAGGAAGAGTTTGCTTGAGATGTGAAAAGGACTACTCGATGCTCGTTTTCTATGGATGTATCATACAATATTAAGATATGAAGGTTTTGAGAGATTCTTTCGTGTTATTTCACTTGTGGAACGAAGTAAATTTTCATGCCTTGTTGATGAGTTCAGACTGTAGAAGATTAAGTGATTGCGTAGTAGTTGTGGTTATGAAGGGTATAGAGATATGTCAGTTTGAGGCTAACCAGGTGGGTTGTCACCTGCAGGGTAATCTACGGATGTGTGATCCTTATGATGTTATGTGTAGGGTTTCTTTTCTACCAATGGGTTATATGTGTTGCGATTTGAGTTTGGACCAGTTAAGAAAAATGACCTGACTATCACGAGGATGAATGCGGGATTAGCGGATGATTTGAGGTATTTTATGGGCTGTGTTGTAGGAGCTTGTGAAGGATTTAGCTGAATCTCACTGCGGGATTATGGCAATAATAGAGTATGGATATTGTGAGTTATCTGATGTTTTATTCTATGGCTTAGAGCAAAGTGGGGGAGTCTACCATCGGCAATTTGATTGCATGTTTATGTATTATATTGGTTTCAGTCTAAGGCATACTTGTGGATAGGTTATGATTTGCAGAGATTGGTTTTGAGGATGACTTGAGTAAGGAATTTCTGGATGCATGATGTATAACACCTTGTGGATATATGAGAGTCTTGGAAATGGTCTAGGGTTTCTGTTTGTGATGGATGTAATGTACCAAGAAAATGATTCACTCGGTTTCTTAGAGGTGTGGATTAATTCTTTGGGTGTTGTTGTACTAATGGGGAATAGGTCGTTCGGCTCACTTGGCTGGTACGATTGAGATTTGAACAGAGTGGATGACTCTTGACAGGGTTCTAGTGGATTGAAGATTTATATGTGATAATTGAGAATTTTTCGAATTTGTATATGGCTAGAATCTAAGATTTGCATTGGATGGTGTCGAGACTCGCGATATTTTGATATCATTATAGATTATACATTTAAATATCGGGAAGGTAAAGGAAATGATTTTAGATTCACATAAGACCTCTTCATAATGGGTATCTCGGGTGCGGTATTTTGAGTGTTTAAATAGGAATACAATGGTTTATGGGCCTTCAGGTGATGTGGTTTTATGCTAGGATATCTTATGGTGAGCGTTGATTTAAGGGTCGTAGTGTGCTAGCAAAGAGAAGTGTTAACTTGAAGGCAATTCAGAAGAAATTCAGAGGAAATAGGCAGCTTGGTAGCAGGTTGGATCAGTATGGTAATGGTAAGCTCAGTTCTTTTGGTTCTTATAATGTGATGAGGCTTTATAGGTGTTTTGTGGTAATACTCTTGGGTTTGGCGACATGCCTGACTTGGTTGAATTAGAGGAATTCAATTCAGATGGCTTGGTTATGTGAAAATGGGTTTCATAGAATTCTCGATGATTTCTACCACGATTCGGGATTGATATTTTCTATAACATGGGGAGTTTGTCGTGCATTTCAATTTTCTTCTCGATGGGATCAAGTGGAAGGTTTATAGCTATTTGAGTATGTATTCTGCTTGTTATTCAGAGTTGGTAATGAGGTTCTCGTGTTTTCATATGATGGCCTGATAGAGGCGGTGCACCGTGTGAGATTGAGATTTGCATGTGCAAGTATACGGTTCAGTTTCAAAAGGGAGGTCATAAGATCTAGACATCATAGACAGTTTTAGATATTCAGAAGAATGTTGGCACTATCTGGTATCCCCTAAGAAGACTATACATTTCAAAGGGGTGCCTTGTGTTTTGACTTACGGATGCTTCATTGGTATTGTGGTACTCGGCAAATTCTTCGACTGCTGATGTTCAGATTTTTGCTATGTGGCATAGAAGAATTCCAGAAGTATTTGTCGTGGGGATGATTGTGTATGAGATATGTGTTAGTTATTCAAGTGGTGGAGTTGGGATCGGCTATTGTGATTCATGTGTTCTATGGATTTGGAGAATGGGAGTTCTCAAAAGCAAATTGCTTTTGGGTTGCGGACTGTGAAAATGTGGTCAAAGTTTGCTAGATGGTAGTACGTGCTATGATTAGGTAATTGTGGACTTTTGGAGGGCTATTTGTCCATGTAGGGATGATCGGAGTTGGTTTAGGGGACCCATTGGTAGGCCTAATGAGGATGTGCATTCTATACCGGGTCGGATTTGTTGATTCAGAACTGATCATGTTGAGGGGTGATTCATTCGGTTAGAGTTGAGACTATTCATGTTATGATATGTTTTATGTCTTACTCTTCTATACTATGAGAGGCGGTGATTCGTTGGTTTTATGCACACATGGTGTGGTTCTGATTGGGCCTTATAGCGGAATCTGAGCGAGATGGTTATTGGGGTGTTGAATGGTTTATTGCGCCTTGGTTATGGTCTTTCCGGGCTGTGGTATATTGTGTTATTCTCTTCTCCATGGTTATGGTCATGCACTTCGTGTACTTGATGTCGAATTGCATGTAGTTGTTGATTTTGAGCATTATGGCTTAGGTATTTCATATTGACCGGTGTCTGGATGGGTCACGCATTGCAGTGGGGCTATGTTAGGATATGATCCTTTCTGTTAGATTCTTGTGTCTTGGTCCTACTATGTGTGACGGGTTCATAGCATTACATTGTGGTAGTATTTTTTGAGCTTGCGGGACGGTTCTCTCATTTGAGTCATTTTCCATGATTAAGTACATTTAAATTGTTGCTTATTGGTGCACGGATTGCACGATTTGTGGATTTAGGTTGTGTTGGTGTGGCATATCAATAAAATTATTGTGTTTGATGAGATAAGGTCATTGGACATAGAATGGGCACTATCAGGTTTAATTACGGTATGTTTGGAAGAATAATATAAGAAGTTGGATTAGAATTTGAGTTATGGTTTTGGTTTGGGCGAGAGAGCTCTATGACTTTCTAATCTGATGGGTGGTTATGAGTTTCTATTTGTTTCTTTCATCATCGGTAGTGTACGAAGGTTTTGAATGATGTTTTATTTTATATGAGGTTTATTACCGGTATTGGGTTTGTTTTGAACAACTACTGTGATCGGGAATTAAAGCTACGAGTATATGAGTTATGTGGTATATCATGTGATTACATCTTGGGTTATGCTAATGACTTGATGCAGCTTGTTCAAACTTATACAATATGTAGATGCGAGATTCGGGTCTTGTAAGAAATTCCGGATATTGGAAATTGGGTTCTAAGATCTACGAACTAAGGTTAAAGTAATGATGTCAATTATGTTGTGTTTTCATGCTTACATGGATTGGGGTGACGTGTGATCACCCCCGGGTACATGCATGGTAAGATTACACGATGATTTGATAGCTTTGGAATGACTCTTGGCATGTTCGAGGACAAACGTATGTTTAAGTGGGGGAAGATGTAACGACCCGACAAGTCGTTTTGAGCATTTGCACTTTTCTCAATGGTTTGAGGGCATAAGTAGCTCTGTATGATGTATTACGACTTATATATATCGTCGGTTTCGATTTATGAATGATTCGGAATTAGTTTGGAAGAATGATTCTCAACTAGGAAGCTTTAAATTGGAAGAGTTGACCAAGTTTAACTTTTTAGTATTTGACCTCGGATTAGAGTTTTGATAGTTCTTTTAGTTCCGGATGGTGATTTTGGACTATGGCATATGCCAGGATTTGCATTTGGATGTTTCTAGAAGGTTTCGGCACTAATTGGTGAAAGTTGAAAATTTGAAGGTTTGAAATGTTCATAAGTTTGACCGAGAGTTGACTTTGATGATATCATGTTTGAATTGTTGTTCTGGGAGTTGGAATAAGCTTATTATGTCATTTGGAATTTGTATGAAAAATTTGAGTTCATTCCGGATTGGTTAAGCTTGAATCTAACACTTGGTTCGAAGTTCGAAGTTTATTAACTTAAGAGATTGATCTTGATCAACGATTCATGGTTTTGATGTTGTCATGTCTGCTTTGAGGCCTTGAATAGGTCCATGTTATATTTTGAGAATTGTTGGTATGTTTGAACGGGGTTCCGAGGGGCTCGGGTGAGTTTCGGGGTGGTTTCGCACCATTTCTAGGCCATTTTTACTGTTGATTTTTGGCTACAGGGATATACATTGCGATCGCGATCACGAATAGTAAAATGGGAAAAATGGGCCTATGAATCGCGATCGCGGAATCTTCCTCGCGATCGCGTAGAGGGAATTCTATTGTCACTGACCCGACTTTAGAAGCTTATATCTTGCAATCTATAAAGCATTTGGAAATGATAAAAAAATAAAAGTTGTAGCCCTTTGTGTCTAGTTTTCAAAGGGTCAAATTATTTGTCATTTGGAGTTATGTACAAACGGTTATGGCCGATATACTATAGGATGTCTAAGAAGAGTTTGGGAAGGGTTATGGAAGTTTGTTCATCGCGATTTCGGGGAAATGGCCGCGATTGCATAAGTTAAAAATTGTTCTGCAAAAATTTGTAATTGCGATCACGAGGTTTGTGACCGCGATCGCTAAGGGTACCCCTGGATCAGTGTATAAAGTACTATATTTCGAAGGTTTCTAACATTTTAGCATATTTTGAGCTATGGAGCTCGGATTGAGGCGATTTTCACCATATGGATTGGAGTAAGTTTCTCTACTTGGGTTTTATTATATTTCATGAATCTATCTTCGTTTTTGGCATTTGATTGATGATTTCAAGAGAGAAATTGGTTTTTTGTCTAAAATTTCATAAAGTGAATTTTTTAGTTTTGAACATCAATTCGGAGTCGGATTTGAGTAAAACTAGTATGGTTGGACTCATATTTGAATGGGTTTTCGGATTTCGTGAGTTTTGTCGGGTTTCGAGGTGCAGGCCCGGGTTTGGATTTTTGGTTGACTTTGGACTTTTGATTAACGATTCCACCTTTATCGATTGGGTTTACTTCCTTTGGCATTATTTGATAATCTTGTGTTGTTTTTGGCTAGTCTTGAGCCGTTCGGAGGTTGGTACGCGTGGGGTGGCATTTCCAGAGTATTGTTGGCTTGCTCGGCATTGAATTTGGTTTATTCGAGGTAAGTAACACTTCTAAACTTGATGCTGAGGGTATGAACCCCTGAATATATGTGTTATGTGTTTGTTGTTGAGGTGACGCACATGCTAGGTGACGGGCGTGTGGGCGTGCACCGTGTGAATTATGAATCGATTGATTCTATGGTATAGTGTAGTGACCTAATCTTGTTTCTATCCATGAAATTTCAATGTGCTAGAGTTATTGAGTTGTGATCCATGTTAGAAACCATGTTCAGGCTATATGCTTATCCTGTTAGGACCCACTGAGGTCATTTCTACTGTTGAGTTATTTGCTTAAATTTAATTGAATACTCAATCGTACTCATTCATTGCATATCATATCTCAGTCTCTGTTATCATTTGTCTCATATCATATTATCATTGTTTGGGTTGATTGACATAAGATTTGTGAGACCGAGAGACGGGAGAGGATAATGATCGAGTGAGACCGAGAGCCTGATTGTGAGTGATATTTATGGGATCAGGATGCACGTCGCAACAGGCTCTATTGATTCATGCCATTATTGGCATATATTAGCGCTTGGACAAGATCCTCCCCTCTGGAGTCTAACATACCAGCAGTGAGCACATGTACCTACTGAGTGCGTGCCGAGTGATTGGGAGGATTGAGTGACTAGGAGGACTGAGAGACCGAGCATGATGAGTGATGTTGACTGCTCTGAGAGCATGAGCACATTGGTTTATCACTGTGGTGCATTGCACTTGACATGCATACTTGGCATGTAGGCATAGAGATGCATTTCCTCATACTGTACGGTATTTTGACATTCATGACTTCACATGCACATTGACATGTAGGCATAGAGATGTACTTTTCTCATGCCATCATATAATCAAATATCCTATCTGTTATTTTAAACAGTAAAAATAAAAAAAATATTTTTAGAGTAAGAAAATATATATCTGTTATTTTATTGAAAAATTGCGATAATTTATTAAGCCAATTGACAAGTTAATAAAAATTCTATTTGTAAATATTTAGTACTAAGTACTTGCTTATTTAATAAAAAAAACTAAAAATAAATAATATATTTAATTACTATATGATGTTTATCCTTTAATTATATAAATTTGGTTATATTTCTGCACACTGCATTATAAAATAAAGTAGTAATTAAAATTTATTAAAATAATATAATATATCAGATCATAATTTCATAAGATTCTTTAAGTTTGTCCGCGTATAGCGCGGGGTATAACACTCGTATATAGGAATAGTCATTTAATTTTTTTCAAATCATAAGTTCTTTCCTTCTTCGAATTGTATGGCAAACACTTCAGTAAAAAAGCTATTCCACGTTTTGGTTTTCATGTCTCTTTCTTTGAAAATAAAAATTCATATTTATTGATGCTCAGATTGACTTTTTAATCATTATAGTAATTACTTTTTGAGTTATGTTTAACTCTCTGATATTTGACCAATTAGGAACATAAACTCTGTTACCATTCATATTGCCTCTTGTTTTAGTAGTATTATTTGTTAGTTCTGACATGATGACATTCTTTATTAGTAGTACTAGCCTTTATCAATCATGGTTGGACGTAGATATTGTGATTGTTACTAAGCATGAATATTAGTTAAAAAAATATGCAAGAAGAAGAAAAAAGAAAAAATTATTATTACGCCTCTTATAATTTCTTGGAAGTTTATTTATGTTAACTAGCTTAATGTCTTTTTTCGCTTAAAGTCTAGCAATACTCTTTTTAGACGGATCCACTATAGACAACATGTGTAATATAGGAACCATGATATGATAATTAACCAATCTTTTTTTTTTAATAAATCCACCATCGGTTGGGTTTAGGCATTTTCCCCAACCTTTATATTATCAAAAATAATTATTATATGGAGGAGGACATAAGGCTTAGGCTCCATAGCATGATGAAGAATGATAGCTTTCATTCTTATAAACATTTGAGCACAAAACGCATGAATAAACTGGGAGGGTACCTCCTGTACATTTTATAAGCTAGAAACAACACAAAAAGATGATATGTACACAACAAGTATGACTATACAAGATCCCATCCTATCTAGTGGTATCTTCATTAAAAACAAAATGATTCTTCCTTGACCTTATTCTGAAATTTGGGATATTATTTCAGTCAAGTCTCAAATTTGCTTTTACTAACTCTGTTAACGAGTTAGCTTTTTCAAATTTGACTTGATTTCTCAAACTTTCCCCATAGTTCTCAAGTTGATCAGCAACAATATTTCCCTCTCCGTAAGTATGGACAAAAACAAAATATGCTTTGCTCGAGAGTTCAATGATTTTATCGATGATATCTTTGCACTACCAAGGAGGCTTCATTTTGTTGTTAATCAGATTAACCATCAACCAGGAATCATATTCCACTATAGTATAAAAAATTCTTCTTCTGATACAAAGTTGTAGCCCCTATAGTACAGCTTTAGCCTGAGCCAAGTTGTTACTACTCTGGCCATAATATTCAGCAAATGCCAGGATAAAACATCCTTGATTATCGCTGTAAGATACCTCCACCTCCAGAGCTGCCTGGATTTCCTTCAGAGCAGCCATAAATATTTAATTTTAGGCATCTTTCCTCTGGTTTCTTCCACCCTACCACTTGGCTCTAAATGGATTATTTTGACATCTCCATAGAGTAGCACAATTCGCCCCAATGCTAATATTGGTGTAGATTAGGAAATTGACTATTCATAGTGATAGTCATATATTTACACACTTGCTTAATAATGAAAATTCTCGACATTAATATTATCAAATCTAGCAGCACATCAACGTTTTCATATCTCCCAACAAGTAATTATTGGTAGGCATTGCAAAAGTACTGCATGAACTCCATATTTTGCTTCGGAATGCTACCAAGACATAAGAAGTTGTCTAGTATCTCCATCTCTGATATGAATTTCGCAATAGTTTCCAAAATAGAGCCACACTTGCTTAGCAATCTCGCTAGTACAGAACAAGTGCATTATGGTTTCTTCTTTATGATGAGTGCAACAAGAACATTTAGAAGGCAACAGACTAGAAAATTTTTGATTTGCCTCATCAGTTGGAAGCCTATTTTGCAACATTCTCATCATGAAAAATGACATCTGGAAAGGAAGATTTTTATGCCAATTCATACTAGCAGTAAAAGACGAATTCTTATGCTTCCTCAAATTTTGCCATGCTGATTTACTCGTAAAAGTTTCAGAATTTTCAACAGTCCAAATTGGACAGTCTTCTTTTTCTATATGAATCACAATATCCAAGATAGTGTTGACAATATTGTTTGGTAGTAGATTTCTAAGTTTGATGATATTTCAGTTTCCGTTTTGAATGAACTTAGTATTCTTGAAGGCATTATAGAATTGAATTATTTTGGCCAAAGCCCCCTTTCCAGTCCAATTATCCTTCCAAAATGAAACCAAACCTTTGCCATTCTTCCACAATATATAATTTTCACTGTGGTCTTTGATGTCCATTTATCTTTTCCAGTTATGAGATTGCCCATAAGATCATTTTGTAATGACAGGATACTTTCTTTTGCAATACTTAGCTTCGAGGAACACTTTCAATAAACCATTTTGAGTTCTAACCCCTCCCTTTTGTGTGGGATAGCATAGACTACTCCAAAAAAACCAATGAATTTTGTTCTTGTTTTCTATATTTCCCTAAAAGAAATTAGAGATTATCTTTTAAATTTGCGACAAAATAATTTTCGAGGAATATAGCACTAACAATAGATGGAGCGGGAGAGCTTGTAACACATTTTATCAGAACATTTTTCCCTCCATAGAAAAGAAGTCTTCCTTGCCATCCTTGTAACCTGTTAGACACTTTAGAAACCATATTGTTGAAATATACCCCTTTCTTCCTTCCCAAATAAACAGGACATCCCAAGTATTGCATTGCAAATTGTAAGTGATTAAATTCGGAGATGTGTTTGATCTCAGTAATGTTATCATCATCAAGGTTTGAAGACACATAGAAACCAAACTTCATTTTATTGATTTCTGGCCAGATATGCCTTCATAAATCTCCAGTTTAGCCATTATAAGTGTAAAGATAAAGGATCCCCAAATAAAAATAATATGGTGTCATCTGCGTAGCATAGATGATTGATCAAATGACCTTCTCTATTGAATAGGGGATAAGACCTTCATCTGGTAGTATATTCATCAGCCTAAAAAGCATTTCAGTTCCAATAACAAACAAGGAAGGAAAAATAGTGTAACGACCCAGCCGATCATTTTAAGTATTTTAGACCCAATCCCCTATTTATTGCCTTCCTCTATGTTATATGGTTATGTGACTTGCCGGGGTGTTTAGTTTTGGTTTCAGGTGAGTTTCGGAATGAAATGGGATGCATAGTCCCTAAGTTGGAGGTTTAAGTTGAAAGAGTTGACCGTAGTTTGACTTTTTGTTGACGACTCTGAAATATAGTTTTAACGGTTCCAATAGCTCTATATGATAATTTTAGACTTAGGAGCATGTCCGGATGTTAATTCAGAGGTCCGTAGGTCATTTCGGCATGAATTGGCGTGTCACGACTCCAATTCCCCTTCGTATGATGTTGTGACGACACCTAGACTCTAAGATTAGGTAAGCCTAATAATATGCGGAAACATCAAATAAAAACTTAAAATTTCAAAATTTCAACAATTTCATCAATAGATTATAAGCTCAATACGTACAATTTCCCAAAATCCGATGAGACATAAGTCACAAGCTCTAGATACAATGCTGAACAGCATCACTATCTATAAAAAAACATAAGGAAATAAGGAAAAGCGAGGTAGAAGGGGACTTTGAGTCCTGCGGACACGGGCAGGTGTACCTTGAAGTCTCTAAAGCAGCAACACAACGCACTAATATCGAGGCTGATAGGATGTACCTAAACCTGCACAAAAACATGTGCAGAAGTGTAGTATGAGTACACCACAATGGTACCCAGTAAGTGCCAAGCTTATCCTCGGTAGAGTAGTGACGAGGTCGGGTCAAGGCCCTATTAGAGATAATAAGAAACATGACAGAGATAGTATGATATAATGAAAATAATAGGAAAGTGAACAATAAAGAATTTACGGGAAATAACAACACAGAATCAAGGAAAAGCTAATACAACACGAAAGGAAAACAAGCATTTTACATGTTAAGGAAAACAAGAACCAAACAATACAGCAAATAAAGAATATCAAAAGGGGCACTCCCGAGGTACAACCTCGTAGTCCCAAATCGCAAGAACAAATCACAGTCTTTTCTTATATCACCGCAAGAGCCTTTATATTTGGTTTTTGTAAATCATTTTTCCGAAATAGCATCCCGCATTTTAGCCCACCTTATCACACCGCATGGCTTCTAGTAGTTTTTCTACTAGCCACGCGTATCAAGCCCACCTTATCTCAACTAAACATGTGATAGAAGTTGCAAATATGAGATAAGACAAGTAGACATGTGAAATTAGGCTAAACATGATGACTATAACGTGCTAAAGTAACTCAATTAAGCATGAAAGGGAAACTACGCAGCAAAAATCAGAATTTCAACAATTAGCCTGTGTACGCACTTGTCACCTTGCATACACGACCTTCACATATCACAAGTTATCACCAAAATACCAGATTCTAAGGAGAATTTCCCCCGCATAAGGTTATACAAGTCACTTACCTCAAACCACGCTCAATCAATTAATTAGAAGGCCTTTCCCTCGATTTTCCAACTCCAAACGGCTCGAATATAGCCAAAATAATTTCATACTATAAATATAACTATAGGAAACTAATTTAAATAATTAAATAATGATCTTAGCTAAGAATTAAAAAATCACTCCAAAAAGTCGACCCGGGCCCACGTCTTGGAACGTGAACAAAATTACAAAAACCGAACATCCATTCGATATCGAGTCCAACCATACATAACTTATATAAATCCGATACAAAGTCTCGCTCAAATCCCCAAAAGTTCGACCTAAGAAGTTTCTTCCAATATTCCCCAATTTTAAACCCAAATCCCTAATTAATGATAAAATCAATGATATATGTCACGATCCAAAATCCATCTAGTCGTGATGGCACTTAACCCAACCCGTCAGGTAAGCCAATTAATAACTATCCAACTAAATGAGATTTAGGAAGAAAAAAAATTATAATACACCGCTTTTATATAATAATTTTCCAAGGACTGGTAGTACGAATCATGAGCTTCTAAGATTAGAATTTACAAAGATGGCATGAAATAAATACATCATTTATTCGAAATGTACATAAACAGATTTTTATAAATCTAAGGCTACCATGAACAAAAGGCAGTTATGACCGAAACGCAGGTACGTCTTCAAATCCAGCTCCTGTCGATCACAGCAATATCGACATCAAATATCTGCACGCAAGGTGCAGGAGTGTAGTATGAGTACAACCAACTCTATGTACTCAATAAGTAACAAATCTAACCTTAGATTGAAAGTAGTGACGAGCTGGAACACTGTTTGGGGTCCAACACCAATAGCCAACAACAGTTCATAACAACATAATGGAAGTAATAAAGGAAGTAGCTCAAAGATAAAATTCTCAGCTCGTTCACAGTTCCAGAAAAATAGTCCTGATTTTTAAATATATCAGTGAAAACCCAAATTCTTTACCGAAATCACGAATTTATGAGTATGTTTGAAAACTATCATTTTCAAATGGCATGAGGAAAATATATCTCTATGCCTACATGTCATGAGCATGTGAAGTCATGAATGACGCAATGTCATACAACATGAGGAAAATACATCTCTATGCCTGTATGCCAACTGTGCATGTCAATGCGGAACAACTCAGTGATAAAACTATATGCATACTCTCAGAGTATCAATTCACTCAGTCCTCACAGTCACTCAATCCTCTCAATCGCGTGGCACTCGGCACTAGCACTCAGTAGGTACCTGCGCTCACTGGGGTGTATACAGATGCCGAATGGGCTCCTTCACCCCAAGCGCTATAACAAACCAATCATGGCATAAATCAATAAAATATGTTACGGTGCGCAGCCCGATCACATAAATATCCTCACCATCAGGCCCTCGGCATCACTCAATCATCAATCTCTCCAGTATCTCGGGCTCATAATGTCATGAAAATCAGCCCAAAAATGATGGTATGATGTATCAATAAATGGTGACAGAGACTGAGATATGATATGCAAATGAATGCGTATGATTGAGTATGTAATTACAATGTAAGAAAATAATTCAACAGCAGCAATGACCTTGGTGGGTTCCAATAGAATAAGCATATTTTCTAACATGAGTCACAGTTCAGTTTCTCTAACACATAAAAATACATGGAAAAATACAAGTTAATTGACTATACAGCTCTACGGAATCAACCGAGTCTCAATTTCTACGGTGCACGCCCACACGCCAGTCACCTAGCATGTGCATCGCCACCAAATAATTCACATAACACGTATAATCAGGGCTTATACCCTCAACTCCAAGATTAGAGATGTTACTTACCTCGAACAAGCCGAATCCAATGCCGAGCAAGCTAAACAATACTCCGGAAATTCCATTCCACGCGTATCAACCTCTGAACGCCTTCATATCTCCTCAATTACAAGCCAAATGATTCGAAACTAGTAAAATAACGTGCAAATTAATCAAAATATACTTCAATGCTTACAATTTAATAATTTATAAAAATTTCCAACTCCGCTCGAAAAGTCGGTAGTGGGGCCCACGTCTCGGAATCCGATGAAACTCATAAAATCCGACAATGCATTCAATTACGAGTCCAACCATACTAGTTACACTCGAATCCGA
This sequence comes from Nicotiana tabacum, assembly GCF_000715075.1. Classification (NCBI taxonomy): domain Eukaryota; kingdom Viridiplantae; phylum Streptophyta; class Magnoliopsida; order Solanales; family Solanaceae; genus Nicotiana; species Nicotiana tabacum. Next base: position 96,879,018 of record NC_134093.1, read on the forward strand.
ATTCGAATCCGACTTCGAATCCGACTTCGAATCGACATTCAAATCCCAAAAAATTGTCTTATTAAATTTCTACAATTTTCCCCAAATTGCCATCTCAAAATACTGATTAAATGATGAAAATAATGATATATTCATGTATATTAACCAAATCCAAGTTAGAATCACTTACCCCCAATGAATTTCTTGAAAATTCCACGAAAAATCGCCCCAAACCGAGCTCCCAAAGTCCAAAAATAAAAAATGAGATGAAACCCTCGTTCATATAGTACAAAATCGGATTCCCCATTGTGCTGACCCTAAATTTTTTGTGCGGTCCGCACATTTCGGGTCCTTGTCGATCTAGTCTTGTTAAGACTATTATTCCTTGTTGTGTCCTTCTTTGTGAGCTCGTTCTTCGATCTCTGTGTGTTCTGAAGTCCCTGAGTTGATTTACTTATCATATTCTCGTGTTATTGTCGTTGTTGTTGTTGTTGAATTTAGTGTCGTTGAGTCGAGGGCTATGTGTGGTTGTGATATTGAAACTGTTTTGAGGAAATATTGTGGCATGTGGGCACATATTCTGATAGTCATTTATTTGAGTTGTTATGTTTTGGCACACATGTTATGGTTGAGAGAATTGTTATATTGTGGCACAAGATTACTGCCGTGCGGTTGTTATTGTATTTGCACGAGGTTTCTGCCATGCGGTTGTTACTATGTTAGCACGAGGTTTTTGTCGTGCGGTTGTTATTGTGTTGCACGAGGTTTCTGTCGTGCTGTTGTTATTATCGATATGCATGCGGTGGTATAAGGTTCGGGTGTTGAAACGCATGCGGTTAGATAAAGTGGGCTTGAAATGCGTGGCTAGTACGAGAACTACTAGAAGCCATGCGATGCAATAAGGTGGGCTAAAAGGATGCTATTTCAGGAAAAATGATTTTCAAAACTAAATATAAAGGCTCCCGCGGTGATATAAGGAAAGTTGTGATTCATTTTATGATTTGAGACTACGAGGCAGTACCTCGGTAGGGCTCTTGTTGTCATTTCCCTTTTTTAGTGCACTTCTCTTTGATTGTTGTTTTCCTTGGCATACTATTAATTGTTTCCCTCCGTGTTGCAATATTTGCTCAGTTCTATGTAGCTAATCTTGTTGTGCTAGTCGTTGCTCCAAACTTCATTACTGCCTTTATTATACTGTATATTTCATGATGATTGTTTCTTATGTGACATTCATTGTCTCTACTTTTATTTGTTGACTTGAATTGTGGTAGAACGCTCGCACAAGCATACACATAGTTAAATCACCCATATCATTTATAAAAGATGAATCCTGACGTCATTGACCATTATACGTATTCTTGTCTACTTGCCTTCTGTGTGAGGGATATTCTATGGGCACGTGAGTCATCCGTGTAGTTATGAGTTATAATGTGGGCACAAGATGCCAAGTGATTAGGGTTCATGAATTGGGACCCTTGATGTGTGATTTTCATATTCGTCATCTCGTTGCTATCTGTTGCTTTTAGTCCCTTTTATAAATGTTGTATTATTATTGTCATCATACCTATCCTTATACTTATATTGTTCCTCGCTAGTTATACATGTATACTTGTTCAGATGGTTAAGTCCAGTGGGTGTCTTGACTGTCCCTCATCACTACTCCACTGAGGTTAGTCTTAATACTTACTGGGTACTGCTGTGGTGTACTCATACTACGTTTCTGTACATTTCTGTGCAGATCTCAGGTGCCTCAGCTATTATTGATTATTATCTAGCTGGTCAAGCATTGTTGTGGAGACTCAAGATAAACCTGTCGCCGCGTCCGCAAGCCTCGGAGTCACCTTCTGATATTGTACTTGTACTGTTTAATTTCCATTTCAAATAGTTGTATTTAGGTATTCTTCTAGTAAACTTAGAAGAGCTTATGACTTGTACTACCGATTTTGGTATTGTAAGTTGTGTATAAGGATTTCTATTTCATATTTATCAGCTGATGGTTGAATTACTCGATTTATTTTATAAGTGTTAGGCTTACCTAGTTTTAGAGACTAGGTGCCGTCACGACATCCTACGGAGGAAAATTGGGGTCGTGGCAGGTATAAAGGCCATGATTCACGTTGAGGCCAAGTGTTAGTTGTGAAATACTATACTTGTTGAGTTATTCACTTTCGGTTATTAGTGTTGAGACTTTTGTCTACATTGTGGTTGAGACATGTGCTATTTATTGTGAAAACACCGTAGTTTTTTACTTTCACAAGTTGTGATATTGGACACTTGAGGTGCGATTAGTGATACATTCTGATATTGATACGCATGCGGTGGTATAAGGTTTTGGGGTTGAAATGCATGTGGTGAGATAAGGTGGGCTTGATACGCATGTTGCTAGTAAGAGAACTAATTGAAGCCACGTGGTGTGAGAAGGTGGGCTAAAACACGGGATGCTATTTCGGTAAAAATGATTTTCAAAACTAAATGCAGGCTCCCGCGGTGATATAAGGAAAGATTGTGGATTATTTTTGTGATTTGAGATTACGAGGCGGTACCTCGGTAGTGACTCTTGTTGGTATTTCTCTATTACTTCACTTGTGTTTGGTTGTTTTGTTTCCTTGACTTAACATTTCTTGTTTTCTTCCATGATGCATTATTTGCCTTGATTCTGTGTAGTTAATTTTGGCATATTCCTTACTTGTTTAATTTCCATTGTTATTATTATTGCACCATTAAATTATTCGTCTTGTTTCTTATTTATTCCAGTAGGGCCTTCGCCTGACCTCATCAATACCCTACCGACGTTAGGCTTGGCGCTTACTGGGTACCATTGTGGTGTACTCATGCTATGTTTCTGCACATCTTTTTATGCAGATCCAAGGTACATCCTACTAGTCTAGGCACTTGCGAGAGCTGAGCTTTGGAGACTTCAAGGTATACTTGCCGGCGTCCGCAGGCCTCAGAGTCCCCCTCTACCTAAGTTATTCTATTTCCTTATACTTTTATAGACATTGATGTATAGGGATATTTAGTACTACTATATAGAAATTGTGACTTGTACTTGTCGGGTTTTGGGGAGTTGTTATGTTGAATTACGGAGTTTCCTTCACATTATGTTGAGTTATTTATTCTTTAATCATTATTTCAGTTCTTCCTGCATGAATGTTAGGCTTACCTAATTTTAAAGACTAGGTGCCGTCACGACATCCTACGGAGGAAAATTGGGATCGTGACAAGTTCATATTAGAGCTCTAGGTTCATATGTGTTATGAGTCACAAGCAGGTTTAGTAGATACTCGCAGATCGGTACAAAGACTTCTGTACTTTTTTTTGGGAGGCTATGGAACTGTTAGGAAATATTTCACTTCTTTTATTCCTTATCATGCGAATTTGTTGACTTCATAATTCTAGATCTATGTCTTTCTATTCTCTCACAGATGGTGAGGACACGCACAGTCGGATCTAATGATCAGACACCCGCGCGACCAGCCAGAGCCGCGAGAGGCCGGGGCCAGGGTAGAGGCCAAGGACGGGCATGTGGTACATCCAAAGGACCCGCCTGAGCTACTACAGATGAGCCACAAGTAACTTCAATTGGAGGGCAGGCACCTAAGACGCCTGTTACTGCCCCTGCTCTTCATGAGACTCTCCCAGTTTTTGAGCAAGTTTGGCACTCTACCTCAGGCAGGGTTGATTTCATATGCTCCTGCCACATCTCAGGCCGAGGGAGGAGCACAGACTCCCACAACTCGTACCCCAGAGCAACGAGTCCAGGTTAACCAGGTCTGAGAGGTCATACCAGTACAGCCGGTTGTTCCAGTTTAGCCTGAGGTTAGGGCAGTAGTATCTGAGGAGGAACAGATCAGGCTTGAGAGGTACAAAAAGTACCACACTTCTACTTTCAGTGGCTTAGCTTCAAAGGACGCACATGGTTTTCTAGAGTAGTGTCACCGTATCCTCCATTCTATGCGTATTGTGGAGTCGAGTTGGGTTGTTTTAACTATGTTCCATCTTAAGGGAGCAGCTTATCAGTGGTGGCGAGCGTATGCATTTGGTAGTGCGGCCGAGGCAACTTCACTTACCTAGGCTCAGTTCTTAGAGATGTTCATGAGAGTGTTTGTTCCCTAGAGTCTTAATGATACATGGGGTGCAGAGTTTGAGAAGTTGTGCCATGGTACCATGACCGTATCAGAGTATGCTGTCAGGTTTAGCGAGTTGTCCAGACATGCACCTGCATTAGTTTATAAAGTCAGAGAGCGAGTCTGTCGATTTATCGAGGGGCTCAACCACAGTATTAGATTCAGCATGGCTCGAGTGTTAGAGAATGATACCTTATACCAGCAGGTTGTGGAGATCGCTCGAAGATTGAAAGGTATGTGGGGCCGTATGAGAGAGAGAGGAATGGGAGGACAAGAGGCCTCTAGATTATCGCACATATAGTAGTGTCCGTGCCCCAGTTACAACCCGTCATTATAGAGGCTATGTGAGTCGTCCTGTTTATTCAGCACTTCCAGCTTCCAGCACTATTCCGGAAACTCCTAGGTCTCAGGTTGCCCATTAGGCACCGCCACTGTCTAAACAACTCTTGGACAGGGTGCTATTAGCAGCCAGTCCAGCCGACAAGGCCCGAGCCACTTCCAGCATCCACGTCCTCCGAGAGCTTGTTTTGAGTATGGTGACACTCGTCATATTGTGAGGGACTGCCCCAGACTCAAGAGGGGTACGCCTCTATAGACTACTCAGGCCCCATATATTCCACAGGGTCCTCAGACTTCTCAGGCCATGGTTACCGCACCAGTTGCCACTCCACCTGCTCAGCCAGCTAGAGGTGGAGGTCATGCGGGTAGAGGCTGCCCTAGAGAGGGAGACCGGGCCAGATGTTATGCTCTCCCGACTAGGATGTAGGCGGTTGCATCTGACTCAGTTATCACAGGTCTTGTTCTGATTTGTCATAGAAATACATCAGTCTTATTTGATCTAGGCTCCACTTATTCCTTTGTATCATCCTACTTTTCTCCATATTTGGGTATACCCCGTGATTCCTTGAGTTCACTTATCTATGTAACCACGCCAGTGGGAGAATCTATTGTTGTTGACCATGTGTATTGGTCGTGTTTAGCTGTTCTTGGTTGTTTTGAGACCAAAGCAAACCTATTTTTGCTCAGTATGGTAGATTTTGATGTTATTTTGGTCATGGACTGGTTGTCGCCCTATCACGCTAATCTCGATTGTCACGCCAAAATGGTGATGTTGTTTTTGCCAAGTTTTCCGCGGTTGGAGAGGAGGGGTACTTTGGATTATGTTCCTAGCAAGGTGGTGTGTTTCTTTAAGGCACATCGGATGGTTGGGAAGGGGTGTGAGGCATATCTAGCCTTTGTGAGGGATGTCAGTATTGGTACTCCTACCGTTGAGTCAGTTCCGATAGTGAGAGATTATCCAGATGTATTTCGGGTAGATCTTCCGGGCATGCGTCCTGATAGGGATATCGATTTTGATATTGATTTATTGTCGGGCACTCAGAACATTTCTAAAGGAATAGTTGCAAGAGTTACTTGATAAGGGTTTCATTCGGCCCAATGTATCACCTTGAGGTGCTCCGCTCTTGTTTGTAAAGAATAAGGATGGTTCTATGCACATGTGTAATGATTATCGACAGTTGAACAAGGTTATAGTGAAGAACATATATCTATTATAATGCATTAATGAACTATTTGATCATCTACAGGGTGCCATAGTGTTATCAAACATTGATTTATGGCCAAGCTATCATCAGTTGAAGATTCGGGTGCCAGATATTCCGAAGTCTGCCTTCAGGACTCGGTATGGTCATTACTAGTTCCTTGTGATGTCATTTTGGCTGACCAATGCCCCAGCAGCATTCATGCACTTGATGAAGAGTCTATTCCAGCCTTATCTTGTCTCATTCATCATTGTGTTTATTGATGACATCTTGATGTACTCTCGGAGCAGGGAGGATCATGAGCAGCACCTGAGGACCGTGCTTTAGACCTTAAGAGAAAAGAAGCTATACGCAAAATTTTCAAAGTGTGAATTCTGGTTTAATTCAGTGGAATTTTTGGGACATGTAGTGACGAGTGAGGGATTCAAGGTATATCCAAAAAAGCTTAAAGCAATGCAGAGTTGGCCCAGACCTTCTTTAGCTACTGAGATCCAGAGTTTTCTTGGTTTGACAGGTTATTACTGTCGATTCGTAGAGGATTTCTCATCTATTGTTGCACCTATAACTCGATTGAACCAGAAGGGTGCTCCATTCAGGTGCACCGAGGAGTGCGAGGAGAGCTTTCAAAAGCTTAAGACTGCTTGGACTACAGCCCCAGTGTTGGTTTTTCTTACAGGTTCGGGGTCATACATTGTGTACTGTGATGCATCGCGTGTTAGCCTTGGCGCAGTTTATCCGAGATGGTAGGGTGATTGCCTACACGTCTAGACAGCTTAAGGTGCATGAAAAGAACTATCTTGTCCATGACCTTGAGTTAGCAACTGTTGTTCATGCCTTGAAATTTTGGAGGCACTATTTGTATAGTGTCCCTTGTGAGGTTTATACCGACCACCGAAGTCTACAACATCTGTTCAAATAGAAGTATCTTAACTTGCGACAATAGAGATGGTAAACATTGCTTAAGGACTATGATATCACTATTCTATATCACCCCGGGAAGGCCAATGTTATGGACGATGCCTTTAGTTGTAAGGCGAAGAGTAAGGGAAGCTTAGCATACTTACCGGTAGCAGAGAGGCCTTTAGCATTGGATGTTCAGGCCTTGGCCAACCAGTTTGTTAGATTGAATGTTTCCGAGCCGAATCAAGTTTTGGCTTGTGTGGTTTCTCGGTCTTCTTTATATGATCGCATCAGAGAGCTTCAGTTTGACGACCCCTATTTGCTTGTCCTCAAGGACAGTTTAGCACGGCGATGCCAAGGAGGTCACTATCGGGGATGACGATGTGTTACAGATGCAGGGCAGGTTATGTGTACCCAATGTAGATGGGTTGCGTGAGTTGATTCTTCAAGAGGCTCACACTTCGCGGTACTCAATTTATCGGGATGCTGCTAAGATATATCAAGCCTTGAAGCAGCACTATTGGTGGAGGAGGATAGAGAAAGACATAGTGGAGTATCTAGCTCGGTGCCTAAATTGTCAGAAGGTGAAGTATGAGCATCAGCGGCCAGGTGGATTGATTCATAGGCTAGAGATTCCAATGTGGAAATGGGAGCGGGTTACTATAGATTTTGGTGTTGGCCTCCAGTGGACTCATAAGAAGTTCGATGCAGTATGGGTGATTGTGTTTCGCGATCGCGAAGCATTTCCTGTGATCGTGAAGAAGAACACATGGGCAGAATTTAAAGTTTCAAAATGTGGGTTTCATCTCATTTTTCATAATTTGGACCTAGAGAGCTCGGCGTGAGGCGATATTTCGAGGGTTTTTTGAGGAAATCGTTGGGGTAAGTGATTCTATCATGACCCAAAATCCAATTAGTCGTGATAACACCTAACCCAACCCGCTAGGTAAGCCAATTATCAACTATCCAATTCCAATAAAATTTAATAAGGCAATTAATTAAAATAAAATATATGAAACTAATATATTTCCCCAAGAACTGGTAGTACAAATCATGAGCTTCTAACAATAAAATTTACAAAGCTGAAATGAAATAAATACATCGTCTGTTTGAAAAGTACATAAACAAAGTTTTATAGATCTAAAGCTACCACGAACAAGGGGCAGCTACAACCGAGACACAGGTACATTTTCAATCCAGCTCCCATCGAACATAGCAACATAAGCAACCAACATCTGCATGCAAGGTACAGAAATATAGTATGAGTACCACCGACCCAATGTACTCAATAAGTAACAAACCTAACCTTAGGTTGAAAGTAGTGATGAGCTAACAAAAAGGTCGGGTCCAACACCAATATTACACAACAATTCATAACAACATAGTACAAGTAACAAACAAGTATATCAGAAATAAAAGGCTCAGTTCGCTCATAGTTCCAGAAAAATAGGCATTTCTTTTCATGTAGCTCAGTGAAAACGCAAATCTTTTACCGAAAAAGCCAAAATACGAGTAAGTTTGAAAACTCTGATTTTTCCCAAAATTCCTTTCAACTATAAATAAGATGTTTCATTTTCCTTTCAGATAGAAAGTGTATGATGTCTCTCTATGCCTATATGTAAAAATGTATGAGAAGTCATAAATGACGTGATACTATACAACATGAGAAAAAATGCATCTCTATACCTGTATGTCAAATGTGCATGCCAAATGCAATGCAAATCAGTGATAACGATCATATGTATACTCTCAGAGTATCAATTCACTCAGTCCTCCCAGTCACTCGACACTCGGCGCTCGGCACTCGGTATTCGCACTCAGCACTCGCACTTAGTAGGTACCTGCGCTCACTGGGGGCGTGCAGACTCCGGAGGGGCTCCTACAGCCCAAGCGTTATAATCCGCACGGACAAATCACGTGCCATAATATAAATATCTGGAATCGCACAGACAATTCATGTGCTGCACGGACAACTCACGTGCTATAGCAAGCAAATCCGACCTGCTGCGGCGTGCAGCCCGATCCCATATTCATCCTAAGAACCATGTCCTCGGCCTCACTCAGTCATTAATCTCTCTAGTCTCACTCACGAGCTCACAATATCATGAAACTAGCCCGACAACAATGATATGATGTATCAATAAATAACAACTGAGATGAGATATGATATGAATGCATAAATATGGTGATATGACCACAGCTCAATTACTTTATCACATGGTGAAAACATAGATATCAACAAAAATAGGGCCACTATACAGTGCCATGGAAATAACAGAGTCCCAATTCACATGGTGCACGCCCACACGCCTGTCACCTAGCATGTGTCACTTTAATACCAATCACATAACACGTATTATGGGGTTTCATACCCTCAGCACTAAGATTAGAAGAGTTACTTATCTCGAACAAGCCAATACCAATTCCGAGCAAGCCAAACTATGCTCCAAAGATGCCATCCTGCGCGTTCTGACTTTCGTACGGCTCGAAACTAACCAAAAATAACTCAAATACATCAAACAATGCTACAGGAAGCAATCCCAATCGAAAAAGATCAAATCTTAAATCAAAAGCCCAAAACCGACCAAAGGCCCAATTTGGGCCCGCAAATCAAAACCCAACAAAATTTGCAAAATCCAACAACCCATTCAATTATGAGTCCAACCATACTAGTTTCACTCAAATCCGACCCCAATTCGATGTTCAAAACTCAAAAATTCATATTATGAAACTTTAGGCCAAAACCCCCAATTTCCTCTATACAATTAACAATCCACTTACCAAAACACGAAGGTAGATTCATGAAATATAACCAAAACCGAGTAGAGAACACTTATCCCAATTCATATGGTGAAAATTTCCTCAAGAATCGCCTCAATCTGAGCTCCATAGCTCCCAAAATGAAGAAACAACCAAAGCCTTCGATAATATAGCTTCTGTCCTAGCGATTTCACATTTGCGGACAATTTGTGGCATCTGCGACCACCGCTTCTGTGGTAAAAACTTCGCTTATGAGAAAATAGCCTTGTCCAGCAAACCCCGCACCTGCAGATATCAAATTCCGCTCCTGCGAAGATTTTCGCACCTGCGCTTCCTATTTTGCATCTGCGCGCACGTAGGTGCGCTACAAAAAATTGCTTCGGCCGTCTTTCTCACCCAGCCTCTTCTTGCTTCTTCGGCTCCACTAACGCTTCTACGACCACCGCACCTGAGCAAACCAACCGCAGGTGCGATCATACCAGAACCAGCAGCCTTCAGCTTTGCACATGAAATGAAAATGATCTGAACCTCGTCCAAAACACATCCGAGCCACTCGGGACCCCATCCGAATATACTAACAAGTCCAATAACATAACACAGACATACTCGAGGCCTCAAATCATGCATAACAATATCGAAACGATGAATCGCACCTCAAATCAAAATTTATGAACTTTGAAACTTCAACTTCCACAACTGATGCTGAAACCTATCGAATTATGTCCGATTGACCTCAAATTTTGCACACAAGTCACATTTGACATTACGGACCTGCTCCAACTTCCGGAATCAGAATCTGACCCCGATATCAAAAAATCCACTTTCGGTCAAACTTTCCAAAATTTCAACTTTCGCCATTTCGAGCCAAATTCAACCACGGACCTCCAATTCACAATCCGAAGCGCTCCTAAGTCCAAAATCACCCAACGGACCTACCGGAACTATCAAAACTCCGATCCGGGTTCAAATTCACCAAAAGTCAAACTTGGTCAACTCTCCCAATTTAAAGCTTCAACAATGAAATTCTTTCTTCCAATTCGATTTTGAATAACCCGAAAATCAAAACTGACGATTCACATAATTCAAAATACATCATACGGAGCTACTCATGCCCTCAAACAATCGAGCGAAGTACAAATACTCAAAACGACCGGTTGGGTCGTTACAAATTCTAACCTGGATTGGACTATACTTCATGAATCTATTGTTATTTTCATCATCTAATTAGTGATTTGAGTTGGAAATTGGGGAAAAAGTTGTGAAAACTCCTAGACTAAATTTTGGGGTTTTGATAGGCGATTTGAGGTCAAATTTAAGTAATTCTTATATGGTTGGACTAGTTATCGAATGGGTGTTCAAATTTTGTAATTTTAGTCGGGTTCCGAGAGGCAGGCCCGGGTTGACTTTGTGAGTTAACTTTTTATTTCTTTGTGAAGATCATAACTTTATTGATCGAAATAGTTTTCTATAGTTTATAATAATGGTATGAAGTTATTTTGGCTAGATTCGAGCCGTTCGGAGTTGGATAATCGAGGGAAAGGCCTACTAGTGGATTGAGTTAGTGTATTTTGAGGTAAGTGTCTTGCCTAACTTTTTGTGGGGGAATTACCCCTTAGGATTGGTATTTTTTGTGATAATTGTGATGTGTGAAAGTCGTGTATGCAAGGTAACGATTGTGTACACGGGCTAAATGCGGAAATTTACCGGTTTTAGCCATGTAGATTCCTTGCATTCCTTAATTGAGTTATCTTAACATGTTATATTCATCATCATTAGTCCACTTTCGCATGCTCTACTTGTCTATGTCTTACTTGTTAATTGCTGTATATGTTCAGTTGAAGTTTTTGTTTTACTTTATTCCAGATTCATTATGTAACCGTTGAATTCTCTACTTGGAGTTGTTATTCTTGGAATATCTTGTTGTTAAAATTGATATGTATAAAGACCGTGATGCACATTGAGGCCAAGTTTTAAGTTGTGAAATACTATTCATGTTGAGTTATTCACTTCCGGTTATTATTGTTAAGACCTTTGTGTACATTGTGGTTGAGCCATGGGCTATTTATTGTGAAAACACCATTGTTGTTGATTTCTTTGGCAATTTGTGATATTGGGCACTTGAGGCGTAATTTGTGATACATTGTGATATTGATACACATGCAGTGGTATAAGGTTTTAAGGTTAAAACGCATGCGGTGAGATAAGGTAGGCTTGATACGCGTGTTGCTAGTAGGGGAACTACTTGAAGCCAGACGGTGTGATAAGGTGGGCTAAAACGCGGGATGCTATTTCGTGAAAAATAATTTTCAAAACTAAATACAAGGCTCCCGCGATGATAGAAAGAAAGATTGTGGATTATTTTTGTAATTTGAGACTACGAGGCGGTACCTTGGTAGTGAATCGTGTTGGTATTTCTCTATTACTTCACTTGTGTTTGGTTGTTTTGTTTCCTTGACTTAACATTTCTTGTTTTGTTCTGTGATGCATTATTTCCCTTGATTATGTGTAGTTAATTTTAGCATATTCCTTACTTGTTTCATTTCCATTATTCTAATTGTTGCGTCATTAAATTACTCGTCATGTTTCTTATTTATTTTAGTAGGACCTTGACCTGGCCTTGTCACTACCCTACCGAGGTTTGGTTTGGCACTTATTGAGTACCGTTGTGGTGTACTCATGCTACGTTTCTGCACATCTTTTTTATGCAGATCCAGGTATCTCCTATCAGTCCAGGCACTAGCGAGAGCTCAGCTTCAAAAACTTTAAGGTATACCTGCTGGCATCTGCAGGCCTTGGAGTCCCCCTATACCTAGATTATTCTACTTATTTATCCTTTTATAGACATTGATGTATAGGGATATTCAGTACTACTATATAGAGCTTGTGACTTGTACTCGTAGGGTGTTGGGGAGTTGTTATGTTGAATTACGGAGTTTCCTTCATATTATGTTGAGTTATTTAGACTTTAATCATTATTTCAGTTCTTCCTACTTGAATGTTAGGCTTACCTAGTCTTAGAGACTAGGTGCCATCACGACTACCTACGAAGGGAAATTGGGGTTGTAACAAATAGGATCTCCCTGTTTGATTCCCCTTCTAGATTTAAAAAAGCCATGTCTTGTACCATTCAGGATTTTATGGAATACCACACATTAGAATTCAATCTCCATACCATGTCAATCCAAATCTCAAAGAAGCCCATATGTCTCAGAACTAGACAAAGGCACTCCCAATCCACTCTATCATAAGCTTTCTCCATATCCAGTTTTATAACTACATTACCAAGCTGTGGGGATTGGTTAATGTTGTGGACCATCTCTTGAGTAAGCATAAGCTATTTTCTGCATTAAAGGCCCCAATCTTTGGTTCATTAGTTTCGAGATGATCTTGCATAAAACATTGCCCAAGCTGATTGGTCACATCTGTGTGAATTGTTGAGGACATTCAACCTTGGGTATCATAACCAAGCATGTATGAGTGAAAGATCTTGTCATAGGGGTACCTGCAAAAAATCAAGGACCATTAGTAAAAGATCTTTTTTAATAATTTCCCATCATGTCTGTCAAAATTTTTCAGATACACCATTTGGTCCAGGTGCACTTTGAGTACTCATGGAAAATACTATCTCATTCACTTCTTCCATTGTAGGTAGACAAATTAGTCTTCTGTTCTCATCATCATCATGGAACCATTGGGTGATTTTGGACTTAGGAGCGCGTCCGGATTGTGATTTGGAGGTTTGTAGTGGAATTGATATCTGGCCTGGTGATGGTCAAATACAGCAGCTTGCCTACTAACTTCTGATAACTACCGGCATTTGTCAATTGCTCATCATCAGATTTCCCAACATGAGTATCATACTCAACAAATGTGAGTCATACTCAACAAATGTGAGTTTAAGGTTAATCTCCAGTGGTGTAGTAACAGGGTTGGACCCACTCAAACCAGTGTCTTCAAGCAATTCTAAATCATACTTTCTTTAATTAAGTAGGATCCTAGACTTAGATCTTAAAACATCAATGCCCTGGAAATATCTCAATTTTCTTAAGGAATTTATTTTAACATGTTATGAAGAGTATCTTTTGATTCTTCAATCAGCTTTCTGTTTCTCCCTGTGATGAGAATATCATCTTCATACACCAAGATTATGACTATATCATCTACAACCTTCTTTGTGAATAGAGAATGATCATAAGAACTCTGCTTGTAGCATGCTTCTATCTGGGCTTCAGTGAGCTTGATGTTCCATTGTCGAGAAGCTTGCTTTAAGCCATTGATTGACTTAAGTAGTTTGTATACATTATACTCCCCCTGTCTGTGGAAGCCTTAAGGCAAATCCATGTATACTTCTTCAAACAAATCTCCTTGTAGAAAAGCATTATTCACATTCATTTGTGAAAGATCCCAATCTCTTGAGGCTGCGATAGCTATTACTGTTCTCACAATTACCATCTTGGAAACTGATGAGAATGTTTCATGATAGTCTAAATCTTTTTGCTATCTGTACCCTTTTGCCACTATTCTGGCCTTATATTTGTCTATTTCTCTATTGACTTTGTACTTAATTTTGTACACTCATTTAGACCCCACAATTTGGTTGCCTACTGGAGATCGACAATTTCCCAAGTGTGGTTGTCCTCCAAGGCAGTTATTTCCTGTCTCACGGCTTCTATCCACTTCTCATCTTGAGCTGCTTCCTTAAAATTTCTTGGTTCTGCAACAGTTGAGACAAGACCAACATAGGATTGATAGGATTCAGGTAGATGTTGTAAGAGATATTATTAGTAATAGGATACTGACAGAAGTATGATGACCCAAAAGGTCATATTTAAATTTAATAATTAATTCTATATTCTAAGACCTCGAAAAGTACTATTTATTATTTCTCGACTTGTGTGCGCAGTCCGTATAATTTTTCAGAAAGTTTTTATATGAAAAATTGATAAAATATGAAATAGAGCCTTAAAACTCAATTGAGTTGACTTTATTCAATATTTTGGGCAAACGGACCCGGATAAGTATTTTGACAGTTTTAGTAGCTCCGTATCGTGATTTGAAATTTGGGCATATACCCGAAATTTAATTTGGAGGTCCCCAAATCAAGTTATAACCATTTAACAGAAACTAAGAATTTAAAGGCTAAAGATTTTCATATTTGACCACGGAGTTGACTTTTTGATATCGGGGCCGAAATCCGATTCTGAAAATTAGAATAGCTCCGTTATGTCATTTATGACTTGTGTACCAAATAATAAGTCATTTCGAATTCATTTACCATATTTCGGCACAAGTTTTATAAATTGAAAAGTTTGAAACTCAAAAGTTTGAATCGAGGTATGAATTATAATTTCAGCATTGTTTGACGTGATATGAGACCCCGAGTAAGTTCGTATTATGTTATGGGACTTATTGGTATATTCGGACTGGGTCTCGAGTACCCCGAGTGTGATTCGAATCGAAATCAGAACAAAAATTGGACTTAAGCAAAATCTGGAATTTTGCTGCTTCTGGTTCCTTCGCTTCTGCGAAGACTTGGCCGCAGAAGCGAGCAATCCCTCGCAGAAGCGGCCTGGGTAAGCTGGGCAAAGAGCTGCAGGTGCAGGACCACGAATGCACTCGCGCGTCCGCAGAAGCGGACCCTTCGATCACAAAAGCGGAAGGCAGCACAGATGCGCATTTGCTTCGGCATAAGTGAGACCGCAGGTGCGGTCAAGTCCACCACAGAAGCAAAAATCCCTGGGCAGTGTATAAATCGATGAATCCGAGATTTTTCTCATTTTTAGACATTTCAAGCACGGATTTAGGCGATTTCAAAGGGGGGTTTTCACGACTTTGAATTGGGTAAGTGTTCTACAACCAAAAGTGATTATATTTTATAAATCCATGTCTATATTCATCATTTATTTCGGATTTAAATGGAAGAAATTGAAATTTTTGTAAAACTTTTCAAAAATAAAAAATTTAGATTTGAAGGTCCATTTGACATCGGAATTTGGTAATTTTTGTATGGTTGGACACGTCTCGGAATGGGTGTTCGAATTTCGTAAGTTTTTTCGAGATTCGAGACGTGAGCCCCACTGATGAGTTTTGAGATAAATTTCGGATTTTAATCTGAAAAATTAATAAATTCATATAGAATTAATTCCTACGATTTGTATTGAGTATATTGAATTGTTTATGACTAGATTTGAGAATTTCGGACACAAATTCGCGAGGCAAAGGTTTATTGGATTCTTGAATTTGGTTGCAAAGCGAGGTAAGTGTCGTGGTTAACCTTGACTTAAGGGAGTAGGACTTATTTATCTATTTGCTATGTGATTTAATATGCGGGTACAACGTATATGTGAGGTGGCGAGTACTTATACGTTGTGGTTGAGTCAAAGCATGCGGGTGGAATTTGTTTATTGTGAGTAATTATCTATTTAATTAAGATATTCCTGCTTAAGTTTATTATTGATTATTTGATCATTATTCGTAAAATTGTTATTCATTTAATTATTGTTGAATATCTTGGAAAGTGAAGTCGGTATTCTGGTATTGAATTGATTGATAAGTGCATATCCTCATATTTAAATACTCTTCCAAATTTATATTATTATTTTCATGGTAAGGAAGAGTGTAAAAGCACGAAGGGTGATGCCGTGCTATTTTTATTATTTATAATATCATTGTCATGATAAGAAAGAGTGTAAAAGCACGAAGGGTGTTGCCGTGACATTTGTGAGTGTAAAAGCACGAAGGGTGATGCCGTGCCAAATGAGAGTAAAAGCACGAAGGGTGATGCCGTGCCATTTTCATATCATCAGTTGCTCATTTTATTGTTGAGGAATTATTTGGCTGCTAAGTGATAATTCTCCTGCTGAAATTATTATATCAACCCCCTTCGCATGTTTCCTGCCAAATTTATAAAGTGTTATTTATTGTTTTATTGTTGCTTCGTATTTGTATATACTTGTACATGTTGTTTACGTACGTATCCTGTCATAGCCTCGTCACTACTTCGTCGAGGTTAGGCTCGACACTTACGGAGTACATGGGGTCGGTTGTACTCATACTACACTCTGCACTTCTTGTGCAGATTTTGGAGTTGGTCCCAGCGGCGTACCATAAACTTGCTCGGATTCAACTACCCAGAGGAGCTTTGAGGTATAACTGCACAGCATCCGCAGTTCTGAAGTCCCCTTCTATCTTATCTTAGCTGTGTATTATCTTTCAAACAATTTGAATTTTATTCAAACCTTTATTTGTATTATCCTAGTAGCTCGTGCACTTGTGACACCAGATTCGGGGATGTATTTTGATAATTCAGTATTTATGGTCTTTCGCACTTTATTTCAGTAATTGACTTCTATTTAATTAAATCTGCTTTAAAATAGTTAAGATTATTTTAACGTTGACTTGCCTAACAAGTGAAATGTTAGGCGCCATCACGATTCTGAAGGTGAGAATTTCGGATCGTGACAAGAAGGCTGAGGTGAAGAATAGAGGAAATGAGGAAGGGGGAATTGAGAATGAGATTTTGATTTTGTATATCTTCTTCAATGCATGAGCACTGTACATATATACACAACACACACGTGTACTCCCACTAACTAACTAACTAACCGACTCATTACAAAATAGAGGCACATGACTTCAATATTGTATAAATTATATTGTGTTGTTAAAAAATCTTGTAGTTGTGGCTTATGAAAATATTTAGCAACAAAATTCAATTTTTGTGAAAGATGGCTTTTCGGAGTGTTTGACCTTTATCTGATTTTGGGAGCAACAATTAATTCTAAGACTACTCTCTCTCTCTCTCTCTCTTTATATATATATATATATATATATTTTATTAAAAGCACGAAGGCCCTTAGCGAAATGCCGTTCATCATTTTTACCCTTTAAAACTTGATTTCACACTAGACAAAATAGTTATTTAATTATTTTTCCTAATATTTAGATCTTTGAAATCAACTAAAATTTTAATTATTAAAATCTTTCCTTATTTGGTTTATGTAAAATGTTCTAAAATTTAGGACCTTAAAATTTGTTAAAGATTTCAACTTACGTGTATCCTTTCCTTATTTGAACCCTTCCACGTTATTAGTATTATAACTTTAGAATTAACTTGTTTCATTTATTAAAAAATGAAATTAGTTGAATTAGCAGGAAATCAATAAATAGATGAAATTAGATAGAAAATACGGAAAGGAATAAAAAGCACACAAACTATTATGGAGTAAGATAATACGAGAAGGAACATACGATAACAGTTCATTTTGGAACAAAGTCTATTTTACAGTTCAACGTGCTCTTTAATTATAAATTGAATACTTAACACAATCATGTCGAATATATATATATATATATATATATATATATATATATATATATATATATATATATATATATATATATATATATATATATATATATATATATATATATATATATATATATATATATATATATATATATATATATATATATATATATATATATATATATATATATATATATATATATATATATATATATATATATATATATATATATATATATATATATATATATATATATATATATATATATATATATATATATATATATATATATATATATATATATATATATATATATATATATATATATATATATATATATATATATATATATATATATATATACACATATTGTATATTATAATAAAATCAGTACATAGGTTGTACTGAAACTTTATTTACAAGTGAGTAGCCAAAAGAAAAAAACTTGGACCTCGGGCCTAACAAGATTTTAGGACATCTAGGATTGAAATAGTATCTTCTGCGTAGATCTGCTTGCACCAAAAGCAAAAAAAGCAAAACACAATTAAACTTGATCTTCTGCACAGAATTTCTTCTATCCTCAAAACATCTGGAATTCCTTTCTTTCCATATTGTCCACCAAATACATGCTGGATAGTTCTCCATCTATTTCTTTCTCTTGCTCCAGTTCCAGCTTTATCCCAGCTGAAAAGAACTTCAGTAATCTTACTAGGCATTGTCCAAGCTATGCCCCTGAGATTAATAAAGATCTTACATAACTGATCAGTTATCTTGCAATGTAAAAATAGATGGCTAACTGTCTCAACATCTTCTCCGCATAAGTGACATCTTGAGCACAATTGAATCCCTCTCTTTATAAGATTGTCTTGTGTCAGAACAATCTCCTTTGCTAGTAACCGAGAAAAACATGCTACCTTACAGGGAATCTTGATTTTCCATATATACTTTCAAGGCCAGTTATTAATCTGCTGGTTAGCTTGATTCAGGATCTCGTATGTTGTATTCACCTTATAGATGCCACTGTTATTTCCCTGGCACCTTATTGTGTCCACCTTATTTCCCTGGACCTTAAAATTTGTTAAAGATTTCAACTTACGTGTATCCTTTCCTTATTTGAACCCTTCCACGTTATTAGTATTATAACTTTAGAATTAACTTGTTTCATTTATTAAAAAATAAAATTAGTTGAATTAGCAGGAAATCAATAAATAGATGAAATTAGATAGAAAATACGGAAAGGAATAAAAAGCACACAAACTATTATGGAGTAAGATAATACGAGAAGGAACATACGATAACAGTTCATTTTGGAACAAAGTCTATTTTACAGTTCAACGTGCTCTTTAATTATAAATTGAATACTTAACACAATCATGTCGAGCAAATTATTTTTCCATTCAAAAGGAAGTTTTTATTCATTTTGTTTTTGTAAGTCATTATTTTAAAACTACATTGAATAATTAGAACAAATAAAAATATTTAAAAATATAAAAGAGAGAAAAAGTTGTTGGTAAGAGTCAATAAAAATAAAGATTCAAAAGAAAAATGCCAGATCAAATTTTTTATTCTTTTGAGAGTAGAATGCTTAGTAGAAAAAAATTATAATTGCAATTAAAATTATAAAAATTCGTAATGAGCTAATATTTAAAATTTGAATAATGAAAAATAAGTTATTACAATTAATGTTGAAGAATTAACCTAAATAGCAGCCAACCCGATCTCTTAAACTAAAAATAGCCGACAGATGTATACTATATGTATAATTTGTGTATAACATATGTATAACTGTATATAATTAATGTATAATCTATGTATACCGGGTAGAAAAAGTAAACATTGAATCTGGCCGGCTAAGGAAAAAATAATCATGTGTTTAAATTAAGTTACCTTTAATGTTGAAAAGAAATAACTAAATTACATTAACTAATTAGCAAAATCATTAAATTTAGTTATTTATCGAATTCAACACATGAGTAAAATTATTTTTCAATTAACTAAACTCTTAGCATCTGAGAACTTTTGTGGTGCAAGATGTTTTTCTTTTCTGAGATTGAATACATTATTTAATACTCTATTCATTCCAAAAAGAATAACGCTATTATTTTTAGTTCATTTAAAATAATTAATAATACTTTTAAATTTGAAAATTACTAAATATGAATATTTTATTTTATCCTTAATGACAAACTTTTATAGCCACTCAAATATTATGGTATGTGCAAGATCACAAGTTTTAAAAGTCTTCCTTTCCTACTTTCTTAAATTCAATATCCAGTTAAACTAAAGTAAAGCTGATGGATAATATTAATCTAATTCTTTAAAGCATTGTATTCATTGATATGGTTTGCGCGTACCCTAAGACTAGTTATATTAAAAGTGCGAAGGCTCTTAATAAAATGTCGTTCGCATTTTTTTACCTTTTACAAACAAATTTCACAATGGATAAAATTATAATTTAAGTTACTCTCCTAAAATTTAGGATTTTGAAATCAATTAAAGTTTTGCATATCATACCTTTCCGTATTAAACTAGATAAGAAAAAGATACATTAATATTAATTTTACCTTATATAAATTGTACTAATTGAAAATATATCCTTGGTGTAATACTTGTAAAATCAACACTTTATACGGTGCCTTCATATGATCTCTAATTAAATTGTAATATGAGGACATAAAATCACATATTAAATTAAAATTGGTTAATATGTACAATAACATCAAACTTGCATGTCAACGTGGATCAAAACATGTAAATTACAATTCAAAGTGGAACAATTAAATCTCATGACCCAAATCGATGGGCCGCGACGGGCACCCAGTACCTTACTCAACCGAATACCAACGTAACATATCTTTTCGTATCATGCTCTCATAGGTAAATGAGACGGAAAGGCTGCCGTGGGATAACTAGAATAAAACATGTAATACCAACTTATACATAAGACATACGGGCTTATAAGACCAAAATGATCACTCGTACACTGAACATAGGCCGACAAGGCCATACAATCTTTTACGTACATGACATATGTCTACAAGACTCTAATAGTAGATAAATACTATAAAGGTTGGGAGTGGGCCCCGCCATACCAATCAATACATGTCCTAATTCATACTGACTAAATAAGCAACTCCGAAGCAAAATGGAGCGCACCAACACCTTCCGTTGAGCTGATAGCCTACTTGGATGACTCTCAACCTGTCTATCGGAACCTGCGGTCATGAAACGCAGCATTCCCAGGCAAAAGGGATGTCAGTACAAATAATGTACAAAGTATGTAAGTAATAAAAATCAGTAAATAGTAGACATGAGAGAAACATGGAGTAAAAGACTCAACATGTATGTCTGAATAGCTTTGTGAATCATTTTATATTATAATGTCATGCATATGCGTATAAATGTCATACCATGCATAGGTATATGCGTTCATAACATCATCAAGCCTCTAAGGGCATCCCATCATATCATCTTAGCCACTATGGGCAAAATCATCAACGTATACTAGCTGATCAGGTGGTGGTGCATATATAACGCCATAACCTTTTTCCATATTCCATATACTTATAATATACGCGTATATAACGCCATCTGGTCATGGGTCAATGTACATGTATAAATGCATGAAATGCATAAGAAATACGTTAATAAGATTTCTCAGAATATCATAAAATCAATATACCTTTCGGATAGACTTTATCAAATACGTATTTCTCTGAGACCCATAAATAGAGGATATAATAATAATTCATATGGGGAATCAAGAATATAGACACCCCTAGTATTTCTATGAATAGAGTCATTTATGAAAGTTGTGTATTTTGTTCGTTTCGTTCGTATCATTTGGATCATGCCAAAAGAAAAAAAGGGATAGCCTTAACATACCTGAGCTAATTCTCTTGACAATCCCTCTAACACACGTCAATTGCAACAACACGTAACGGAGGATCGAAGTAGGAGAAAATTCGTATGATATTCTTGAGAAAGATTGCATCGTACTCCCTTAGAATCGCAAACTCCCGTTGCTATTATGCTAAGAAGTCTCGTATGAATTCTTGTTGAAGCAACTCACGTTACTGTTACACAAAATAATTTTGTATGACTTTGCTAAAGTTCCCCTTCACTTTATTGTAGAGATGCAAGCATCTTCCTAAGTGATTTAGATAGGTTTTTAAGTCTTGGTGGTGTGGGCCCCACTTTGTAAGACTTGGCCACCAAAATTCTTCTAACTATGCCACCTTGCAATGTGATTTAAGAGTCATATATATAGGCATAGTGGGCTGCCATGTTAAGGCTTATCCAAAAGCCTTAATCACCCACCAATTCCTTAATCAACTAGTTAATCTCCTATTAACCAATAATTAATTAATTACCCTCATAATTAAGAATTATCTCAAATTACTTAAAATACTACTTACTTTTAACACACTTTATACACCTTACTATCATGGTCATATGGTACCTTGTATGGCACTAGTCCATAAATACCGGGTTTTATAGCTCGGACCATATTTTATCTCAAAATGACAACCTTCAACGAAACTCATTTTCTTCGATTCTCTTACCCTCTCACCTTCATGAATTTACTTATCACTTGTTTGAAATAGCATAATACTTGTAACTTCAAAATAATCTCATTTTCGAGCTTTCATCAATTTACTTATGACGTATTTTCACGTACGAAAATATGGGGTACAACATCATTCCCCCCTTTGGAACATTCGTCCTCGAATGTTGACTGATGCACTTATCATCATCATAACCTATAGTTGTTGACAATATTTAGTACTCTCCTTTCCATCTATGCAACTGTTCTGTGAATAAATCCAATCTCGTAACTCTTGCTACCTTCTGTCATGCAGCCTGTAACATTTTCCTTGTATGTGCGCCTATGGGACTCTTCCCTCCAGCTTTTAGCCAATCTCTAGGCTTCACTTTGTGAACATATGCAGAGCTTGACAAGATGTCCCTCTGGGCATCTATAGGCATACTGAAGTTCTTTGCTCGGTTTGTTGAACTCACAAATATTGCTATATCTTATCTCATAGACCCGGTCATCTATCCGTATGACTTTACTGCATCTAGGTAGGTCATACTACACCGTAACTCTTACTTCGATTTATCATTGCTGAGGTCTGCTACCGAATTTTAGCTTACTCTCATTGCTTATCCTATATATATAAGTCTAAGTCTTTTAATGCTTCCTCATTACTGTTCATCTTAATAATGACGGCCTAATCTCATCTCAAACTTTATAACTTTTATCCATCCATTATTGATTCAACTCAATATTGATCTATAATATTCCACTGATAACTTAACCTCTTATGTAATATTGCCGCTAGGGCTCACGTCTCATCAGGGAACATCTGAAATGATTAGACTGATCCACCTGGGGGTGATACCATGCTTCCATAGCCATATTTCATGGCATCCCAATGTGATTCACCTTACGTGGGTATTTTAATCATGTACAACTCATGAAATCCCCCTTTTTTCCTTCAAATCATAACTCAATCGAAGGCCCAAACGTCATCCTTTATCTACCACAATTACACCCTCATTCTACTACCAGGGCAGCATTCCATCTCTTCTAAATGTTATTAGTCTTAGACTCCTTTGAGTTCATTCAGGCTATACTGAGCTTTCTATAACTTAGAGAACCCATCAGCTCTCTTATTTTCATGGGCTTAATACCGAGAACTTATCTATTTTCGTCACCTTCTCACTCACGTTTTCTTATCCTTACTCCTGTCTTCCTAAAACCTTGTCTCTCTACCATACTTTAGCTTGTGACTTAGACATATCTATTTATACTACTTGCAACCTTCCTTCAACTTGCTTGCACCATAAATTTTCTTATGTTATTCTGGAACATCAAGTGAGACATCACATCATCTCTAACTCTTCTTTACTCTCTTGACTAGGCCTTTCGATACCTAGAACCTATAGGCTGGAAGATATGCCACTGATGACGCCGCTACCATTCCTGGATACTGAATCCCAGCGCTTCTAACCTTCTATCTACAATATGGATTATTTGCAACCTTCTACATTTGAGTATCTCGTACGTTGTTCACCTTTACCTTATTTACCTTAAAACTTTTGCATCACATCTTTTATCTCTTTCATGACCTTTCTTTCACACAGGTATAATTCACATCCACAACTTGAAGCTCTATTATAATACTTGCATCTCTGGTACATACACAATCCGGTGGGAGTTTTACACTGACTTCTTATGAGGCTAGTACCTTTCTAACTGGATTTATCGTAGAGTCGTTATAGAATATGGTTGTTGTACTGTCTCTCTTGTACCTCTAATATTAAGAGTGATTCTTCTATGTTCTCAATCACGATTCCTGTAATTTTTCGGGTCCAATAATCAGACTCCTGATTTACTTAGTTGATTAAACTCTTTAGTTTCCTCTTCCTTCTGATCAGCCTTCATGTAGGCTTAAGCTATCTTCCGATCTGCAGCTCCTGGTATTAGTTATTACTTTATCCTTTCATGGGCGCTATGGAATATCCATGATATAATCTTCTGACAATTCAATCCTTTGTCTATGCCCTGGGCTCAATTCTTTCTTTTAACTTATATTGGAGTCTTCTACGGATGTATGATTGTCAACATATATGTTGCATGGGTAATACTCCGAAATCTTGAGTGCATTCATAACGTAACTAACTCTGGATTATCGACCGAATAATTCCTTTTATTTCTTCTCAACTTTCTTTAAATGTAAACAATTGGTTTTCCTGTTCGTTCTTCCACTTGTTGCATGAATACTTGGCTTATCTTAGTGCCCACACATATTGGAGTTCCATACAACCCATATGATCTTGAATATCACCTTTTGATTTTTTTTCCATTCATTAGCCACGGTAGGTGCCACTTTCTTATAGAGTGCATACAATGTTGTAGTGAGACTGTCGTTTCAAGACCATTTCCTCTTTAGGTCACTGTGCTTAGGTTGAAGCCTTCTTCCTTATTTCCTTAGCTAGTCTTTCATTGTAGTACTTAGGGAGGACCCTCTGACTCTTGTATAGCTGCGAGCTTATTTCATCAAATACTCGACGGAATTTTTGATGTTCTTTCTCACCTCTAATTATCCGTAGTTACTTACCTCTACACTCATGTGCTCGTACGGTTGCTTCTAAACTAGTATTTTGACTGTTTTCCCAGCGGCACTTTTTTTTTATCCGTAACACTCATATGGTACCTTTAACTACCCCAACTCCTATCTCAATATTTCTCAAGTATTGCAATGTAATATCTGCGAGACTGAATTCCCCATGCTCGGGTTCACTACGTTTATCTTGCACGATCTGTTGATTTGTTTGTATCCTCTTATCTAGCCATAACTAGGCTCTTCCTGAATCAACAACTAACTACTCGTTGGCCCATTCTCATATCAATATTCCGCGTAAACTTTCTTGGGTTATTTTCTTTGTCTTAACTTACGTCTCGCTTTGGCTCCTTATTTATCAATAACATCTCGGGTAGAAACCCTTACTTCCTCTCCTTGACGTCGTGCTTGCATAATGTTCTGGAATTGTAGCATATCTGTAGGATTTGGATAAGTGCAAGCTCATTCCTTTTTCATTTTTTTATCGCATTCTTCCTTTACCAATCCATAATTACTAGAACCACTTAATTCTGACTTAATGCCACATCACTCCATATTCCTCCCTTTAGGGGAGCACTAAGATTTAGAGCTACGACGATCTTCCTATAGATGTTTTACCTCTTCATCTTTGGCATCTTTTCACATCATCGATGACCCTTACTCGCCTTGCGATAATTCTTTTGTGCCAAGGATAATAAAATTCCTTACTCACGAGGGTGATACTTAGTGTAACTGGCACACATATTCCCCTAAGCTTAACTTTGCTCACATTACTTGCTTTAGGGAAGCGTCTTCCTGAATGACCTTTCTCTGAATTTCTTATGAATATTCTTTTGTTGTCCATTCTATTGTCGCTGGAACGCAAAAATTCTCATGATACCGACTATTATCAAATTACTCAGTCCCTAATTCATGTTTAGTTTATCTTGCTCACCAGTCCATACCGATTTGTATTACTCTGGGCCTAACTTTTCCTTCTGGTAATCACGTTAGAGTCACGAACTTATTTCTCGAAATGAGGATATGATTTTATGGCCTATACTCTTTTGTTGTCTCAAGGCATGTCAGCTCTCGTCTTTTCCTTCACTTGACTATAGACTCTGTAATTCTGTCATTTTTGTTTCTACCGTTGTCATCCATGTATCACATCTTACTTATAATGCTTCATTAATTCTCTTCTTATTTCCCTGCTAACATTTCTGTCTATCACTTTATTCTGAAAATTTCAACAAGACATTCTTTTGCTTTTAGCTCCCCTTGCTCCATCTACTGGCTCTTCGGGCTGCCTAACATTCTCCCTCTACTAGGGACGGGAGCCATACTAAGATAATATTTATCCATTCAAGGTTTCTAGTTCCTATCTTTGTAGTACTCATATCTAGCTGTACTATTTTAGTGTGCATCATCTGGGTGTCTCACAAGGAGATCTATTAGCACATTTGCAATATCCTTCAGAAATGTCAACTAACGCAAATAATTCATCCACCATTTTGGGTTACCCTAACCCTAGCTAGATCCTGATATCCTGCCTTCTCTTATACTCCACATGGTATAAATAAGATGGGTGTGGCCAATTGTACATACCTCTGTTATTGTTGAAGGTAACTCAAAAGGCTTATGTTCATCTGGCTAAATTGTAAATACTGATAATCTTCATTAGCTGGGTACCTTGTACCCTTTTTCATCTTGCTTCTATTACTTGTTGAAATTTGTATCTATCTTCTGAATCTCTCATTGCCTTTCACCATAGGGGTGGATAGATATTCTTGCCTTAATGTTCCTTATCAACAAGCTTACATGTCTTAGTACACACATGTTCTGCTAAAAACCTCACATTTATCCATCATAAGAATGACGAAATCGAGTTCCTCTGACTCAATTCTTCCACAACTATATTCAATTTCTTGCCAATTGTCTTTCTGGATGTAGGCATCGTAGTATTATGAATAAGATAGAGTTTAGAAAATTGATTTCTTATAATTGAGCTCTACCACACGATCTAGAGTAAGAAGAAAGAGTTACAATCATAAATTCCATGTAGCCTCCTGCTTATAAGTGTGGTGCACAATACACCCATAAACAAGACTCTACTAGACACGGCTTGTAGACACCCTACGACATAACTGCTCTGATACCACTTTTTTCATGACCCAAATCGATGGGCCGCGATGGGCACCCGGTACCTTACTCAACTGAGTACCAATATAACGTATCTTTTTGTATCATAGATAAATGAGACAGAAAGGCTATCGTGGGATAACTAGAATAAAACATGTAATACCAACGTATACATAAGACATACAGGCCTATAAGACCAAAATGATCACTCGTACACTGAACATAGGACGACAAGGCCATACAATCTTTTACATACATGACATATGTCTACAAGCCTCTAAGAGTAGATAAATACTATAAAGGTCGGGACTGGGCCCGACATACCAATCAATACATATCCTAATTATACTTACCCAATAAGAAACTCCGGAGCAAATGGAGCGCACCAACACCTTTTGTTGAGCTGATAGCATACTTGGAGGACTCTCAACCTATCTATCGGGACCTGTGGGCATGAAACGAAGCATTCCCAGGCAAAAGGGACGTCAGTACAAATAATGTACCAAGTATGTAAGGAATGAAAATCAGTAAATAGTAGACATGAGAGAAACATGGAGTAAAAGACTCAACATGTATGTTTGAATAGCTCTGTGAATCATTTCATTATAATGTCATTCATATGCGTATAAATTTCATACCATGCATAGGTATATGCTTTCATAACATCATCAAGCCTCTGAGGGCATCCCATCATATCATCTCGGTCACTGTGGGAAAATCATCAACGTATACCAGCTGATCATGTGGTGGTGCATATATAATACCGTAACCTTTTCCCATATCCCATATACATATAATATACGCGTATATAACACCATCTGGTCATGGGTCAATGTACATGTATAAATGCATGAAATGCATAAGAAATACGTTAATAATGTAATGACCCAACCGGTCATTTTGACTTTTAGAACCCTGTTCCCTAAAATAAAAACTTTTCGTATATACTTTTAATGATTTATGACTTGCGGGGATGGTTGGTTCGGGATTCGGAAGTGTTTGGGTTGAAATCAGAATATTTGGTTATTTAAGATGGCTTTAAAGGGCCAAGTTTGACTTCGGTCAATATTTTTGAGAAAATGACCCCGGAATAGAATATTTACGATTCCAACAGCTCCATATGGTGATTTTGGACTTAGGAGCGTGTTCGAAATTTTATTTGGAAGTCCGTAGTTAAATTAGGCTTGAAATGGCTAAAATAAGAATTTAAGGTTGGAAGTTTGACCGGGGAGTTGACTTTTTGATATTGGGGACGGAATCCAGTTCTGAAACTTTTCATAGCTCTGTTATGTCATTTATGACTTATGTGCAAAATTTGAGGTCAATCGGACTTGATTTGGTAGGTTCTGGCATCGAATGTAGAAGTTGAAAATTCTTAGTTTCATTAAGCTTGAATTGGGGCATGATTCGTGGTTTTAGCATTGTTGGATGAGATTTAGAGGTTCGACTATGTTTGTATGATGTTTTAGGACTTGTTGGTATATTTGGTTGAGGTCCCGAGGGCCTCGGGTGAGTTTCGGATGGTTAACGGATCAAAAATTGGACTTAAACAGCTGCTGCAATTTTTCTCTTATGCGGGAAATTCTGGGCTGTGATCGAGCCCAAGATCTAGGCTCAAAAATCGAGGCCCAAATTCGAGCTCCCAAGATCGAGCTCCCATGATCGAGCTCCCAAGATCGAGCTCCCAAGATAGATCTCCCGAGATCGAGCTCCCAAGATAGATCTTCCGAGATCGAGCTTCCAAGATCGAGCTCCCATGATCGAGCTCCCCTGATCGAACTCCCTGATCGGAATGGACAGATCTGTAAATTATAAAAATAGAGGCATTCGACCCATTTGCCATTTTTGACAAACTTGAGCTTGAGCAGAAGCGACTTTTGATAGATTTTCAAGGAAAGACATTTGGGGTAAGTGATTCCAACTCGGATTTGGTCTATATACACAAATATATCATTGTTTTCACCATTTAATTAGTGTTTTGAGATTGAAATTTGGAAAAGTTTAGAAGTCTCATAGAAACGAATTTTTGAGATTTCGGTATCGATTCGGAGTCGGATTTGAGTGAAACTGGTATGGTTGGACTCGTAATTGAATGGGTTGTCGGATTTTATAACTTTTGCCGGATTCCGAGATGTGGGTCCCATAGACTTTTAATTAATTTCGGGATTTTTATTGAAAATTATTTCTTATAGAATTGAAACCTATAAATTTTAGTGATTGTATCGAATTATTTATGGTTAGATTCGAGCCAATCAAAGTTGGATAATCGAGGAAAGGGCCTTCTAGTGGATTAAATTGGAGCAAATTGAGATAAGTCTCTTGTCTAATCTTGTAAGGGAAAAATTATCCCATAGGGATTAAATTGAATAATTATTGCTAATTGCGGGGGCTACGTACGCACGAGGTGACGAGAGTTCGTGCGTAGCTACTATAAATGCTAAAGTCCGGGTAGTTTAGGACTCAAAGCATGAATTATTTGTGTGGATTGTATTCCCTGATTAATTAATATTAAATTGATATATATGAATATATTGTGAATTGTTAGATAAAGATTTTAAAGGATGGAAATCTCATATGCTTGATTTTCTGATTAAATCAATTTAATTATTAAAAGAAATTATTTTTCCTCCCGAATTTATCTCATAATAAATATACTCTCCTTCCGGAGGTACATAAGAAAATGTCCTCCTTTCTTGTGGAGCGGTCCGAATGCCTCGTCAGGATAGATGCATCTATGGATCGCGCCGCACGTCTCTCGGCAGTGTACACGACACTCTGGATCGGGTCGTACATCCTCGGCAGAAATCGTGCTTAATAATAATAATTACACGATACTTTAATAGTTATTTCAGCTTGCGAAGCTAATTTATAAATTGAAAAATCCTTGGAATTTAATGAATTATTATTCTTGCTTGTTAAAGAATTAATTGTTATTCCTCTAAATGATATTTAATTGATAAATTAGAAATTATTTGAATTGAAAAAATTTAATTAATATATTGAGAGTTATAACATTTGAAAGAATTTGATTATTTCCGCTGATTAAATAAATTATTATAAATTCTGTAAATTATGCTGATTTAAATATTCTAATTGTATTTCAATTATTATTATTGACCCATAGTGAGTGTCAAAGTCAGCCATCTCGTCTCTACCACTTCGAGATTATGCTTTATACTTACTGGGTATACGTTGTTTACGTACTCATACTACACTTGCTGCACTTTTTTGTGCAGGACCTGAGACAAGTACTAGTGGGGGACCTATCGTCTTACACCCATGCTATCCAGGGATATAGTGGTGAGTTATCTTTCTGAGCCGTTCTGCAGCTACTAGTGTCTCTTCTTGTATTTTTTATTCTGTCTATTTTATTTCAGACAGTATTTGAGGTTTTGTATAATCTACTAGATGCTCATACACTTGTGACACCAGGTCTTGGCATACACATTGGTAGAGTTTGGGTTTTATTATTTTTTTTTTGGTTTAAAATTTTATCAATGTATGTTTAATATATTAGTTGGTTTTCCTAGTTGTAGTGTTGGGCGCCATCACGACTTATAGGTGAAATTGGGTCGTGACAACATGGTATCAGAGCACTAGGTTCACGTAGGTCTCACAAGTTATGAGCAGACCTAATAGAGTCTTGCGTATCGGTACGGAGACGTCTGTACTTATCTTCGAGAGGCTATAGGGTGTTAGGAAACTACCTTTCTTCATATTCCATCGTGCAATTAATGTAATACTAAATATCATTCTTTTATTCTCTCACAGATGGTGAGAACGTGCTCTAATGAGGTTCCAGACCAGGAAAGAGCTACTCTCCCAGTTGCTAGAGGCCGAGGGAGGGCTCCAGCCCGTGGTAGAGGGCGAGGACGTCCTAGGACTGTTCCAGTTATGCCGCCAGTTGGTCCAACAGAGTATCCCATTATTGAGGAACAGGGTGAGGTGCCTGTGGTAGAGCCATCTCCGGTGGATTTCACATCTGCACCAGGATTTCAGGATGTCATGGGTCGTATGCTGCGGTTCATGGAAAATATGACTCAGGCCGGTTTATTTCCGGCAGACCCAGCCACATCTCAGGCGGGCAGGGGAGCACAGACCCCTACCGCGCAAGCTCATGGACAGGCAGCTACTGTATATCAGACCCAAGGTGCACTACACATGGGTGGAGCCCAGCCAGTGGCAGCAGCTACACATGAGCCCAGGCCAGCTGTAGCCGCTGATCCTCAGAAACTATTGGACAGATAGACTAGGCTACATCCTCCTATCTTTGGGGGTGAGCGACATGAGGATCCACAGAACTTCATTGATCGTTGCAAGGATAGACTGCACAACATGAGGATATTAGAGTCTCATGGGGTAGACTTTGTTACTTTTCAGTTAGAGGGCAGAGCCCGTAGATGGTGGCAGTCTTATGTTCTTAGTAGACCAGCAGATTCTCCTCCCATGACTTGGGACAGGTTCACCCGTATCTTCCTGGACAGGTATATTCCACCCTCCCAGAGGGAAGAGTTGCGATTTCAATTTGAGCAGCTCCAGCAGGGTCAGATGTCAGTGACCGATTATGAGGCGAGGTTTTCTGAGTTATCTCGCCATGCACTTATGATACTCCCTACTGAGGCGGAGAGAGTGCAGAGGTTTGTTACGGGTTTACATACTGGCATTCAAGCCACTATGGCTCGAGAGGTTGAGATGGGTACTTCTTATGAGCTAGTCGTGGAGATAGCCCGCAAAATTGAGGGTGTACGTCAGCAGAGCCGAGAGCAGATCATGAGAGATAAGTGGTTCAGGTACTTTGGAGAGTTCAGAGGTGCTTCGTCTGGGGGCAGAGGTCAGTTCGTGAGGTGGCAGTCCAGCAGACCCCCATTTCCAGCACCACCACCTCCTCGAGGTGCTCCAGTACGACCTTATCTCAGTGCTATACCAGAGAGTTCTTACCGCCCACCAGCTATTTAGGGTCCTCCCAGTGGGTATTCAGGTCCCCAGGGCCAGACTCTTAGTCAGCAGCCCATCGCACCGAAGAGTTGTTACGAGTGCGGTGATCCAAGTCACATGCGGAGGTTTTGCCCCAGACTTCGGGGTAGACCGCTACAGCAGGGTTAACAGCCTATGCTTACCGGGCCAGTTGCTCCACCAGTGGTCCAACCACCAAGAGGTGGAGGACAGGTGGGTAGGGGTCGTCCTAGAGGTGGAGGTCAGCCAGGCGGAGGCCAGCCAGTTGGCGCTCCAGCTCGGTTCTATGCTTTTCCGGCTAGACCAGATGCATAGGCCTTAGATGTTGTGATTACAGGTATTATTTCTGTTTGCGGCAAAGATGCCTCAGTATTATTTGATCCAGGATCCACGTATTCATATGTGTCATCTCTATTTGCTCTATTCATGGGTGTTTCTCGTGAGTCCTCGAGTACTCCTGTTTATGTGTCCACTCCTGTGGGCGATTCTATTATTGTGAACCGGGTCTACCAGTCTTGTATTATTACATTTTGTGGTTATGAAACTAGAGCAGATCTCTTATTGCTCGAGATGATCGATTTTGAAATTATTCAGGGTATGGACTGGTTATCTCTATATCATGCTATTCTAGATTGTCATGCCAAAACTGTTACCTTGGCTATAAAAGCATTGCCTAAGCTGGAGTGGAAGGGTTCGTCTGTTAGTTCATTTAATCGAGTTATTTCTTTTATAAAGGCTCAACACATGGTTGAGAATGGTTGTTTGGCTTATCTAGCCTATGTTTGGGATACTACTGCAGAGACTCCGGCTATTGATTCAGTGCCTGTAGTTCAGGAGTTCTACGATGTATTTCCTTCAGATCTTCCAGGTATGCCACCTGATCGTGATATTGATTTTTGTATTGACTTGGCTCCAGATACCCAGCCTATATCTATCCCACTGTATCGCATGGCTCCGAAAAAATTGAAAGAATTGAAAGAACAGCTTGAAGAGTTACTAGCCAAAGGGTTCGTTAGACCAAGTGTATCGCCTTGGGGTGCACCAGTATTATTTGTGAAGAAGAAAGATGGCACAATGCGAATGTGTATTGATTATCGCCAATTGAACAAAGTTACTATTAAGAACAAGTACCCGTTGCCGCGTATTGATGATCTATTTGACCAGTTGCAGGATGCTAGGGTGTTCTCTAAGATCGACTTGAGGTCGGGGTATCATCAGTTGAAGATTCGAGATTCGGATGTTCTAAAAACTGCTTTCCGTACTAGATATGGTCATTATGAGTTTCTAGTAATGTCTTTTGGTTTAACTAATGCCCCGGCAGCGTTTATGGATTTGATGAACAGGGTATTCAGGCCATATATTGATTCATTTATCATTGTCTTCATTGATGACATTTTGATCTACTCGCGCAGTAAGGAGGAACATGAGCAGCATATGAGAGTAGTGCTTCAGACATTGCGGGAACAAAAGCTATATGCTAAGTTCTCTAAATGTGAGTTCTGGCTAGAATCCGTAGCATTTTTGGGGCATATTGTATCGGATGATGGTATTAAGGTTGATCCCAAAAAGATTGAGGCAGTTCAGAATTGGCATCGTCCCACTTCGGTGACTGAGATCAGGAGTTTCCTGGGTTTAGCAGGTTATTATCGTCGATTCGTGGAAGGTTTTTCATCTATTGCAACACCTTTGACCAAATTAACCCAGAAGGGTGTTCAATTCAGATGGTCCGATGATTGTGAGTCAAGCTTTCAGAAGCTCAAGACAACATTGACTACAGCACCAGTGTTAGTGTTGCCTTCCGGTTCGGGGATATATATATATAGTGTATTGCGACACTTCGCGCGTCAGCTTGGGTTGCGTATTGATGCAGAAAGGGCAAGTTATTGCATATGCTTTACGTTAGCTGAAGCCCCACGAAAAGAATTATCTGGTACATGATTTGGAGTTAGCTGCGATTGTTCACGCTCTTAAGATTTGGAGGCATTATCTTTATGGGGTGTCTTGTGAAGTTTACACTGATCATCGCAGTTTGCAGCATTTGTTCAAGCAGAGGGACCTAAATTTGAGGCAGCGCAGATGGCTGGAGTTACTAAAAGATTATGATATTACTATCTTGTATCATCCGGGCAAAGCAAATGTGGTTGCAAATACCTTAAGCAGAAAGGCGGAGAGTATGGGTAGTTTGGCTTTCATTTCAGCAGAGGAAAGGCCATTAGCCTCGGATATTCAGTCCTTGGCTAATAGACTTGTGAGGCTGGATATTTCAGAGCCCAGCCGAGTTCTTGCATGTGTTGTGGCCCAATCTTCACTATTTGAGTAGATCAAGGCTCGCCAGTATGATAGCCCACACTTGATGGTTCTTCGTGAAACGGTACTATGAGGTGGTGCCAAGGAAGTTACTATTGGTGCGAATGGTGTTCTGCGACTCCAGGGTTGTCTATGTGTTCCTAATGTGGATGGACTGAGGAAAAATATCCTAGATGAGGCACATAGTTCTCGGTATTCTATTCATCCAGGTGCTACGAAGATGTATCGTGACCTGAGGCAGCATTATTGGTGGCGACGAATGAAAAAGGACATTGTTGAGCATGTAGCTAGGTGTCTAAATTGTCAGCAAGTTAAATATGAGCACCAGAGGCCAGGTGGCCTACTTCAGCAGATGACTATACCGGAGTGGAAATGGGAACGCATCACTATGGACTTTGTAGTTGGGTTGCCGCGGACCTTGCGAAAGTTTGATGCAGTTTGGGTCATTGTTGACAGGTTGACCTAGTCGGCACATTTTGTTCCTATTGTGACTACGTATACTTCAGAGAGGTTGGCCCAGATTTATATTCAGGAGATAGTTCGGTTGCACGGTGTGCCAATTTCTATCATATCAGATAGAGGCCCTCAGTTTACTTCACATTTCTGGAGAGCAGTACAAAGTGAATTAGGGACCCGTGTAGAGCTCAGCACAGCCTTTCATCCGCAGACCGACGGGCAGTCAGATCGGACAGTTCAGATTTTGTAGGATATGCTTAGGGCATGTGTGATTTTGGAGGTCAGTGGGATTGTTTTCTGCCTTTGGCCGAGTTTGCTTATAATAACAGTTACCAATCCAGCATCGAGATGGCTCCATTTGAGGCTTTATATGGCCATCAATTACGTTCACCTATCGGATGGTTTGAGCCCGATGAGGCTAAGTTATATGATACTGATTTGGTAAAGGATGCCTTGAAAAAAGTAAAGTTGATTCAGGAACGACTTCGTACAGCACAGTCCAGGCAGAAGAGTTACGCGGATCAGAAAGCGTGTGATTTATCCTTTATGGTAGGTGAAAAAGTTCTTTTGAAAGTTTTGCCGATGAAGGAAATCATGAGATTCAGGAAGAAGGGCAAGTTGAGCCCAAGGTTTATAGGCCCATTTGAGGTGTTGAGACGAGTTGGGGAGGTTGCTTATGAGCTTGTATTGCCTCCCAGCCTATCGGGAGTTCATCCGGTTTTCCATGTATCTATGCTCTGGAAGTATCATGCCGACCTATCACATGTGTTAGACTTCAGCACAGTTCAACTAGATAATAGCTTGGGTTATGAAGAGAAGCCAGTTGCCATTATTGATAAACAGGTTCGCCAGTTGAGGTCCAAGAGAATTTCTGCAGTTAAAGTCCAGTGGAAGGGCCAACCAATCGAGGAAGCGACTTGGGAGGCTGAGGAAAATATGCGGAGCAGATATCCACACTTATTCAGCACTTCAGGTATAATTCTAAACTCGTTCAAGGACTAACGTTTGTTTAAAAGGTGGAGAATGTAATGACCCAACCGGTCATTTTGACTTTTAGAACCCCATTTCCTAAAATAAAAACTTCTCGTATGTGCTTTTAATGATTTATGACTTGCGGGGATGGTTGGTTGGGGATTTAGAAGTGTTTGGGTTGAAATCGGAATATTTGGTTATTTAAGATGGCTTTAAAGGGCCAGGTTTGACTTCGGTCAACATTTTTGAGAAAACGACCCCGGAATAGAATTTGTACAATTCCAACAGCTCCGTATGGTAATTTTGGACTTAGGAGCGTGTTCGGAATTTTATTTGGAAGTTCGTAGTTAAATTTGGTTTGAAATGGCTAAAATAAGAATTTAAGGTTGGAAGTTTGACCGGGGAGTTGACTTTTTGATATCGGGGTCGGAATCCAGTTCCGAAAATTTTCATAGCTCCGTTATATCATTTATGACTTATGTACAAAATTTGAGGTCAATCGGACTTGATTTGGTAGGTTCCGGCATCGAATGTAGAAGTTAAAATATTTTAGTTTCATTAAGCTTGAATTGGGGTATGATTCGTGGTTTTAGCGTTGTTTGATGAGATTTAGAAATATTTCAGCTTGCGAAACTAATTGATAAATTGAAAAATCCTTGGAATTTAATGAATTATTATTCTTGCTTGTTAAAGAATTAATTGTTATTCTTGTAAATGATATTTAATTGATAAATTAAAAATTATTTGAATTGAAAGAATTTAATTAATATATTGAGAGTTGTTACATTTGAAAGAATTTGATTATTTCCGTTGATTAAATAAATTATTGTAAATTCTGTAAATCATGCTGATTTAAATATCCTAATTGTGTTTCAATTATTATTATTGACCCATAGTGAGTGTCAAAGTCGGCCATCTCATCTCTACCACTTCGAGATTAGGCTTGATACTTACTGGGTACACGTTGTTTACGTACTCATACTACACTTGCTGCACTTTTTGTGCAGGACCTGAGGCAAGTACTAGTGGGGGACCTATCGTCTTACACCCACGTTATCCAGGGACATAGTGGTAAGCTGTCTTTCTGAGCCGTTCTGCAGCTACTAGTATTTCTTCTTATATTTTTTATTTTGTCTATTTTATTTCAGACAGTATTTGAGGTTTTGTATAATCTACTAGATGCTCATACACTTGTGACACCAGGTCTTGGCACACACATTGGTAGAGTTTGGATTTTATTAT
This sequence comes from Nicotiana tabacum, assembly GCF_000715075.1. Classification (NCBI taxonomy): domain Eukaryota; kingdom Viridiplantae; phylum Streptophyta; class Magnoliopsida; order Solanales; family Solanaceae; genus Nicotiana; species Nicotiana tabacum. The sequence goes on from NC_134093.1 coordinate 96,915,812, forward strand.
ATTTTTTCTTGGTTTTAAATTTTATCAATGTATGTTTAATATATTAGTTGGATTGCCTAGCCGTAGTGTTGGGTATCATCACGACTTATAGGTGAAATTGGATCGTGACAAATACATTTTCTCGGAATATCATAAAATCAATATGTCTTTCGGATAAACTTTATCAAATACGTATTTTTCTGAGACCCATGAACAGAGGATATAATAATAATTCACGTGGGGAATCAAGAATATAGACACCCCTAGTATTTCTATGAATAAAGTCATTTATGAAAGTTGTGTATTTTGCTCGTTTTGTTTGTATCATTTGGATCATGCCAAAAAAGAAAGAAGGGATAGCCTTAACATACCTGAGCCGATTCTCTTGACAATCCCTCTAACACACGTCAATTGCGACAACACGTAACGGCGGATCGAAGTAGGGGAAAATCCGTATGATATTCTTGAGAAAGATTGCACTGTACTCCCTTAGAATCGCAAACTCCCGTTGTTATTATACTAAGAAGTCTCGTATGAATTCTTGTTGAAGTAACTCACGTTACTGTTACACAAAATAATTTTGTATGACTTAGCTGAAGTTCCCCTTCACTTTATTGTAGAGATGCAAGCATCTTCTTAAGTGACTTAGATAGGTTTTTAAGTCTTGGCGATGTGGGCCCCACTTTGTAAGACTTGGCCACTAAAATTCTTCTAACTATGCCACCTTGCAATGTGATTTAAGAGTCATATATATGGGCATAGCTGGCTGCCATGTTGGGGCTTATCCAAAAGCCTTAATCACCCACCAATTCCTTAATCAACTAGTTAATCTCTCATTAACTAAAAATTAACCAATTACCCACATAATTAAGAATTATCTTAAATTACTTAAAATACTACTTACTTTTAACACACTTTATAAACCTTACTATCATGGTTATATGGTACCTTGTATGGCACTAGTTCATAAATATCGAGTATTATAGCTCGTACCGTATTTTATCTCAAAATGACAACCTTCGACGAAACTCATTTTCTTCGATTCGCTTATCCTCTCACCTTCACGAATTTACTTATCACTTGTTTGAAATAGCATAATACTTGTAACTTCAAAATAATCTCATTTTCGAGTTTTCATCAATTTACTTATGGCGTACTTTCACGTACGAAAACATGGGATGTAACATTAAATATGCATTTTAATAGCATATTTAATTATGCTAAACTGTACAAGCTTAAATCGATATTATAAAGGCATGAAACCTCTATTGAAAATATTAGTTGATTTTTTATCCTTAAATAGTTTTTATATTGATATATAATTTAAATATTTTACTAATATTCAGGACTTTAAAATTAATTACAATTTTTCTTATATTTTAAATCTTTTTTCATAATAATTTGTTCGACTTATTAAATTTTCATGTTTGAGTAATATTTTTTTGTTCACACATGTTTCGAGAAAGTTATGTAAATCATATATCTTTTTCTCTTTATATCTCAGCAACTAAAACCTCTAAACCTTTGAAGAGAGATAAATTGAAAATACATAAAATTTAATTATATTTATGTCATTAGAAAAAAAAAAACTCTAAAATTTAGACTTATTTGTGTCTTCTCGAATGAACTTGAGAATAACTTTTGGAAAAAAAAATTAAAAAATTCTTAAATCTCAAGGCTATGTGTGAGAAAAGGCCCAAAATAGTGTTTTTCAAAACATTTAAGCCAATCAAACATGAGAAAATTAAAATATTTTTCGAAAAATATATTTTTTTCATATCAAACATGGAGACTAAAAGTGTATCACTTTATTAAAGAATGTGGACTATTAGTGCTCCATGTGAAAGAAATAAGACTAGTTTGAGTTAACGTCCAAAGATACTGAACTATTTTGGGCCTTTTCTTAATAGTAAAAATGAAGCACAATAACTTGTGAAATTTAACTTATAAAATTATAGCCAAAAATAAAATTTAAGGTGAATATATTAAATAATAATTAATAATTTCTATGAACAAAGTTTTTCCTTTTATTAAGCTAGCTGTAGTATATAAGATCAATATTCATCAATTTCAGAAACTCACACTTTATTTTATAATTCAATACAATTTAAAAATATAAATATGTAATTTTCTTAACAACAATTACTTTTTAAGATTGAAAATACATGCAACGCGCATACATTAAGACTAGTAATACAGCAAAAAAAAAGAAAAAAAAAAGGGCTTCAGGCGTTATCTTAGCACTTCCTCAAAATAGTGATTTCTTGACTGCAGTCTGCAGGAACTATGTTATGGGATACAACAAGTTTGTTGTTAGTTGTCTTGAAGTGTGATTCGAAGTGATGAGTTGATATAATAGTACATCTTTTATGTGATACATTTTCTTTTTAATTTATTTAAAAAAATAGTTCTTTTTTTAATAAATAATTTAATTTAATTTTTTATTTTACTTTTATTGACATAATTTTATAGTTACAAAAATATTATAACATATTTAAAATTATAAATTTTAAAAGTTTTATTTTTTGTTAAATTATTCAATCAAATACCTTCGGCATAAAATAAACGGATAGAGTATTATTTTAAGACAAATTTCCTAACGTGCAACTTTCAAATATAAATTCAAATTTAAACATAAATTTAAATTTAATCGTGCTCAATGCGAATAGCAGAAAACCAAAAAGAAGTAAATTTAACCTTTTCCAACACGTAAATAAACAAATTAACTATATCATGTGTAAAACTGCAAAAAAAAAGTTATCTTCATAAAAAAGGTAAAACAAAAATATCCAGTAGCGGTGACTCGGTCAGTCGGTCATAGCAAATTGACAATACGTGGCAGAACAAGAGAACACCTCGTTACATATACCCTCCAAAATACAGCCACGTTTCTCATTTGACCTTTCCAAATCAACCGCTCTTCTAATTTTCAAGTTTGAAACACCACAAACCTCGACCTTTATATCTTCTTGTTTCACTCCAACTCTTTCGCAATTCATTACACAACACAGATAAATTCGCAAGCTAATTTATGGGTTCTTTTAGTTATACTAATTTGAGTTCATTGCAAGTTATAACATAAAGGGAAAAAGGAGAAAAAAAAGTGTTATCAAACTTAGTAAGTAGTATTTCTGAGGAGGTCAATAGAAATGGCAAAGAGGACAGCGTTGTTTATACTATGGGTGGCGGCGATGTTATGTGTGTGTTGGTGTTGGGGGGAGGAAGCTGTAGAAAATGCCAAACAGAGAACAAATTTGGCAACTGGAGAAATGAAGATTGAAGGGGAAAAGTTTAAGCAAAGTGCTTCAGAAGCAATGCACAATGCTAAAGAGAAGGCTGATTCTTGGGGTGATTGGGCCACTGGCAAATTCTCCCAGTAAGATATTTCATATTCATTACTGTTGGAAAATTAATTTAAAATTTAAAGTTACAGTAGGAAATTAATATTGTTTAGATTTGATATTTGCTACGTACTAGTTTATTTAATGCATGATATTTTCCTTTACCAGTATGTTGAAGCTTTTTGTTAAGAGTTTAAATTATATATACACCGTTAAGAAATTTGTCGAAATTTTGACAGTATCAGGTCCTCAATATTAAGCCTCTTCAGTTACCTTAACATGTTTAACTTTTAATAATAAAAATAAGACAAGTTAGCTGCTATAACATATAAATGCAACATTGATAGACTAGGAAATTCCTTACTCGGATAAATAATACTATATAAATGAAATTCGTTTGCTAGATGCGATAGAGTTTAACTTTAATGCACAGACATTGCAAACTTGAATTTATACCATCAAATTATTTAAAAAGTAATTATAGGTTATTGCCTTTAATAAACTTTAGAAGCTGGTTAGACAAACAACCTGTTATAACTGGTTAAAAATGTGTATAAAATGAAGGGATTTAACTCTGTTATATAGGCTATTTTCTTTGAAATAGGTAAATTAAGCTCCTGCCAAGGTGAGATTATGATTTAAATCTAGCTTACCTGCTTCTGGAAAAAAAAATTAAGAAACTACTTCTCCCGAATTCCATTTTCGAGAAATCCACTGGACAAATATGAATGACACTAAAAAGGGCAGTGTGGTGCACTAAGCTCCCGCTATGCGCGAGGTTCGGGAAGGGACGGACCACAATGATCTATGAATGACACTGAATTCTAAATATTTTTAAAGTAACTTATTGGTGAGAAAAGGTGAAGAAATTATATTCGAGGATAAAGCAATGCTTATTAATTAGTGTTGTAAGTTTTAATTACCAAGTAAAATGTAGTTTAATTGTTTGCTATCAAAGGTTCCTCTTTATGATATCTAGATACAACATATCTTCAGCTACTCAAAGCAGTACTTAGCATGTTGATAGTTGCCTGATGGTATTCTAATTAATGTATCGTATGCGAGTCTCAAAATCTATATGGGATTTTAATTATACTTTAACTTCAGGTATCAAGAAGATGCAAAAGATGAAGCCCGCGGATTAATGGATAGAGCAAGAGATGCAGCAGCAGACGCTAAAGATTCTATAAGTACAACCGCATATGGTAAATTTTCCTTTTCTCTACAAAGACTAAGGTGAAGCATGTAGCCAAAGAATTCCCTCGGATGCTTCTAAACACTTTGAAAGAGTTGTGTACTGATCAGTTTTGCTTGCAGGAACCCAAAGAAAAGCTTCTCAAAAAGCTAGCAGGATGGCAGACGAGGCATCGGACAAATTAGGTGATGCGAAGAATCTTGCTTCCAAGAAGGGGAATCAAGCAATGGATGCAGCAGCCGATATTGCTCATCGTGCTACGGAGAGAGGGAAACATGGTGCATATGACTTTGCATCGGAGAAAGCAGGTAACGCCAAGCAATGGCTGAGTAATATATAATTTTGTTGAGTTTCCTTGATACGAGGGATGCTAGTGTAGCGGCAAAACCTAGTGCTTATGTTAGACCACAGGTTCGGGTTCAAATCTTAGGTGTGACATTCTAGCATTATCATAGGTGTGAGATTCTAGCATGATTTTTAAGCCATGGCTTCTGGTTTGGCAGGTGATGCCAGCGATAAAGCCAAAGAAAAAGCTCATGATGCTTATATCTCTGTCTCGGATAAGGTAGGGAATGTGATGAACACGGCCCCGGACATGGCAGCCGATGCCAAAGAAGGAACCAAACATAAAGCTTCTGAGGCCTATGAATTCGCCTCTCAGACGGTGGGTGACGCCAAAGAAAAAGCTCATGATGTTTATGACTCTGCCTCGGATAAGGCAGGCCATGCAATTAACACAGCCTCTGACATCACAGCCGGCGCCAAAGAAGGAACCGAACATAAAGCTTTTGAGGCCTATGATTTTGCCTCCCAGAAAGTGGGTGATGGCATGAACGCAGCTTCCCAAATTGGCAGTGACGCCAAAGGAAAAATAAAGGATAAAACAGGTCAAGCAATGGACAAGGCTTCAGAAATGGCGGGCAATGCCAAAGAGATGGGAAAAGATGGCGCCTATAATGCTTACAGATACGCATCTGATAAGATGTATCAAGCAAAGGACATGGCTTCTAGTAGTGCGGTTAATGCAAAAGATACAGCGAAAGATAAAGCATCCTATGCCTATGATTTCGCCTCAAGTAAGGCTGGCCAAACCATAAAAATGGCTATTGACAAGGCCAATGATGCAAAAGACACAACCACGGAAGTATTGGCCGATGGGAAAGATAATGCTTTTGGTAAATTTGAAGATGCAAAATCAAATGTTCGCGAAACTTACAAGTCTGCCAAGGATACCATGAATGAACAAGCCAAGGAAAAGTATGAAGCTGCCAAAGAGAAGGCTTCAGATGCTGCAGGCAACCTTGGAAACAAGATGAGAACTCGCACTACAGAATTATGAAAAATTTACTAGTAGTAAGAGATCTTCACGCACAGAGATCTTTTGAAGCCCTCAGGTCTTCTTCTTGTGAGTAGCTGAGATAGTTAGCACTGCTATGTTTCTTTTGTTTTCCGTAACTGTCTTTTTTATCTAGACTTTGTAGGTTAGGGAAGTCGCTAACCCAACTAAGTTCTGTACGTTTTTTGCTTAGGTTGAACACGTCATAAATAATATGTTCTAGTTGTAGCATGACGATGGGTTTTTTCTAAATTCCGACTTTGCTCGAGGGTCGGTTTATGTATTTTTCAGAATATTGGATATGATAGTTGTTTTGCTTGAGCCTTCACTTGTTTAGTTTGGAGCATTGATGTGTGACCAGATCGTCTGTTTGACACATATTTAACCAAATCTAAACTAGTATATTATGATAAAAGGGCCTTTTGTAAGGACGAAATCTTTCTATAAAGAAGAGAGATCTACATATAGAATTGGGTTGGCTAATGGCATCTTGTCTTGAGAATGTTAAGGCTTATGGAGGATTACGAGTAAAATACAAAGTTGGGCTGAAACAACTACGGGAAAACACAAGAGTTGTTCCCTCGTCGCGATAGGGATCATGCTAATATTCTCTGTATCGGAGGGGGCGATAAATCTCATTACATCAATTATTAGCGTATAACAAAATATAAATCATGAGTAGACGAACTTATGTCTCATACGCATGAAAGACGCCGAAAGATTATATTAAGAAAACAGCCCAGCATTTTATTTCAGGCATAGAGAGCTTCAAAGACCATGGTAAAAGGACCTTCAACTACTTTATCTGTGCAAAAGATTATTACAGTACAATGGAAGAATGCTCTAGTTCTAGTACGTACTGCACCGGGGATTTAGCTATTCTAACCTTCAGGCAATAGCCGAATCAGAAATTTAAGGGAATTCAAAAAAGTGTAATACACCTAATACATGAACCGATCCGAAGAGGATTCAATAGTTTATATACAAAGCCGAAACCAGGCTTTGATGCTAATGAGTTCGAAATTTTATTCCTTTTAAGTTATTAGGTTTTAAATTAATAAATATCACCTATTAAATGAATTTCTTAAAACAAATACAAGGTTTGAACCAAAATTATTGGATTCTGCCGAACCTGCTTCGTCAAGCTTGAAAAATGCCGAAGGGAAAAAGCCTTATATATATATATATATGCAAATTTGTACAAAGTCCAAACGGCCTCAACAAAATACAAAGGTACAAAAGCAAAAATTACAATGTGGAACTTATAGGTCACGGGTTCGATCAGCGGGACCAACAACTGATGTATATATATATATATATATATATATATATATATATATATATATGTGCAAATTTTTACAATGGCCATGAAGACCAGAACAGAATGGGAGTCTTGGAGCAACGTTAAAGTTATCTTTGTGGAACTTATAGGTCACGGGTTCAATCAGCGGGACCAACAACTGATGCTTGCACCGAGCTGTCCCTTTTTGCCCTTTATGTACAAGACTCAATTGAACCACCCACCAAAGGTAGCTTCGCCACTACGTGTAGGTGAGGGGATCCCATATGTACTCCATTCGCACTCTCCTTCCCCCTATGTATAACCAAAAATAAAAAGGAACTAGTGCACCAGAAAATGTAGAAAGCCCAAGATTTAAACTTAATAACTTCATGAGAAAATGACACCAAGAGGCATTAGCAATTTTTTAGCCTTATATTATGTTTGGCAAAGGAAGCCCCAAACATGTGCTGCCTCCCCTTCTTGTTCGCTGCTTCTCCAACCCCCTCCCCCCTCCTTTTGTTTGCTATCCCACGGCCCCTCCCCACCTCTTGGGCGCTGCTTGTAACCCCTCCCGGCCAATCTCCCTCTTTGTTCGCTTCTCTATAGTACTTAACCTCCTCTCACCCCAGACCCACACAATCCTCTTATTCTACCATTAATGCATCCCTCTGTTGTTCTTTACAGCCAGCAGGAAGGGAATTCATCAACAGAACTTTTCCAACACACATTCCTTTACTAGTGTTTATCACCAGCATTATTTGAGATTTAATTTTAGGGAATTCTCATTTTGTATATCAATGTATTTGTGTATACCCACAAAAACTTATGTGTTATATACTAAAATATACACCGAAGGAAAATAAATTTTTGATATACACAAAGAAGAAAAATAAAGTTGCAATGTTGGTATACACGTTATTTGACGTATTATACAGTGTGATATACAAAAAACATAATTATTTTTGTGTTATACACTTGAATATAGAGATAACAAAAAATTATAGTTATATTTATAACCTTATATTTTAGATATACAAAGAAGAAAAATAAAGTTATGATATACATTTTGATATACACATTATTGTTGTGATATACATTTATTGGTTACATATTGCCAATATCTATAACTAGGGCTATTTTTTTTGCTAATTATGTGATTACTTTGTAACAGCATGCCAAAACCCCAAACTTCATTTTGATTTCTTTCCGTGCTGCTTTTTTATGAATTCATCTATGTACATTATACTTTTGCCTTTGTAAACTTCAGGAGGTTTACAACTCCTTATAGAAGCAGCAAATTACTGTACCAGCGCAGCAGATGACATTAGGTTTGAAACAGAACACACGAACTGCAGGAGGAACAATCAGTTCAACCTCATGGCTATTACCCAGCTTAAGGTAAAAGAGTCGACCTTCGGATTCTGCCCTAGCCTTGAAACCAACTCCGACAGTCTTGAAAAAGCGAAAGAATTTAGCTTCCATAGGACTAAAGTTATCAATGCGTTGAAATGGGTGGTAATACGCAGAAAGCTACATCAATATGAGTCCTGCACACCACCACCACCATAAGAACGACATCGACAACAACAATAACAACTATTATTACGCCTGGCAAGATGAATCCATGCCGTTCTATTTAAGCTCGTCTACATCCATATTCAGATAAAATAAAATTAAAAAACACTAGAAATTCTATACAATTTCTACTGGCATTAAAAGCCACATCAATAGAGTAAAAGTTGAAGGCCAATAAAAGAAAGGACATTATTTCCTTTGGTGGGAGCTTTAGCATGGACAAGAGAACAACAACAACAAACCCAATGTATTCCCCTACCTTTAAAAGGCAGAGAGGTCGTTTCCGGTAGACCATTGGCTTAGGGAAGATAAAAGGAAAGGGCCAATGACAAGCAAATCAATCGAAAAAATAGGCGAAAACACACAACTATCACTAGCTAGTACAGTTAAAACCGAAGCGAAAGCAACTACAAGTAATAACAGAAGTCCAAAAAGGCGAAAATACTTGACAAGAGTAAGACCATGGGAATAATAATTAAATAATCCTAATTAAGGATGAAAGCAAAACTGAAAAAGAATGTATTATGCATATAGCAAGTTTACCTATTTGCAAGCATAATATTGCTTGAATAATAATAAACTCTTCATTTTTTTAAAAATAAATAAAAACAATAATAAACTCTTCATTTTTTAAAAAATAATAAAAACATGTCAAACTAGTTTGATTTAGAAAAAAAAATATAAGAAAACTTAAGTGGGGCGGGGACGGGTTGAAAACTGAAAAAATAGCTATGCGGGGCGGGCGGGTTAAAAAATTTGCGAGTTAAGGTAAACCCACACTGCACCGCACAACCGCCATCCCTTTGGTCCATGTGAGACTCCGGACTTCTAACATTGCAGTTGCATTATCAAACTACTCCCCAAAGTACGAGTCAGGATCGAATCCCTGGCAAAAGATGTGAAATTCGTGTGTTGTTGAAAATGCCAACTATATAGATAAATATCACTTCTAGAGGAAATAAAGGAAACCAGTAATCACTTCTCTATTTCATCGCTCAATCCCCCTCGCAATAGGTTGGGAGATGAAAATTTTGTTTAAAGAATTAAGTAATTTCTATAACAGAAGTTTCCATAAAATTGATTATTACTACTAATAACGACAAGAAGTAATGGGAAGCAAATACGTACCAATCATTGCAAAAATAATAAAGAATTAGAGAAGGAACTCACAGTTCGGATTTCGTCGCCAATTGAAAATGGGGAAAAGTGAATTCAACTTCAGCCGGAAATTTGGAATCAATCTGAATTTGGGCCTGAACCATGCTAGATAAAGGAATTTGGGCCTGTACGTTTGATAAAGGTGTATATCCATAAAATAGGTGTGTGAATGGATGTACAAATCGAACCGAAAAATCGCACCAAATCGAAAGTCAAAACAAACCGATTAAAAATCCCGATTTGGTTTGGTTTGATTTGGTTTGCTATTGAGTAAAAAAATCTGAACCAACCCGACATATAAATATATAATTTTTATATATACTTTTAAGATTTTATATAGAATTTTCTTCAAAAAATATCTAAAAATATTTGGGATTATCTTGCGGGATATAAATTTTAATAGAATATGAAGTGCTCCATATTTATTGACCTTAAATAATGGGTTGTATGATCACTTTCTTATCAAGTGTTACTGAAATGCATCTATCTCTTTGTTCTTCTATATTCATATCATATGTTAAGATCTATTAAATTCTTAAATCTTTTCCAATGTGAAGTGATTATTAATATTTAGGTATAATATTGATTTTTATGTTTAATTACTAAATTCGGTTAACCTGAAAATGTATATCAACAAAAAATTATTATCAAACGACTGAAAAAATAACTATTATGTGTTACTAATAGAATTCTCCCATAAGAATATTTTAATCAATAATATGTTTGTCAATTTTTTATATTTTTACTAAATATATATTTACTTATCAAATATTTAACAAAGTAAGATTAAAATAATATTTAAGCAACAAAAACCCGAAAACCCGAAAAACCCGACAAAACCGAACCAATCCAAACCGATATAGTTAGTTTGGTTTGGTTTTGATAAAAACCGAACCAATCCGGTTCATGTACACCCCTACCCCTAATACATTGATACACATGATATACATCATATATATACATTGTCATGGATGAATTTAGAGAACTTTTGTGGTGGTAGTGGCGAAATATGATGATTTTCAGAGGTGAGCCCACGTGAGACAATGGCAGTAATGTAGTTTCTGTAATATTTTCGTCCATTTTGGAGTAAATTGGGATCGGTTGCTTCCTGCCAATTGTTTTGGGCTTTAATTGTTAAACCTAATCTTGGTTATAATCTTGCCAATAGCCATTAGCTGGTGTGTACATGCCATACTTCCATGGGACTTTTTGGTATATACTAAATTTTAAACTTATTTACTAGGTTTATCTAAATTTTTCTATTTATAGAAAGTAACTAAAGTTTTTTATAAAATATATACAAATTCGGTCAAAATCTACATTTATCTACAACTTAAATACAATTTTTTTGTACAGAATTCAGCCAAAACTACAATTTACATATAATTCATATACAATTTGTATATAATTATGTTAGTTGTATATATTTTATATGTCGTTTCTATACCTGACATACAAAATATATACAATTTATTTATGTCTTCTTCTTCTTCGAGTTTCAATCTGAAATTCCAACCAAAATCACCTCGAACCTTCACAAAATTCTCTCAAATTTGATACATAAGCTCCAAATAATATTCTCAATCATTTGCAACAACACCCCATCCAAACAAATAACAATTTCGCAAACTTTGACTTTTAGATTCAAAGCTTCTAAGCTTTCTAATTGATGTCATAGGAGTTTAAGCTTTTGTATACACGATCTCATTCAGTTTTGTTTTAACTATACTATCAATTAGTTTAAGATTAGTTCCAAGCGCTACTCTGGTAGACAATGTCTTATTTATTCATTAAAAAAAATCTGGTAACCCATCTTGGTGCTTCATACGCTTTCTATGGCTTTAAGTCAATTGAATCATTTTTCTTCACCATTCTTCAAAGCTTGAGCATGTTCATCTGCAAAAGCCGGATGGAAGAGGAACTAAGAGAGAAATATCTATATTGAGAAGAAAAATAGAAAAGAATGAAGCCTAAAATGGGTAAGATTGGAGTCTATTATTTTATTTTGTATATAAATAATAAATTATATTGCTAATATAACTAAGCAATAACCTCAATGAGTGATAAATAAGTTTATAATGTAGTATAGATAGGTAAAAATTTCTACTTCCATTTTATTAGGGGCCAATACTTCTTCATCTTGCAAATAGGGGCATTTTATGAAAACTCGGGCGGAGTAAACATTTCCCGTCTGTACTCATTTACAAAATTTGTTCCTAATAAATTATTTGTTCCTCTCAAAATATGTATTACTTTTTTCTTTTTAAGATTCAAACTATATGAACTTTAACAATATTTTAAAATATATTTTTTAGTATTGACATGAGAAGAATTACAACTTATAGGCTTTTAGTATAGTCTTTGAATATCTAAGTTTTAATTTTAAATATTAAGTTGATCTAATTCATCTTAGCTTCAAATATTAGTTAAATTGACTCTCAAAAAAATAAAAAATGACACTTACTCTGGGACGAAGGGAGTACATTGTAGCAGTTATGTATATTGTATACCTTCGAGCTATATGATTCATATTAGGCGTTCATATTAAGGTATATACTAGTAAGAATAGTTGGATTACAATACAATATATCTTAATTGTACATCTCGGGCGTATACAATGTACGTGCCTACTCTTATTTTGTAAATATTTTTCCCTAATTGATATCGAGTGTAATATATTTCAAAGTAAATATTTTGCCATAATTTTTTTTGCCCTTTGGCACACCACGTAAGAATCCCAAATAATTATGGTCATGGCAATTATCATGTTATACTTTTTTTAAATCCTATACAACTCACATAAAGGAGAATTTTAAAAATTATTACTCCAACTTTTAGAAATGCGAAAATGCATAAGTACAACCATGAACTAAGGCCGAAATTTCAATTACACACCTTATCTCTTGTGGAGCTATATTACCCCCCTAAACTATTTAATAGTAAAATTATTAACCCCCTAAATGCTGAGGTGGCATAGAGAGTGTGTTCTACTCTCTTTGAGAGAGTGAGAAGCAAAAAAGTGAGAAAATTTTTTTTTTGTATTTTTCTGTTACAAGAAAAAAAAATAACTCTCTTCGTTTTTCTTTTCTTCTTTTCGGGCGAAGACCATGAACCCCGATGACCTTCTCCGGGAAACTATTTTTTCTTTCTTTCTTTTTCTTCTAATATTCTTCCTCTCACTCTCAACACCACCTCAATGCCGTAACCACCACCTTCACCTTCCCCCACATTCTTTTTATTCTTCACCCATTTGATCTTCACCTCGACACCATCATCATTACCCAAACCCAAATCTTATCTCTTCAGCTTCCCACCGGAACATAGAAGTCACCAAAAAAATAAAATCAAAATCAGAATTCACAATCGGTAACAATAAATTCCCCGCCGGTAAAGATGGAGTTCCTAAAATTTCAATATGAAACAAGCAACAGACCCACATACAGAAACTCTAATCAAACTAGGATTGGATCAAAGAGCGATCTTTATGAACGGTTGAAAATTTTGAATGTGAAGAAAGAATGAAAAAGAAAGAAAAAAAAAGTAATAGGATAAAAAGAAAGAGAAAAAGAAAAGAAAAGAAAAAGAAAAATAAAAAAATTCAAAATTACGAAATAAACACGTGGCAGCACGTGTATTTTACTGCCTGTCAAGAATTTGGTTATCCAGTTTCAGGGTGATATTTATTCCGTTTTAAAAAAGTACAGGAGTGATATGACCCCCGCAAATAAGGGCGTACATGGACCGGATTGGTTCGCATTTTATCAAAACCAAACCAAACCAAACCAATTATATCGGTTTGGATTTGTTCGATTTTGTCAGATTTTTTGAATTTTTTTATTACGTGAATATTATTTCAATCTTGCACTATTAAAGTTATAGATAATGTTTTGAGAAGTGAATATATATTTATTAAAAATTTTAAAAAAAATTAACATATGATCTATTAAAGTGATCTTATGGGAGAATTCTTTTAGTAACACATAATAGTTTTATTTTTTTAGTCGTCTACCAATAATTTTTGGTTGATGTACGCTTTTCGGGTTAACCAAATTTAATAATAAAACATAAAATCAATATGATACCTAAATAATGATATGTTCTATGTAATTTTAGATTATCGAAATACCACTTTAAATTCCAAAAAGATATAAGAAATCTTGACATATGAATATGAAAGAACAAATAGATGATTGACGCATTTCAATAACACATAATAAGAAAGTGATACAATCTACTTATTTAAAGTAAATAAAAATAAATGCACTTTATATTTCTATTAATATTATATCCCATGAGGGGATCTCAAATATTTCTAGACATCTTTTAAATAAAATTCTATATAAAGTCTTAAAATTATATATAAAAAATTATATATTTACATGACGGTTTGGTTCGGATTTTTTTACTCAATACCAAACCAAATCAAACCAAACCTAGTTGGATTTTTTAATCGGTTTGGTGCAGTTTTTCGATTCGGTTTGCACATCCCTACCTACAAAGATAAGGTGTGTAGTTGGAATTTCGGCCTTAGTTCAAGGGGTACTTATTTTCCTTTTAGAAATCATGAGATGCAAGCACTCATTTGGTGCAACAACTTACGAGGTATGAGGTTCTCCGATAAGTGTTAATATATTGATTGAAAGGCGAATCATTAATTTTTTTTTTATTTTTTATATGGTTTCAGCAAACTTTTATGCACTTTTTGTTAGGTTTCGTGAATGAGCGTGAATGGGAAATAGAAGAGGTACCTTTTGAATTGCACATCTTTATCTCGCCCTTTTATTGTCTATAAATTTAGAGGATTAGCCACAATTTTTTGACATGGAAAATCTAAAAATTTCTCCCTTTTTTCTACATTGTTACATTATTTTTCTATATAAACAAAGTGTCAAGTGTGATTTACTCCGTTTGTTGAGTTTACTGAAGTTCTGTAATTTCGATTACCAGTATTACAGAATAGTTTTTTCGTTCTATCTTGGGAGGAGGTAAACCATAACCTTGGGCAACAATGAAAGGATTAAATTCCTTAATAACACACAAGCAACTTGTGGGCTCGAAAATTATTTATGTTCTGTTTTATTAAACTAACATTTCTTTTCTATGATTTGCGTGTATCGAACACACTTCACTAACTATCTTATGGAATTTAAAATTATGTGTCACGTGTTTAAAGAAATTCTATAGATTTCATCTGATTCGGATTTTTCGCGCCGAGGATATGAGAATTATATCAGAACTCTTTTCTTCGCGAGTTGACAACAAAGAAAGCGGTGACAATATTGTTGCATCTTTTGGTAGTGTGAACAGTTTATCGCATTCACAATATCTGATGGGTCATTGCCTGCAAAGAAATTTTAGCAAACAAGATGGCAAGTTGAACCGGCAATTCTAATTTAGCATAAAGAAGCCGACACTTTTGAAATCTAATCGTGGCATTCAATGGTTGATGACATGATTTTGACCATAAGTCAAAAGTGTTGTAGCGGCTATCATTGATGTTTTTGAAAGATTGATACGGAAAACATGTTTAATATAACCAATATCCACATAACTTCAATCAATTTTTCGTGGACTTCAACAGAAATTAATTTGTATGGTATGGAACAAATGGGAGGTTTGAAAATATTCTTGAGATCAAATGGGACTTCAAACTGTTTAAGTGTTATAATGGTTTAGTTGGGTAGCCATTTGAAAAAGGAAAAATAAAATTGTGATTTTCTACTCCCATTTGGAGATGAAAATTTTTATGATTTTCTACTACTGCTTCGAGATTAAATCTGCGTAATTTTTTACTCATTCATTAAGATTAAAATCTCCGTGACTTTCTACTCATTAGTGGAGATTAAAGTCTAAGTAACTTTCTACTCGTTTTGAAGACTAAAATCTTAATGATTTTCTGCTCCAATTTATTATTTGGTTAGAAGATTAAAAACCTCACCTATTATTAAATTTGGTTGTGTCAGATATTATTCGATTTGGAGATTAAAAACTTCATTGTATATTAATTCTGATTATGTCAGATTGATTTGAAGATTAAAAAAAAATTTCACCATTTATTAATTCTGGCTCTATCGTAACACAACAACAATTCATTGACTCTACAAAGCAATAGGAGTGGTGAATATGAATCTTTTGAAGAAAGATGTTTGGAATATGGAATTATTCATCAAATAACTGCCCCTTACTCGCCACAATTCATCAGAATTGCGGAAAGAAAGAATAAAACATTGAAGAGGATGATGAATGCCTTATTAATAAGTTTTGGTTTACCCGAGAACTTGTGGGGGAAAGCTATTCTTATAGCTAACCGAATACTCAATCGAGTTTCCCATAGCAAAATGCAATGCCTTCCATATGAAAAATGGAAAGAAAGGAAGCCCACATAAAATATTATAAAGTGTAAGGGTACTTGCTAAAGTGCAAGTTCATAAACCCAAAAGGGTAAAGATTGGACCGAAAATAGTTGATTGTGTTTTCATAGGATATGCGACAAATAGTAAGGCATATCATTTTCTGGTTCATATCGTTTGAGCCGTGAGCTCCTTATTGTGGATAAATATTCTGGTTGTTGATTTATTTTGGCAAATTGAAATATTTGGGAACTTGAGGTATAAATTGTGATATATTGTGATATTGATACGCATGCGGTGGTATAAGGTCTGGGTGTTGAAATGCATGCGGTGAGATAAGGGTGGCTTGATACGCGTGGCTAGTAGGGGAACTACTAGAAGTCATGCGGTGTGATAAGGGTGGCTAAAACGTAGGATGCTATTTCGGGAAAAAAATATTTTCTTTAAAATTAAATGTGAAGGCTCCCGCGGTGATATAAGGAAATGAGATATTGTGAATTTATTTATGATTTTGGACTACGAGGCGGTACCTCGGGAGTGTCCTTGTTGATATTTATTTATGGCCGTAGTTACCTTTGATTATTATTGTGATTTTTTCAAAGTTGAAAATTCTGTTTGTTTCCGCGAGGTATTATTTGCCCTTATTTTGTTTAATTAAATGGTGACATACTACTTGATTCATTTTCATTATCATTTATTGTTATTATATTGTTAAACATGTCACCGTGTCTTTTATTATTCCAGTAGGGCCTGACCTGACCTCGTCACTACTCTACCGAGGTTAGGCTTGGTACTTACTGGATACTGTTGTGGTGTACTCATACTACGCTTCTGTACATCTTTTTGTGCAGATCCAGGTACATCTTATCAGACCAGGCATTAATAAACTAGCTGTACGAGGAGACTTCGAGGTATATCTGCCAGCGTCCGCAGACTCAGGAGTCCCCTTCTATCTTACTATATTGTCTTCCTTATTTACTTTAGACTCTGATGTGTAGAGACATGGAGAATAAATTTTTAGAAGCTTGTGACTTATTTCTATCGGGTTTTGGGAGTTGAAATTGTTAAATTGAAGTTTTTACTTATTCGACTGTTAAGGATTAAATTTCAGTTTTGTATTCAGTTATATTCCGCATTTATAAACTTACCTAGTCTTAGATACTAGGTGCCATCATGACATCTTACGGAGGGAGTTTCGGGTCGTGACAGCGGTACCTCGGGAGATCCCATGCTGAGCATTTACTTTTGTGACTACGAAACGGTATCTCGGGAGTGCCCTTTTGTTGACATCTCTCTATGGTTGCACTTGCTTTTGGTTATTTTGTATTTCTGTGATAGGAAAATCCTTGTGAGCTGTCATGATGTATTATTTGATTTTACTATGTGTTTGTATTCCTTGTTGTATTGTGTTGGCTTGGGCTTTTTAGTACGAGACTCTGAAGATTTATATTCCTGATTTTTATCGATTTTTATGACAGAGTTGTTTTAAATAAAAGAAGTTACTATTATGTTTGAAATTAATAAGTTTTACATCCGAAGCAATAGATTATCTGATTTTTTATTTAAATTGAAATATCATTTTCTTCACTCCAACTATTTCTAAAATAAACTCATTTCTTTATTGAATTCTTACTCGGTTTAAAAATAATAACCTTACTTTATTGAAAATAAATTAATTGTGCGGATTTTAAGTATAGACATATCTGGCACGAGAGTTATCCGTGCGGTTGTGATAGAGATATGGGCACGAGGTGCCGTGAAAATATGAAAGTGAGCTGAGACCCGTATTTATTTTTATGATTATGAGATGAGGTGTCACAAGGTGACTTTTATTTGAAAGTATTATATTCGAAATAATATCTATTTGAAGGAATTATATTAGAAAGAGATTTATATGAAAGAATTTTATTTCTGAAGAGTATTATTTGAGAAGCATATAGTCGAAAAATTTATATTTGAAAGAGTTGATTTAATTGGTTGTACTTGTATTTATTATTTGTTGAGTAATATTTATGGTGTTCTTGTTGCCCTGTTGTGTATATCACTGGTTGATTATTGTTGCCATCATTGTTATTTATTTTCTATTATTTTTGTATACTATATTGTACAGGTTATTAGACACTGCCAAAAGTCTCATAGGATACCACAATGTGCCAACAATCCACAAACTCGAATGTGGTACATAAGGAAAAATGAACTCTGGAAAGAGTTACTCAACCCACGTAGCTAATTAAACAACTGAAAGGATGTTATGAACCTTCCTCGGGAATTGAGAAGCAAAACACGCAATAATAAATAGGGGAAACTGTACTCAATAACACACTATTGTGGCGTGCAACCCGACCTAACCATGATACCCGTGGCGGCGTGCCACCCAATACAATCAACATATCCATGGCGGCGTGCCACCCGATCCAATCAACATATCCGTGGCGGCGTGCCACCCGATCCAATCAACATATCCGTGGCGGCGTGCCACCCGATCCAACCATAATAATCTAAAGAAGACACACATCGAGTCGTAACGCTCATATACACGAAATATCCGAATATCGACCATAAGTACACCAAGTGCATAATACAAATTCTAGGGAGACGGGTAGCGTTACGCGCTACAAAACTCAAGCACCACTAAGGTGCGATATATGATATGTATCTCGAGAGCCATTCTGCTCACATAATACCACAAACCATACTGGATCTCAATACGAGTGCGAATAATCAAACACTTCACAACCCAATTGGTATAATATAGATTGCATGGGATAGCTGACGACAGGAATAACATCCAAGGCCTGAAGACCCTCCCGAAAATAATGCTATGCTGAGATGAGCACATCCGGCCTGATATAGAGCCCACATTCTCATTTAGATCCATCCATGGACCTCAAACTGATTTTGATCATACCATGCTTGACTAAGTAGCCTCTTAAGGGCCCATAATGACCTATTCACGACACATAAGAACAGCCGTCAAGTCCGGAACAAACTTCCACATTCCACAACCAAATAAACCGAGCGACCTCCAGGCATAAATTCTCACATTAGCGATAGTACCACACTCCCCATACTTGGTTTCCAATCTTTAACCAATCAAGTTACTCCATGACACACTTATACAACCTTCCCGTGGGATACACTCCCATGACCTTCTCCACCAGGTAACAAGTCTGTACACCCATACCACCGGTCACACTAACACTGTAAAACAAATCAAGAAGCTGCAAATCAGTACACAAAGCCTCTTACACTGGACACTGATCTCGGGTGACGCTAAGGACAATACCAACTTACTCTAAACATCTGAATTCTTCCCTGCTTATCCGAGCTCGTGACATTCTTGTCAACACCGAACCGCAACCTTGATCCTCAGCTTCCAATTTCCCATGTCACTCACTGCACCTAACATGCCAATACGTGAGAGTACCAGAATTCCATAATAACCTCTGATCCACTAATATGATAAACACTTTATCATATAGAAACCTTTTACTTAGCTCATTTCGGAAGAACCAATGCAACATGCAACCTAATTCCCAAACCACAGAAAATACAACCTCGTGTCGTAATCTAAACTGCCATAACTCTTCCGAAAATCCCTTGACATAACAAAGCCATACGAGTCGAATACCTCCCAAATCAACCAAGTTGTGGTGGCGCTCAAGCCCAAGCGTACAACCACAAACTACATGTATAACTTCACGCTGGAGAAACTGGCCACTACCATAACCGTGTTGATTCAAGCATTACCAACCGAGCCACTTCTTCTAATTTACTCGGGACTTTCCCTAGAAATAATGATTGCTCCATTCAAAACATCATGATCCCAATCCGCACTCATCCTGAGTGACCTTATATCACGAGACCACATTGTCTCCAAAACCCATGAACCATCTCATACCCTCCTTATGCGCATATTCGCATCTTCAACTGGTACACCTATTCGGAAAATTCTTCCATGAATCCAAAGTTATTTTCTCCCATTCCTCCGATGTTGCACCGCAGACTGTAGACAACATAAAATATTCCAAGTCCCCTTTTCCACAATCCGCTGCCAAAACTCGATACTTAATCATACCACAGACTCGAAATCCTTAAGCACCGCACTTTGAATTTTTGAACCCATTAGAACCATTGTTGAGAGTCACCCACTCTGACTTGTTCCCAATTATGATCAAACTCCAAGGCCCTGCTAGCACATGAACACTCTCTCAAAGAAGCAACCGACTAAGTTCCTTTTCCTTGTACATCACATCCCCACGAAGCATAAACTCTGACTCTTCCCAAAACCTAAACATGAATCGATAAGGCCAATTACAGCGCATATTCCTTGAATCCTTTGCTCAAATTACCACTGATGTTCTCTTTCCTTAGTCATGATAACCCGCCAATACACTAATTACCCAGAAACCGCACAAGTTGACAACTACACAATCCAATCATAGATGGTGGGGCTCTCCCATTTAGCTTGAAGCTACCATTGCATAACTCTGGAACCCACCAAGATTCCTTATTCACTATTGACATGATCTTGCACAACCAACCCGCCAAATTCCTCGAAATCCTTATGTTAAACATTTCATGAATATTCTGAATCACTAGCCATATTCACATATTCGACCTCTTACTGGATAGCCAGTAAAATTCTTCGTAGAAGCTTCATCAACACCATGCAACCGCTAACCTGCTCACAGGAGATATCCCACCTGTGGAAATTCCATGCCGACATCTTCCAACAATGCTGCACCGAGTACAATTACCACGGAACCAATAAACCGTCCTGAGCCCGTGCTCATTCACCAGCTATACAAGTCCGTTCACTCCTCATGGACATCAACTAAAGGTGCGACAATACATTCCAATCCAAAGTCATGTGGTATCCTGCTTCATATTAGGCAACTCTTTCCTGTCACACCAATCTTCCTCAATATAGCAGCCAATATTCCAAATTAAGCCCGTAGACCTAGTCACAGTCCACCATGAATCCCAAATCACTCTAACTTTTCCCAAGGCGTATAGTCATCCTACCACAGAACCCATATGCTACTCTGACACTCTCCCACTTTGGTCAAACCCTCTCCTTTAAGCAACTACCCGACTTCTGTTTCTCACACTTGGCCTTCTAGAAGTTTAACCACCGCAAGACACCTCTCACATGTTCTTCCTCATCCTTCGCTACCCAGTTTTTGCCTTAAATCAAAATCCATCTCTGTAGCACCTGAACCAACAGATCGCTACCAACTTTAAACTTTCCCAAAGATCATCTTCCTTGAGCCCTCAACACCCGGACCACCGATTAAGTCCTGAACCACCGCACACTGCGATCTCTGACAGCCGCTTCCCCGACATTGTTTCACACCACCCTACCGGAAGGCAAATTGATGAAGACCATAACACCGGCGAGCTTAGCACATTCAATCTAGGGCGACGACACCACATCACATATGAAAATTCCACCATGCTCGAAATACCAAGTCTCGTTACTCCATCAACCCAAACCTAAACATTCATAGTCCGATTGCCTTTCATTCGCCGGAAATAAAATACTGGATCTCTGAATCATGCACTGAGTAAACCTCCTTCCAAGTTATTCACTGCTTCGATGCATAGACAAGCATCCTTCCATTACACAAACACGGCGCGATAGTAATGCACGAATCATCATAACAAATAATGCCAAATCTCGAAACTTTTGGTAATGCTGACACTGAGCTGCAACGGAACGACCTTCCGCGAGGAGATGACAATAGCCCAAACAAATACGCAGGGAGAAACATCCTGCACCACATCTGTAGTACCATTAAAATTCCTCGATTCCCAATTTGTAACAAGCGCTTTACGTCGCATAAGACTGAATAGGAAGGGAATGAAAGCATAAGCCTCAAAGGAATTGAATCACACGATGAGGAATCAAGAAGGGAAGTGCTCCTAACAGTCTTGTAGCCTCTCGAAGATAAGTACAGACGTCTCCATACCGATCTGTAAGACTCTACTAGACTCGCTCATGACTCGTGAGACCTAAGTGAACCTAGTGCTCTGATACCATGTTGTCACAACCCAAAATCCATAAGGGTCGTGATGGCGCCGGACACCACTGTAAGGCAAGCCAAAAATAAATACTTAATTCGGTTCTCGTGTCTAATATTTTTGAAATCATATTTCCTTCAATTAAATAGTAAAAGATAAAGTTTACAAAATAAATAATAATATATTTAAATTTTCCAATACAGTGCAACCCATAATCGCCCAAAATCCGGTGTCACAAGTGCATGAGCATCAACTAGGAATATAAAATAAAATACAACATCTGTCCGGAACACAAATAGGACAAGAAACTATAAATACTCTGAAGGACACTCTGCTGGCTGCAGACTCGTAACGTGGAATGCAGCTCACCTAAGTCCCCGCAATAACCGCGCCTCTGCGCTCACAAGGCCACTAGACATATATGCACCTGCACAAAAATGTACAGCAAGTGTAGCATGAATACGTAAATCAACGCATACCCAGTAAGTATCCCGCCTAACGTCGAAGAAGTTGTGATTAAGGGTCGACTTCGACACTTACTAAGGGCCAACAATATGATAATATGAAAGTCTAATTAAGCATGATATATATAACAATAAAACTCAGAACAAGAAATAACTGAACAATTCATCACCATATTTAAGAACCCAAATCCCTTCCTTCATTTAAAACAAATGATCTTTCAAATAAAGAATTCGTACCAATTATAAAAGGAACTTCATGTTCTATTATCACACATAATTACCACCGAGGACGTTCGGCCCGATCCAACATAAATGTAAACAGTGCACTGCCGATGGTCGAACGGCGCGAACCATAGATGCATCTATTACCCCACTCGCGGATCATACATGCGACACGGTCAAATATAAATTTAAGGAATTACCCCGCTCGTGGATCATACTTGCGATGCGGTTACACATAGATTTCTTAAGTTATTATAGTATTCTTCCATTCTTTTCAAAATATGAAATTCAAATGAAAACTTTTAAGATCTCAATTTTGTTCCTCAGTTTCAACTTCTTTCAAAACATTTAATAAGAATACTCAATCCCGCTCCTTCTCAAGACAAACAATAAACATAAATCAATAATAATACCCACAAGGCATGATGTAAGCCTAAAATTACCCGGACATAGGCATAGCTAGTAGCTATGTACAGACTCTCGTCACCTCGTGCGTACGTAGTCCCCACAAATAGAAGCACATAATAATTTAGTTCACCTATGGAGTTAATTCCCTCTTACAAGGTTAGAAAGAAGACTTACCTCGCTCCGAAATTCCATAACCGGCTCCCAAGCCCTTACAATAACTCAAACTGATGCCCAACTCTCCAAAACTAGTCAAATAAGATGCGACCCAATCAAAATATACTCTAATACTCATAATTAATCAATTTATAACAATTTTCAACTCCGCTCGAAAAATTGATAAAGCAACCCTCGGGCCCACGTGCCCGGATTTCGAATATTTTCGAAGATAAACACTACCCATAGCATTACGAACTCCAATATATAATTTATTTTCAATTCCATGCCCATATTCGTGGTCAAAATCCAAAAATATCAATTTCTAGGTTTTTCTTCAAAATCCCAAATTTCTACAGATTTTCATGTCTTAATCCATGTATAAACCTTGTATTTAACTCACAACTAGAAGAAATCACTTACCTCTTGATGATGATGGAACCCCCTCTCAAAATGCTATAAAAAATAGCCTAAGTCTAAGTGGGAAATGAGCTAAGTCTCGGAATAAAAGCCCTTGGATCCAGTTGCAGATGTCGCAATTGCGACAGGGGGGTTCGCAAATGCGACCTTCGCAAATGCGAACAAAGCATCGCAAAAGTGACCCCTGACAGAGTTGGCCATCATCGCAAATGTGATACAGAGTTCGCAAATGCGAACTCTTCAGGCTTCGCAAAAGCAACCATATTGTCGCAAATGCGATCCATTCCCTCAGCAGCCTAGGTTCGCAAATGCGAACACTGCCTCGCAAATGCGATGGTCCCATTTGCGACCAAAACATCGCAATTGTGATCATACCAGAACCAGCAATCCAACTTCTTAACAAAACACTCCGAAGCCACTCCGAAACTCACATGAGCCCCCGGAGCTCCAAACCAAACACCCACACAAGTCTAAAAACATAACACGAATTTGATCGAGGCCTCAAATAACTACAAACAACGTCGAATTCATGAATCATACCCCATTCCAAGTATAATGAACTTTAGAACTTCCAACTTCTACATTCGATGCCGGAACCTATCAAATCACGTCCGATTGCCCTCAAATTTTGCACACTAGTCATAATTGACATTACGGACCTACTCCAACTTCCGAAATCGGAATCCGACCCCGATATCAAAAACTCCACTCCCGGTCAAACTCCCCAAAAACCTTCAAATTCTAGCTTTCGCCAAATGACTTACGGACCTCCAAATCCACATCCGGACGCACTCCCAATACCAGAATTACCATACAAATCTATTCCCAGGCTCGGAATCCCAAACGGACATCAATAACATTGAAATGCATTTCAACCCAAATTTAGAAAATTCTTCCAAAATGCCAACTTCCATAATAGGCGCTGAAATGCTCCCGGGTCATCCAAAACCTGATCTGGACATACGCCCAAGTCCAAAATTATCATACGAACCAGTTGGAACCTTCCAATCCTGATTCTGAGGTTGTTTGCTTAAAAATCACACTTTAGGCAATTCCTCCAAATTAAGGCTTCGGAAATTAGAATTTTCTTTCCAAATCAACTCCGAACTTTCCGAATTTAAATTTCGACCACGCGTACAAGTCATAATACCTGAAGTGAAGCTGCCCAGGGCCTCAAATTGCCGAACGACGCGCTAGGGCTTAAAACGAACTATCGGGCCATTACATTTGAGATCATTGCATGTATTCAGTTAGAGATCGTGACTCAGTATTACCAGTCTTGGGAAGGTGTTATAATTTATTCCGCTGTTAGTTTCAATTAAAAAAAAGGCTTAAATTGTAATTGTAATCGGCTTACCTAGTCTTAGAGATTAAGTGCCATCACGATGCCTGTGGTGGTGTCACGACCCAAAATTTCCCACCGACGGGACCGTGATGGCGCCTAACAATTCACTTGCTAGGCAAGCCAACGTTAGAAAATTGTTAAACCAATTCCTTATTTCCATTAAGTAAATAACAATAATTAACTAAGATGAAATATAATAAGTGCGAAATATCGTAAAAACTGTAATAATTACTACCACCCGGATCTGGAGTCACAATTCACGAGTATTCTAGAATTTACTACAAGTAATAGTCTGAAAGAAATACAACTGTCTGAATAAAAGAAAACAGTAGGACATAAAAGATAGACGGTGACTTCAAGGTATGTGAATGCTGACAGATCTACCTTGAGTGTCCGGACAGCAGACCAGTAGCAAATCTCGATCAACCTGAGCCGGTATAAAAATCTGCACAGAAAGTGCAGAGTGCAACATCAGTACAACTGACCTCATGTACTGGTAAGTGTCGAGCCTAACCTCGGTGAAGTAGTGACGAGGCTAGGACAAGACACCCACATATAACCTGAACAATATAATCCTGCTAGTGGCAACAACACTAAATAAAGAAATAGCATAGAAATAATGGGAAGGGAACATACAGTGGGGGAATACAACATAAAGAGTGAGAATAATGAAAAGGCAGAATTAAACCGAAAATCCTTAAATGAATTGAGCAATTAAAACAGCAAGGAAAAATGCACGACATCACCCTTCATGCTTTTACTCTCAACCTCACCAAATAAATAAATAGAACGGCACGACATCACCCTTCGTGCATTAAACCTCTCATAATATACACAGTATCACCCTTCGTGCTTTAAACCTCTCATAATATACACGGCATCACCCTTCGTGCTTTACACACTTCCTTATAATATAATTAATGCATGAACGGCATCACCCTTCGTGCTTTACACTCCTCCTCACTAATCACAGAATCAATAACAACGGATAGATAAGAGTATCACAAAGAAACCACTACTTTACCCATAATCAATAGCACAATGTAATCTCAACCTTGAATCAATATTCGAAAGTTATCAAATCTCAGTGAAACCAGATATGAGTCACCCAACATTTTAAATAACCCGCTAAGCATGGATCGTAGAATTTAAGGCTACAAAATAGACAAGAATAGAATTTCACTCGCATGATATGACTCGACAACGACGCATAGATGCTCGTCACCTCACCTATACATCGTATTTAACAACCAAACACGTAGCAAATGAACACATAATACCTATTCCCTCAAGCCAAAGTTAGACACGACACTTACCTCGCTCCGAAGGCCACTAAATTCTCAATCACGACTTTTCCTTTCGGATTCACCTCCAAACCACTCGTATCTATTCAAAAATGACTCAATAATATCAAACATTGCTAAAGGAATCAACTTTAATGAATAATTACAGATTTTCCTCCAAAAATTCAAAAATCGTCCCCGGGCCCGCTTGGTCAAAACCCGAGGTTCGGACCAAAATCCATATACCCATTCACCCTCGAGCCCGAATATGTAATTAGTTTTGGAATTCGACCTCAAATCGAGGTCTAAATCCCCAAATTCCCGAAATCCCTAGTTTCTACCCTAACCCCTAATTCTATCATGAAAACTCTAGATTTTAGGTTGAATTCTTGTAAAATGAAGTAAAAGATTGAAAGAAACGAGTTAAGGAACACTTACCTATGATTTGGAGAAGAAAATGTCTTTGAAAAATCTCCCTAGGCCTCCTATCCTTTTGAAACAAGAAGAAAAATGGCTGGAGTCCGAATTAAATGAACTCACTGCCCAGCGACCTTTGCACCTACGGTGCTTTGGTCGCACCTGCGCATCCGCACGTGCGGACAGGACGTGCGCTTCTGCGGAAAAGGACTAGGCCAATGGGGGCCGCACCTGCGAAAAGGGCTCCGCTTCTGCAGTGCTGCTCCTGCGGAGAGAAGTCTGCATCTACGGAATAATGAAGTCCAGGCCTGGGTCGCACCTGTGGGGCTATCGCTCGCACCTGCGAGCTCGCAGGTGCGGGCACACCAGATTTGGTGCACCAGCAGCCTTGTTGAGGTTTGAACTCAACCCGCGCATCACCCAAATGGAACCCGAGCCCTCGAGGCTCCAAACCAAACATGCACGCAAGTCTAAAAATATCATACGGAATTGCTCGCGTGATCAAATCGCCAAAATAACACCTAGAACTACGAATTTAGCACCAAATCAAATGAAATTCTCAAGAACACTTCGTTTCTCACCATATTTCACAGACCGGTCTTAAATATCATAATGAACCTGTATCGGGCTCCAGAACCAAAATACGGCCCGATACTAACAATGCCAACTATCAATCATTTCAAAAAAATAAATAATTTCTAAAACTTTTAATTTTCATCAAAAATTCATAACTCAAGCTAGGGACCTCCGAATTCGATTCCGGGCATACGCTCAGGTCCCATAATTCAATACGAACCTACCGGGACCGTCAAAGCACGGATCCAGGCCCATTTACAAAAAATATTGACCGAAGTCATCTAAAATCAACTTTTAAGGCAAAAATTCTTATTTTCGTTAGTTTTCAACATAAAAGCTTTTCGGAAACCTGCCCAGATTGTGCACGCAAATCGAGGAGGGTAAAAATGAGATTTTTAAGTCTTAAGAGCGATGATTCGAGTTTTAAAACATAAGATGACCTTTTGGGTCATCACATTCTCCACCTCTAAAACAATTGTTCGTCCTCGAACGGACATAGAAAAGTACCTGGGCTGGTGAAAAGGTGGGGATATCTACTCCGCATATCGGACTCGGACTCCCAAGTAGTTGCCTCAATAGGCTGACCTCTCCACTGCACTCGAACTGAAGGGTAACTCTTTGATCTCAACTAGCAAACTTGCCGGGTTAAAATTGCCACCGGCTCCTCCTCGTAAGTCAAAACCTTGTCCAACTAGATAGAGCTGAAATCTAACACATGGGACAGATCGCCGTGATACTTTTGAAGCATGGACACATGGAATACCGGATGAACAGCTGCTAAACTAGGTGGCAACGCAAGCCTGTAAGCCACCTCTCCCACTTTCTCCAGAATCTCAAAAGGTCCGATATACCTAGGGCTCAACTTGCCCTTCTTTCCAAACCTCATTACACCCTTCATGGGTGATACCCGAAGTAACACTCTCTCTCCGACCATGAATGCAACATCACGAACTCTACGGTCGGCATAACTCTTCTGCCCGGACTGAGCTGTGCGAAGTCGATCCTGAATAATCTTGACCTTATCCAAGGCATCCTGTACTAATTCTGTACCCAACAACCGAGCCTCTCCCGGCTCGAACCACCCAACTGGTGACCGACACCGCCTACCATATAATACCTCATAGGGAGCCATCTGAATGCTCGACTGGTAGCTATTATTGTAGGAGAACTCTGTAAGGGGCAAGAACTGATCCCACGACCCTCCGAAGTCTATAACACAAGCACGTAGCATATCCTCCAAGATCTGAATAGTATGCTAGGATTGCCCGTCCGTCTGAGGATGAAATGCTGTGCTCAACTCAATCCGCGTACCCAACTCACACTGTACTGCCCTCCAAAAGTGTGAGGTAAACTGCGTACCTCGATCAGAAATGATAGACACGGGCACACCGTGAAGACGGACGATCTCCCGAATATAAATCTCAGCTAACCGCTCCGAGGAATAGGTAACTGCCACAGGAATGAAGTGCGGTGACTTAGTCAGCCTATCCACAATAACCCAAACTGCATCGAACTTCCTCTGAGTCCGTGGGAGTCCAACAACAAAGTCCATAGTGATACTCTCCCACTTCCACTCAGGAATCTCTAACCTCTGAAGTAAACCACCAGGTCTTTGATGCTCACACTTCACCTGCTGCCTCAAGTCCTGATACATCTTTGCGGTGCCCGGATGAATAGAATACCGAGAACTGTGGGACTCCTCAAGGATCAACTCACAAAGTCCATCCACATTAGGCACACAAATATGACCCTGCATCCTCAAAACTCCGTCATCTCCAACAGTAACCTGCTTGGCACCACCATGCCACACTGTTTCTCTAAGGACAAGTAAATGCGGATCGTCATCCTTCCAATCTCTGATACGCTCAAACAAAGAAGATCGAGCGACTGTACAAGCTAGAACACGTCTGGGCTCAGAAATGTCTAACCTCACGAACTGGTTGGCCAAGGCCTGAACATCTAATGCAAGAGATCTCTCACAAACTGGAATATATGCAAGGCTACCCATACTGACTGACTTTCTACTCAAAGCATCGGCCACCACGTTGGCCTTCCCGGGATGATACAATATGGTGATATCTTAGTCTTTCAATAGCTCCAGCCACCTCCTCTGCCTCAAATTGAGTTCCTTCTGCTTGAACAAATACTGCAAGCTCCGATGATTAGTGAATACCTCGTATGGCACGCCGTAAAGATAGTGCCTCCAAATCTTCAGCGCATGAACAATGGCTTCCAGCTCTAGATCATGAATAGGGTAACTCTTCTCGTGAACCTTCAGCTGCCGTGAGGCATATATAATAACCTTGCCACCCTGCATCAATACCGCACCAAGACCAATACGAGATGCGTCACAATATATTGTATAAGATCCTGAACCTGTGGGTAACACCAATACCGGTGCCGTAGTCAAAGCTGTCTTGAACTTCTGAAAGCTCGCTTCACACTCGTTTGACCACCTGAACGGGGCACCCTTCTG
Source organism: Nicotiana tabacum (assembly GCF_000715075.1). NCBI lineage: Eukaryota > Viridiplantae > Streptophyta > Magnoliopsida > Solanales > Solanaceae > Nicotiana > Nicotiana tabacum. Next base: position 96,945,819 of record NC_134093.1, read on the forward strand.
GGTCAATCTAGTTAATGGGGCTGCTATGGATGAAAACCCCTCCACAAATTGACGGTAATAGCCCGCCAAAACCCAGGAAACTATGAATCTCCTTAGCTGCTGTGAGTCTAGGCCAGTTCTGGACTGCCTCAATCTTCTTAGGATCTACCTGAATACCCTCTGCTGATACAACGTGACCCAAGAAAGCAACTGAACTCAACCAAAACTCACATTTTGAGAACTTAGCATATAACTGGCTGTCTTTCAGAGTCTGAAGAACGATCCGAAGGTGCTGCTCTCGCTCTTCTCGACTATGGGAGTAGTTCAAGATATCATCAATAAACACAACCATAAAGGAATCCAAGTAGGGTTTGAACACCCGCTTCATCAAATCCATGAATGCTGCTGGGGCATTTGTCAGCCGAAATGACATCACTAGAAACTCATAATGCCCATACCGAGTCCGAAAAGCTGTCTTAGGAACATCAGATGCCCTAATCCTCAATTGATGTATCCATATCTCAAATCAATCTTTGAAAATACCTTGGCACCCTGAAGCTGATCAAATAAATCACCAATCCTCGGCAATGGATACTTGTTCTTAATGGTGACTTTGTTCAACTACCGATAATCTATACACATCCTCATCGATCCATCTTTCTTCTTCACAAACAACACAGGTGCACCCTAGGGCGAGACACTAGGTCTAATGAAGCACTTATCAAGCAAATCTTGCAACTACTCCTTCAACTCTTTCAACTCTGGCGGGGCCATGCGATATGGCGGAATGTAAATAGGCTGAGTGCCCAGAGCTAAATCAATGTAGAAATCAATATCCCTGTCGGGTGGCATCCTTGGCAGTTCTGCAGGAAACACCTCTGGAAACTCACGAACAACCGGCACCGAATCTATGGAAGGAACCTCCGCATTAGAATCGCGGACATAAGCCAAATAATCTAGACACCCCTTCTCGACCATATGCCGAGCCTTCACATAAGAGATAACCCTGCTGGTAGAATGGCCAAGATTCCCTCTCCACTCTAATCGAGGCAACCCATGCAAAGCTAAGGTCACCGTCTTGGCGTGACAATCTAATATAGCATGATAAGCTGACAGCCAATCCATACCCAGTATGACATCAAAATCAACCATGTCGAGAAGTAGAAGATCTACACGAGTCTCAAGACTCCCAATGGTGACCACACATGAACGATAAACACGATCTACAACAATAGCATCTCCCACTAGTGTGGACACATACACAGGAGCACTCAAAGAATCACGGGCACAACCAAATAGGAAGCAAAATAGGATGACACATAGGAGTAAGTAGATCCCGGATTAAATAGAACTGAAGCATCTCTACTGCAAACTGAAACAGTACCTATGATAACAGCGTCAGATGACTCAGCCTCAGGCCTGGCTGGGAAAGCATAACACCGGGGCTGGGCCCCACCACCCTGAACTACGTCCCTAGGATGACCTCTAGCTGGCTGGTGTCCACCTCTAACGGCCTGACCTCCACCTCTAATTGTCTGGCCCCTACCTCTGGATGCCTGACCCCTGCCTCTAGCTGGCTGAGCAGGTGGTGCAGCAACTGGTGTCGGAACCATGGCACGAGAACTCTGATGTTGTGAGCTGCCCGTTGCCCGAGGGCAAAATCTAGCAATGTGCCTCAGATCACCACAAGTATAACATAACCTCGGCTGCTGTGACTGCTGACCCTGAAACTCACCATGTCGACCTGAATAACCACCGTGATAACTTTGGAGTGGAGGTGCACTAGTAGGAGCTGGTGGTGCACTGTAGGCTAGCTGGTCGGAATAATGCATCTGAGGGCCTTGACCACCTGGGGAATCGTGGGATGCCTGGAGCACTGAATGAAACGGCCTGGGAGGATGGCCTCTACCAAAAGTACTACTGCCTCTAGGTGAGGCACCGCTGAACTCACCGGTATGACGAGGTCTCTTGTCAGACCCCTGACCTCCCTGAGTAAGAACCATTTCGACTCATCTGGCGACATTAGCAGCCGCCTGAAAAATAATCTCACTCCCAGTCTCCTTAGCCATCTGCAATCTGATAGGCTGAGCAAGTCCATCAATAAACCTTCTCACCCTCTCTTTCTCTCTCGGTGGGAAGAAGAAGAATAGCATGACAGGCCAAATCCACAAAACGGGTCTCATACTGAGTAACAGTCATACTGCCCTACTGGAGACGCCCAATTTGACGGCGACACTCCTCTCTCAATGTGATAGGCAGAAATTTCTCTATGAAGAGCTGAGAGAATTGGTCCCAAGTAAGAGCAGGCGACCCAGCTGGTCTGGTCAACAAGTAATTTCTTCTACCATTTCTTGGCGGAACCAGTCATCTGAAATGTAGAAAAATCGACCCCATTGGTCTCCACTATACCCATGTTCCGCAAGAACCTCGTGACAGATGTCAAGATACTCCTGGGGATCCTCTGAAGGAGCACCACTGAAGTGAACAGGAAAGAGCTTGATAAACCTGTCCAATCTCCATAAAGCCTCAGAAGACATAGCTGGCCCATCTCCGACCTGTGCCGCAATAACCGGCTGAACTAATCCGACTGGCTGAGTTGCTGGAGCCTGATACTGGGTAGCTATCTTCTCCGGAGCAGGAGTGGTAGGAGTCTGGGCTCCTCCTCCAGCCTGAGAGATTGCTGGTGCCATGGGAAATGTGCCATTCTGGGCCACACTCACCATAAGGCCCACCAAACGGACCAAAGCGTCCTGAAGTATTGGGGTAGCAATGAACCCCTCCAAAACCTGAGCTGGTTCGGCAGGAACAGTCTGGGCTGGAACCTCCTCATCAAGCTCTATCTGAGGCTCCACTGCTGGGGCTGCTGCTCGGGCCCTAGGCTGACCCCTGCCCCTACCTCGGCCTCTAGCACGACCTCGGTCTCGACCTCTGCCCCGCGTAGGAGCTGTCACTGGAGGCTCTGGCTACTGCTCAGCTGAGGAAGCGGTACGTGTTCTCGCCATCTGCGAGAGAATAAAAGAAGAAGAGTTCAATCAGTATTGAGAAAGCAAAATCGCACGACAGAGAAGGATAGAAGTGAAACTTGTTCCTAAACTTCATAGCCTCTGGAAGATAAGCACAGATGTCTCTGTGCCGATCCTCCAGACTTTACTAAGCTTGCTCGTGAATTGTGAGACCTAGGCAACCTAGTGCTCTGATACCGACTGTCATAACCCAAAATTTTCCACCGACGTGGCCGTAATGGCGCCTAACATTTCACTTGCTAGGCAAGCCAACGTTAGAAAATTGTTAAACCAATTCCTTATTTTCATTCAGTAAATAACAATAATTAACTAAGATGAAATATAATAAGTGCAGAATATCATAAAACTGTATTAATTACTACCACCCGGGTCTGGAGTCATAATTCACGAGTATTCTAGAATTTACTACAAGTAATAGTCTGAAAGAAATACAACTGTCAGAATGAAAGAAAACAGTAGGACATAAAAGATAGACGGGGACTTCAAGGTTTGTGAACGCCGACTGATCTACCTTGAGTCTCCGGACAGCGGACCAGTAGCAAATCTCGATCAACCTGAGCCGGTATCAAAATCTGCACAGAAAGTGCAGAGTATAGCATCAGTACAACCGACCCCATGTACTGGTAAGTGTCGAGCCTAACCTCGGCGAAGTAGTGACGAGGCTAGGACAAGACACCCACATATAACCTGAACACTATAATACTGCTAGTGGCAACAACAGTAAATAAAGAAATAGCATAGAAATAATGGGAAGGGAACATACAGTGGGGGAATACAACATAAAGAGTGAGAATAATGAAAAAGCAGAATTAAACTGAAAATCCTTAAACGAATTGAGCAATTAAAATAGCAAGGAAAACTGCACGGCATAACCCTTCGTGCTTTTACTCTCAACCTCATCAAATAAATAAATAGAACGGCACGACATCACCTTTCGTGCATTAAACCTCTCATAATATACACGGCATCACCCTTCGTGCTTTAAACCTCTCATAATATACACGACATCATCCTTCGTGCTTTACACTCTTCCTCACAATATAATTAATGCATGCACAATATCACCCTACGTGCTTTACACTCCTCCTCACCAATCACAGAATCAATAACAACGGATAGATAAGAGTATCACAAAGAAACCAGTATTTTACCCATAATCAATAGAACAATATAATCTCAACCTTGAATCATTATTCAAAAGTTACCAAATCTTAGTGAAACCAGATATGAGTCACCCAACATTTCAAATAACCCGCTAAGCATGGATAGTAGAATTTAAGGCTATAAAATAGACAAGAATAGAATTTCACTCGCATGCTATGACTCGACAACGACGCATAAATGCTCGTCACCTCACCTATACATCGTATTTAACTACCAAACACGTAGCAAATGAACACATAATACCTATTCCCTCAAGCCAGAGTTAGACACGACACTTACCTCGCTCCGAAGGCTACTAAATTTTCAATCACGGCTTTTTCTTTGGGACTCACCTCCAAATCACTCGTATCTATTCAAAAATGACTCAATAATATCAAACATTGCTAAAGGAATCAACTTTAACGAATAATTACAGATTTTCCAAATTTTCCTCCAAAAAGTCAAAAATCGACCCCGGGCCCGCTTAGTCAAAACCCGAGGTTCGGACCAAAATCTATTTACCCATTCACCCCCAAGCCCGAATATGTAATTGGTTTTGGAATCCGACCTCAAATCGAGGTCAAAATTCCCAAATTCCCGAAATCCCTAGTTTCTACCCTAACCCCTAATTCTATCATAAAAACTCTAGATTTTTGGTTGAATTCTTGTAAAATGAAGTAAAAGATTGAAAGAAACGAGTTAAGGAACACTTACCTATTATTTGGGGAAGAAAATGTCTTGGAAAAATCGCCCTAGGCCTCCTATCCTTTTGAAATAAGAAGAAAAATGGCTGGAGTCCGAATTAAATGAACTCACTGCCCAACGACCTTCGCACCTACGGTGCTTTGGTCGCACTTGCGCATCCGCACGTATGGACAGGATGTGTGCTTCTGCAGAAAAGGACTGGGCCAACTGGGGCCGCACCTGCGAAAAGGGTTCTGCTTCTGCGGTCCCGCTCCTGCGGAGAGAAGTCTGCATCTGCGGAATAATGAAGTCCAGGCCTGGGTAGCACCTGCGGGGCTATCGCTCGCACCTGCGACTAAAGGCTCGCAGGTGCGGGCACACCAGATTTGGTGCAGCAGCAGCCTTGTTGAGGTTTGAACTCAACCCGCGCATCGCCTGAATGGCACCCAAGCCCTCGGGGCTCCAAACCAAACTTGCACGCAAGTCTAAAAACATCATACGGACTTGCTCGCGTGATCAAATCACCAAAATAACACCTAGAACTACGAATTTAGCACCAAATCAAATGAAATTCTCAAGAACACTTTTAAATTTCTGTTTTCTCAACTAGACGTCCGAATCACATCAAATCAACTCCGTTTCTCACCAAATTTCATAGACAGGTCTTAAATATCATAATGAACATGTATCGGGCTCCGAAACCAAAATACGGACCCGATACTAACAATGCCAAATATCAATCATTTCAAAAAAACAAATAATTTCCAAACTTTTAATTTTCATCAAAAATTCATAACTCAAGCTAGGGACCTCCGAATTCGATTCCGGGCATACGCCCAGGTCTCATAATTCGATACGGACCTATCGCGACCGTCAAAGCACGGATCCGGACCCGTTTACCAAAAATATTGACCGAAGTCATCTAAAATTAACTTTTAAGGCAAAAGTTTTTATTTTCATTAGTTTTCAACATAAAAGCTTTCTGAAAACCTACCCGGACTGCGCACACAAATCGATAAGGGTAAAAATGAGATTTTAAGGCTTAAAAGCACATATTCGAGTTCTAAAACATAAGATGACATTTTGGGTCATCACATGTGTGGGTTTTTAGGTCATGACAATTACGTACATATTAATATTAGTAACATTTGCTACAATATACAGTCTTGAACTCCTCAAATGGATGTGAAGGCATGCGTTTTAAATTGTTATTTGGAGGAAAAAATCCACATGAAATAACTAAGGGTTTGTGGTTCCTGAAATAGAAAAGAAGGTGTGTAAACATGTTAAGCCTCTTTATATACTAAAATGAGCACCCAAATAATGACATGCAAAATTTGACCAAATGTTATCAAATAGTTTCAAAATTAGTGAGTGTAAACAAATGTGTTTACATTAAGAATATTCCAAATCATGTAGTCATTGTGTGTTTATATGTGGATGATATGTTGATAACGAATAATAGAAAAGGCACATGAAATATTTGAAATGTGCGAGCGTTCATGACAAAAGCCAATGTTACACTTGATGTCTATATTATTTAGAAGAACTAAATGATATACTTTTGGACCCCACAAATGTTTAGTGGATATTGGTAAGGTAGTCGGTGAATTCATTACTTGTTCAGTCTTAGTGAAGACTAGTTGATGAAACTACCAATTCGGATGTTGGTCATGTGCCTTTCTCGAAAGGTTGTTTCTTTATTGAAAATTTATATTGTTTAGTTCATTTATGAAAGGATGTCACTTCGAAGGTTGTGAATTTTCATGGAAAGATGTGTCTGTACATTTTTTTATGGACATGACCGTTCATAAACGTATGTATTAATAAGTTGGTCTATAATATACTGAACCAGCCGATGAATGATAAAAATTCATAGTAAGTTGGATTTGCTTCATGAAAGAAAGTGTTATAATTTGCATATCATATAAACATGTATTCAATTTGTGGAATATGAATAAATATCATACAAATGCTAGTAAAAGGGGGAGTGGTTGCGAAATGTGTTATATATTAAAAGATTGTGGTCACAACTGAGATCAATCATTTCAGATGTTGTTATAGTATAGTGTTGTTATACTAAATATAGCCAACAATCGGATATGCAATAAGAAGTCAAGACGTATTAGTTTACGACATAAGAAAGATAGCATTGAACTTTCATGACAATGAAATGAGACTTGGAATATTTGAAATATACTCAAAATTATGCTTTGCACTACAACAAGTATCCTGTGATAATAGAGAGTGGTATAGTGATGCAAATTAGATCACCGGTTCAACCGATTCTAAACAGTCGGTGGAGGAACGATGTCTTGAAAATCGTCCATACAAACGTGCATGGAACGCTCTACAGTGGTGGCTGAGTTTGTAGCCTTAGACAAGGCCGATGAAGAAGTTGAATGGCTCCTAAATTTTCTTGAAGATATTTCATTTTGGCCCAAATCATTGGCACATAAATGCATATATTTCGATAGTCAAATAACAATTAGGAAGGGCTAGGAGCCTTATATATAACGGAAAATCTCGTCATATACGACAAAGGATAAAACCGTTAGGCAACTATTCTCTAGGGGAATTATTATAATTGACTACGTGAAGTCAAGCGATAATGTGTCGGATCCACTAACAAAAGGCCTAATTAGAGAGGTAGTTGAGAGATCATCGAGGGGAATGGAACTATGGCCGATGACAAGTTATTATGGCGGTAACTCTACCTAAAAGAATGGAGATCCCAAGATCTAGGTTCAAGGAGATAAAACAAAGTCATTAATGACAGTTCAACATTGTCAAATAAAACTTTGGTCCATTCTCGTGATGAAGACAATGTTCAGTACTAAGGATAAAGCATTAAGACTTTTTAATGGTTTCTATGTTTTATACGGGGTATATCAAATAGTGTATCTACGGGATAACACATTTAGCAATCACCTATGTAAGTGTGAAGTGTAAGCTGCTTCAAAGAGAATTTTGTAAGGCCAGTTCTCTACGCACTTATGAACCAGGTGGTGTTCATGGCTGAAACAAATGTACCAATGATAACCAAAGACGGTTAAGGGTTGATTGTGTGACTTATGGTTGTCTAGGTATACACCAAAGTTCGACGGTTCAAAGATATCAAATCTACCGATTGACCGAGTATATCCGACATATGTTCACTATGGAAAGTTCAAACAGAAACCTACTTATCCAGATGTGATTAATCCTTATTTGCAAATCACACAAGTTGTTACATTGTTTTTCCACATAAAGAAAATGTCAAGTGTGATTTGCTCCGTTTGTTGAGTTCGCTAGAGTTCTGTAATTTCGATTTTCAGTATTACAGAATATGTCACGACCCAAAATCCATAAAGGTCGTGATGGCGCCGGACACCACTGTCAGGCAAGCCAACAATAAATACTTAATTGGGTTCTCATTTTTGTTACTTTTGAAATCATATTTTTCCTTCAATTTAAATCGTAAAAGATGAAGTTTACAAAAATAAATAATAATATCTTTAAAATTTCCAATACAGCACAACCCACAATTCTCCCAAAACCCGGTGTCATAAGTGCATGAGCATTAACTAGGAATGTAAAATAAAATACAACAGCTGTCCGGAATACAAATTGGACAGGAAAAGAAAATATAATATTCTGAGGGAGACTCTGTTGGCTGCGAATCGTCTTAAAGAATGCAGCTCACTTAAGTCCCTGCCATAATCGCGCCTCTACACCTGCAAGGCCGCTAAACATATGTGTACCTGCACAAAAATGTGCAGCAAGTGTAGCATGAATACGTAAATCAATGCGTACCCAGTAAGTATCTCGCCTAACCTCAAAGAAGTAGTGACGAGGGGTCGACTCAGACACGTACTATGAGCTATAATCAATATACCAATGATATGATAAATTATAGATTTTTATGAGGCAACGGTAAACACAATAACATGAGACAGGTAAATAATTCTTTCGTTAATAGGGGATTTCCAAATTTATCTTCATCTTTAAACCATTTATATCTCCGGCCAATGAGGCCATATCAATTATCAATAATTCCAAACAATCAATTAAGTCATGTGCAAATTATGCCGAGGTCGTACCACCCGATCCAACATAATATTTAAACTGTGCACTGCCAGAGGGTCGAATGGCGCGAACCACAGATGCGTCTATAAATTTTCCCACTCGCGAATCATACATTCGATGCGGTCCCCGCTCGCGAATCATACATTCGACACGGTCAAATATAAATTTAAGGAAATACCCCGCTCGCGAATCATACCTGTGACGCGGCCAAATATAAGTTTAGCAGTTAAATCATATTTCTTTCTTAATTCTTTTCAAAATAAGGGAAACTCAACTTTGAAGCTTTTTAAGGAAATTACCCCGCTCGCGAATCATACATGCGACGCGGTTACACATAGATTTCTTAAGCTATTATAATATTCCTCAATTCTTTTCGAAATTAAGAAGTCCAAATGAAACCTTTTAAATCTTAATTTCTTCAAATTTCCATTCTTTCAATACAATCATTACTCAACCTCAATCTTGTTTCTTCTCAAGGAAAACAATAACATAAATCGACAACAACGTTAACAAGGCATGATGTAAACCTAGACTACTCGGACATAGGCATAACTAGTAGCTGTGTACGGACTCTCGTCACTTTGTGCGTACGTGCCCCCCCACAATTAGAAGCATATATTAATTTATTTCACCTATGGGGTTAGTTCCCTCTTATAAGGTTAGAAAGGAGACTTACCTCGCTTTGAAATTCCATAACCGGCTCCAAAGCCTCCCTAACACCTCAAACTGATGCTTGTCGCTCCAAAACTAGTCAAATAAGTTGCAACCCAATAACAATATACTCTAATACTCATAATTAATCAATTTATTACAATTTCTAACCCTGTTCGAAAAGTTGATAAAATCACCCTCGGGTCCACGTGCCCGGATTCCGAAAATTTTCGAAGGTAATCATTAACCATAACCATTATGAACTCAAATATATGATTTCTTCCCAATTCCATGCCCAAATTCGTGATCAAAATCCAAAATACCAAATTCTAGGTCTTCTACCAAAACCCCACAATTTATACTAATTTCCATGTTCCAATCAATGTATAATTCATGTATTTAACTCACAATGGGAAGAAACCACTTACCCAGAATTTCTTGATGAAAATCTCCCTTTGAAGCTATCCAAAATCATCCAAACCAAATGAAAATGGGAGAAAAATGGGCCAAGTCCCGTTTATAAAAACCCTTCTGCCCAGCGACATTTCCGCACCTGCGGCCAAAACCTCGCACCTGCGCATTCACTCTACCTAGCATGACTCCGCACCTGCGCCTTTCCTTATGCATCTGCGCCTTCGCAGGTACGGACATACACTCGCACCTGCGCTCCCAGACTCTTCTATCACTCTCGCACCTAAGACGTACCTCCGCATCTGCGACCTCGCAGGTGCGGACAGCCCTTTGCACCTGCGATCATTGCCCAGCTTCGCCCAAACCGCACCTGCGACCACTGGCTCGCACTTGCGGCCCTTATTGCTCAGGTGCGATCACACCAGATATCAGCTGCCTCATCCTTTCTTCCAAGTCCAAACTCGATCCGTTAACCATCCGGAATCCACCCGAGGACCTCGGGACCTCAACCAATTATACCAACACGTCCCAAAACACATTACGAACTTAGTCGAGCCTTCAAATCACATCAAACAATGTCGAATTCATGAATCACACCCCATTCCAAGCTTAATGAACTTTGAAACTTCAACTTCTACAATCGATGCCGAAACCTATCAAATCACGTCCGATTGACCTCAAATTTTGCACACAAGTTACATTTGACATTACGGACCTACTCCAACTTCCAAAATCGGACTCCGACCCTAATGTCAAAAAGTCCACTCCCGGTCAAACTTCTTAAAAACTTTCAAATTTTTTGCTTTAGCCAAATGAATCCAAAATGACCTACGGACCCCCAAATCCACTTCCAGACGCGCTCCCAATACCGGAATCACCATACGGAGCTATTCTCAGACTCGAAATTCCAAACAGACATCGATAACATTGAAATGCACTTCAACCCAAATTTTTAAAGTTCTTCCAAAATGCCAACTTCCACGATAGGCGCCAAAACGCTCCCGGTTCATCCAAAACCAGATCCGGACATACGCCCAAGTCTGAATTCGTCATACGAACTTGTTGGAACCTTAAAATCTTGTTTTCGAGATCGTTTACTCAAAAATCCAAGCATAGTCAATTCTTCCAAATTAAAGCTTCCGAAATGAGAATTTTCTTTCCAAATCAACTCTGAACTCCCAGAATCTCAATTCCGACTACCCGTACAAGTCATAATATCTGAAGTGAAGTTGCTTATGGCCTCAAACTGCTGAACGATGCGCTAGAGCTCAAAAGGACCGGTCGGGTCGTTAGATTCTCTCCCACTTAAACATACGTTCGTCCTCGAATGTGCTAAGAATTGCTCTGGGGTTGTCCGAAATCACTGTTTAATACCTCGTGCACTTACCCGTGCTGCCACAACTCAGTTGAGCACACTAGCTCGAGCTAGTCTGAAGATTCCCCCGTTTTACTTATCCAAATAAGCCTTAGAGTCCAATTCCAATATCCGAAATTCTCTTCCAGGCCTGTTCCCATCATACGAACATCGTATCAATCACTACACAATTTACCGATACATGATTGCATACCTTTGCTGAATTCACACTATGCACTGCCTAACTCACATGACCATAATAACATCCTCTGATAACAATAACCGAAATTCCACGAATCTGATGCTCGCAATGCACCTCATGACATATATAAGTCTTGTTCCAACTCTTGAAATACCGCCACGACGGAAGAGATGTGTAGAAATTCATAACCAACTGCAGAGTCAACAAATCATTGAATCTCTCCCTTCTACTAGAATCATCACCCCATTATGAACAAAATAATGGTACCTGCTCTTTAATATACTTCATATAATCCGATCGCACTGATCCAGATCCAAAAATCTCGTCTCACCCAGTATAAGCTGCTCAGGCAACAAGCCACCCCAAACATGACCAAAAGTCTCATATGATGCCACAAAGTGCTAATAAGCTACTAACTTGAACGTGATACATAAGGAAAACGAATCTCTGGAAGGGACTACTCAACCCACACAACTAATTAGACAACCGAAAAGGTGTTATGAGCCTTCTTTAGAAAATGGAAAACAAAACACACGAAAATAGATATAGGGGACTGTACTAAACATCACACGGTTGCGGCGCGCAACCCCATCCAAACAACATACCTATGGCGGCGTGCCACCCGATCTATACATAACAATCTATATAAGGAGATATTTACCGAGCTAGAATGCCCATTATTACAAAATATCCGAATATCAGACACAAGCATGCTAAGTGCATAATACCATCCCTGGGAGGACCGACAGCGCCATATGCAACAAAACTCAAGCACAACTAAGGTGAGATATATGATCTGAATCTCGAGAGCCATCCTGCTCCCATAGCATCATCGCTACGCGGTACCTCAACACATAAGAAATTTACCAAGCCGTTTCACAACTCACACGACATAATATAGTATTACATGAAATAGCCGACGACGAAATGACTTCCAACGTCCGAATACTCCTCCATAAGGAGCGCTATGCTGAAATGAACACATCTGGCCTGATATGGAGCCCATATTCATATTTAAATCCATCCACATGCCTCAAGCCGATTCTGATCGCATCATACTAGGCTAATAACCTTTCAAGGATCCATAGTAACCCCATTTTCCCATAACACACAAGAACAACCATCATAACCGGAACAAACTTCCACATTCCATAACCAAGTGAACCGAGCGCCCTTCAGGCATAAATTCTCGAATCAACGATATTACCAAAATCTTCATACTTGGTTTCCATTCTTCAGTCAATCAAGTGACTAAATGTCACACTTATACAATGTTCCCATGGGATATGCTCCCATGACCTTCCGCACCAGGTAACAAGTCTGTACATTCACACTACCGGCCATACCAATCGCTGTAAAGCTAACTCAAGAATCCACATTCAGTATGCGAAGCCTCTTCACACCAGACACCAATCTCAGGTGATGCCAAAGACAATATCAGCTTACTCTAACCATCTAAATCCTTTCCCGCTCATCCGAGCTCTTGACATTCTTGTCGACACCAAACTGCAACCTTGATCCTCAACTTCCGAATCCCATGCCGATCACTGCACTTAGTCATGCCAATACACAAGAGTACAAGAATTTCATCTTAACTTCCGAACTACTAATAATGTAAACACTTCACTACATAGAAACCTTTTACTTAACTCATTCCAAGAGAACCATCTCAACTCGCGACTGAATCCTCATATCTGCAGGAAATACCAACCTCAAGTAGTGGTCTAAACCACCACAATCCTTCTGGGATCCGTCTACACCTAACATGCCATAATGCTCGAATGCCCCCAAATAAAATCAATTACGGCGGCCGTCAAACCTCGCACGTACCGCCACAAATCACATGCACAACTCAACACGCTGAAGGAGCTGATCATTACCATCATCATGCCAATTCAACCATTGCTAACCAAAACCTGACTTCTCTAAATTTACTCTAGATCTTCCTTAGAAATAACAACAGCTCTTTTATCAATACCCGCTGCAAAAGCTCGATATTCAACCATACCATGGACTCGAAATCCTTAGACACCACACCTTAACTTTGAATCTACTAGGATCGTTATTGAGAGTCACCCACTCTGACTTGGTCCCGAATATAATCAACCCCAAGGCTCCGCTAGCACATAAGCATCCTCTCAAAGAAGCACCTGGCTGAATCATCTTCCTTGTACATTACATCTACATGAAACATAAACTCTGAGTCTTACCCAAACCTGAACAAGAATCGATAAGGCCAAATATAACACACATTCCTCAAATCCTTTGCTCAAATTACTGATGATGTTCTCTTCCCTTAGTCATAATATCCCACCAATATGCTGATAACCAGAAATCTCACAATTAGCAGACCATGCAATCCAACCGTAGGCGGTGGAGCTCTCCCACTTAGCTTGAAGCTACCATTGCATAACTCTAGAACCCGCCAAGATTCTTTCTCCATTGTTGAACTGATCTTGCACAACCAACTCGCCAAATTCCTTGAAATCCTTCCATTTGACCTTTCATGAACACTCTGAATCACTAACCACATTCACATATTCGACCTCTTGCAGAGTAAACAGTAGAATTCTTTCGTGACAGTCCCATCAACACCATGTAACCGCTAACCTGCTCACAGGAGATAACCCACCTGTGGAAATTCCATCTCGACATCATCCAATGCCGTTGCACTAAGTACAACAACTACGAAATCAGTAACCCATCCTGAGCCCGTGCTCATTCACCAGCTGTACAGGTCCGTTCACTCCTCATGGACATCAACTAAAGGTGAGACAATAAATTCCAATCCAAAGTCATGTTGTATCCTTTTTCATATCAAGCAACTCCCTCTTGTCACACCCAATCTTCCTCAATATAGCAGCCAATATTCCAAATTTAGTCCGTAGACCTAGTCACAGTCCACCATGAATCCCAAATCACTCTAAACTTTCTCAAGGCGTGTAGTCATCCTACCATAGAACCCATATGCTACCCTGCCCCAAAGGCGAATCGAAGAAAATCATAACACCGGCGAACTTAACACATTCAATCAAGGTGACGACACCACACCTCGGATGAAGATTCCATCACACTAGAAAATACCAAGCCTCGTTACTCCATCAACCCAAATCTGGACATTCATAGGCCAATTGCTTTACCTCTGACGAAATAAGATACTGAATCTCGGAACCATGCACTAAGTAAACCTCCTTCCAAGACATTCACTGCCCCGACACATAGGCAAGCATCCTACCATCACATCAATACTGTGCGACAACAACTCCTGAGCATCATAACAACTTGTGCATAGCCTCAAGGCTCTTAAAAGTAGAGTTACTGGGCTGAAATGACAGAATATCCTTCCACAAGGCGACGACAATAGTCCAATCAACTACGCAAGGAGAAACATCCCGCACCATATATGTAGTGCCATTACAATTCCTTAATTCCCGATTTACAACCAACATTTCACGTCGCATAAGAGTGAATGGGAAAGAATGAAGGCATAAGCCTCAAAGGAATCAAATCGCTCGATGAGAATCAAGAAGGGAAGTGCTCCTAACAGCCCTGTAGCCTCTCGAAGATAAGTACAGACGTCTCTGTACCGATCCGCAAGACTCTACTAGACTCGCTCATGGCTCGTGAGACGTAAGTGAACCTAGTGCTCTGATACCATGTTGTCACAACCCAAAATCCATAAAGGTCGTGACGGCGCCAGACTCCACTGTCAGGCAAGCCAACAATAAATACATAATTGGGTTCTCATTTTTGTTACTTTTGAAATCATATTTTTCCTTCAATTTAAATCATAAAAGATCAAGTTTACAAAAATAAATAATAATATCTTTAAAATTTCCAATACATCACAACCCATAATTCTCCCAAAACCCGGTGTCACAAGTGCATGAGCATTAACTAGGAATATAAAGTAAAATACAATAGCTGTCCGGAATACAAATTGGACAGGAAAAGAAAATACAATACTCTGAGGGAGACTCCGTTGGCTACGAATCGTCGTATAGAATGCAACTCACCTAAGTCCCTGCCATAATCGCACCTTTACACCCGCAAGGCCGCTAAACATATATATACCTGCACAAAAATGTGCAGCAAGTGTAGCATGAGTACGTAAATCAACGCGTACCCCGCAAGTATCTCGTCTAACCTCGAAGAAGTAGTGACGAGGGGTCTACTCAGACACTTACTATGGGCTATATTCAATATACCAATGATATGATAAATTATGGATTTTATAAGGTCACGGTAAACACAATAACATGAGACAGGTAAATAATTCTCTCGTTAATAGGGGATTTCCAAATTTATCTTCATCTTTTAACCATTTATATCTCCGGCCAATGAGGCCATATCAATTATCAATAATTCCAAACAATCAATTAAGTCATGTGCAAATCATGTCGAGGTCGTACGACCCGATCCAACATAATATTTAAACTGTACACTGCCAGAGGGTCGAATGGCGCGAACCATAGATGCATCTATAAATTTCCCCGCTCGCGAATCATACATGTGATGCGGTCCCCGCTCGCGAATCATACATGCGACACGGTCAAATATAAATTTAACGAAATACCCTGCTCGCGAATTATACCTGCGACGCGGCCAAATATAAGTTTAGCAGTTAAATCATATTTCTTTCTTAATTCTTTTCAAAATAAGGGAAACTCAACTTTGAAGCTTTTTAAGGAAATTACCCGCTCGCGAATCATACATGCGACGCGGTTACATATAGATTTCTTAAGCTATTATAATATTCCTCAATTCTTTTCAAAATTACGAAGTTCAAATGAAACCTTTTAAATCTTAATTTCTTCAAATTTCCATTCTTTCAAGACAATCATTACTCAACCTCAATCTTGTTTCTTCTCAAGGCAAACAATAACATAAATCGACAGCAACGTTAACAAGGCATGATGTAAACCTAGACTACCCGGACATAGGCATAACTAGTAGCTACGTACGGACTCTCATCACCTCGTGCGTACGTGGCCCGGCACAATTAGAAGCATATATTAATTTATTTCACCTATGGGGTTAATTCCCTCTTATAAGGTTAGAAAGAAAACTTACCTCGCTCCGAAACTTCATTACCGGCTCCAAAGCCTCCCTAACACCTCAAACTGGTACCCGTCGCTCCAAAACTAGTCAAATAAGTTGCAACCCAATCAAAATATAATCTAATACTCATAATTAATCAATTTATTACAATTTCTAACCCCGTTCGAAAAATTGATAAAATCACCCTCGGGCCCACGTGCCCAGATTCTGAAAATTTTTGAAGCTAATCATTACCCATAACCATTATGAACTCAAATATATGATTTATTCCCAATTCCATGCCCAAATTTGTGATCAAAATCCAAAATACCAAATTCTAGGTCTTCTACCAAAACCCCACAATTTATACTAATTTTCATGTTCCAATCCATGTATAATTCATGTATTTAACTTACAATGGGAAGAAACCACTTACTTAGAATTGCTTGATGAAAATCTCCCCTTGAATCTCTCCAAAATCATCCAAACCAAATGAAATGGGAGAAAAATGGGCCAAGTCCCGTTTATAAAAACCCTTCTGCCCAGCGACATTTCTGCACCTGCGGCTTCGCAGGTGCGGCCAAAACCTCGCACCTGCGCATTCCCTCTGCCTAGCACGACTCCGCACCTACACCTTTCCTTCCGCATCTGCGCCTTCGCAGGTGCGGACACACACTCACACCTGCACTCCCAGACTCTTCTCTCACTCTCGCACCTGCGACCTACCTCTGCATTTGCGACCTCGCAGGTGCAAACAACCCTTCGCACCTACGATCATTGCCTAGCTTCGCCCAAACTGCATCTGTGACCACTGGCTCGCACCTGCGGTCCTTATTGCACAGGTGCGATCACACCAGATATCAGCTGCCTCATCCTTTCTTCCAAGTCCAAACTTGATCTGTTAACCATCAGGAATCCACCCGAGGCCCTCGGGACCTCAATCAATTATACCAATACGTCCCAAAACACATTACGAACTTAGTCGAGCCTTCAAATCACATTCTAGGTCTTCTACCAAAATCCCACAATTTATACTAATTTCCATGTTCCAATCTATGTATAATTCATGTATTTAACTCACAATGGGAAGAAACCACTTACCTAGAATTGCTTGATGAAAATCTCCACTTGAAGCTCTCCAAAATCATCCAAAGCAAATGAAAATGGGAAAAAAATGGGCCAAGTCCCGTTTATAAAAAGCCTTCTGCCCAGCGACATTTCCGTACCTGCGGCTTCGCAGGTGTGGCCAAAACCTCGCACCTGCACATTCCCTCTGCCTATCATGACTCCACACCTGCGCCTTTCCTTCCGCATCTGCGCCTTCGCAGGTGCGGACAGACACTCGCACCTGCGCTCCCAGACTCTTCTCTCACTCTCGCACCTGCAATGCACCTCCGCATCTCCGACCTCGCAGGTGCGGACAAACCTTCGCACCTGCGATCATTGCCCAGCTTCGCCCAAACCGCACCTGCGACCACTGGCTCGCACCTGCAGCCCTCATTGCGCAGGTGCGATCACACTAGATATCAGCTGCCTCATCCTTTCTTCCAAGTCCAAACTCGATCCGTTAACCATCCGGAATTCACCCGAGGCCCTCGGGACCTCAACCAATTATACCAACACGTCGCAAAACACATTACGAACTTAGTTGAGCCTTCAAATCACATTAAACAACGTCTAATTCATGAATCACACCCCATTCCAAGCTTAATGAACTTTGAAACTTCAACTTCTACAATCAATGGCGAAACCTATCAAATCACGTCCGATTGACCTCAAATTGTGCACAAACAAGTCACATTTGACATTACAGACCTACTCCAAATTCCGGAATCGGACTCCGACCCCGATGTCAAAAAGTCCACTCCCGGTGAAACTTCTCAAAAACCTTCAAATTTCTAGCTTTAGCCAAATGACTCCAAAATTACCTACGGACCTCCAAATTCACTTCCGGACGTGCTCCCAATACCGGAATCACCATACGGAGCTATTCCCAGACTCGAAATTCCAAACAGACATCGATAACATTGAAATGCACTTCAACCCAAATTTATGAAATGCTTCCAAAATGTCAACTTCCACGATAGGCACCGAAACGCTCCCGGTTCATCCAAAACCCGATCCGGACATACGCCCAAGTCCGAATTCGTCATACGAACCTGTTGGAACCTTCAAATCCCGATTCCAAAATCGTTTACTCAAAAATCCAACCTTAGTTAATTCTTCCAACTTAAAGCTTCCGAAATGAGAATTTTCTTTCCAAATCAACTCTAAACTCCAGAATCTCAATTCCGACTATGCTTACAAGTCATAATACCTGAAATGAAGTTCCTCATGGCCTCAAACTGCTAAACGTCGTGCTAGAGCTCAAGACGACCGGTCGGATAGTTACATAATAGGTTTTTCGTTCTATCGTGGGAGAAAGTAGTCCATAACCTTGGACAACAGTGAGGGGATTAAATTCTTTAAGGATACACAAGTAACTTGTAGGCTCAGAAATTATTTATGTTTTGTTTTATTAAACTAATATTTTTTTTCTTCTTTGATTTTCTAGTATCGAACACAGTTTACTAACACCTTTGCTATCTCTCACTAAAATTGATAACTCTGTCTATCACAATTTAAGCAGTTAAGATGAAATAATTTAGATCCTTTTTGGCTAAGCTTTTGGGAAGCCAAAATGTAATGTATTTTATTTATTTGTTAAAAAACATACTTTACTGAAAATTTGAGGAGTTTAGCCAAGATAGAGAAGTACTTTTGGGAAGCAGCAAAAGCAATTTTATTTTTTGCTTTTGGAAAGAGCTACAAATTTTAGCTTCTCCCACAAAACAAATGCAACAAATTAGTTTTCCCAAGATAAATTTTTTTTTATCATAGATTTATATTTTTGAATATTATTTCTCATCAATTTAATCTTGTCCTTTTTCTTTTTTTATATCTATCATTCTTTTCATTCATTTTTATTTACAGCTAATTCCTTTACAAATACAAGGCAAGTCTTCTACTATTATATAGGCATTGATTAATAAAACTAGAGATGAAATTGTTGAAAAATATTATAAAATATGAGTGACTTTGTTTACTATTTCGTGCTGAATTTTGAAGTATTCGCTTTATATTTCCGGGTTAGCTTATAGGTTTAAGAGTTGATCATGAGTAGCAAAAGGCCTAATTAGAGAGGTAGTTGAGAGATCATCGAGGGGAATGAGACTATGGCCGATGACAAGTTTGCTCAGCTGACTAGGTAGCACGTGTCCTCACCATTTGTGAGAGAATAGAGATACAAAGGCTCAAATTACAAATTCAACAAATTTCGCACGACAGAAATGAAAGAAGTGAAAATTTCCTAACAGTTCTGTAGCCTCTCGAAGCTAAGTACAGACGTCTCCGTACCGATCCGCAAGACTCTACTAGACTCGTTCGTGACTCGTAGAACCCATGAACCTAGAGCTCTGATACCAACTTGTCACGACCCAAAATCCCACCACAGGCGTCGTGATGGCACTTAGTCTCTAAGACTAAGTAAGCCGATTTTAATTATAATTCAAGCCAATTTATTTTTAAATAGATAATCGAACCCAACAACGGAAATAATTACAAATGACCTCCCAAGACTGGTAATACTGAGTCACGAACTCACACTGCATACATGAAATGATCTTAAGGATGGAATACTTAATACTGTTTGATTAATAATTAATAGTACCATAAAATGAAAAGACTTCAAGGGACTGCGACGACCAAGCAGCTCTACCTTGAATCCTTGCAATCACACTCTAACTTTGTCCGAGTCTGATATCTCCAATACTTGGCTCTGCACAAAAATGTACAGAAGTGTAGTATGAGTACACCACAGTCGGTACCCAGTAAGTATCAAGACTAACCTCGGTGGAGTAGTGGCGAGGTACAGTCGAGACACTCACTAGTCTAATAACCTGTGCAATATAGTATACAAAAATAATAGAAAAACAAATAGCAGTGATAGAAAGAATAATCAACTAGTGACGTAAACAACAAGAACTCCATAAATATTGCTCAACAAATAATGAGTACAAGTACAACCAATTAATCAAGTCCTTCAAATATAAATCTTCCGCCTATATGCTTTTCAAATAATAATCTTCAGGATATAATACTTTCCAATAAATATATTTCGAATATACTCCCTTCAAATAAATACCTTTCAAATATAATTCTTTCGAATAAATCTCTTTCAAATATAATTCCTTCAAATAAATATCTTCAAATATAATTCTTTCAAATATAATTCCTTCAAATAAATATATTTCAAATATAATTCTTTCAAATACAATTCTTTCAAATAAATTTCTTTCAAATATAATTCTTTCAAGTAAATCTCTTTCAAATAAATATATTTCGAATATAATTCTTTCAAGTAAAAGTCACCATGTGACACCTCATTTAACTTTCCTGGTGTGAGACATATATTAAATATATCACATCAAATGGGACGGTAATACCTTCATGCACTTGTCTCATTCTCACCCAATGTATATATGTAGATCAAATCAATTGGCATGGCAACACTCTTCGTGCATTTATCTCTTTCTCACCGTGCTTACATATAACAGTATCAACTAGGTGGGAGAAATGCCAATAACAATAAAAGAAATAAAGGGGGAGGCACACATGAAGCGACCACGACTACAAGTCACTTAGAAAACATAGATGCACAATAACATCTCAAGATAAAGGCATGAATGTATACACAATAAAACGATATCACAATATAATGTATGTCTCTCGTCCTCGCCTACACGGAAATACCCTTCGTGCCATGAATATATGATAATATAAAAATAATGGCACGGCATCACCCTTCGTTCTTTTACTCTCATCCTCACCTGATAATATAAATGAAATGGCACGGTATCACCCTTCGTGCTTTTACACTCTCAATGGCACGACATCACCCTTCGTGCTTTACGCTCTCAAATGGCACGGCATCACCCTTCGTGCTTTACATTCTCAAATGGCACGACATCACCCATCGTGCTTTACATTCTCAAATGGCACGACATCACCCTTCGTGCTTTACACTCTCAAATGGCACGGCATCACCCTTCGTGCTTTACACTCTTCCTTACCAAGCACATGTATATCATTAACAAGCAAGGTAGGAAGCATAAATAACATCAAGGAGAGTGTTTAAACCACAACACAATACAACAATTCATATCACAATTTGTCACTGACCACAACCAAATTCCAAATATGTAGCAGAATCAATACATTTCTCAACAAATAGCCCAAGGCTCCACACAACGTATATAAAACCTCAAAACAATCAACAGAGGTGAAAAATACTCAGTATAGGGCAACGCCTTCATTAATCCAAATTCTTGATAATTAAATTAACTCCTCAATTTAAACTTATTTAATAAATATTTACAGATAAGGATTCCATCATGAATTTAATTCCAAGAAAAATATCAAATCAACAAACACACGGAATTCACATAAAATCCAAGTGACAATAACACCAAATTATTATATAAAATACAAACTTGACAAATAAGGAATGAGGCGTGATAATTCAAGGATTTACTAAATGCCAACAATTATCCAATTTAATACATATAAATTCCTAAAACTTTAAACCAATAAAATTTGCACATATAAGACCAAGTACGTACTCGTCACCTTGCGTACACGTCTTTCAATCACACAATTTTTACATAAGACTCAATGCCTAAGGGGTAATTCCCCCACTCAAGGTTAGGCAAGATACTTATCTTTTTGAAGTTATGCCGATGTTCCAAAATCGCCTTCTTGGTTGAATTGACCTCCGGACAGCTCAAATCTATCCAAATTAATTGTACAACTTTATTAAAATTCATCGGAAACAATTCTGTATAATAAAACGTCAACTTAAAATTTTATTCTAAAAAGTCAACCAAAGTCAACGTGGGGCTCGCCTCTCGGAACTCGACATAATTTTCATGAAATCCGAACACCCATTCAACCACGAGTTCAACCCTACAAATTTTACCAAATTCCAACATCAACTCGACCCTTAAATCTTTAATTTAAACCAAGAGGGTTTTCTAAATCTTCCAACTTAAATCACCAATTAAATGTTAAAAACAACCATGGATTCGGGTAATTTGACTAAAATTAAGTTAAAAGCACTTACCCCGTTGTTTTCCTTGAAAATCTCCCGAACATCGCCTCTTCCCGAGCTCTAATTCGTCAAAAATGGAAAATGGGACGAAGTCCTATTTTCAGAACTTAAACTTTCTGCCCAGCGATTCCTTCTTCACGAACGCGGCCACTGCCTCGCGTTCATGAAGCACAATTTTCGTTCTGCCCAAATTCCTCCTTCACGAACACGACATCTACCTCGCGTTCGCGAAGCACAAGTGCTTCTGTCCCAAAATCCTTCTACGCGAATGTGATCAACCACTCACGAACGCAGACCTTTACTGACCCCTCTCATCGTGAAGGCGACTTCACCTCCACGAACGCGTAGAACAAATGTAGGGGGTCCCCAGTTGCCTCTTCTCTTCTTCGCGAACGCGTCACCCATCTCGTGTTCGCTGTGCACTCTCCTCCCAAACCTTCGCGAACGCATCCTCTTCTTTGCGAACATGAAGATCAAACCTTCCACGGCCTCCATATACACTTCGCGAATGCGAGACCATTCCCGTGAACGCGTAAGAGGAAACCAGAACCAGCAAAATCTAATGCTTCAGTTATAACACCAAGTAAAATTCTAGTCCGTTAACCATCCGGAATCCACCCAAGACCTCCGGGACCTCAACCAAACCTACCAACAAGTATTAATACATCATACAAACTTAGTCGAGCCTTCAAATCTCATCAAACAACGTTAAAAATATAAATCGCACTCCAATCCAAACTTAATGAACTTTGAAACTTCAAACTTCAACAACCGATGTCGAAACCTATCAAATCATGTTTGATTGA
Source organism: Nicotiana tabacum (assembly GCF_000715075.1). Taxonomy (NCBI): domain Eukaryota; kingdom Viridiplantae; phylum Streptophyta; class Magnoliopsida; order Solanales; family Solanaceae; genus Nicotiana; species Nicotiana tabacum. The sequence goes on from NC_134093.1 coordinate 96,969,328, forward strand.
CCTCAAATTATGCACACAAGTCATATTTGACATTACGGACCTACTCCAACTTTCAGAATCGGAATCCGACTCCGATATCAAAAAGTCAACTCCCCGGTCAAATTTCCAACTTAAAGTTTCTATTTTAGCCATTTCAAGCATAATTTAACTACGAAATTCCAAAATATTTTCCAGATATGCTCCTAAGTACAAAATCACCATACAGAGCTATTGGAATCATCAAAATCCTATTCCAAAGTCGTTTGCTCAAAAGTTAACTCTCTGGTCAACTATTTTCATTTAAGCTTCTAAATAAGAATTGTTCTTTTAAATTAATTTTGAATCTTTCGAAAATCAAACTGCGGGTCATAATACACATTATGAAGCTACTCGAGACCTTAAGTTACTGAACGGGGCATAAATTCTTAAAACGACAAGTCGGGTCATTACACCCATGATCTAGGTTCAAGTAGATCAAACAAAGTCATTAATGACGGTTTAACATTGTCAAATACAATTTTGGTCCATTCTCGTGATGAAGACAATGTTCAGTACTAAGGATAAAGCATAAAGACTTTTTAATGGTTTCTATGTTTGACACGGAGTATATCAAATAGTGTATCTATTGGATAACACATTTAGGAATCACCTACGTAAGTGTGAAGTATAAGCTGCTTTAAGGAGAATTCTGTAAGGCCAGTTCTCTACGCACTTATGAACCAGGTGGTGTTCATGGCTGAAACGAACACAACAATAAGAGCAAAAGACAGTTAAGGGTTAACCGACCGATCGTTTTGAGCATTTGCACTTCGCTTGGAAGTTTATGGGCATGAGTAGCTCCATATGATGCATTATGACTTATGTGAATTGTTGGTTTTGATTTTCAGGTTATTCGGAATCGAATTGGAAGAATAGATTTCATTATCAAAGCTTTAAATTGGGAGAGTTGACCAAGTTTGAATTTTTGTGAATTTGAACCCGGAACGGAGTTTTGATGGTTAATTTAGCTCCGTTGGGTGATTTTGGACTTAGGAGCACGTCCGGATTGTGATTCAGAGGTCCGTAGTGGAATTTGGCTTGAAATGGCGAAAGTTGAAATTTTGGAAAGTTGGACCGGGAGTGGACTTTTTGATACGGGGTCGGAATCCGATTCTGGAAATTGGAATAGGTCCGTTGTAACACCCCAGAAAATTTTGAAGTACTTAAGTGTAAGGCCTGGTAAAATTTGTAATGAAAATTAATGTTTCATGGTGCCGGACTAGGCTTACATGTTTGAGGATTATAGAAATTCTATGCACAGGAAAGTAAAGAAAAATTTTGCCGAAAATGTGCATTTATGCGGTCCATTATGCGACCGTATAATCACTCTGCGGGCCGCATAATGGCCGCAGAAGTGAGTAGGTTAGGGATATTCTGGAAGCAGCTATGCGGTCGACTATGCTGCCGCATAACTTTTATGCGATGCATTATGCGACCGCATAACAGTTATGCAGATCGCATAGTGATCACATACACATGCAGTTCTTTTGGCTATTTTGTAACCAATTATGCGACCGATATGCGGTCCGCATAACCATTATGGGGTCACATATGTGACCGCAGAACCTGTTCCGGAGCTCCATTTTTGGGTTTTTAAAAGCCGACCCTATTTCGTTAAATACACTCTTTGGGTCATTTTTGAGCTATTATCTCACATTTTAGAGTGAGAGAGGGTGCCCCAGAGTGAGAAGGTGTTCTCCAATAATTATTCTTCAATTCTTACCCAAGTTTTGGAAGATTGAGAAGGGAAACTCACTAGGTCTTCATACTAGAGGTAAGATTCTACACCCTAACCCTCAATTTTGAATTTTGTGTAGAAATGGATAATAAGTAAGATAATTTTTGGGCAAGAGGGTTGGTTATTTTACATGCATGTGTTATCAAAGGGTGTAGAAAGATTGTTGAGCTAAAAATGGTAAAGGTTGGGTTGTGGGATGATGGAATCCTCCATGAAAGGACCTTGAAACCTTAATGCACATCTAGTATTTGATAAAATGCTCAAATGAGCTAGAACCATGATCATCTTCCTAATTTTGGTTCAATTTGTTATATTTCAAAAATAGATTGAAGTTGCTAAGAATTCCGGAACATTTAGAGTGTAAGGAAGCTCAAGTGAGGTATGTTGGCTAAACTCTTCTCTTAGAATTGAATCTCACGATATTCATATAAATTATGTAAGTCCCCAGTGATTCATTATGAAACCGGCTATTCCGATTAAGATTGAGTTGAAAGATATATGTTCAACAAGCATCCCAAATGCTTTATTCATGTTATGTTACCAATTGAGGATGCGTTAAAATATGGGTTGTGCATTAATAATGTTTCGACTTTAAGTCAAGTTCAAATGAAGACTATTATGCCAAATTTTGTGAAATATCTCTATGTGCTTTAGACTCTAAATTGCTCACATGTGTATTACACACCTTGATTTGAATTGTAGTTGTTGTTGTTGATGATGATGATAATTGAAATTGATAAGGTGAGCATGAAATACTGAATATGGCCAACGTGCCAAGAATGATCTTATAATTATGGCCATTAGTGCCAATAAGATGAAAAGATGTGAAAGTAATACAAAATGCGATGATTGATATAAAAATTTTGATGTCTCAAATAAGACAGCCTAGCGGTTCGGGTCGTGATCGGACACCATGCCGCACACATGGTGGTGATTGTGCTGGAAATTTATAATTTGAAATTGTGATTGTAGTCGATGACCCTAATGGATAGCCTAGCCGATCGGGTCGTGATCGGACTCCGTGTTAAAGACTGTGGTATTGATATTGAAAGAAATTGTGGTTGATGTCTCTAATGAGATGGCCTAGCCGTCGGGTCGTGATCGGACTCCGTGCTAAGAGTACGGTGGTACTGGTACGGTGGTACTGGTTTTGTGAATAATGGTATTGTGGACAATGGTATATCGATACTAAAAATCTCCCAATGTGAGATATGAGAATTAATTTGAACACTGTCTTGATCCTAAATTGAGGTTTGATGTTAATTAAGGCTTTCATTGATATTATGATAATCTTGTTTGTATTATTTGTCATTCTATTGAGAGACTGTTTAGTTATACATACTAGTGTTATTCGACGGTGCTAACGTCCTTTTACCGGAGGCGCTGCATCTTTAAATGGATGCAAGTGGTTCCACAGTAGGAGATATTGATCAGTGATAGCAGTACACCTTATTCCCAACTAACTCAGTGAGCCCCACTTCATTTCGGGGTCATGTATCTTTTGTACTTTGTGTATTCGGTTTGAGGTATAGCCGGGGCCTTGTTGACGGCATTATCATTGTACTCTTCTTTATCTATAGAGGCTCCGTAGATATAGTGTGGGTTATGTATTAGTGCTGGGAAAGACAAACCACGTTATGTTGTGGTTGTATTACTTGTTCTAGTTAAGACGACTAAAAATGATGGAACTATTGGTAATGAATTGGTATTGTGAACATATACACCTTTTTGTCTAATTAATAAAAATATGTATTATCTTCATTTGTGGATGAGTTTGGGTAGAAGGAAATCTAACAGGCTTACTCGGTCGGGTTCACTCAGTTGAGCGCCGGTCGCGCTCCTCAATTTTGGAACGTGACATCCGTAATGTGACATGTGATGTGTGTGCAAAATTTGAGGTCAATCGGACGTAATTCGATATGTTTCGGTATCGGTTGTAGAAGTTGAAGTTTCAAAGTTCATAGATTTTGATTTGAGGTGCGATTCGTCTTTTCGATGTGGTTATGCATGATTTCAGGCCTCGGGTTGGTCCGTGTTATGTTATTGGACTTGTTAGTATATTCGGATGGGGTCCCGAGTGGCCCGGATGAGTTTTGGACGAGGTTCAGATCATTTTCACTTAATGTGCAAAGCTGGAGGCTGCTGGTTCTGGTATGATCGCACATGCAGTTGGTTTGCACAGGTGCGATGGCCACAAGAGTAACAAAGGCGTCGCAGATGTGAGAATAGTGCTTGGTGAGGAAGACCGCAGAAGCAGAGATTTGGGCGCATATGCGATGCTGCAGGTGCAGCAGCTCGAGCGCAGGTGCGGAGTTGGAGGGTGTCAGCAGAGGTCGCAGGTGATATGGGATTCCTGCACCTGCGATGGCGCAGATACGGGCAGGGAGTCACAGAAACGGAAATGGTGAGGAAGCTGGGCAGTGCAGGTGCGAGGTGTTGCCGCAAAAGCGGTGGTCGCAGGTGCGACAAATATTCCGCAAATGCGGATGTGCTGGGCAGAATGTTATATGCAAGGGTTCACGATTTTGGCTTCAGTTTTACATTTTCAAGCTCGGATTGAGGCGATATTTGGAGCAATTTTCACCATATGAATTGGGGTAAGTGTTCTCTACTCGGTTTCGGTTATATTCCATGAATCTATCTTCGATTTTAGCTTTTGGTTGATGAATTTTAAAGAGGAACTTGGGGATTTTGTCCTAAAGTTTCATAATATGAATTTTCGAGTTTTGAACATCGAATTTGAGTCGGATTTGACTGAAACTAGTATGGTTGGACTCGTAATTTAATGGGTTGTTGAATTTTGTAAATTTTGTCAGGTTATGAGGTGCGGGCCCGGGTTGGGCCTTTTGGCCGATTTCGAACCTTTGATTCAATATTTGATCTTTTTCGATCGGGATTGGTTCCTTTAGCATTGTTTGATGTACTTGAGTTGTTTTTGGTTAGTTTTGAGCCGTTCGGAGGTCGGAACGCGCGGGATGGCATCTTTGGAGCACCTCTTGGCTTCTTCAGCATTGGTATTGGCTTGTTCGAGGTAAGTTACTCTTCTAATCTTAGTGCTGAGGGTATGAAACCCCAAAATATGTGTTATGTGATTGGTATTGAGGTGATGCACATGCTAGGTGACGGGCGTGTGGGCATGCAACATGTGAATTGGGACTCTGTTGTTTCCATGGCACTGTATAATGGTACTACTTTGTTGATATCCATATTTTTATCATGTGGTAAAGCAGTTAAGCTGTCAATCATGCTAGATATCATGTTTAGGAATTTTTCCGATATTGTTTGGACCCATAGTGGTCGTTTCTTACTGTCATCTCACTGATTTCATTGATATTTCGTACTCAGTCATATTCATGCATTCATATCATATCTCAGTCTTAGTTATTTATCGATACATCATATTATTGTTGTCGAGCTAGTTTCATGACATTATGAGCCCGTGAGTGAGACTGGAGAGATTTATGACTGAGTGAGGCCGGGAGCCTATTTGTGAGGATATTGTCACTATAGCATGTGAGTTATCCGTGCAGCACGTGCGTTGTCTGTGCGATTCCAAATGTTGATATTATAGCACGTGTGTTGTCTGTACAACATGTGAGTTATCCGTGCGATTCTAGATATTGATATTATGGCACGTGAGTTGTTCGTACAGCACGTGAGTTGTCCGGCGGATTATAGTGATTGGGCTGAAAGGAGCCCCTCCGGAGTCTGCACACCCCGGTGAGCGCAGTCGACTATAAAAGGGATCAGGCTGCATGCCACAGCGGGTATGGTGCAGCACAGAGTGTTTGAGTATGCTGAGCATAGTGAGAGAGAATGCGAGACAGTGAGATTGAGTACTCTGAGAGTGTGAGTACATGAGCTCATCATCGAGATGCATTGCATTTGACATGTGTACTTGAGATACATGCATAGAGGTGCATTTCCTTCTGCTACCCAGTTTTGAGGACAATTATGATTTTACCTGTATCTTGACATGTAGGCATAGAGAAGTACCTTCCTCATGCTATCTGAAAATGAAACATCTTACTATTTGTTGAAAGGAGTTTTGGGAAAAATCACAGTTTTCAAACTTACTCGTATATTGGCTTTTCGGTAAAAGATTTGAATTTTCGCTGAGATACTTGAAAAGAAAATCCTATTTTTTTGGAACAGTGAACAAACTGAGTCTTTTATTTCTGAGATACTCGTTTGTTACTTGTACTATGTTGTTTTGAACTGTTATGGAATATTGGTGTTGGACCCGATTCCTTTTTGTTAGCTCGTCACTACTTTCAACCTAAGATTAGGTTTGTTACTTATTGAGTACATGGGGTCGATTGTACTCATACTACACTTTTGCACCTTGTGTACAGATGTTGGTTGCTGATGTTACTGTGTTCGATGGGAGTTGGATTGAAGATGTACATGCGTCCCGGTTGTAGCTACCTCTTGTCTGTGGTAGCCTTAGATCTATAAAACTTTGTTTATGTATTTTTCAAACATACTATGTATTTAATTCATTTCAGCATTGTAAACTCTATTCTTAGAAGCTCATGATTTGTACTACCAGTTCTTGGGAAATGTATTAGATTCAAATATTTCTTTACTTAATTGCTTTATTAATTGTTATTGGAATTGGTTATTGGTTAATTGGCTTACCTAGCGGGTTGGGTAAGGTGCCATCATGACTAGTCGGATTTTGGGTCGTGACAAGGTGGTATGAGAGCTCTAGGTTCATAGGTTCTACAAGTCATGAGCAAGTGTCTAGTAGAGTCTTGTGGATCGGTATGATGACGTCCATACCTATCTTCGAGAGGCTACATGACATTTAGGATATACTTCCCATCTTTCTTTCCTTATCGTGCGGCGTTGATTCATCTTGAAGCGTAACCCTTTGAATTCCTTCTACGCATTCGTATGCACATGTGAGCGCTTGGTATCGGCTGTGCACCGGCGGCTTGTGATTCCATGGTTGAGGTGTGAGATGTAATTTTGGCGTGCTGATGATGGGCCAGTCTGGAGGACTAGAGGCCGGGTTTCAACTGTAGCTTGAGCACGGAGATTTCAATTTTGTGAGCACGTGTTTTGGGACTTATTGGTCCGTTGGTGTCCCTATTAGTGGAATTTGTGATTGGATGACTATGTGGTGAGTATGATGAAACTACGAGATGTGTTCAGATTGTTCGAATGTGACGAGAAAGGTTTATTTGAGATGTAGCAAGGACTATGGTATGTCTGATTTCTATCTTGATTTGGCGTATAGTCTCGAGTTATGGGTGTGTTGAGGTATCTCTCATGTTGTTTAGTTGTGGAGTGAAGTCGATTCTCATGTCTTGTCGATGAGTTCAGAATCAAGAAGATTAAGTGATTCCGTAGTAGTCGTAATTGTGAAAGGGTATATAGAGATGTCAGTTTGAGGCAGTTATCTCCTGCGAGGTGTCCTAAGGTTGTGTGGTCTTTATGATGTTTTGTAGAGAGTTCTTTTTTACCAGTAAATGATATATGTTGCAATTTGAGTTTGGATCGCTTGTGGGAGTTGGCTTGACTATTACAAGGGTGAATGCGAGATTTGCAGACGATTTGAGGCATTATATGGTATGTGTTACATGGGCTTGCGAAGGATTTAGTTGAATTTCAGCGCGGAAATTCTGGCAGCAATAGAGTATGGATATCGTGATGTTATCGACTGTTTTGTTCTATGGCTTCGAGCCAAGTGGGGGAGTCTGCTATCGACGAGTGGATTGCACGGTTATGTGTTGTAGTGGTTTCGGTTTGAGGTATACTAGTGAATCAGTTATGGTATACAAAAGTTGAGATTAAGGATGACTCGAGTAAGGGAATTTCTAGATACGGTTTGTATTACACTCTATGGGTATATGGGAATCATAAAATAATTGAGTGGTTATTCGCAAAGGATGTAGTGTATATGGAGTAGGAATTTGCTCGATTGCTTAGGAGTGTGGGTTACTCTTTATTCCCTTGGGTGTTGGTATGCTAAGGGGCACAGGTCGTTCGGTCCATTTGGTCGGTTCAATTGAGATTTTAGTAGAGTGGATGACTCTTGAGAATGGTTCTAATGAATTCAAGATTTATATGTAGCGATTTTGAATTTTCAAGATTTATATATGGCTAGAAACTGGGAGTTGCATTGGATGGTGTCGAGACTTGTGGCATTTTATATCATTGTGGATTGTGTATTTCAGTATCAAGAAGGTGAAGGAAACAATTTTAGGTTCACATAAGGTCTCTTTAGAGTGGGTGTCTTGGTTGTGGTGCCTTGGGGTGCTTAAGAGAGAAGTCAGCCGTTTATGGGCCTTAGGGCGTTATGGTTTTCTACTAGGGTCTCTTATATGGTGAATTTTGGTTAGGGATCGTGGTGTTCTAGCAAGGAGAAGTATTAATTTGAAGGAAATTTGGAAAGGACTTGGAGAAATAGGACAGCATGGTAGTAGGTTGGGTTAGCACAATAATGGGTATGATCGGTTCTCTAGGTACTTATGATGTGGCTAGTCTCTACAGGTATTTTGTGGCAATGCCCTTGGGTCTTGGAACCTGCGTGGCTGGGTTGAGTTATAGAGATTCGGTTCTGATAGCTTGGTTATGTGCAAATGGGTTTCGAAGAGTTCTCAATGGTTTTTACCACGGTTTGAGGAGTGTATTTCCTACCGGCGTGAGGAATATGTTGCGTATTAGGATTTTCTCCGGGATGAGATCAAATGGAAGGTCCTTGGCTAATTGAGTATGTAGTTGCATGTGACTCGAAGCAGACTATGAAGTTCTCGTATTTTCATATGATGGCATGGTATATGCCGTGTGTTGTGTGGGATTGAGATTTACGTAAGCGGGATCACGGTTCTGTTTGGAAGCATGGACGGTTTCAGATGACTAGGTAAATGATATTACTATTTGGCATGGCTTGATGAGAGTATACATTTCAGAAGGGGCAATGTGTTTTGATTTATGGATACTTCACTGTATTGCGGCACTCTTTTGGTTGATCGACTGCTGATATTCAAATTTTTCTATGTGGCACGGAAGAATTTTAGAAGTATTCCTCGTGGGATGATCATGTATGAGAGATGAGTTAGACATTCTGGCGGTGGAGTTGGGATCAGATATGGGATTCATATGTTCTATGGATTTAGAGACTGGGAGTTCTCAAGAGCAGGTTGTTTTCATGGTTGTGGACTATGAAGTCATGGCCGAAGTTAGCTAGATGATAGTAAGAATTATGATTCGGTTATTATGGGCTTTCGGAGGGTTATTTATCCATGTGTGGGTGCCCGGAGTTGAGTTGGGGATATGGATGTGTATTCTACACCGAGCCGGATTGGTTGGCTCCATACTTCTATTATTGAGGGATGTGTCATTCGGTTGTAGATGAGCTTATTCGTGCTCTGTTATGTTCGGTGAGTTACTCTTCTATGCTACGAGGGGTCGTGATTCGTTGGTTGTATGCACCTATGGTGCAGTTCTATTGGGGCCTTATAGCAGAATTTGAGCGAGATGAGTATCTGGCTATTGCATGATTGATTGCTTATTGATTATATCCTTTCGAGTTTTGGGTGGCATTGTGTCATTGGCTTCTCTGTGGTTATGGTAAGGCACTTTGGGGACTTGATGTCGAATTGTACGTGGTTATTGATTTTGAGCATGGTGGCTCGAGGTGTCTCATATGGGCCAGTGTTTGGATAGGGTCGCGCATTGCGGCAGAGTTATGTTGAGATATGATCCTTTGAGTTAGATTCGTGTGTTATGATTCTACGGTGTGTGATGGGTTCTTAGCATCGCGTTGTGGTGTTACCCGTTGAGCTTGCGGGACGGTTCTCTTGTTTGAGTCATTTTCGTGATTGAGTACATTTGGATTATTGCTTATTGGTGCACGGATTGCGCGGGTTGTGGCTTCAGATTGTATTGATGTGTCATGTCACTAGAGTGGTCGTGTTGGATGTGACTAGGTCATTGGACCTAGGATGGATACTATCGGAATAGATTACAGCATGGTTGGAAGGATAATATCGAAAGTCGGCCTAGAAATTTGCTATAGTTCTTGTCGAAGGAGAGGGAGTTCCATGACTGGTTGATCTGATGAATGGTTATGAGTTTCCGCGTGTTTCTTTCATCATCGGCAGTGTATGAAGGTTTTAGGATGAGGTTTGGTTTGACATGAGGTTATTACCGGAATTGGGTTATTTTGGACAGGTGTTGTGATTAGAAATCATTGCTACGAGTATTTGAGTTATGCGGTATATCATGTGATTACATCTTGGGATATGGATATGGCTTGATACAGCTTGTTCAGACTTATACAAAGTGTTGATGTGAGATTCTAGAATCAAAAGAAAGTTCCAAATGCTGGGAATTGGATTCTAAGGCTTATGGGCTAGGTTCAATTAAGGAAATCTCAGTTATGTTATGTTATCAGACCTATATGGGATAGGGTGACGTGAGATCACCCCCGGGTATGTGCATGGTATGGTTATACGATGGTTTGATGGCTTTGAGAACAACTCTGGACACGTTCGAGGACGAACGTATGTTTAAGTGGGGGAGGATGTAACGACCCGACCGGTCGTTTTAAGCATTTGCACTTTGCTCGGTAGTTTACGGGCATGAGTAGCTCCTATGATGCATTATGACTTATGTGAATCGTCGGTTTTAATTTTCAGGTTATTCGGAATCGAATTGGAAGAATGGATTTCATTATCGAAGCTTTAAATTGGGAGAGTTGACCAAGTTTGACTTTTTGTGAATTTGAACCCGGAACGGAGTTTTGAAGGTTCCGTTAGCTTCGTTGGGTGATTTTGGACTTAGGAGCGCATCCGGATTGTGATTCGAAGGTCCGTAGTGGAATTTGGTTTGAAATGGCGAAAGTTGAAATTTTGGAAAGTTTGACCGGGAGTGGACTTTTTGATATCGGGGTCGGAATCTGATTCTGGAAATTGGAATAGGTCTGTAATGTGAAATGTGATGTGTGTGCAAAATTTGAGGTCAATCGGACGTAATTCGATAGGTTTCGGCATCGGTTGTGGAAGTTGAAGTTTCAAAGTTCATTGATTTCAATTTGAGGTGTGATTCATCGTTTCGATGTGGTTATGCGTGATTTGAGGCGTCGAGTAGGTACGTGTTATGTTATTGGATTTATTAGTATATTCGGATGGGGTCCTGAGTGGCCAGGATGAGTTTTGGACGAGGTTCGGATCATTTTCACTTCATGTGCAAAGCTGGAGACTGCTGGTTCTGGCATGATCTCACCTGCGATTAATTTGCGCAGGTGCGATGGCCGCCGAAGTGACAAAGGCATCACAGATGAGAGAATAGTGCTGGGTGAGGAAGACCGAAAAAGCAGAGATTTGGGCGCATATGCGATGCCGCAGGTGCGGCAGCTCGAGCGCAGGTGCGAAGTTGGAGTGTGTCAGCAGAGCTCGCAGGTGCGATGGGATTTCCGCACCTGCGATGGTGCAGATGCGGGTAGGGAGTCGCAGAAGAGGAAATGGTGAGGAATCCAGGCAGCACAGGTGCGAGGTGTTTTCGCAAAAGCGGTGGTCGCAGGTGCGACAAATTTTCCGCAAATGCGGATGTGCTGGGCAGAATGTTCTATACAAGGGTTCGCGATTTTGGCTTCATTTTTACATTTTCAAGCTCGGATTGAGGCGATATTTGGAGGAATTTTCACCATATGAATTTTGGATAAGTGTTCTCTACTCAATTTTGGTTATATTCCATGAATCCATCTTCAATTTTAGCTTTTGGTTGATGAATTATAAATAGGAAATTGGGGGGTTTTGTCCTAAAGTTTCTTAATATGAATTTTCGAGTTTTGAACATTGAATTGGAGTCGGATTTGAGTGAAACTAGTATGGTTGGACTCATAATTGAATGGGTTGTTAAATTTTGTCGGGTTCCGAGGTGCGGGCCCGAGTTGGGCTTTTGGCCGATTTCAGCTTTTGATTCAAGATTTGATCTTTTTCGATCGGGATTAGTTCCTTTACCATTGTTTGATGTACTTGAGTTGTTTTTGGTTAGTTTCTAGCCGTTCGAAGGTCAGAACGCATGGGATGGCATCTTTGGAGCACCGCTTATCTTGTTCGGCATTGGTATTGGCTTGTTCGAGGTAAGTATCTCTTCTAATCTTAGTGCTGAGGGTATAAAACCCCGAAATACGTGTTATGTGATAGTTATTGAGGTGACGCACATGCTAGGTGACGTGAGTGTGGGCGTGCACCATGTGAATTGGACTCTTTGTTTCCATGGCACTGTATAGTGGTCCTACTTTGTTGATATCCGTGTTTTCATCATGTGATAATGTAGTTAAGCTGTCAATCATGCTAGATATCATGTTTAGGCATTCTACCGATATCGTTTGGACCCATAGTGGTCGTTTCTTAGTTTTATTTCACTGATTTCATTGATATTTCGTACTCAGTCATATTCATGCATTCATATCATATCTCAGTCTCAGTTATTTATCGATACATCATGTCATTGTTGTCGGGCTAGTTTTATGACATTGTGAACCCGTGAGTGAGACTGGAGAGATTGATGACTGAGTGAGGCCGGGAGTCTGTTTGTGAAGATGTTGTCTTTATAGCACGTGAGTTTTCCGTGCAACACGTGAGTTGTCCGTGCAATTCCAGATATTGATATTATAGCACGTGGGTTGTCCGTGCGGCACGTGAGTTGTCTGTGCGATTCCAGATATTGATATTATGGCATGTGAGTTGTTCGTGCAGCACGTGAGTTGTCCGTGCAGATTATAGCGCTTGGGCTGAAAGGAGCCCCTCTAGAGTCTGCACACCCCCTGTGAGCGCAGTCGACTATAAATAGGGATCGGGCTGCACGCCGCAGCGGGTATGGTACAACGATGAGTGTTGGAGTGTGCTGAGCATAGTGAGAGAGAATGCGAGATAGTGAGATTGAGTACTCTGAGAGTGTGAGTACATGAGCTCATCATGAAGATGCATTGCATTTGATATGCGTGTTTGGGATACATGCATAGAGGTACATTTCCTTGTGCTACCCAATTTTGGGGACATTTATGATTTTACTTGTATCTTGACATGTAGGCATAGAGAAGTACCTTCCTCATGCTATCTAAAAATGAAACATCTTACTATTTATTGAAAGGAGTTTTGGGAAAAATCACAGTTTTCAAACTTACTCGTATATTAGCTTTTTGGTAAAAGATTTGGATTTTCACTGAGATACTTGAAAAGAAATGCCTATGTTTCTGGAACTGTGAACGAACTGAGCCTTTTATTTCTGAGATACTCATTTGTTACTTGTATTATGCTATTATGAACTGTTGTGGAATATTGGTGTTGGACCCGACTCCTTTTTGTTAGCTCGTCACTACTTTCAACCTAAGGTTAGGTTTGTTACTTATTAAGTACATGGTGTCGGTTGTACTCATACTACACTTCAGCACCTTGCGTGCAGATGTTGGTTGCTGATGTTGTTGTGTTCGATGGGAGCTGGATTGAAGATGTACCTGCATCCCGGTTGTAGCTGCCTCTTGTCCGTGGTAGCCTTAAATCTATAAAACTCTGTTTATGTACTTTTCAAACATACTATGTATTTAATTCATTTCAGCTTTGTAAACTCTATTCTTAGAAGCTCATGATTTGTACTACCAATTCTTGGGAAATGTATTAGATTCAGATATTTCTTTACTTAATTGCTTTATTAATTGTTATTGGAATTGGTTAGTGGTTAATTGGCTTACCTAGCGGTTTGGGTTAGGTGCCATCACGACTAGTCGGATTTTGGGTCGTGACAGTACCGATTGACCGAGTATATTCGACATATATTCACTACGTAAAGTTCAAAGGGAAACCTACTTATCCAGAGTGATTAATCCTTACTTGCGAATCACACAAGTTTTTGCATGTTTTTGTCTTGACCCAAATCTCACCTATCGTGATGGTGCCTATCACAATACTAGGCAAGCCGACAACCACAAAGAACCACACATCTCTAAGTTTGAAAACATAATAACATCTCATAAATACTGATACAAAAAATACCGCGACTCAATACAATTTTCCCTAAAGATCCGGGTGTTACTAAGTACATGAGCATCTATACAATAATATGGCCTGAAACACTGTCTAGGAAGGTAGACCAGTATATATAAATAAAACTAAAAGATAAAGGAGGAGAGTCAAGGTCTGCGGACGCCAGAGCAGCTACCTCGAAAATCTCCGAACTGATAAAGCTTTGAAAATCAACAACCAGCGTATCCGGGAGTACTTGGATCTGCACACGAAGTGCAAGGTGTAGCATGAGTACAACCAACTTAGTAAGTAACAAGTCTAACCTTTGGGCTGAAAGCCGTGATGAGCAAAATAGGTACAACCCAAATATAGAAATAGAAGTACAAAAATGTAGAACTGCTTTCAAGTTCAATGGTTAAATCTCAAACAGGTAAAATATACCAAGTGTAACTGAAATGAGGAATGATACATCTCGATATTTACATATCAATTATGTATGCCAACTGTAATGCAAAACAGTGGTGAAATCATATGCATACTCTCAACGTATCAAATCACACAGTCCTCCCATTTACTCAATCCTCACAGACACTCATTCCTCACAGTTACTCAGTCCTCACAGCCACTCAATCCTCCCAATCGCTCGGCACTCACTCTCGGCACTCGCCCTCGCACTCAGTAGGTACATGTGCTCACTGCTGATAAGTTAGACTCCGGAGGGGTGAAAAGTTGGCCAAACGCTATAATAAGCCAATCATGGCATGAATCAATAAAGCATGCTGCGGCGTGCAGCCTGATCCCATAAATATCCTCACAATCACGCCCTCGGCCTCACTTAGTCATCAATCTCTCTAATCTCTCGAGCTTACATGTATCGTGATAATTAGCCCAAACAATGATGATATGATGCATCAATAAATGGCAACAGAGACTGAGATATGATATGCAAATGATAGTTTTGACTAAGTACATGATTGTAAATTAAGAAAGTAATTTAATAGCAACACGACCTCTATGGATCCCAACAGTACCAGCATAGAGCCTAAGCATGATTTCTAACATGAATCGCAAATCAATTTCTCTAACACATGGAGATTATACGGATAACAACACGATAATTCAACTACACAGTTCCACGAATCGGCCGATTCATAATTCCTACGGTGCACGCCCACACGCCCGTCACCTGGCATGTGTGTCACCTCAACACCAACCACATAACACATAATTCAGGGATTCATACCCTCAGAACCAAGTTTAGAAGTGTTACTTACCTCAAGCCGTGCAAATATCTACTCCAATAAGCCCTTGCATAGCGAATCGGCTTCTGAAGGACTCGAATCTAGCCAGAAATAACTCGATACAATCAACACAAGCTATAAGAATCAATTCCATATGAAAAAGCTAAGTTCTTAAGCAAAAGTCAAAAAGTCAACTCAAAAATTCAACCTCGGGACCACGTCTCGAAATCCAATAAAAGTTACAAAATCCGAACACCCATTCAACCACGAGTCCAAGCATACCAAATTTATCAATTTCCGACACCAAATCGTCACTCAAATCCCCAAATTTCACTCTCCAATCCCTAGCCCAAAACTCCCAAACATTCCACCTCAAAAACACCCAAACTAGGAGGGAAATTCAATGGGTAAACAATATTATTGCATAAAAATGATCAAAGGTGACTTACCTTAATAAATCAGTCGAAACCCCTCTCAGAAATCGCCTTAACCCGAGTTGGCTAAGTCCAAAATGATTAAAAATCTCGGAACCCTCTAATTTAAACACTGCCCAGGCAATTCTGCATATGTGGAGCTTCGGCTTTCACCTGCGCTCCTGATTTTGCAGAGAAAACCTCGCTACTACGAAACCCACTTAATAGCCAACCTCGCGCACCAGCGGGACCACATCTTCGAACCATTCCTCGCTTCTGCGACTCCAATGATGCCTGCCCAACTCCGCTTCTGCGGTCTACCATATGCAGATGCGCATCCTTATCTGCGAAAACCCTTCCACGCCTGCGACCCCCAATGGACTTCCTCCTCTACACAGCTGCGCTAACTTAGCCGTTTCTACGGCTCCACACCTGTGGCTAAACCCACCACAAGTGTAACGACCCGACTGGTTGTTTTGGTTTCTCGAATCCTGTTCCCCTAAATAAGACTTCCCGTACATGTTTTTACTATTTTATAACTTGCGGGGATGGTTAGTTCGGGATTTGGAAGGGTAGGAACACTTGGTTCCTTAAGGTTGGCTCAAAAGCCCAAGTTTGACTTCGGTCAATATTTTTGAGTAAACGACCTCAGAATTGGGATTTGGCGGTTCCAATAGGTTCGTATGATAATTTTAGACTTAGGCTTATATTTGGATCGGGTTTTGGATGACCCGGGAGCGTTTCGACGCCTAATAGTGAAAGTTGGTTCTTGAAGGTTTTAAAATTTCTTTAAATTTGTTTTGGAGCGGGTTTTTGGTGATATCGAGGTCCAAACAAAATTCTGAGACCCGAAATAGTTCCATAATATCATTTAAGACTTGCACGTAAAATTTGGTGTCATTCCGAGTAGTTTAAGTACGTTTCGGCGCATTGGAAGTAAATTGAAGAACTTGAAGTTCTTAAGTTTGATTCAATTGGTTTTGGGGTACGATTCTTAGTTTTAATGTTGTTTCGGGCATTCTGAGAGTTCGAGCGAGTCCGTTTTATGATTCCAAACTTGTTGGTATGTTTGGGCGGGGCCCCGAGTGTCAATCGGACGAGTATCGAACCAAGATGAGAATTTGGAGCAATAACTGATACACCAGATCTGTCAAAACCGCACATGCGCTTGGTCAGCCGCAGGTGCGGGCCAAGCCTCGCAGAAGCGGCGAAAGGAGGGCAGCCCAGGTTTCGCATATGCGGCCCATCCACCGTAGAAGCGGGATCACAAAAGCGGGTACCCATCTGCAGAAGCGATCCCAGTCGGCCCAGTGAATTCCACAGAATCAGACCCTTGTCTGCAGAAGTGAGGGCGCAGGTGCGTCCCTATGACCGCAGGTGCGGAAACTGCTGGAGGCAGTGAGCCTCATTTATTACGGGTTAGGACTATTTTTATCACATTTTCTTCCACTCTTGGGCGATTTGAGAGCTTCTAAGGAGCGGATTTCAACCTAGCTTTGTGAGGTAAGTAATTTCTTTTAAATATGAGTTTAGTACATATATTATGGGTATATTTCCCCATGAAAATTGGTAGAAATAATTGGTTGAGATGAAAAACCTAGGGTTTAATAAAAATGAGATTTTACCACGAAAATGATTATGAAACTTAGTGAAAATCATATATTATGTTCCTAAGGTTATGGGTAACAACTTTCTTCAAATATTTCCGGAATCCGGGCGTGTGGGCCCGGGGGTGAATTTTAGGAATCTTGCTATTTTGGTTGGGTAATCACTTTAATAGTGGTGATATGAACTTTTGAGCATAGATTAATAAATTTATATTATGTTTGGCTAGTTCTGAGTCGTTTGGCATCAAATTTAGAGGTTTGAGCGCATTCTTAAATTGGGAAGTAAGCTTTGAGACGAGGTAAGTCTCTTTTCTAACCTTGTAAGAGGGAACTTACCCTATAGGTGAACTTAATTAATATGTGTTGCTATCTATGGGGGATACGTACGCACGAAGTGACGAGAGTCTGTAAGTAGCTATTATTCCTGTTTATGTTCGGGTAGTTTTAGGTTTACACCATGCTTGTGGACACCGTTATTTGATTATATTTGTTAACTGTATCAAATGGAACTGAGTTGAGGATTTTTTTTAAGGATTTAAAAGCTTCAAGTCGAATTGTCTTTATTTTGAAAAGAATCAAGAAAGGGTTATCATTTATTGATAAATTTATATTTGACCACGTCGCATGTATGATCCGCGAGCGGGGTAATAGATGCATCTATGGTTCGCGCTGTTCGACCCTCGGCAGTGCACAGTTTACATTTATGTTGTATTGGGCCGAACGTCCTCGATGGTATTCATGTGTGATAATAGAACTGGAAGTTCCTTTCATAATTAGTATAAATTCATTGTTTGTGTGATCATATGTTTTAAAGGAAAGAAGTGATTCAAGCTCTTAAATATTTCTAAAGACTTGTCCAGTTATCTCTTGTTCTGAGTATTATTGTTGTATATCATGCTTAATTAGAATTTCATATTATCATGTTATTGGCCCTAGTAAGTGTCGGAGTCGACCCCTCGTCACTACTTCTTCGAGGTTAGACTAGATATTTACTGGACACATATTATTTATATACTCACGCTACACTTTTGTACTTAATTGCACGGGATCTGAGGTAGGTGCATCTGGTTACCAGTCTGCTGCGTAGATTTGATCCCCATCTCGAGACTTCATGGTGAGCTACCTTCCAAGCCGTTTTGCAGTAGTTGGAGTCTCCCTTATGTTTTATTTCCTGTCTATTTCCTTTCAGACAGTAGGCTAGTGTTCTTTTTTATATTCTACTAGATTGCCCACATACTTGTGACACCAGGTCTTGGCACACACACTAGTAGACTTATGATTTTGGATTTGTTTCCATGATTACGATTTGTAATCGTTTGCTTCCGTTTAATTATGTCACATTCGCAAATTTCTAAATCTCTTTTAAACAAATGAGGAAATGCTATCCACTTAGTAATTTATTTAATCGGAAAACCATTAGTTTGATCATTGTTGGCTTGCCTAACAATGGTGTTGGGCGCCATCGCAGCCTTAGATGAAATTGGGCCGTGACAACATGGTATCAGAGCAATAAGTTCACGTAGGTCTCACAAGTTATGGGCTGACTTAGTAGAGTCTTGTGGATCGGTACCGAGACGTCCGTACTTATCTTTGAGAGGCTATAGGGTGTTAGGAAACTACTTTTTATTAATCTCCTATCGTGCAATTGGTGGTATACTAAAACCCTTTCTCTCATTCTCTCACAAATGGTGAGGACGCGTACGGCGGACATTCATGACCCGGGAGAAGTTGCTCCCCCCGTTGCTAGAGGCCGAGGCAGAGGCCGGGGGAGGGCACCGGCCCAAGGTAGGGGACGAGGGCATCCCAGAGCTGTCCCGGTAGCAACACCAATGGATCCAGTGGAGGATCCCATTATTGAGGAGCAGAGCTAGCCCCGACAGATTTCATGTCAGCACCGGGTTTTCAGAAGGTCATGGGTCGTATGCTGCGGTACATGGACACTATGACTCAGGCTGGTTTATTTCCAAAGGGGGAGCACAGACCCCTACTTCCCAGGATCCGGGGCATGCAACTGCAGTATATCAGACTCCGGGTACACTGCCCGTGGGCGAAGCCCAACCAGTTGCAGCGGTTGCACCTGAGCCTAGATAAGCTGCGGACAGCGATCCGCGGAAGCTATTGGACAGATGGACTAGGCTACACCCTCCTATCTTCCGGGGTGAGCGGCATGAGGATCCCCAGGACTTCATTGACCGGTGCATGGATAGACTGTACAACATGAGGATATTGGAGTCCCATGGGGTGGATTTCACTACTTTCTAGCTGGAGGGTAGTGCCCATAGGTTGTGGCAGTCTTATCTACTTGGTAGACCAGCGGGTTCTCCTCACATGACTTGGGACCAGTTTACATAGCTTTTCTTGGACAGGTATATTCCACCCTCTCAGAGGGAAGAGTTGCGAGGTCAGTTCGAGCAGCTCGAGCAGGTCAGATGTCAGTGACCGAATATGAGGCAAGATTCTCTGAGTTGTCTCGCCATGCACTTATGATACTTCCTACTGATGTAGAGAGAGTGCAGAGATTTGTTGCGGGGTTGCATCCCGGTATTCGGGCTAGTATAGCCCGGGAGGTTGAGATCAAACTGTTTAAGTATTATAATGGTTTAGTTGGGTAGCCATTTGAAAAGGAGAAAGAAAATTGTGATTTTCTACTCCAATTTGGAGATGAAAATCTTCATGATTTTCTACTACTGCTCCGAGATTAAATCTGCGTGATTTTTTACTCATTCATTAAGATTAAAATCTCCGTGACTTTCTACTCATTAGTGGAGATTAAAGTCTAAGTAACTTTCTACTCGTTTTGAAGACTAAAATCTTAATGATTTTCTGCTCCAATTTATTATTTGGTTTGAAGATTAAAAACCTCACCGATTATTAAATTTGTCTGTGTCAGATATTATTCGTCTTGGAGATTAAAAACTTTATTGTTTATTAATTCTGATTGTGTCAGATTGATTTGAAGATTAAAAATAAATTTCACCATTTATTAATTCTGGCTCTATCGTGACACAACAACAGTTCATTGGCTCTACAAAGCAATATGGGTGGTGAATATGAATCTTTTGAAGAAAGATGTTTGGAATATGGCATTATTCATCAAAAAACTGCCCCTTACTCGCCACAATCCATCGAAATTATGGAAAGAAAGAATAAAATATTGAAGGAGATGATGAATGCCTTATTAATAAGTTCTGGTTTACCCGAGAACTTGTGGGGGAAAGCTATTCTTATAGCTAACCGAATACTCAATCGAGTTTCCCATAGCAAAATGCAATGCCTTCCATATGAAAAATGGAAAAGAAGGAAGCCCACATAAAATATTTTAAAGTGTGAGGGTACTTGCTAAAGTGCAAGTTCATAAATCCAAAAGGGTAAAGATTGGATCGAAAATAGTTGATTGGGTTTTCATAGGATATGCGACAAATAGTAAGGCATATCGTTTTCTGGTTCATAAATCAGAAAATCTCGACATTCATATTAATACGGTAGTCGAAATAGATAATGCTGAATTCTTTGAGAATATTTATCAATATAAAAATGAATGTGAGTCGTCTAGTAAAAAATCTAATCGACATCAAGAAGAAGCAAAGAAAAGTACGTTAATGAGGAAAATCGAAGACGTAGTAAACGTCAAAGGACAACTACTTCCTTTGGACCAGACTTTTAGACATTCTTGTTGAAAAATAGGCCTCAAACATATAAAAAAGCAATGTCTTCCTCGGAAGCACAATATTGAAAAAAGACAGTCAATATTGAGATAAAATCTATATTAAGTAATCATATTTAAAAATTGGTTGATCTTGCTCCAGGAATAAATATTTGGATTCAAAATGGATTTTCAAGAGGAAAATAAAGGATGATGGCACTATTGACATATATAAGTCAAAACTTGTTGTCAAAGAGTGTAGACAACGAGAAGTCATTGACTATTTTGATATATACTTATCGGTTACGAGTATTACTGTAACGACCTGACATGTCATTTTAAGAATTAACACCTCGTTCAATGTCTTAAGGTCTCGAGCAGTTTCGTAATATGTATTATGACCCGCGGGTGTGGTCGAGTTTGATTTTTTGGAAGATACGAAATTAAATTAAAAGAACAATTCTTATTTAGAAGCTTAAATGGAAAGAGTTGACCAGAGAGTTGACTTTTAAGCAAATGACCCCGGAATAGAATTTTGATGATGGAAATAGCTTCGCATAATGATTTCGGACTTAGGCGTATATTCGGCTTTGGATTTGGAAGTCCGTAGGTCAATTCGACGCATTTTGGCGAAAGTTGGAAAATAGAAGATTTTTGGAAAAATCCGACTGAAGGTGGAATTTTTTGATAACGAGGTCGGGTTTCGAATCCGAAAATTTTAATAGCTCCATTACATCATTTATGACTTGTGTGAAAATATTGAAGTCATTCCAGATTGATTTGATACGTTTCGGCATAAAATATAGAATTTGGAAGATTTGAAAACTAATAGTTCAATTCGATTCGCGATTCATAATTTCGGCATTGTTTGACATGGTTTGAAGCCTTGACTAAGTTCGTATTGTATTTTGGAACATGTTGATATATTTGGTAATGGTCCCGAGGGCCTCGGGTGAATTTTGGAAGGTTAACGGATCAATTTGGACTTGAAGAAAGCTGCTGGAAAATGGCAGCAGTTGTTGGAATCGCACCTACGGAATTATGGGCGCAGGTGCGACCATCGAAAAAGCTGCCTGGGCAAGGCTGATGGAGAAAGCCGCAGATGCGGCCACAATTGCGCAGAAGCGCAAGCGCAGGTGCGGCCACTGTGCTCGCAGAAGCGGAGGCAGCGCAGGTGCGCATCTTGGCTCGCAAAAGCGAGGCCGCCGATGCGGAAATATGTCCGCAGAAGTGGAAACTGGACAGAATTATAAGGACAAAAAATGGTCATTTTGCCATTTTCGTTTTGGATTTTTGGATCTCGGATTTGGGTGATTCTGGAGAGATTTTTCACAAACTTGATTGAGGTAAGTATTCTATATCCTAAAGTGCTTAAATTTCATGAATCTATAATTTAATTCATTGTTTAATTCAGATTTTTATGGAAGAAATCAAGATTTCGGCAAAATCTTCCAAAAACAAAAATTTAAGATTTGGAGGTCGAGTTGTTATCGGAATTGGATAAAATTGGTATGGTTGAACTTGTATCGGAATGGGTGTTCGTATTTCATGAAAATTATATCGGGTTCCCAGAGGCAAGCCCCGCATTGACTTTTGTTGATTTTTAGGATAAATTTCTAAGTTGACATTTTCTTATCCGGAATTGTTTCCGATGAATTTTAATAAAGTGTTACAATTTATTTGGATAGATTTGAGCGGTCCGGAGGTCAATTCAAGCAAGAAGGCAATTTTGAAATATCAGCATAACATCGAAAAGGTAAGTATCTTCCCTAACCGTGATTGGGGGAAATTCCTCTTAGGCATTGAGTCTTATGTGCAATTTGTGTAGTTGAAAACCATGTACGCAAGGTGACGAGTACGTACTTGGTTTATATGTGTAAATTACACTGGTTAAGATCCTTAGACGCCCTTATGTATTAAATTGGAAATTATTTGCACTTATTAAATCCTTTAATTTTCTTGCCTAAATCCTTGTTTTGTTGGATTTGTTTTTATATGATGATTTGGTGTGATTGCCACATTGATTTTTATGTGAAACATTATTTTGTTGAGTTGTTCACTCCCGGATATATTTGTTAAAATTTTGTGCACATTATGGTCGAGCCATGGGCTCCTTATTGTGGAAAATAATGTATTGTTGAATTTTGTGATAAATTATAATATTTGAGCACTTGATGTGCAATCTGTGATAAATTGTAAAATTTGAGCACTTGAGGTGCAATTTATGAGATGTGATATTGACACGTTATATTGTTGGGAAGTTTTGTTCGGGTGTTTGCACGAGGTTTCTGTCGTGCTATTATTACTATTGATTTATGCACATGCGGCATGACAAGGCGGGATATATATATATATATATATATATATATATGTGTGTGTGTGTGTGTGTGTGTGTGTGTGTGTGTGTGTGTGTATGTGTGTGTGTGTGTATGTGTGTGTGTGTGTGTGTGTGTGTGGGTTGCGCATGTGGCGAGACAAGGTGGGAATATTGTTATGCGCGTGCGGCGAGACAAGACGGGCATTTACATTATTATTGCGCACGTGGCGAGACAAGGTGGGCTATGTGAGGGATAGAATTGTGATGATTTGTGATAGCCTGGGGGCATTGTTGTTTGTTGCATATTTACTTTGGGACTACGAGGTGGTACCTCGGGAGATTCCCCTGTCTTGCATATTTATTTTGGGACTACGTAGCAGTACCTTGGGAGATCCCCCTTGTTTTGCATATTTACTTTTGGGACTACGAGGCGGTTGTAACAACCCGACCAATCGGTTTAAAAGTTATAGCCCCATTTCCCTATTTACTGCTCATTCTATACTTTATAACTGTTATGTGACTTGCTGGGGTAGTCGGTTCAGGTCCGGTGAGGTTTTGGAATGAATTGGAACACTTAGTTCCAAGGTTTAAACATTAAGTTCAAATAGTGACCGGATATCGACTTATGTGTAAACGACCCCGGAATAGAATTTTGGTGATTCCAACAGCTCCGTATGGTGATTTTGGACTTAGGAGCGTGTCCGGAATTTTAATTGAAAGTCCGTAGTTAAATTATGCATGAAATGGCAAAAATAGGAATTTAAGTTTGAAAGTTTGACCGGGGAGTTGACCTTTTGATATCAGGGTCAGAATCCAGTTCCGAAAATTTTCATAGCTCCGTTATCTCATTTATGACTTGTGTGCAACATTTGAGGTCAATCAGACTTGATTTGATAGGTTTCGACATCGAATGTAGAAGTTGAAAATTCTTAAGTTCCTTAAACTTGAATTGGGGTATGATTCATGGTTGTAGCATTGTTTGATATGATTTGAGGTTTCGACTAAGTACGTATGATCTTATAGGACTTGTTGGTATGATTTGACGGGTCCCAGGGGGATTGGGTGTATTAATTTTGGATCATTGGTTGAGAGACTAGTAGGGTTAAGAAATTTTGGAGTTTGACCATGGTCAAGATGACCTCTTTTTAGTGTTTTGATGCGCGAGCAGGTCCGTAGCGTGTTTTATGATTGAAATTCATATATGGTTTGTGTCCGGGAGGTTTTGGATGGTTAACGGATCAAAAGTTGGACTTAAACAGCTGTTGCAAAAGTTGCTGCAATTTTTATTCTACTGAAAATTCGGGGGCAGGACCGAAGTCCGAGGATCGAAGGCCGAGGATTGAGATCCGAGGGCCGAGGGCATGATCGAGGGCCAGGATCGAGACCGAGGGCCGAGGCCAAGGATCGAGGGCCAGGATCGAGGCCGAGGGTCGAGGCCGATGATCGAGGCCAGGATCGAGGCCGAGGATCGAGGCCGAGGGTCGAGGCCGAGGGTCGAGGCCGAGGGCCGAGGGCCTGGACAGAACTGTAAGTTATAAAACAGGGGACTTCGTCCCATTTTCCATTTTTGTCAAATTAGAGCTTGGGGAGAGGCGATGCTTTGGAGATTTTCAGAGAAAACATCGGGGTAAGTGTTCTTAACTCAATTATGGTTAGATTACCCGAATCCATCATTTGTTTTCACCATTTAATTAGTGTTTTGAGATTGAAATTTGGGACTCATAATTGAATGGGTTGTCGGATTTTGTGAGTTTCGCCGGATTCCGAGACGTGGGCCCCACATGCGCTTTTTGAGCTAATTTCGGATTTTTATCGAAAAATATAATATTTTCTTATGAAGTTGATTCCTATAATTTTTGTTGACTGTATCGAATTATTTTGGCTAGATTCGAGCCATTCAGAGTTGGATAATCGAGGAAAAGGCCTACTAGTGGATTAAATTGAAGCAAGTAGAGGTATGTGACTTGTCTAACTTTGTGTGGGGGAAATTCTCCCTAGGATTGGTATTGATGTGATAATTGTAATATGTTGAAAGTCATGTACACGAGGTGACGAGTGTGTACACAGGCTAAATGTGAAAAACTCTGGTTTTTAAATTTGTGTATATCTCTGTCACACATTAATTAAATTATTTTATCTGATTATATTCATCATAATTGATCTATATTATATTCCTAAATTTGCCTGAAAATTTTCCTACTAATTATTTTTACCTGTTTAGTCGAAACTTTGCTTTCTTTGATTCTATGTTTTATTTGAAGGTTTAATTTCCTTAAATTAAATATTATTAAAAATAAAGTATTTTACATTTAATAATTGGATGTTAAGTCAAGATGTTAAATTTGTGGAAATATTATTTTGCCGAATATTTGGTGAAGACTTTTGTATTTACCGTGATTGAGTCGTGAGCTCCTTATTGTGGAAAAATATTCTGGTTGTTGATTTATTTTGGCAAGTTGAAATATTTGGGCACTTAAGATGCAAATTGTGATATAATGTGATATTGATACGCATGCGATGGTATACGGTATGGGTGTTGAAACGCATGCGATGAGATAAGGGTGGCTTGATACGAGTGGCTAGAGGAACTACTAGAAGTCATGCGGTATGATAAGGGTGGCTAAAACGCGGGATGCTATTTCGAGAAAAAAATATTTTCTTTAAAATTAAATGTGAAGGTTCCCGCGGTGATATAAGGAAATGAGATATTGTAAATTTATTTATGATTTGGGACTACGAGGCGGTACCTCGGGAGTGCCCTTGTTGATATTTATTTATGGCCGCAGTTGCCTTTGATTATTATTGTGATTTTCTCATAGTTGAAAATTCTGTTTGTTTCCGCGAGGTATTATTTGCCGTTATTCTGTGTAGTAAAAGGGTGACATAATATTTACTTGATTCATTTCCATTGTTGTTTATTGTTATTATATTGTTAAACGTGTCACCATGTCTTTTATTATTCCAGTAGGGCTTGACCTGATCTCCTCAATACTCTACCGAGGTTAGGCTTGAGGCCATTTTCATTTTTGACAGATTGGAGATCGGGAAGAGGCGAGTTTTGGGAGATTTTGCAGAGAAAATAGCGGGGTAAGTGTTCTTAACATAATATTGGTCAAATTACCCGAATCCATGGTTGTTTTTAACATTTAATTGGTGAATTAAGTTAGAAAATTGTGAAAACCCTCTTGGTTTAATTTGAAGATTTAAGGGTCGAATTGATGTCGGATTTGTGTAAAATTTGTATGGTTGGCCTCGTGGTTGAATGTGTGCTCATATTTTATAACTGTTGTCAGGTTCTGAGGTGTGGGCCTCACGAGCGATTCTTTGGAATGTAATTTTCGATTTTGTGAGAAAATATTAGTATTTTGATATGGAATTAATTCCTATAAATTGTGTGTACTAAATCAAATTTTTTGTGGCTAGATTCGAGCCGTTCAGGAGTTGATACGTGCAGAATGGAATTTCTGAAGCATTCTTTAGCTTGCTCGACATTGGATTTGGCTTGTTCGAGGTAAGTAACTCTTCTAATCTTGGAGCTGAGGGTATGAACCCTGAATATAAGTATTAGGTGAATTGTTTGGAGGTGACGCACATGCTAGGTGACGGGTGTGTGGGCGTGCACCATAGAAATTGTGACGTAATTATTTTGTGGAATTTTGTAGTAAAATAATCTTGGCATTTTCCATGCAGTTTTATTTGTTAAAGAAATTGAGCTGAGAATTATATTAAAAATCATGTTGAGGCTGTGTGACAGTATTATTGGGACCCATAGAAGTCATATTGATGTGAATTATTTGTTTTAAATTGAAAATTCATACTCAATCATATTCATTTCATTGCATATCATATCTCAATCTTTGTTGTTATTTATTGATACATCATATCATCATTTTCGGGCTATTTTCATGACATTGTGAACCCGAGAGACTAGAGAGATTGATGACTGAGTGAGGCCGATGGCCTGATTGTGAGGATAATTATGGGATCGAGTTGCACGTCGTAGCATGCCATATTGGCTTTATTATAGCACGTGAGTTGTCCGTGCGGATACATATATTGATACTATAGCACGTAAGTTGTCCGTCCAACACGTAAGTTGTCCGTGCAGATTATAGCGCTTGGGCTGAAGGAGCCCCTCCGGAGTCTGTACACACCCCCAGTAAGTACAGGTACCTACTGAGTGCGAGTGCCGAGTGATTTGGGAAGATTGAGTGACTGTGAGGCATGAGTGACTATGAGCATTGAGTGACTGCGAGGACTGAGTGACTGGGAGGAATGAGTGATTGTGAGGACTGAGTGAAATGATACTCTGAGAGTATGCATATTATTTTATCACTGAGTTGCATCGCATTGACATGCACACATGACATACAGGCATAGATATGGATTTTTCCTCATGTTGTACGATATTACATCATTCATGATTTCTCACACATTTTGACAGATGGGCATAGTAATGCATTTGTTTTACACGGGTTATCTTGAAAGAAAATGAAACATCTCATTTATTATTGAAAGGATTTCGGAAAAATTATTGTTTCCAAACTTATTCATATTTTTGGCAACTTCGGTAAACGATTTGGGTTTTCACTGATGTACGCGAAAGGAAGAATTATTATTTTTGAAATCATGATTTAGCTGAGCATTTTATCTCTGAGTTACTTCTTGTATTATTTTCTTTACGTGGTTATGGACTGTTGTGGACTATTGGTTTTGGACCCGACCTTGGTACAAGCTCGTCACTACTTTCAACCTAAGGTTAGGTTTGTTACTTACTCAATACATGGGGTTGGTTGTACTGATACTACACTTCTGCACTTTGCGTGCAGATGTTAGTTGTTGATGTTGCTGTGTTCGATGGGAGTGGGATTTGAAGATGTATCTGTGTTCCGGTTGTAGCTGCCTCTTGTTCATGGTAGTCATAGATTCATAAAACTCTGTTTATGTACTTTTCAAACAAATGATGTATTTATTTCATACCAGCTTCGTAAACTCTATTCTTAGAACCTTATGGTTTGTACTACCAGTTCTTGGGGAATGTATAACATTTAGTTATTTTCTTTTACTTAATTGTCTTGTTAAATTATATTGGAATTGGATAGTGAATAGTTGGCTTACCTAACGGGTTGTGTTAGGTGCCATCACGAGTAGTTGGATTTTTGGCCATGACAATTTTCTTATGAAATTGATTCCTATAATTTTTGTTGATTGTATCGAATTATTTTGGCTAGATTCGAGCCATTCAGAGTTGGATAATCGAGGAAAAGGCCTACTAGTGGATTAAATTGGAGCAAGTCGAGGTAAGTGACTTGTCTAACTTTGTGTGGGGGAAATTCCCCCAGGATTGGTATTGATGTGATAATTATAATGTGTTGAAAGTCGTGTACACGAGGTGACGAGTGTGTACACGGGCTAAATGTGGAAAACTCTGATTTTTAAATTTGTGTATATCTCGGTCACACATTAATTAAATTATTTTATCCGATTATATTCATCATCATTGATCTATATTATATTCCTAAATTTGCCCAACAATTTTCCTACTAATTATTTTTACCTGTTTAGTCGAAACTTTGCTTTCTTTGATTCTGTGCATTATTAGAAGGTTGAATTTCCTTAAATTAAATATTATTAAAAATGAAGTATTTTACATTTAATAATTGGATGTTAAGTCAAGATGTTAAATCTGTGGAAATATTATTTTGCTGAATATTTGGTGAAGACTTTTGTATTTACTGTGATTGAGTCGTGTGCTCCTTATTGTAGAAAAATAATCTGGTTGTTGATTTATTTTGGCAAGTTAAAATATTTGGGCACTTGAGGTGCAAATTGTGATATATTGTGATATTGATACACATGCGGTGGTATAAGGTCTGGGTATTGAAATGCATGCGGTGAGATAAGGGTTGCTTGATACGCATGGCTAGTAGGGGAACTACTGGAAGTCATGCGGTGTGATAAGGGTGGCTAAAACGCGGGATGCTATTTCGGGAAAAAAATATTTCCTTTAAAATTAAATGTGAAGGCTCTCGCGGTGATATAAGGAAATGAGATATTGTGAATTTATTTATGATTTGGGACTACGAGGCGGTACCTCGGGAGTGCCTTTATTGATATTTACTTATGGTCGCAGTTTCATTTGATTATTATTGTGATTTTCTCAAAGTTGAAAATTCTGTTTGTTTCCGCGAGGTATTATTTGCCCTTATTTTGTGTAGTAAAAGGGTGATATACTATTTACTTGATTCATTTCTATTGTCGTTTATTGTTATTATATTGTTAAACATGTCACCATGTCTTTTATTATTCCAGTAGGGCCTGACCTGACCTTGTCACTACTCTACCGATGTTAGGCTTGGCACTTACTGGGTACCGTTGTAGTGTACTCATACTACGCTTCTGCACATCCTTTTGTGCAGATCCAGGTACATCTTATCAGACCAAGCATTAGTAAACTAGTTGTATGATGAGACTTCTTGGTATATTGTAACGACCCAGCCGGTCGTTTCGAAAGTTATAGCCCCATTTTCCCCATTTCTGCTTCTTTTTGTGTTATTCAACTATATTGTGTTATGCCGGGTTAGATGGTTCGGGTCCGGAGTGGTTTCGAAGTGAATTGAGACACTTAGCCTCTTTGAGATAAGCTTAAGTTGGAAAAGTCAACCGGGTGTTGACTTATGTATAAACGATCTCGAATTTGGATTTTGATGATTCCATTATCTCTGTTAGGTGATTTTGGACTTAGGAGCGCATCCGGAATATGATTTGGAGGTCCGTAGTGGAATTAGGCTTGAATTGGCAAAAGTTGAAAATTTGGCGATTTTGGTCGGCAGTGGAAAATTTGATATCGGGGTCGGAATGGTTTTTCGGAAGTTAGAGTAGGTTAGTAGTGTCACTTGTGATGTGTGCGTAAAATTTGAGGTCATTCAGACATGGTTTGGTAGGTTTCGACGTCGTTTGCGGAATTTGGAAGTTTGGAAGTTCTTAGGCTTGAATCCGAGGGTAATTTGGGGTTTTGATGTTGTTTTGAGTGGTTCGAAGGTTCAACTAAGTTCGTATGGGGTTATATGACTTTTTGGCATGTTTTGTTGAGGCTCTGAGGGCCTCGGGTGTGTTTCAGGTGGTTAACGGATCAAGTTTGAAGTTTGGAGAATTACTGAAGTTGGCTTGTTGCAGGTGTAATCACACCTGCGAGGGTATTGCCGCATGTGCGATGCCGCAAGTGCAGTGGGATGGACGCAGGTGCGGTAGTGTGTTGGACTGGGGAGAACCGCAGGTGCGAGTGGGTGTGCGCATCTGCGAGCCCGCAGAAGCGGGTAGTTGCCCGCAGAAGCGGAAGAGAGGAGGTCGGGCAGTGGCCGCAGGTGCGAGGTCTTTTCCGCACCTGCGAGGTCGCATAAGCAGATAGGGAGCGCAGGTGTGGAGTTGGGGACTTAATTGATTTTTTGCAAATGCAGAGGTTGTTGCGCAAAAGCGAGACCGCAGGTGCGCATTCTGAGCCGCAGATGGGAAAATCCTGGGCAGAACCTATAAATAGAAGACTTCGCGAATGTTTGCTAATTTCCACCATTTTCAAGTCGGACCTTGGATCTTTTGAAGTGAATTTGAAGGGGATTCAAGAGGTTTTCAGTGAGGTAAGTTGCTTGAGCTCTAATACTCCTAACTATGGTGTTTTCCCGTTGTTTACTAATCTAATTAGTAGGATTTAGGAGTGAAAATAGGGGGTTAGGGCTTGGGATTTTGGAGAGGGTAATTTGAGGATTTGAGGGACCAAATGAGGTCGTATTTTGATAAATTTTATATGGTTAGACTCGTGAGTGGATGGGCTTTCAAGTTTTGTGACTTTTGTTGGATTTCGAGACGTGGTCCCGGGGCCCAGGTTTGAACAAATTTCGGGTTTTATCCCTAATTTGGTAGTTTTCTTGTGGAATTGCTTCCTTTAGCATATATTAATGGTATTGTACTGGTTGCGACTAGATTCAGAGCATTTGGAGGCCGAATCGAGAGTCAAGGGCATTGCAGAGTAGGGATTTATTTGGATTGAGGTAAGTAACAGTCTTAAATCTGGTTTTGAGTGTATGAAACCCCGAGAATTTGTATAATGTGATATTTTGAGGTGACGAACATGCTAGGTGATGGTTGTGTGAGCGTGCACCGTGACGGATTATGACTTGGTCCGTCCCGTGAGACTGTAAAGTCGAATAGCAATTGTTATTACTTGATTTTCCTTGTCTTTCAGCAATTGACTGCCTTTCATGTTAGAAACCATGCTTAGGCCATATGATATCACTATTGGGACCCGCAACGGTCGTATACTTGTTGAATTGACTGCTAATTGCTGTCTTTTACTCAGTCACAGTCTTATTGTGTGTTATATCTCTGTTTCCTCTCATTTCTTGTTTACTTGTTGTATTCCCTGTCGGGGCTGGTTATTATGATATTCTTTGAGCCCGAGGGGCTGGAGAGGTTAGTGAGTGAGGTAGGGCCTGAGTGCCGGGTTGAGAGCTATGTGAGATATATTGGATCGAGCTGCATTCCACAACAATATTGGATCGGGTTGCACGCCGCAACAAGCCTTCAGGCCATATATCGGATCGGGCTGCATGCCGCAGTAATATATGGATCGGGTTGCACGCCGCAGTAGTATTGGGTCGGGCTGCAAGCCGCAACAATATATAGCGCTTGGGCTGTAGGAGCCCCTCCGGAGTCTGTACACCCCCCCCCCCCCCAGTGAGCGCAGGTACCTTTGATTGTGAGTATTGAGGCTGAGAGCCTAAGTGATTGAGCTGTTGAGATAGATGAGTGCCAGTAGCCCTGTGAGGCTGTACTTGCTCTTATTTAATTGTTGCACTTCGTTGCTAATTGTTGTTGTTGTGAAACTTTCTGGAGCGCTTATATTGTTGTACCTGAACCCGAAATGTTTTGTTTTAAAACACCAAATTGAAAGCATGCCTACTTTTCTTGCCGAAATTACTAAAATGAACTGAAATTATGTGGCTCGTCACTGCTTCTTAGTTCTTTATTTTATTTTGTTACTTACTGAGTTGGAAGTACTCACGTTACTCCCTGCACCTTGTGTGAAGATTCAGGTGTGACTGGACGTGGAGGTTAATGAGTTCGTGCACAGTTGATCTTCCGGATATTTACGAGGTAGCTGCAGGCGTTTGCAGACCTTGTGCTCCCTCCTCATTATCTTTCTTTCTCTGTATTGATATCTAGACGGAGACTATTGTAGACACTATCTTTTAGATTGAGAGTCTAGTTGCTCATGACTTAGTGACACCTTGATGTCGGGCTATCTTTTCCGCATTTCTATTTTGAGTTGAACTCTTTTATGAAGATTTTATTATGAAAAGCTTTGACTTATCTTTTAAATGAAATATCGATGTGTTTTTTTGGAAATGTGTCGGCTTGCCTAGTACCACGACAGGCGCCATCACGACAGGGTTAGTTTTGGGTCGTGACAAGTTGGTATCAGAGCCTAGGTTACATAGGTCTCAAGAGTCATGAGCGTGTTTAGTAGAGTTTTGCGGATCGGTACGGAGACGTCTGTAGTTATCTTCGGGAGGCTACATGACCCTTATGAAACTCCATATTCTTGAATTTTTGTCGTGCGAATCTGTTGATTCTAGTAACTAAACATTTGTTGTTTCATTCTCTCATAGATGGTGAGGACTCGTACTACCGGTAAGGAGGGCCAGCCACCAGTACCACCAGCCAGGGCCGCGAGAGGCCGAGGCCGTGGTAGAGGCCATGGTAGGGGCAGAGGTGCAACCCGAAAAACAGCTGGGGCATTACCTGCAGATCCACCAGTTGCCCCTGATTAGGACCAGATTCCAGTTGTTCATCCACCAACTCAGGCACCATTTGTGCCTATTGTGATTCCAGGCCTTCAGGAGG
Source organism: Nicotiana tabacum (assembly GCF_000715075.1). Taxonomy (NCBI): domain Eukaryota; kingdom Viridiplantae; phylum Streptophyta; class Magnoliopsida; order Solanales; family Solanaceae; genus Nicotiana; species Nicotiana tabacum. The sequence continues at coordinate 97,002,183 of NC_134093.1, forward strand.
CCTTAGCTCTGATTCTGAATGCGTGCACCAGCCTTGCTCAGGCGGTCTCTGTTCTGGCCTCAGCAACCACTTCTCAGGTTGGGGGAGGTGCTCAGATTCCCGCTGCTCGCACACCAGAGCAGGTGGTACATGGATTCCAGACACCGGGGGCACCACCCGTCCAGCCGGTTACAGCTGCTCAGGACTATGTTGTTCCTGCTATGTCTGAGGATGAGCAACATAGATTGGAGAGGTTTGGGAGACTCCAACCTCCATCTTTCAGTGGTGCAGAGGGAGAGGATGCACATGGTTTCTTCGATAAGTGTCAGAGGATACTCCATACAGCAGGTATTCTGGAGACCAGTGGGGTCTCATTCACTGCCTTCCAGTTCTCTTGGGCTGCATTCAGTTGGTGGGAGGCTTACGAAAGGCGTAGGCTGGTTGGCGCAACACCCCTTACTTGGCAGTAGTTCTCCGTTATCCTTCTGGAGAAGTTTGTGCCTCAGTCCCGCAGAGAGGAGCTGCGCAGACAGTTTGAGCAGCTTCGTCAGGGTGATATGTCTATGACGCAGTATGAGATGTGATTCTCAGAGTTGGCCCATCATGCTATCTAGTTGGTTCCCACGGACAGAGAGAGGATCAGAAGGTTTATAGATTCAGCTTCGATTTCTTATGACCAGAGAGAGAGAGTGTCTGGTGCTACTTTTGATGAGGTTGTCGACATTGCTTGGTAGATTGAGATGGTTCGTGGTTAGGAGAGGGTTGAGAGGGAGGCCAAGAGGCCTCGTGGACAGGGTGGATTTAGTGGTACTCCTTCTGGGGGTCAGTTCCAGCACAGTAAAGGCTGTCCATTCAGGCATGCTCAGACAACTCACCCAGTTCACCGTGGTACATCATCTGGCCATGGATTTCACAGTTATCAGTAGGTCCGTTCATCTCCTAGTGCCCTTCCAGTGCAGAGTTCTTCTCGTGCTCTATCGGGTCAGGGTCCGTCTATGTCGGGTCCTTCTGCTAGTTATCCCGGTGCTTGGGGCTCTCTTCAGTCCCCAGCACCAGCACCAACACTAGGGTGTTGCTATGAGTGTGGGGAGTTTGGTCACATGAGGAGAGAGTGTCCCCATCTAGTGGGAGGTCCCGCTCCGTAGAGGAGCCAGTCTATGTCATCAGCATCACTTCCTCCACCATTAGCCCAGTCAGCTAGGGGTGGAACCCAGTCAGCTAGGGGTCACCCGAGAGGGGGAGGCAGATTAGGGGGTGGCCATTCCTATTTCTATGATCTTCCTGCCAGACCAGATACTATTGCTTCAGATGCTGTGATTACAGGTATTGTATTAGTTTGTCACAGAGATGCCTCTGTATTATTTGACTCTGGTTCCACTTATTCATATGTTTCCTCGTATTTTGCTCATTTTCTGGATATGCCCTGCGAGTCTTTAGTTTCATCTGTTCATGTATCTACTCCTGTGGGTGATACTATTATTGTGGACCGCGTATATCGGTCATGTGTGGTGACTATTGGGGGTCTGGAGACCAGAGTAGATCTTTTGCTACTCAGTATGGTCGATTTTGATATGATATTGGGTATGGATTGGTTGTTTCCATGTCATGTTATTCTAGATTGTCACTCTAAAACTGTGACGTTAGCGATGCCAGGGTTGCCGAGGGTTGAGTGGAGCAGTTCTATAGACTATGTTTCCAGTAGAGTGATTTCATACTTGAAGGCTCAACGAATGGTTGAGAAGGGTTGTCTATCCTATTTGGCTTTTTAAGGGATGTTAGTGCAGAGACTCCTGCCATTGATTCTGTTTCGGTGGTACGTGACTTTCTGGATGTGTTTCATGCAGACCTGCCGGGCATGCCGCCTGATAGGGATATTGACTTTGGTATTGATTTAGTGCCGGACACTCAGATCATTTCTATTCCACCGTATCGTATGGCATCGGCGGAGTTGAAGGAGTTGAAGGGACAGCTTCAGGAACTCCTTGATAAGGGGTTTATTCGACCTAATGTGTCACCTTGGGGTGCACCAGTCCTTTTTGTGAAGAAGAAGGATGGTTCCATGAGGATGTGCATTGATTACAGGTAGTTAAACAAGGTCACTGTCAAGAACAAGTACCTTTTTCCACATATTGATGACCTATTTGACCAACTTTATGGGGCGAGGGTGTTCTCCAAGATTGATTTAAGGTCAGGTTATCACCAGCTGAAGATTTGGGATTCGGATATTCTTAAGACAACTTTCAGGACCCGATATGGCCATTATGAGTTCTTAGTGATGTCTTTTGGGCTGACCATTGCCCTAGAAGTGTTTATGCATTTGATAAACAGTGTATTCCAGCCCTATTTAGACTCATTCGTTATTGTATTCATTGATGACATCCTGGTGTACTCTGGTAGCCCGGGGGATCATGCTCAGCATCTGAGGATTGTGTTACAGAGATTGAGGGAGGAGAAGCTCTATGTAAAGTTCTCCAAGTGTGAGTTTTGGCTCGGTTCAGTAGCATTCTTGGGGCACGTAGTGTCAAGTGAGGGTATTCAGGTGGATCCAAAGAAGATAGAGGCGGTGCAGAGTTGGCCTAGACCATCCTCAACCACAAAGATTAGGAGCTTTTTTAGTTTGGCGGGCTATTACTGTCGCTTTGTGGAGGGATTTTCATCTATTGCATCACCCTTGACCAAATTGACCCAAAAGGGTACTCTATTCAGGTGGTCGGATGAGTGTGAGGAGAGCTTTCAGAAGCTCAAGACTACATTGACCACAACTCCAGTTTTAGTTCTGCCATCAGCTTCAGGTTCTTACAACATGTATTGTGATGCCTCGAGGATAGGCATTGGATGTGTTCTGATGCAGGAGGGTAGGGTGATTGCCTATGCCTCGCGCTAGTTGAAGACCCATGAGAAGAACTATCTTGTCCATGATCTTGAGTTAGCAGCCATTGTTCACGCCTTGAAGATATGGCGTCATTATTTGTATAGGGTTCATTGTGATATCTCTATTGATCATCAGAGTTTGCAGCATTTGTTTAAGTAGAAGGATCTTAATTTGCGTTAGCGGAGATGGTTAGAGCTTCTTAAGGACTATGATATCACTATTTTGTACCATCCGGGGAAGGCCAATGTGGTGGCCGATGCTTTGAGTCGTCGGGCGGTGAGTTTGGGGAGTTTAGCATATCTTCCGGCAGCAGAGAGACCCTTGGCATTGGATGTTCAGGCCTTAGCGGGCCAGCTTGTTAGATTAGATATATTAGAGCCGAGTCGGGTATAGCCTTGCGTGGTCTCCAGGTCTTCTCTTTATGACCGTATCAGGGAGCGTCAGTATGATAACCCCTACCTGCTCATTCTTCAAGAGATGGTCCGGCGAGGTGATGCTAGGGATGTGACTATTGGTGATGACGGCATGTTGAGAATGTAGGGTCGGATATGTGTGCCTAATATAGATGGGCTTCGGGAGTTGATTCTTGAGGAGGCCCACAGCTCGCGGTATTCCATCCATCCAGGTGTCGGGAAGATGTACCAGGATTTGAGATAGCACTATAGTTGGGTTTGTAGATCGGTGTCTCAACTGTCAGCAGGTTAAGTATGAGCATCAGAGACCGGGTGGATTTCTTCAAAGATTAGAGATCCCGGAGTGGAAGTAGGAGCAGATCACTATGGACTTTGTAGTTTGACTCCTACGGACTTCGAGGAAGTTCGATGCTATTTGGGTCATTGTGGATCGACTAACTAAGTCTGCGCACTTCATTCCAATTAGTACTACTTACACTTCGGAGCGGCTGGCTGAGATTTATATTCAAGAGATTGTTCGCCTGCATGGTGTCCCAGTTTCCATCATTTCAGATACAGGTACTCAGCTTATATCGCATTTTTGGAGGGGCGTGTAGCGAGAGTTGGGTACTCAGGTTGAATTAAGCATAGCTTTTCACCCTCAGATGGATGGACAGTCCGAGCGCACTATTCAAATATTGGAGGACATGTTGCGCGCCTGTGTCATTGACTTTGGGGTTCATGGGACCAGCTTCTACCACTCGCGGAGTTTGCATATAACAATATGTTATCAATCGAGCATTCAGATGGCTCCATATGAGGCTTTATATGGGAGGAGGTGTAGATCTCCAGTAGGATGGTTCGAGCCGGGTGAGGCTAGGCTCTTGGGTACAGACTTGGTCTAGGATGCATTAGACAAGGTGAAATTGATTCAGGAGCGGCTTCGCACGGCGCAGTCTAGGCAGAAGAGATATGTGGACATGAAGGTCCGTGATGTGTCTTTTATGGTTGGGAAAAAGGTTTTGCTGAAGGTATCACCCATGAAGAGTGTTATAAGGTTTTGGAAGAGGGGAAAGTTGAGCCCCCGGTTCATTGGGTCTTTTGAGGTGCTTTAGAGGATAGGGGAGGTGGCTTATAAGCATGCCATGCCACCCAACTTTTCAAGTGTGCACCCATTGTTTCATGTTTCCATGCTCCGAAAGTATATTGGAGACCCGTCCCATGTTTTGGACTTCAGCATGGATCAGTTAGAGGGTGATATGACTTATGATGTGGAGCCGGTGGCCATTTTGGATCGGCAGGTTCAAAAGTTGAGGTCAAAGGACATAGCTTCAGTGAAGGTACAATGGAGAGGTCAGCCAGTTGAGGAGGCCACTTGGGAGACCTAGCGGGAGATGGAGAGTAGATATCCACACCTATTTGAGACTCCAGGTATGTTTTTAGACCCATTCGAGGACGAACGTTTGTTTAAGAGGGGGAGGATGTAACGACCCGGCCGGTTGTTTTGAGAGTTATAGCCCCGTTTACCCCATTTCTACTTCTTTTTGTGTTATCCAGCTACATTGTGTTATACCGGATTAGTTAGTTCGGGTACAGAGTGGTTTCGGAGTGAATTGAGACACTTAGTCTATTTGAGATAAGCTTAAGTTGGAAAAGTCAACCGGATGTTGAGTTATGTGTAAACGATCTCGGATTTGGATTTGTGATGATTCTGTTAGCTCCGTTAGGTGAAGTTGGACTTAGGAGCGCGTCTGGAATGTGATTTGGAGGTTCGTAGTGGAATTAGGCTTGAATTGGAGAAAGTTGGAAATTTGGCGATTTTGGTCGGCAATGGAAAATTTGATATCGGGGTCGGAATGGATTTCCGGAAGTTGTAGTAGGATCATAGTGTCACTTGTGACGTGTGTGTAAAATTTGAGGTCATTCCGACGTGGTTTGGTAGGTTTCGGCGTCATTTGCGGAAGTTTGGAAGTTCTTAGGCTTGAATCTGAGGGTAATTTGGTGTTTTGATGTTGTTTTGAATGGTTCGAAGGTTCGACTAAGTTCGTATGGGGTTATATGACTTGTTGGCATGTTTTGTTGAGGCCCCGAGGGCCTCGGGTGTGTTTCGGGTGGTTAACGGATCAAGTTTGAAGTTTGGAGAATTGCTGAAGTTGGCCTGTTGCTGGTGTAATCGCACCTGCGAGGGTATTGCCGCAGGTGAGATGCCGCAGGTGCGGTGGGACGGATGTAGGTTCAGGAGTATGTTGGACTGGGGAGAACTGTATGTGCGAGTAGGTATGCGCATCTGCGAGTTAGCAGAAACGGGTAGTTTCCCGTAGAAGCGAAAGAGAGGAGGTCAGGCAGTGGCCGCAAGTGCGAGGTCTTTTTCGCACCTGTGAGGTCGCAGAAGCGGATAGGGAGCGCAGGTGCGGAGTTGGGGACTTAGTGATTTTTCGTAGATGCAGAGGTTGTTTCACAAAAGCGAGACCGGAGGTGCGCATTTTGAGCCACAAGTGCAAAAAGACTGGGCAGAACCTATAAATAGAAGACTTCGCAAATTTTTGCTCATTTCCACCATTTTCAAGTCGGGCCTTGGAGCTTTTGGAGTGATTTTGAAGGGGATTCAAGGGGTTTTCACTGAGGTAAGTTTCTTGAGTTCTAATACTCCTAACTATGGTGTTTTCTCGTTGTTTTCTCATCTAATTAGTGGGATTTAGGAGTGCAAATAGGGGGTTAGGGCTTGGGATTTTGGAGAGGATAATTTGAGGATTTGAGGGACCAAATGAGGTCGAATTTTGATAAATTTTATATGGTTAGACTCGTGAGTGGATGGGCTTTCAAGTTTTGTGACTTTTGTCGAATTTCGAGACGTGGGCTCGGGGGCCGGGTTTGAACCAACTTCGGGTTTTGGGTCTAATTTGGTATTTTTTTTTTAATAGAATTGCTTCCTTTAGCATATATTAATGGTATTGTACTGGTTGTGACTAGATTTGGAGCATTTGGAGGCCGAATTGAGAAGCAAGGGCATTGCGGAGTAGGGATATATTCAGATTGAGGTAAGCAAGGGCATTGCGGAATAGCCATTGTTATTACTTAATTTTCCTTGTCTTTGAGCAATTGACTGCCTTTCATGTTAGAAACCATGCTTAGGGCATATGATATCACTATTGGGACCCGCAACGGTCGTATAGTTGTTGAACTGACTGCTAATTGCTGTCTTGTACTCAGTCACAGTCTTATTATGTGTTATATCTCTGTTTCCTCTCATTTCTTGTTGATACTTGTTGTATTCCCTGTTGGGGCTAGTTATTATGATATTATGTGAGCCCGAGGGGCTGGAGAGGTTAGTGACTGAGGTAGGGCCTGAGTACCGGGTTGAGAGCTATGTGAGATATATTGGATCGGGCTGCACACCGCAACAATATTGGATCGGGTTGCACGCCGCAACAAGCCTTTGAGCCATATATCGGATCGGGCTGCACGCTGTAGCAATATATGGATCGGGCTGCATGCCGCAGCAGTATTGGGTCGGGCTGCACGTCGCAACAATATATAGCGCTTGGGTTGTAGGAGCCCCTCCGGAGTCTGTACACCCCCAGTGCGCGCAGGTACCTTTGATTGAGAGTATTAAGGTTGACAGCTGAGTGATTGAGTTGTTGAGATAGATGAGTGATAGTAGCCCTATGAGGCTGTACTTGCTCTTATTTTGTTGTTGCACTTTGTTGCTAATTGTTGTTGTGAAACTTTTTGGAGGGCTTATATTATTGTACCTGTATTGATATCTAGACGCAGATTATTGTAGACACTTTCTTTTAGATTGAGAGTCTAGTTGCTCATGACATAGTGACACCCTGATGTCGGGCTATCTTTTCCGCATTTCTATTTTGAGTTGAACTCTTTTATGAAGATTTTATTATGAAAAGCTTTAACTTATCTTTTAAATGAAATATCGATTTTTTTTGAAATATGTCGGCTTGGCTTGTACCATGACAGGCGCAATCATGACAGGATTAGTTTTGGGTCATGACATATATCTGCCAGCGTCCGCAGACTCCGCAGTCCCCTTCTATCTTACTATATTGTCTTCCTTATTTGCTTTATACTCATATGTATAGAGACATGGAGAATAAATTCTTAGAAGCTTGTGACTTATTTCTACCGGATTTTGGGAGTTGAAATTGTTAAATTGAAGTTTTTACTTATTCGACTGTTAAGGTTTAAATTTCAGTTTTGTATTCAGTTATATTCCGCATTTATAAACTTACCTAGTCTTAGAGACTAGGTGCCATCATGACATCTTACGGAAGGAGTTTCGGGTCGTGACAGCGGTACCTCGGGAAATCCCATGTTGAGCATTTACTTTTGGGACTACGAGACGGTATCTCGGGAGTGCCCTTTTGTTGACATCTCTCTATGGTTGCACTTGCTTTTGGTTATTTTGTATTTCCGTGATAGGAAAATCCTTATGAGCTGCCGTGATGTATTATTTGATTTTACTATGTGTTTGTATTCCTTGTTGTATGGTGTTGGCTTGGGATTTTTAGTGCGAGACTCTGAAGACTCCGAAGCAATAGATTATCTGATATTTTATTCAAATTGAAATGTCATTTTCTTCACTACAACTATTTCTAAAATAAACTCATTTCTTTGTTGAATACTTACTCGGTTTAAAAATGATAACCTTACGTTATTGAAAATAAATTAATCGTGTGGATTTTATGTATAGACATATTTGGAACGAGAGTTATCTGTGCGGTTGTGATAGAGATATGGGCACGAGGTGCTGTGGAAATATGAAAGTGGGCAGAGACCCGTAATTATTTTATGATTATGAGATGAGGTGTCACAAGGTGACTTTTATTTGAAAGGATTATATTTTAAATAATATCTATTTGAAGGAATTATATTAGAAATTGATTTATGTGAAAGAATTTTATTTCTGAAGAGTATTATTTGAGAATCATATAGTCGAAAGATTTATATTTGAAGGACTTGATTTAATTGGTTGTACTTATATTTATTATTTGTTGAATAATATTTATGGTGTTCTTGTTGCCCTGTTATGTATATCACTGGCTGATTATTGTTGCCATCATTGTTATTTGTTTTCTATTATTTTTGTATACTATATTGTACAGGTTATTAGACTAGTGGGTGTCTTGACTGTACCTCGTCACTACTCCATTGAGGTTAGTCTTGATACTTACTAGGTACCGACTGTGGTGTACTCATACTACACTTCTGTACATTTTTGTGCAGAGCCAGGTATTAGAGATATCGGACTCGGACAGAGTAGTGTGTTGATCGCAAGGATTCAACGTAGAGCTGCTTGGTCGTCGCAGTCCCTTGGAGTCTTTCCATTTTATTGTACTGTCAACTCTTATTCGAACAGTATTGTATATTCGATCTTTAGTGTCACGACCCAAAATCCATAAGGGTCGTGATGGCACTGGACACCGCTGTCAGGCAAGCAAAAAATAAATATTTAATTCGGTTCTCGTTTCTAATATTTCTGAAATCATATTTCCTTCAATTAAATAGTAAAAGATGAAGTTTACAAAATAAATAATAATATCTTTAAAAGTTCCAATACAATGCAACCCATAATCGCCCAAAACCCAGTGTCACAAGTGCATGAGCATCAACTAGGAATATAAAATAAAATACAACATCTGTCTGAAACACAAATTGGACAGGAAACTATAAATACTCTGAAGGAGACTCTACTGGCTGCGGACTCGTAACGTAGAATGCAGCTCACCTAAATCCCCGCAATAACTGTGCCTCTGCGCCCACAAGGCCACTAGACAAATATGCACCTGCACAAAAATGTGCAGCAAGTGTAGCATGAGTACGTAAATCAACACGTACCTAGTAAGTATCCCGCCTAACCTCGAAGAAGTTGTGACGAGGGGTCGACTTCGACACTTACTAAGGGCCAACAATATGCTAATATGAAAGTCTAATTAAGCAAGATATATATAACAATAAAACTAAGAACAAGAAAAAACTGAACAATTCATCACCATATTTAAGAACCCAAATCCCTTCCGTCATTTAAGACAAATGATCTTTCAAATAAAGAATTTGTACCAATTATAAAAGGAACTTCATGTTCTATTATCACACATAAATACCACCGAGTACGTTCGGCCCGATACAACATAAATGTAAATTGTGCATTGCCGAGGGTCGAACGATGCGAACAATAGACGCATCTATTACCCCGCTCGCGGATCATATATGCGACGCGGTCAAATATAAATTTAAGGGATTACCCCGCTTGCAGATCATACTTGCGACGCGGTTACACATTGATTTCTTAAGTTATTATAGTATTCTTCCATTCTTTTCAAAATACGAAATTCAAATGAAAAATTTTAAGATCTCAATTTTTTCCTCAGTTTCAACTTCTTTTAAAAAATTTAATAAGAAAACTCAATCATGCTCCTTCTCTAGACAAACAATAAACATAAATCAATAACAATACCCACAAGGCATGATGTAATCCTAAAATTACCCGGACATAGGCATAGCTAGTAGCTACGTACGGACACTCATCACCTTGTGCATACGTAGTCCCCACAAATAGAAGCACATAATAATTTAGTTCACCTATAAAGTTAATTCCCTCTTACAAGGTTAGAAAGGAGACTTACCTCGCTCCGAAATTCCATAACCGGCTCCCAAGCCCTTTTAATAACTCAAATCGATTCCCAACGCTCCAAAACTAGTCAAATAAGATGCGACCCAATCAAAATATACTCTAATACTCATAATTAATCAATTTATAGCAATTTTCAACTCCGCTCGAAAAATCGATAAAGCAACCCTCGGGCCCACGTGTCCGGATTCCGAAAATTTAAGAAGATAAAACACTACCCATAGCATTATGAACTCAAATATATAATTTATTCTCAATTCAATGCCCAAATTCGTGGTCAAAATCCAAAAATACCAATTTCTAAGTTTTTCTTCAAAATCCCAAATTTCTACAAATTTTCATGTCTTAATTCATGTATAAATCTTGTATTTAACTCACAACCAGAAGAAATCACTTACCTCTTAATGATGATGGAACCCCCTCTTAAAATGCTCTCAAAAATCGCCTAAGTCCAAGTGAAAAATGAGGGAATTGAGCTAAGTCTCGGAATAAAAGCCCTTGGCTCCAGTCGCAGATGTCGCATTTGCCACAGGGGGTTCGCAAATGCGACCTTCGCAAATGCGAATAAACCATCGCAAAAGCGACCCCTGACAGAGTTGGCCATCATCGCAAATGTGATACAGAGTTCCCAAATGCGAACTTTTTACGCTTCGCAAAAGCAACCATATTGTCGCAAATGCGATCCATTCCCTCAGCAGCCCAGGTTCGCAAATGCAAACACGGCCTCGCAAATGCGATGGTCGCATTTGCGACCAAAACATCGCAATTGCGATCATACCAGAACTAGCAATCCAACTTCTTAACAAAACACTCTGAAGCCACTCTGAAACTCACCCGAGCCCCCGGGGCTTCAAACCAAACATGTACATAAGTCTAAAAACATAAGACGAACTTGATCGAGGCCTCAAATAACATCAAACAACGTCGAATTCATGAATCGCACCCCATTCCAAGCTTAATGAAATTTAGAACTTCAAACGTCTACATACGATGCCGGAACCTATCAAATCACGTCCGATTGACCTCAAATTTTGCACACAAGTCATAATTCACATTACGGACCTACTCCAACTTCCAGAATCAGAATCCGACCCCGATATCAAAAAGTCCACTCTCGGTCAAACTCCTCAAAAACCTTCAAATTCCAGCTTTCGCCAAATGACCTCAAAATGACCTACGGCTCTCCAAATCCACATTCGGACGCGCTCCCAATACCAGAATCACCATATGGAGTTATTCCTAGGCTCGGAATCCCAAATGGACATCAATAACAATGGAATGCACTTCAACCCAAATTTAGAAAATTCTTCCAAAATGCCCACTTCCATAATAGGCGCTGAAACATTCCCGGGTCATCCAAAACCTGATCCGGACATATGCCCAAGTCCAAAATCATCATACGAACCTGTTGGAACCTTCCAATCTCGATTCCGAGGTCGTTTGCTCAAAAATCACACTTTAGTCAATTCCTCCAACTTAAGTCTTCGGAAATTAGAATTTTCATTCCAAATCAACTCTGAACTTCCCGAAATTAAATTCCGACCACGCGTACAAGTCATAATACCTGAAGTAAAGCTGCCCAGGGCCTCAAACTACCGAACGATGTGCTAGGGCTCAAAACGACCGATCGGGTCGTTACATTCTCCCCCACTTAAACATATGTTCCTCCGCGAACGTGTTAATAACTGCTCTGGAGTTGTCTTAAATCGTTGTTTACACCTCGTGCACCTACATGTGCTACCATAAACTAGTTGAGCACATTTGCTCGAGCAAACCTGAAAATCCTCCCTTTTTGCTAGTCAAATAAGCCTGAGAGCCAAATTCCAACATCTGAAATTCTCTAACAGGTCTGTTCCAACATACGAACACCGTATCCATCACTACATGATGTACTAACACATGATTGTATACCCTTACTGAATTCTTACCATGCACCGCATAATTTACATGACCATTATAACATCATCTGATAAAAACAACCGAAAACCCACGAATCTGATGCTTACAACATACATCATGACTTATATAAATCCTGTTCCAACTCTTGTAATATTGCCACAATAGAGAAAATGTATAGAACTCATAACCACCTGCCGAAACACAATTTATGGAGTCTCTCCTCCCGACAAGGACCACTACCTCATTCTAGACTGAATAGCAATATTTACTCTTTAATATGCTTCATATAAATCCGATCGCACTGATCTCAGGTCCAATAATCTCGTCTCACCCAGTACAAGCTTCTCAGGCAATAAGCCACCTTAGACACTGCCAAAAGTCTCATAGGATACCACAATGTGCCAACAATCCACAAACTCGAATGTGGTACATAAGGAAAAATGAACTCTGGAAAGAGTTACTCAACCCACGTAGCTAATTAAACAACTGAAAGGATGTTATGAACCTTCCTCGGGAATTGAGAAGCAAAACACGCAATAATAAATATGGGAAACTGTACTCAATAACACACTGTTGCGGCGTGCAACCCGATCCACACATGCTACCGTTGCGGCATGCAACCCAACCTAACCATGATACCTATGACGGCGTGCCACCCAATCTAATCAACATATCCGTGGTGGCGTGCCACCCGATCCAACCATAATAATCTAAAGAAGACACACATCGAGCCGTAACGCTCATACACACGAAATGCCCAAATATCGACCATAAGCACGCCAAGTGCATAATACAAATCCTGGGGAGACGGGTAGCGCCACGCGCTACAAAATGCAAGCACCACTAAGGTGCGATATATGACCTGTATCTCGAGAGCCAACCTGCTCACATAATACCACAAACCATACGGGATCTCAATATGAGTGTGAATAATCAAACCACTTCACAAACCAATTGGTATAATATAGATTGCACGGGATAGCTCACGATAGGAATAACATCCAAGGCTCGAAGACCCTCCCGAAAACAACGCTATGCTGAGATGAGCACATTCGGCCTGATATAGAACCCACATTCTCATTTAGATCCATCCACGGACCTCAAACCGATTCTGATCATACCATGCTTGACTAAGTAGTGTCTCAAGGGCCCACAATTACCTATTCACGATACATAAGAACAACCGTCAAGTCCGGAACAAACTTCCACATTCCACAACCAAATGAACCGAGCTACCTCCTGGTATAAATTCTCACATTAGCGATAGTACCACACTCCCCATACTTGGTTTCCAATCTTTAACCAATCAAGTTACTACATGACACACTTATACAATCTTCCCGTGGGATACGCTCCCACAACCTTCCGCACCAGGTAACAAGTCTGCACACCCATACCACCGGTCACACTAACGCTATAAAGCAAAACAAGAAGCTGCAAATCAATACACAAAGCCTCTTACACAGGACACCGATCTCAAGTGATGCTAAGGACAATACCAGCTTACTCTAAACATCTGAATTCTTCCCTGCTTATCCGAGCTCGTGACATTCTTGTCAACACCGAACCGCAACCTTGATCCTCAGCTTCTAATTTCCCATGCCGCTCACTGCACCTAACATGCCAATATATGAGAGTACCAGAATTCCATAATAACCTCTAATCTACTAATAGGATAAACACTTCATCATATAGAAACCTTTTACTTAGCTCATTTCGGAAGAACCAATGCAACATGCAACCTAATTCCCAAACCATAGAATATACAACCTCGTGTCGTAATCTAAACTGCCATAACTCTTTCGGAAATCCCTTTACATAACAAAGCCATACGAGTCGAATACCTCCCAAATCAGCCAAGTTGCAGTGGCGCTCAAGCCCAAGTGTACAACCACAAACTACATGTATAACTTCACGCTGGAGAAACTGGCCACTACCATAACCGTGCTGATTCAACCATTACCAACCGAGCCACTTCTTCTAATTTACTCGGGACTTGCCTTAGAAATAATGATAGCTCCATTCAAAACATCATGTACCCAATCCGCACTCATCCTGAGTGACCTTATATCACGAGACCACGTTGTCTCCAAAACCCATGAACCATCTCATCCCCTCCTTATGCGCATATTTGTATCTTCAACTGGTACACCTATTCTGAAAATTCTTCCATGAATCTGAAGTTATTTTCTCTCATTCCTCCGATGCTTCACCGCAGACTGTAGACAACATAAAATATTCCAAGTCCCCTTTTCCATAATCCACTTCCAAAACTCGATACTTAACCATACCACAGACTCGAAATCCTTAAGCACTGCACTTTGAGTTTTTGAACCCACTATAACCATTGTTGATCGTCACCCACTCTGACTTGTTCCCAATTATGATCAAACTTCAAGGCCCTTCTAGCACATGAACACTCTCTCAAAGAAGCAACCGACTAAGTTCCTTTTCCTTGTACATCACATCCTCACAAAGCATAAAATCTGAGTCTTCCCTAAACCTAAACATGAATCGATAAGGCCAATTACAACACACATTCCTCGAATCCTTTGCTCAAATTACTAGTGATGTTCTCTTTCCTTAGTCATGATAACCAGAAAATGCACAAGTTGATAACTATGCAATCCAATCATAGACGATGGGGCTCTCCCACTTAGCTTGAAGCTACCATTGCATAACTCTGGAACCCACCAAGATTCCTTATCTCCTATTGACATGATATTGCACAAACAACCCGCCAAATTCCTCGAAATCCTTATGTTAAACATTTCATGAACATTCTAAATCACTAGCCATATTCACATATTCGATTTCTTACTGGATAGCCAGTAAAATTCTTCGTAGAAGCTTCATTAACACCACACAACCGCTAACCTGCTCACAGGAGATATCCCACATGTGGAAATTCCATGTCGACATCTTTTAACAACGCTGCACCGAGTACAATTACCACGGAACCAATAAATCGTCCTGAGCCCGTGCTCATTCACCAGCTGTACAAGTCCGTTCACTCCTCATGGACATCAACTAAAGTTGAAACAATACATTCCAATCCATAGTCATGCGGTATCCTACTTCATATTAGGCAACTCCTTCCTGTCACACCCAATCTTCCTCAATATAGGAGCCAATATTCCAAATTAAGCCCGTAGACCTAGTCATTGTCCACCATGAATCCCAAATCACTCTAACTTTTCCCAAGGCGTATAGTCATCCTACCACATAACCCATATGCTACTCTGCCACTCTCCCACTTTGGTCAAACCCTCTACTTTAAGCAACTACCCGACTTCTGTTTCTCACACTTCGCCTTCTAGAAGTTTAACCATCGCAAGACACCTCCCACATGTTCTTCCTCATCCTTCGCTGCCCAGTTGTTGCCTTAAATCAAAATCCATCTCTGTAGCACCTAAACCAACAGATCGCTACCAACTTTAAACATTTCCGAAGATCATCTTCCTTGAGCCCTCAACACCTGGACCACCGATTAAATCCTGAACCACCGCACACTGCAATCTCTGACAGCCGCTTCCCCGGCACTGTTTCACACCACCCTGCCCGAAGGCAAATTGATGAAGACCATAACACCGGCGAACTTAACACATTCAATCCAGGGCGGCGACACCACATCACAGATGAAAATTCCACCATGCTTGAAATACCAAGTCTCATTACTCCGTCAACACAAACCTAAACATTCATAGTCCGATTGCCTTTCATTCACCAAAAATAAAATACTGGATCTCTGAATCATGCACTGAGTAAAACTCCTTCCAAGTCATTCACTGCTTCGACGCATAGACAAACATCCTTCCATTACACAAACACGGTGCGATAGCAACGCACGAATCGTCATAACAATCAATGCCAAATCTCAAAACCTTAGGTAATGCTGACACTGAGCTGCAACAGCAGAACGGCCTTCCGTGAGGCGACGACAATAGCCCAAACAAATACGCAGGGAGAAACATCCTGCACCACATCTGTAGTAGCATTAAAATTCCTCGATTCCCAATTTGTAACAAGCACTTTACGTCGCATAAGACTGAATAGGAAGCGAATGAAGGCATAAGCCTCAAAGGAATCGAATCGCACGATGAGGAATCAAGAAGGGAAGTGCTCCTAACACTCTTGTAGCCTCTCGAAGATAAGTACAGACGTCTTTGTACCGATCCGCAAGACTCTACTAGACTCGCTCATGACTCGTGAGACCTAAGTGAACCTAGTGCTCTGATGCCATATTGTCACGACCCAAATTCCATAAGGGTCGTGATGGTGTCAGGCAGGCCAAAAATAAATACTTAATTCGGTTCTCGTTTCTAATATTTCTTAAATCATATTTCCTTCAATTAAATAGTAAAAGATGAAGTTTACAAAATAAATAATAATATCTTTAAAATTTCCAATACAGTGCAACCCATAATCGCCCAAAACCCGATGTCACAAGTGCATGAGCATCAACTAGGAATATAAAATAAAATACAACATATATCCGGAACACAAATTGGACAGGAAACTATAAATACTCTGAAGGAGACTCTGGTGGCTGTGGACTCATAACGTGGAATGTAGCTCACCTAAGTCCCCGCAATAACCTCGCCTCTACGCCTACAAGGCCACTAGACATATATGCACCTGCACAAAAATGTGCAGCAAGTGTAGCGTAAGTACGTAAATCAACGCGTACCTAGTAAGTATCCTGCCTAACCTCGAAGAAGTTGTGATTAGGGGTCAACTTCGACACTTACTAAGGGCCAACAATATGATAATATGAAAGTCTAATTAAGCAAGATATATATAACAATAAAACTCGAAATAAGAAATAACTGAACAATTCATCACAATATTTAAGAACCCAAATCCCTTCCTTCATTTAAAACAAATGATCTTTCAAATAAAGAATTTGTACCAGTTATAAAAGGAGCTTCATGTTCTATTATTACACATAAAGACCACCGAGGACGTTCGGCCCGATCCAACATAAATGTAAACTGTACACTACCGAGGGTCGAACGACGCGAACCATAGATGCATCTATTACCCTGCTCACGGATCATACATGAGACGCGGTCAAATATAAATTTAAGGAATTACCCGCGGTTACACATAGATTTCTTAAGTTATTATAGTATTCTTCCATTCTTTTCAAAATACGAAATTCAAATGAAATCTTTTAAGATCTCAATTTTGTTCATCAGTTTCAACTTCTTTCAAAACATTTAATAAGCAAACTCAATCCCATTCCTTCTCAAGACAAACAATAAACATATATCAATAACAATACCCACAAGGCATGATGTAAGCCTACAATTACCCGGACATAGGCATAACTAGTAGCTACGTACGGACTCTCGTCACCACGTGCATACGTAGTCCCCACAAATAGAAGCACATAATAATTTAGTTCACCTATGGGGTTAATTCCCTCTTACAAGGTTAGAAAGGAAACTTACTTCGCTCAGAAATTCCATAATCAGCTCCCAAGCCCTTCCAATAACTCAAACTGATGCACAACGCTCCAAAACTAGTCAAATAAGATGCGACCCAATCAAAATATACTCTAATACTCATAATTAATCTATTTATAACAATTTCTAACTCCGCTCGAAAAATTGATAAAGCAACCCTCGGGCCCACATGCCCGAATTCCGAAAGTTTTTGAAGATAAACACTACCCATAGCATTACGAATTCTAATATATAATTTATTCTCAAATCCATGCCCAAATTCGTGGTCAAAGTCCAAATAACAATTTCTAGATTTTTCTTCAAAATCCCAAATTTCTACAAATTTTCATGTCTTAATCCATGTATAAACCTTGTATTTAACTCACAACCAGAAGAAATCACTTACCTCTTGATGATGATGGAACCCCCTCTCAAAATGCTCTCAAAAATCGCCTAAGTCCAAGTGGGAAATGAGGGAAATAAGCTAAGTCTCGGAATAAAAGCCCTTGGCTCCAGTCGCATACGTCGCATTTGCGACAGGGGGGGTTCGCAAATGCGACATTCGCAAATGCGAACAAAGCATCGCAAAAGCGACCCCTGATAGAGTTGGCCATCATCGCAAATGCGATACAGAGTTCACAAATGCGAACTCTTCAGGCTTCGCAAAAGAGACCATATTGTCGCAAATGCGATCCATTCCCTTAGAAGCCCAGGTTCAAAAATGCAAACACTACCTCGCAAATGTGATGGTCGCATTTGCGACCAAAACATCGCAATTGTGATCATACTAGAACCAGCAATCCAACTTCTTAACAAAACACTCTGAAGCCACTCCGAAACTCACCCGAGCACTTGGGGATCCAAACCAAACACCCACACAAGTCTAAAAACATAACACGAACTTTCTCGGGGCCTCAAATAACATCAAACAACGTCGAATTCATGAATTGCACCCCATTCCAAGCTTAATGAACTTTAGAACTTCAAACGTCTGTATTCGATACCGGAACCTATCAAATCACGTTCGATTGACCTCAAATTTTGCACACAAGTAATAGTTGACATTATAGACCTACTCCAACTTCCGGAATTGGAATCTGACCCCGATATCAAAAAGTCCACTCCCGGTCAAACTCCTCAAAAACCTTCAAATTCTAGCTTTCGCCAAATGACCTCAAAATGACCTACGTACCTCCAAATTCACATCCGGACGCGCACCATAATCACCATACGGAGCTATTCCCAGGCTTATAATCCTAAACGGGCATCAATAACATTGAAATGCATTTCAACCCAAATTTAGAAAATTCTTCCAAAATGCCAACTTCCATAATAGGCGCCGAAACGCTCCCGAGTCATCCAAAACCCGATACGGACATACGCCCAAGTCCAAAATCATCATACAAACCTGTTGGAACCCTCTAATCCCAATTCCGAGGCTGTTTGCTCAAAAATTACACTTTAGTCAATTCCTCCAACTTAAGGCTTTGGAAATTAGAATGTTCTTTTCAAATCAACTCCGAACTTCCCGAAATTAAATTCCGACCACGCGTACAAGTCATAATACCTTAAGTGAAGCTGCCCAGGGCCTCAAACTTCCAAACGATGTCCTAAGACTCAAAACGACAGGTCAGGTCGTTACATTTGAGATCATTGCATGTATTCAGTTAGAGTTTATGACTCAGTATTACCAGTCTTGGGAAGGTGTTATAATTATTTACTCTATTAGTTTCGATTAAAAATAAAGTCTTAAATTATAATTGTAATCGGCTTACCTAGTCTTAGAGACTAAGTGCCATCACGACGCCTGTGGCGGGTTTTTGGGGCGTGACAATTATATACATATTAATATTAGTCGCATTTGCTACAATATACAGTCTTGAACTCCTCAAATAGATGTGAAGACATGCTTTTTAAATTGTTATTTGGAGGAAAAAATCCACATGAAACAACTAAGGGTTTGTGGTTCCTGAAATAGAAAAGAAGGTGTGTAAACGTGTTAAGTCTCTTTATATACTAAAATGAGTACCCAAATAATGACATGCGAAATTTGACCAAATATTATCATATAATTTCAAAATTAATGAGTGTAAACAAATGTGTTTACATTAAGAATACCCCAAATCATGTAGTCATTGTGCGTTTATATGTGGATGATATGTTGATAACGAATAATAGAAAAGGCACATGAAATATTTCAAATGTGCGAGCGTTTAGCTTATGCATGACAAAAGCCAATGTTACACTTGATGTCTATATTATTTAGAAGAACTAAATGATATACTTTTGGGCCCCACAAATTTTTAGTGGATATTGGTAAGGTAGTCGGTGAATTCATTACTTGTTCAGTCTTAGTGAAGACTAGTTGATGAAACTATCAATTCGGATGTTGGTCATGTGCCTTTCTCGAAAGGTTGTTTCTTTCATGAAAATTTATATTGTTTAGTTCGTTTATGAAAAGATGTCACTTCGAAGGTTGTGACTTTTCATGTAAAGATGCGTCTATACATTTGTTTATAGACATGACCATTCATGAACGTATGTATTAATAAGTTGGTCTATAATATAATGAACCAACTGATGAAAATGATAAAAATCCATAGTATGTTGGATTTGTTTCATGAACGAAAGTGTTATAATTTGCATATCGTATAAACATGTATTCCATTTGTGGAATATGAATAAATAGCATACAAATGCTAGTAAAAGGGTGAGTGTTTGCGAAATGTGATATATATTAAAAGGTTGTGGTCACAACTGAGATCAACCATTCCAGATGTTGTTATAATATAGTGTTGTTATACTAAATATAGTCAATAATCGGATATGCAATAGAAAGTCAAGACGTATTAGTTTACGACATAAGAAAGTTAGCATTGAACTTTCATGACAATGAAATGAGACTTGGAATATTTGAAATATACTCAAAATTATACTTTTCACTACAACAAGTATCCTGTGATAGTAAAGAGTGGTATAGTGATGCAAATTAGATCACCGGTTCAACCGATTCTAAACAGTCAGTGGAGGAACGATGTCTTGAAAATCATCCATACAAACATGCATTGAACGCTCTACAGTGGTGGCTGAGTTTATAGCCTTAGACAAGGCCGGTGAAGAAGTTGAATGGCTCCTAAATTTTCTTGAAGATATTTCATTTTGGCCCAAATCGTTAGAACATAAATGTATATATTCCGATAGTCAAACAACAAATATGAAGGGCTAGGAGCCTTATATATAACGGGAAATCTCGTCATATACGACGAAGGCATAAAACCGTTAGGCAACTATTCTCTAGGGGAATTATCATAATTGACTACGTGAAGTCAAGCGATAATGTGTCGGATCCACTTACAATAGGCCTAATTAGAGGGGCAGTTGAGAGATCATAGAGAGGAATGGAACTATGGTCGATGACAAGTTATTATGGCGGTAACTCTACCTAAAAGAATAGAGATCCCAAGATCTAGGTTCAAGGAGATCAAACAAAGTCATTAATGACAGTTCAACATTGTCAAATAAAACTTTGGTCCATTCTCGTGATGAAGACAATGTTCAGTACTTAGGATAAAGCATTAAGACTTTTTAATGGTTTCTTTGTTTTATACGGGATATGTCAAATAGTGTATCTACGGGATAACACATTTAGTAATCACCTATGTAAGTGTGAAGTGTAAGTTGCTTCAAAGAGAATTCTGTAAGACCAGTTCTCTACACACTTATGAACCAGGTGGTGTTCATGACTGAAACAAATGCAACAATGAGAACAAAAGACGGTTAAAGGTTGATTGTGTGACTTATGGTTATTTAGGTATACACCAAAGTTCGACGGTTCAAAGATATAATATCTACCGATTGACCGAGTATATCCGACATATGTTCACTATGGAAAGTTCAAACAGAATCCTACTTATCCAGATGCGATTAATCCTTACTTGCGAATCACACAAGTTGTTACATTGTTTTTCCATATAAATAAAATGTCAAGTGTGATTTGCTCCGTTTGTTGAGTTCGCTAGAGTTCTATAATTTTGATTTTCAGTATTACATAATAGTTTTTCTGTTTTATCGTGGGAGGAAGTAATCCATAACCTTGGACAACAGTGAGGAGATTAAATTCTTTAAGGACACACAAGAAACTTGTGGGCTCGGAAATTATTTATGTTCTGTTTTATTAAACTAACATTTTTTTCTTCTTTGATTTTCTAGTATCGAACATAGTTTACTAACACCTTTGTTATCTCTCACTAAAATTGATAACTCTGTCTATCACAATTTAAGTAGTTAAGATGAAATAATTTAGATCCTTTTTGGCTAAGCTTCTGGGAAGCCAAAATGTAATGTAAATTATTTTTTTGTTAAAAATAATACTTTACTGAAAATTTGAGGTGTTTAGCCAAGACAGAGAAGTACTTTTGGGCAGCAGCAAAAGCAATTTTTTTTGCTTTTGGGAAGAGCTATAAAAATTTTCTCCTCCCACAAAACAATTGCAACAAATTAGTTTTCCCAAGATAAATTGTTTTTATCATAGATTTATATTTCTCAATATTATTTCTCATCAATTTAATCTTGTCTTTTTTCTTTTTTTATATCTATCATCATTTTCATACATTTTTATTTCCAATCAATTCTTTTACAAATACAAAGCAAGTCTTCTACTATTATATAGGCATTGATTAATAAAACTAGAGATGAAATTGTTGAAAAATATTATAAAATATGAGTGACTTTGTTTACTATTTCGTGATGAATTTTGAAGTATTCACTTTATATTTTCGGGTTAGCTGTTGGGTTTAAGAGTTGATCATGAGTAGCAAAAGGCCTAATTAGAGAGGTAGTTGAGAGATCATCGAGGGGAACGAGACTATGGCCGATGACAAGTTTGCTCAGCTGACTCGGTTGCACGTGTCCTCACCATTTGTGAGAGGATAGAGATACAAAGGCACAAATTCCAAATTCAACAAATTCCGCACGACAGAAATGAAAGAAGTGGAAATTTTCTAACAGTTTTGTAGCCTCTCGAAGATAAGTACAGACATCTCCGTACCGATCCGCAAGACTCTACTAGACTCGTTCGTGGCTCGTAGAACCCATGAACATAGAGCTCTGATACCAACTTGTCACGACCCAAAATCCCACCACAGGCGTCGTGATGGCACTTAGTCTCTAAGACTAAGTAAGCCGATTATAATTACAATTCAAGCCAATTTTGTTTTTAAATAGATAATAGAACCCAACAACGGAAATAATTACAAACGACCTCCCAAGACTGGTAATACTGAGTCACAAACTCTAACTGAATACATGAAATGATCTCAAGGATCGAATACTCAATACTGTTTGATTAATAATTAAGAATACCATAAAAGGGAAAGACTCCAAGGGACTGCGACGACCAAGCAGCTCTACCTTGAATCCTTGCAATCACACTCTAACTTTGTCCGAGTCCGATATCTTCAATACCTGGCTCTGCACAAAAATATGCAGAAGTGTAATATGAGTACACCACAGTCGGTACCCAATAAGTATCAAGACTAACCTCGGTGGAGTAGTGACGAGGTATAGTCAAGACACTCACTAATCTAATAACTTGTGCAATATAGTATACAAAAATAATAGAAAAATAAATAGTAGTGATAGCAACAATAATCAACTAGTATTGTAAACAACAAGGTAGCAAGAACTTCATAAATATTGCTCAACAAATAATGAGTACAAGTACTACCAATTAATCAAGTCCTTCAAATATAAATCTTTCACCTATATTCTTTTCAAATAATAATCTTCAAGATATAATACTTTCCAATAAATATATTTTGAATATACTCCCTTCAAATAAATATCTTTCAAATATAATTCTTTCGAATAAATCTCTTTCAAATATAATTCCTTCAAATAAATATCTTCAAATATAACTCCTTCAAATAAATATATTTCAGATATAATTCTTTCAAATAAATCTCTTTCAAATACAATTCTTTCAAATAAATTTCTTTCGAATATAATTCGTTCAAGTAAATCTCTTTCAAATAAATATATTTCGAATATAATTCTTTCAAGTAAAAGTCACCATGTGACACCTCATTTAACTTTCCTGGTGCGAGAAATATATTCAATATATCACATCAAATGGCACGACAATACCTTCGTGCACTTGTCTCATTCTCACCCAATGTATATATGTAGATCAAATCAATTGTTACGGCAACATCCTCCGTGCATTTATCTCTTTCTCACCGTGCTTACATATAACAGTATCAACTAGGTGGGGGAAATAGCAATAACAATAACAGAAATAAAGGGGGAGGCACACAAGAAGCAACCATGACTACAAGTCACATAGAAAACGTAGGTGCACAATAACATCTCAAGATAAAGGCATGAATGTATACACAACAAAACGATATCACAATATAATGTATGTCTCTCGTCCTCGCCTGCGCGGAAACACCCTTCGTGCCATGAATATATGATAACATAAAAATAATGGCACGGCATCACCCTTCGTGCTTTTACTCTCATCCTCACCTGATAATATAAATGAAATGGCACGGCATCACCCTTCGTACTTTTACACTCTTAATGGCACGACATCACCCTTCGTTCTTTACACTCTCAAATGGCACGACATCACCCTTCGTGCTTTACACTCTCCCTCACATGATAATATAATTCAAATGGCACGGCATCACCCTTCGTGCTTTACACTCTCAAATGGCACGGCATCACCCTTCGTGCTTTACACTCTTCCTTACCAAGCACATGTATATCATTAACAAGCAAGGTAGGAAGTATTAATAACATAAAGGAGAGTGTTTAAACTACAACACAATACAACAATTCATATCACAATTTGCCACTTACCACAACCAAATTCCAAATATGTAGCAGAATCAATAAATTTCTCAACAAATAGCCCAAGGCTCCACACAACGTATATAAAACCTCAAAACAATCAACAGAGGTGAAAAATACTCAGTATAAGGCAGTGCCTTCATTAATCCAAATTCTTGATAATTATATTAACTCCTCAATTTAAACTTATTTAATAAATATTTGCATACAAGAATTCCATCATGAATTTAATTCCAAGAAAAATATCAAATCAACAAACACACGAAATTCACATAAAATCCAAGTGACAATAACACCAAATTATTATATAAAATACAAACTTGACAAATAAGGAATGAGGCGTAATAATTCAAGGATTTACTAAATTCCAACAATTATCCAATTTAATACATAAAACTGCCTAAAACTTTAAACCAATAAAATTTGTACATATAAGCCTGAGTACGTACTCGTCACCTTGCGTACACGGCTTCCAATCACACAATTTTAACATAAGACTCAATGCCTAAGGGGTAATTCCCCCACTCAAGGTTAGGAAAGATACTTATCTTTTTGAAGTTATGCCGATGTTCCAAAATCGCCTTCTTGCTTGACTTAACTCCGAGCAGCTCAAATCTATCCAAATTAATTGTACAACTACATTAAAATTCATCGAAAATAATTCCGGATAATAAAACGCCATCTTAAAATTTTATTCTAAAAAGTCAACCAAAGTCAACGCGGGGCTCGCCTCTCGGAACCTGACATAATTTTCATGAAAATCGAACACCCATTCAACCACGAGTTCAACCCTACAAATTTTACCAAATTCCAACATCAACTCGACCCTCAAATATTCAATTTAAACCAAGAGGATTTTCTAAATCTTCCAACTTAAATCAACAATTAAATGTTAAAAACAACCATGGATTCGGGTAATTTGACCAAAATTGAGTTAAAAGCACTTACCTCGTTGTTTTCCTTCAAAATCTCCCGAAAATCGCCTTTTCCCGAGCTCCAATTCGTCAAAAATGGAAAATGGGACGAAGTACAATTTTCAGAACTTAAACTTTCTGTCCAACGATTCCTTCTTCGCGAACGCTGCCACTACCTCGCGTTCACGAAGCACAATTTTTGTTCTGCCCAAATTCCTCCTTCGCGAACGCGACATCTACCTCGCGTTCGCGAAGCACAAGTGCTTCTGTCCCAAAATCCTTCTACGCGAATGCAATAAACCACTCACGAACGCGGACCTTTACTGACCCCTCTCATCGCGAACGCGACCTCACCTCCACGAACGCGTAGAACAAATGTAAGGGGTCCCCAGTTGCCTCTTCTCTTCTTCGCGAACGTCTCACCCATCTCGATTTCGCGGTGCACTCTCCTCCCAAACCTTCGCAAACACATCCTCTTTTTCGTGAACGTGAAGAACAAACCTTCCACGGACTCCATGTACACTTCGCGAATGCGAGACCATCCTCGCGAACGCATAAGAGGAAACCAGAACCAGCAAAATCTGATGCTTCAGTTATAACACCAAGTCAAATTCTAGTCCGTTAACCATCCGGAATCCACCCGAGACCCCAGGACCTCAACCAAACCTACCAACAAGTCTTAATACATCATACGAACTTAGTCGAGCCTTCAAATCTCAACAAACAACACTAAAAATACGAATCGCACTCCAATCCAAACTTAATGAACTTTGAAACTTCAAACTTCAACAACCAATGCTGAAACCTATCAAATCACGTCCGATTGACCTCAAACTTTGCACACAAGTCATATTTGACATTACGGACCTACTCCAACTTTTGGAATAGTAATCCGACTCTGATATCAAAAAGTCAACTCCCCGGTCAAACTTCCAGCTTAAAATTTCTATTTTAGCCATTTCAAGCCTAATTTAACTACAGACTTCCAAAATATTTTTCGGACATGCTCCGAAGTCCACAATCACCATACAGAGCTATTGGAATCATCAAAATCCTATTCCGGAGTTGTTTTCTCAAAAGTCAACTCTCCGATCAACTCTTTTCATTTAAGCTTCTAAATAAGAATTGTTCTTTTAATTTAATTCCGATTCTTTCAAAAATAAAACTCGACCACACCCGCGGGTCATCATACACATTATGAAGCTACTCGAGACCTTAACTGACTGAACGGTGCGTAAATTCTTAAAACGACAAGTCAGGTCATTACACCAATAATCTAGGTTCAAGGAGATCAAACAAAGTCATTAATGACGGTTCAACATTGTCAAATAGAATTTTCGTCCATTCTCATAATGATGACAATGTTCAGTACTAAGGATAAAGCATTAAGACTTTTTAATGGTTTCTATGTTTGACACGGAGTATATCAAATAGTGTATCTATGGGATAACACATTTAGGAAACACGTATGTAAGGGTTGATTGTGTGACTAATGGTTGTCATGGATGAAATGAACACACCAATGAGAACAAAAGATGGTTAAGGGTTGATTGTGTGACTAATGGTTGTCTAGATATACACCAAAGTTCGACGGTTCAAAGATATCAAATCTACCTGTAACGACCGATCGGTGAAACAACCCGATCGGTCATTTTGAGCATTTGCATTTTGCTCAGTATTTTATGGGAATGAGTAGATCCGTATGATGCATTATGACTTATGTGAATCGTTGGTTTTGATTTTCAGGTTATTCATAATCGAATTGGAATAATGGATTTCATTGTCGAAGCTTTAAATTGGGAGAGTTGACCAAGTTTGAATTTTTGTGAATTTGAACCCCGGAACAGAGTTTTGATGGTTCTGTTAGCTCCGTTGGGTGATTTTGGACTTAGGAGCACGTCTGAATTGTGATTCGGAGGTCCGTAGTGGAATTTAGCTTGAAATGGCAAAAGTTGAAATTTTGGAAAGTTTGACCGGGAGTGGACTTTTTGATATCGAGGTTGGAATCCGATTCTAGAAATTGAAATAGTCTCGTAATGTGAAATGTGATGTGTGTGCAAAATTTGAGGTTAATCGGACGTAACTCGATAAGTTTTGGCATCGGTTGTGGAAGTTGAAGTTTCAAAGTTCATAGATTTCGATTTAAGGTGCGATTCGTCGTTTCGATTTGGTTATGCACAATTTGAGGCCTCGAGTAGGTCTGTGTTATGTTATTGGACAAGTTAGTATATTCGGACGGGGTCCCGAGTGGCCCGGATGAGTTTTGGACGAGGTTCGGATTATTTTCACTTCATGTGCAAAGCTGGAGGCTGCTGGTTTTGGTATGATCGTACCTGCGGTTGGTTTGCGCAGGTGCCATGGCCACAGAAGCGACAAAGGCATCACAGATGCGAGAATAGTGCTGGGTGAGGAAGACCTCAGAAGCAGAGATTTGGGCGCATATGCGATGCCGTAGGTGCGGCAGCTCGAGCGCAGGTGCAGAGTTGGAGGGTGTCAGCAGAGGTCGCAGGTGCGATGAGATTTCTGCACCTGCGATGGCGCAGATGCGGGCAGGGAGTCATAAAAGCAAAAATGGTGAGGAAGCTGGGCAGTGGAGGTGCAATATGTTTTCGCAAAAGCGGTGGTCGCAGGTGCGACGAATTTTCTGCAAATGCGGATGTGCTGGGCAGAATGTTATATACAAGGGTTCGTGATTTTGGCTTCATTTTTACATTTTCAAGCTCGGACTGAGGCTATATTTGGAGCAATGTTCACCATATGAATTGGGATAAGTATTCTCTACTCGGTTTTGGTTATATTCCATGAATCTATCTTCGATTTTAGCTTTTGGTTGTGAATTTTAAAGAGGAAACTGGGGGTTTTGGCCTAAAGTTTCATAATATGAAATTTCGAGTTTTGAACATCGAATTGAAGTTGGATTTGAGTGAAATTAGTATGGTTGGACTCGTAATTGAATGGGTTGTTGAATTTTGTAAATTTTGTCGGGTTTTGAGGTGCGGGCTCAGGTTGGGCTTTTGGCCGATTTCGGGCTTTTGATTTAAGAGTTGATCTTTTTCGATTGGATTGGTTCATATAGCATTGTTTGATGTACTTGAGTTGTTTTTGGTTAGTTTCGAGCCGTTCGGAGGTCGAAACGTGCGGGATGGCATCTTTGGAACACCGCTTGGCTTGTTCGGCATTGGTATTGTCTTGTTCGAGGTAAGTAACTCTTCTAATCTTAATGTTGAGGGTATGAAACCCCAAAATACGTGTTAGCTGATTGGTATTTAGATGATGCATATGATAGGTGACGGGCGTGTGGGCGTGCACCATGTGAATTGGGACTCTGTTGTTTCCATGGAACTGTATAGTGGTCCTACTTTGTTGATATCCGTTTTTTCTTTATGTGATAAAGTAGTTAAGCTGTCAATCATGCTAGATATCATGTTTAGGCATTTTCCGATATTATTTTGACCCATAGTGGTCGTTTCTTACTGTCATATCACTGATTTCATTGATATTTCGTACTAAGTCATATTCATGCATTCATATCATATCTCAGTCTTAGTTATTTATCGATACATCATATCATTGTTGTGGGGCTAGTTTCATGACATTGTGAGCCCGTGAGTGAGACTGGAGAGATTGATGACTGAGTGAGGCCGGGAGCCTGTTTGTGAGGATGTTGTCACTATAGCACGTGAGTTGTCCGTGCAGCACATGAGTTGCCAATGCGATTCCAGATGTTGATATTATAGCACATGAGTCTTTCGTGCAACATGTGAGTTATCCGTGCGATTCCAGATATTGATATTATGGCGCGTGAGTTATTTGTGTAGCACATGCGTTGTCTGTGCGGATTATAGCGCTTGGGCTGAAAAGAGCCCCTCCGGAGTCTGCACACCCCCAGTGAGCGCAGTCGACTTTAAATAGGGATCGGGCTGTATGCCGCAACGGGTATGGTACAATGCTGAGTGTTTGAGTGTGCTGAGCATAGTGAGAGAGAATGCGAGACAATGAGATTGAGTACTCTGAGAGACTTATTACATGAGCTCATCATCGAGATGCATTGCATTTGACATGTGTACTTGAGATACATGCATAGAGGTGCATTTCCTTGTGCCACCCAGTTTTGGGGACATTTATGATTTTACCTATATCTTGACATGTAGGCATAGAGAAGTACCTTCCTTGTGCTATCTGAATATGAAACATCCTACTATTTGTTGAAAGGAGTTTTGGGGAAAATCACAGTTTTCAAACTTACTCGTATATTGGCTTTTCGGTAAACGATTTGGATTTTCACTGAGATACTTGAAAAGAAATGCCTATTTTTTTGGAACTGTGAACGAACAGAGCCTTTTATTTCTGAGATACTCGTTTGTTACTTGTACTATGCTGTTATGAACTGTTGTGGAATATTGGTGTTGGACCTGACCCCTTTTTGTTAGCTCGTCACTGCTTTCAACCTAAGGTTAGGTTTGTTACTTATTGAGTACATGGAGTCGGTTGTACTCATACTACACTTCTGCACTTTGCGTGCAGATGTTGGTTGCTGATGTTGATGTGTTCGATGGGAGCTGGATTGAAGATGTACCTGCGTCCCGGTTGTAGCTACCTCTTGTCCGTGATAGCCTTAGATCTATAAAACTCTATTTATGTACTTTTCAAACAAACTATATATTTATTTCATTTTGGCTTTGTAAACTCTATTCTTAGAAGCTCATGATTTGTACTACCAGTTCTTGGGGAATGTATTAGATTCAGATATTTCTTTACTTAATCGCTTTATTAATTCTTATTAGAATTAGTTAGTGGTTAACTGGCTTACCTAGCGGGTTGGGTTAGGTGCCATCACGACTAGTCGGATTTTGGGTCGTGACAAGGTGGTATCAGAGCTCTAGGTTCATAGGTTATACAAGTCATGAGCAAGTGTTTGTCCCCCAGAAGGGATCCCACCAAAACTACCCGAACCTCGAGGCCTCTTGGCCTCCCTATCACCACGCTCCTGGCTATCTTGCAGATCGATATGATGACGTCCATACGTATCTTTGAGAGGCTACATGACATTTAGGATATACTTCCCATCTTTCTTTCCTTATCGTGCAGAATTGATTCAGCTTGAAGCGTAACCCTTTGAATTCTTTCCACACATTCGTATGTGCATGTGAGCGCTCGGTATCGGCTGTGCGCCGGCGGCTTGTGATTCTATGGTTGAGGTGCGAGATGTGATTTTGGCATGCTGATGATGGGCCAGTCTAGAGGATGTGGGGTAAGGTTTCGACTGTAGCTTAAGCACGGAGATTTCGATTGTGTGAGCACATGCTTTTGGGACTTATAAGTCTGTTGGTGTCCATATTAGTGGAATTTGTGATTGGATGACTATGTGGTGAGTATGATGAGACTACGAGATGTGTTCAGATTATTCGAATGTGACGAGAAGAGTTTACTTGAGATGTATCAAGGACTATGGGGTATCTGATTTCTATCTTGATTTGGCATATGGTCTCGAGTTATGGGTGTGTTGAGGGATCTCTCATGTTGTTTAGTTATGGAGTGAAGTAGATTCCCATATCTTGTCTATGAGTTCAGAATCAAGAAGATTAAGTGATTGCGTAGTAGTTGTGACTGTGGAAGGGTATAGAGAGATGTCAGTTTGAGGCAAAACAGGCGGGTTATCTCCTGTGAGGTGTCCTGAGGTTGTGTGGTCCTTATGATGTTTTGTAGAGAGTTCTCTTTTACCAGTGAATGATATATGTTGAAATTTGAGTTTGGATCACTTGTGGGAGTTAGCTTGACTATTACAAGGGTGAATGCGAGATTTGCAGACGATTTGAGGTATTATATGGTTTGTGTTACACGGGCTTGCGAAGGATTTAGTTAAAGTTCAGTGCGGAAATTCTGGCAGATATAGAGTATGGATATCATGATGTTATCGACTGTTTTGTTCTATGTCTTCGAGCCAAATGGGGGAGTCTGCTACAACGAGTGGATTGCGCAGTTATGTGTTCTATTGGTTTCAGTTTGAGGTATACTAGTGAATTAGTTATGACTTATAGAAGTTGAGATTAAGGATGACTCGAGTAAGAAAATTTCTGGATACGGGTTGTATTACACTCTATGGGTATATGGGAATCATAAACTAATTGAGTGGTTATTCGCAAAGGACGTAGTGTACATGGAGTAGGAATTTGCTCAGTTGCTTAGGAGTGTGGGTTACTCTTTATTCACTTGGGTGTTGGTGTGCTAATGGGGCACAGGGCGTTCAGTCCATTTGGTCGGCTCAATTGAGATTTGAGTAAAGTGGATGACTCTCGAGAATGGTTCTAATGGATTAAGGATTTATATGTAGCGATTTGAAATTTTCAAGCTTTATATATGGCTAGAATTTTGGAGTTGCATTGGATGGTGTCGAGACTTGTGGCATTTTATATCATTGTGGATTGTGCATTTCAGTATCAAGAAGGTGAAGGAAACAGTTTTAGGTTCACATAAGATCACTTTAGAGTGGGTGTCTCGGTTGTGGCGCCTTGGGGTGCTTAAGAGGGGAGTCTGCGGCTTATGGGTCTTAGAGCGTTATGGTTTTATACTAGGGTCTCTTGGGTGGTGAATTTTGGTTAGGGATCGTGGTGTTCTAGCAAGGAAAAATATCAATTTGAAGGCAATTTGGAAAGGACTTGGAGAAATAGGACAGCGTGGTAGTAGGTTGGGTTAGCATAGTAATGGGTATGATCGGTTCTCTAGGTACTTATGATGTGGCTAGTCTCTACATGTGTTTAGTAGCAATGCTCTTGGGTCTTCACAACCTGCGTGGCTGGGTTGAGTTATAGAGATTCGGTTCTGATAGCTTGGTTGTGTGCAAATGGGTTTCGAAGAGTTCTCAATGGTTTTTACCACAGTTTGAGGAGTATATTTCCTACCGGCGTGAGGAATATATTGTGTATTGGGATTTTCTTCGGGATGGGATCTAATGGAAGGTCCTTGGCTAATTGAGTATGTAGTTGCTTGTGACTCGGAGCGGACTATGAAGTTCTCATATTTTTCATATGATGGCATGGTATATGCGGTGTGTTATGTGGGATTGAGATTTACGTGAGCGGGATCAGAGTTCTATTTGGAAGCATGGATGGTTAATCGACTGCTATTTGGAAGCATGGACAGTGTAAATGATATTACTATTTGGCATGGCTTAATGAGAGTATACATTTCAGAAGGGGTAATGTGTTTTGATTTATGGATACTTCACTGGTATTGTGGCACTCTTCTAGTTAATCGACTGCTGATATTCAAATTTTGCTATGTGGCAGGGAAGAATTTTTGAAGTATTCCTCGTGAGATGATCATGTATGAAAGATGAGTTAGACATTCTGGTAGTGGAGTTGGGATCAGATATGGATTCGTGTGTTCTATGGATTTAGAGACTGGGAGTTCTCAAGAGCAGGTTGTTTTCATGGTTGTGGACTGTGAAGTCATGGCCAAAGCTAGCTAGATAATAGTAAGCGCTATGATTCGGTTATTGTGGGCTTTCGGAGGGTTATTTATCCATGTGTGGGTGCCCGGAGTTGAGTTGGGGGTCCATTGGTAGGCGCAATTAGGATGTGTATTCTACACCGAGCCGGATTGGTTGGCTCCATACTGCTATTGTTGAGGGATGTGTCATTCGATTGTAGATGATCTTATTCGTGTTCTGTTATGTTCGATGAGTTACTCTTCTATGCTACGAGGGGTCGTGATTCGTCGGTTATATGCACCCATGGTGCAGTTCTATTGGGGCCTTATAGCGGAATTTGAGCGAGATGAGTATCTGGGTATTGCATTATTGATTGCGTATTGATTATGTCCTTTCGAGTTTGGGGTGGCATTGTATCATTGGCTTCTCCGTGGTTATGGTAATGCACTTTGGGGACTTGATGTCGAATTGTGCGTGGTTATTGATTTTGAGCATGGTGGCTCGAGGTATCTCATATGGGCCAGTGTTTGGATGGGGTCGCGCATTGTGGCAGAGTTATGTTGAGATATGATCCTTTGTGTTAGATTCATGTGTTATGAATCTATGGTGTGTGATAGGTTCTTAGCATCGCGTTGTGTATTACCCGTTGAGCTTGCGGGACTGTTCTCTTGTTTGAGTCATTTTCGTGATTGAGTACATTTGGATTGTTGTTTATTGGTGCACGGATTGCGCGGATTGTGGCTTCAGATTGTATTGATATGTCATGTCACTAGAGTGGTCATGTTGGATGTGATGAGGTCATTGGACCTAGGATAGATACTATTGGAATAGATTACAGCATGGTTGGAAGGATAATATCGAAAGTCGGCTTAGAAATTTGCTATAGTTCTTGTCGAAGGAGAGGGAGTTCCATGACTGGTTGATCAGATGAATGGTTATGAGTTTCCGCGTGTTTCTTTCATCATCGGTAGTGTATGAAGGTTTTAGGACGAGGTTTGGTTTGACATGAGGTTATTACCTGAATTGGGTTTTTTTGGACAACTGCTGTGATTAGAAATCATTGCTATGAGTATTTGAGTTATGCTGTATATCATATGATTACATCTTGGGTTATGGATATGGCTTGATACAGCTTGTTCAGACTTATACAGAGTGTTGATGCGAGATTCTGATCTTATAGAAAGTTCCAAATGCTGGGAATTGGATTCTAAGGCTTATGGTCTAGGTTGAATTAAGGAAATCTTAGTTATATTATGTTATCAGACCTATATGGGATAGGGTGACGTGAGATCACCACTGGGTATGTGCATGGCAAGGTTATATGGTGGTCTGATGGCTTTGAGAACAACTCTGGACACGTTCGAGGACGAACGTATGTTTAAGTGGGGGAGGATGTAACGACCCGACCAGTCATTTTGAGCATTTGCACTTCGCTCTATAGTTTACGGGCATGAGTAGCTACGTATAATGCATTATGACTTATGTGAATCGTCAGTTTTGATTTTCAAGTTATTCAGAATCGAATTGGAAGAATGGATTGCATTGTCGAAGCTTTAAATTAGGAGAGTTGACCAAGTTTGACTTTTTGTGAATTTGAAACCTGAACGGAGTTTTGATGGTTCTGTTAGCTCCGTTGGGTGATTTTGGTCTTAGGAGCGCGTCTGGATTGTGATTCGGAGGTCCGTAATGGAATTTCGCTTGAAATGGCGAAAGTTAAAATTTTGGAAAGTTTGACCGGGAGTGGACTTTTTGATATCGGGATCGGAATCCGATTCTGGAAATTGGAATTGGTCTGTAATGTAAAATGTGACGTGTGTGCAAAATGTGAGGTCAATCAGACGTAATTCGATAGATTTTGTCATCGGTTGTGGAAGTTGAAGTTTCAAAGTTGATGAGTTTCAAAGTTGATGAGTTTTGTACGAGGTTCGGATCATTTTCACTTCATGTAAAAAGCTGGCGGTTGCTGGTTCTGGTATGATCGCACCTACGGTTGGTTTGCGCAGGTGCGTTGGCCGCAGAAGCGACAAAGGCGTCGCAGATGCGAGAATAGTGCTGGGTGAGGAAGACCGCAGAAGCAGAGATTTGGGCACATATGCGATGCCGCAGGTGCGGCAGCTCAAGCGCAGGTGCGGAGTTGGAGGGTGTCAGCAGAGGTCGCAGGTGCGATTGGATTTCCGCACCTGCGATGGAGCAGAGCGGGCAGGGAGTCGCAGAAGTGGAAATGGTGAGGAAGCCGGGCAGCGCAGGTGCAAGGTGTTCCGCAAAAGCGGTAGTCGCAGGTGAGATGAATTTTCCGCAAATGCGGATGTGCTGGGCAGAATGTTATATACAAGGGTTCACGATTTTGGCTTCATTTTTACATTTTCAAGCTCGGATTTAGGCGATATTTGGAGCAATGTTCACCATATGAATTGGGGTAAGTGTTCTCTACTCGGTTTTGGTTATATTCCATGAATCTATCTTCGATTTTAGCTTTTGGTTGATGAATTTTAAAGAGGAAATTGGGGGTTTTGGCCTAAAGTTTCATAATATGAATTTTCATGTTTTGAACATCGAATTGGAGTCGGATTTGAGTGAAATTAGTATGGTTGGACTCGTAATTGAATGGGTTGTTGAATTTTGTAAATTTTGTCGGGTTCCAAGGTTCGGGTCCGGGTTGGACATTTGGCCGATTTCAGGCTTTTGATTCTCGAGTTGATCTTTTTCGATTGGGATTGGTTCCTTTAGCATTGTTTGATGTACTTGAGTTATTTTTGTACGTGCGGGATGGCATCTTTGGAGAACCGCTTGGCTTGTTCAACATTGATATTGGCTTGTTCGAGGTAAGTAACTCTTCTAATCTTAGTGTTGAGGATATGAAACCCCAAAATACGTGTTATGTGATTGGTATTTAGGTGATGCACATGCTAGGTGACGGGCGTGTGGGCGTGCACCATGTAAATTGGGACTCTGTTGTTTCCATGGCACTGTATAATGGTCCTACTTTATTGATATCCATGTTTTCATCATGTGATAAAGTAGTTAAGCTGTCAATCATGCTAGATATCATGTTTAGGCATTTTGCCAATATTGTTTGGACCCATAGTGGTCGTTTCTTACTGTCATCTCACTGATTTCATTGATATTTCGCACTCAGTCATATTCATGCATTCATATCATATCTCAGTCTCAGTTATTTATCGATACATCATGTCATTGTTGTCAGGCTAGTTTTATGACATTGTGAGCCTATGACTGAGACTGGAGAGATTGATGACTGAGTGAAGTCGGGAGCCTGTTTGTGAGGATGTTGTCACTATATCACGTGAGTTGTACGTGAAGCACGTGAGTTGTCCGTGCGATTCCAAATGTTGATATTATAAGCACGTGAGTTGTCCGTGCAATTCCAGATATTGATATTATGGCACGTGAGTTGTCCGTGCAGCACGTGAGTTGTCCGTGTGGATTATAGCACTTGGGCTGAAAGGAGCCCCTCCGGAGTCTGCACACCCCCAGTGATCAGTCGACTATAAATAGGGATTGGGCTGCACGGCGCAGCTGGTATGGTACAGCGCTGAGTGTTGGAGTGTGCTGAGCATAGTGAGAGAGAATGCGAGACAGTGAGATTGAGTACTCTGAGAGTGTGAGTGCATGAGCTCATCATCGAGATGCATTACATTTGATATGCATACTTGAGATACATGCATAGAGGTGCATTTCCTTGTGCTACCCAGTTTTGGGGACATTTATGATTTTACTTGTATCTTGACATGTAGGCATAGAGAAGTACATTCCTCGTGCTATCTGAAAATGAAACATCTTACTATTCGTTGAAAGGAAGTTTGGGAAAAATCACAGTTTTCAAACTTACTCGTATATTGGCTTTTCGGTAAACGATTTGGATTTTCACTGAGTTACTTGAAAAGAAATGCCTATTTTTCTGGAACTATGAACGAACTGAGCCTTTTATTTCTGAGATACTAGTTTGTTACTTGTACTATGCTTCTATGAACTGTTGTGGAATATTGGTGTGTGACCTGACCACTTTTTGTTAGCTCGTCACTACTTTAAACCTAATGTTAGGTTTGATACTTATTAAGTACATTGGGTCAGTTGTACTCATACTACACTTCTGCACCTTGCGTACAGATGTTGGTTGCTGATGTTATTATGTTCAATGGGAGCTGGATTGAAGATTTACCTGCGTCCCGGTTATAACTGGCTCTTGTCTGTGGTAGCCTTAGATCTATAAAACTCTGTTTATGTACTTTTCAAATAGACTATGTATTTAATTCATTTCGGCTTTGTAAACTCTATTCTTAGAAGCTCATGATTTGTACTACCAGTTCTTGGGGAATGTATTAGATTCAGATATTTCTTGACTTAATTGCTTTATTAATTGTTATTGGAATTGGTTAGTGGTTTATTGGCTTACCTAGCGGGTTGGGTTAGGTGCCATCACGACTAGTTGGATTTTGGGTCGTGACAGTATCGATTGACCGAGTATATCCGACATATGTTCGCTACATAAAGTTCAAAAGGAAACCTACTTATCCAGAGCGATTAATCCTTGCGAATCACACAAGTTTTTGCATGTTTTTGTCACGACCCAAATCTCACCTGTCGTGATGGCACCTATCACAATACTAGGCAAGCCGACAACCACAAAGAACCACACATCTTTAAGTTTGAAAACATAATAACAACTCATAAATACTGATACAAAAAATACCGCGACTCAATACAATATTCCCTAAAGATCCGGGTGTCACTAAGTATATGAGCATCTATACAATAATATGGTCTGAAACACTGAAACACTATCCAGGAAGTTAGACCAGTATATGTAAATAAAACTAAAAGATAAAGGAGGAGAGTCAAGGTCTGCGGACGCCAGAGCAGCTACCTCGAAAATCTCCGAACTGATAAAGCTTCAAAAATCAGCAACCAGCGTATCCGGGAGTACCTGGATCTGCACACGAAGTGCAAGGTGTAGCGTGAGTACAACCAGCTTAGTAAGTAACAAGTCTAACCTTTGGGCTGAAAGCAGTGACAAGCAAAACAGGTACAAGCCAAATATAGAAATAGCAGTACAAAAATGTAGAACTGCTTTCAAGTTCAACGGTTAAATCTTAAACAGGTAAAGTATACCCAGTGTAACTGAAATGAGGAATGATACATCTTGATATTTACATATCAATTATGTATGCCAACTGTAATGCAAAACAAGGATGAAATCATATGCATACTCTCAGAGTATCAAATTACGCAGTCCTCCCATTTACTCAATCCTGACAGACACTCATTTCTCACAGTCACTCAGTCCTCACAGCCATTCAATCCTCCCAATCGCTCGGCACTCGCCCTCACACTCAGTAGGTACTTGTGCTCACTGCTGATAAGTTAGACTTCGGGGCGGCGAAAAGTTGGCCAAACTCTATAATAAGCCAATAATGTAATGAATCAATAAAGCATGTTGCGGCATGCAACCCGATCCCATAAATATCCTCACAATCAGGCATTCGGCCTCACTCAGTCATCAATCTCTCTAGTCTCCCGGGCTCACAAGTATCATAATAATTAGCCCAAACAATGATGATATGATGCATCAATAAATGGCAACAGCGACTAAGATATGATATGCAAATGATAGGTGTAACTGAGTATATGATTGTAAATTAAGCAAGTAATTTAATAGCAACATGACCGCTGTGGGTCCCAACAATACCAGTATAGAGCCTAAGCATGATTTCTAACATGAATCGCAACTCAATTTCTCTAACACATAGAGAATATACGGATAACAACATGATTATTCAACTACACAGTTCCACGAAATCCACCGATTCACAATTCCTATGGTGCACGCTCACACACCCGTCACCTAGCATGTGTGTCACCTCAACACCAACCACATAACACGCAATTCAGGGATTCATACCCTTAGGACCAAGTTTAGAAGTGTTACTTACCTCAAGCCGTGCAAATCTCTTCTCCAATACACCCTTTCCTAGCGAATCGGCCTCTAAAGGACTCGAATCTAGCCACAAACAACTCGATACAATCAACACAAGCTATAAGAATCAATTCCATATGAAAATACTAATTTCTTAAACAAAAGTCAAAAAGCCAACCTCGGGCCCATGTCTCGAAATCCAATAAAAGTTATAAAATCTGAACACCCATTCAACCACGAGTCCAAGCATACCAAATTTATCAATTTCCGACACCAAATCGTCACTCAAATCCCCAAATTTCACTCTCTAATCCCTAGCCTAAAACACCCAAATATTCCACCTCAAAAACACCCAAACTAGGAGGTAAATTCAATGAGTAAACAATATTATTGCATAAAAATGATCAAAGGTGACTTACCTCAAGAAATCACTCGAAACCCCTCTCAACAATCACCTTAACCCGAGCGTGCTAAGTCGAAAATGATTAAAAATCTCGAAACCCTCAAATTTAAACACTGCCTAGGCATTTCTGCACATGCGGAGCTTAGGCTTGGACTTGCACCAGCGCTCCCGATTTTGCGAAGAAAACCTTGCTACTGTGAAACCCACTTAACAGTCGACCTCATGCACCTGCGGGACCGTATATTTGAACCATTCCTCGCTTCTGCGACTCCCACGATGCCTGCCCAACTCTGCTTCTGCGGTCGACCATACGCAAATGCGCATCCTTATCTGTAGAAACCATTCCGTTCCTGCGACCCCCAGTGGCCTTCCTCCTCTTCACAACTGCACTAACTTAGCTGCTTCTACGGCTCCACACTTGTGGCTAAACCCACCGTAGGTGTAATGACCCTACCGGTCATTTTACTTTCTAGAACCTCATTCTCTTAAATAAGACTTCCCATACATGCTTTTACTGTTTTATGACTTGTAGGGATGGTTAGTTCGGGATTTGGAATGGTTCGGGTTGAAATAGGAACACTTGGTTCCTTAAGGTTGGCTCAAAAGGCCAAGTCTAACTTAGGTCAACATTTTTAAGTAAATGATATTGGAATCGGTATTGTGCGATTCCAATAGGTTTGTATGATGATTTCAGACTTTGGCGTATGTTCGGATTGGGTTTTGGATGACCCGGAAGCGTTTCGGTGCCTAATAGTGAAAGTTGGTTCTTTAAGGGTTAAAAAGTTCTTTAAATTTGGTTTGGGGTGGATTTTCGTGATATTGAGGTCCAAACGGAATTTCAAGACTGGGAATAGTTCTGTAATGTCATTTAAGACATGCACGTAAAATTTGGTGTCATTCCGAGTAGTTTAAGTACGTTTCGGCACATTGGAAGTAAATTGAAGAACTAGAAGTTCATAAGTTTGATTCAATTGGTTTTGGGGTGCGATTCTTAGTTTTAATGTTGTTTCGGGCATTCCGAGAGTTTGCGCGAGTCCTTTTTATGATTCCAAACTTGTTTGTATGTTCGGGCGGGGCCCCGGGGGCCCCGAGTGTCAATCGGACGAGGCTCGAACCAAGATGAGAATTTGGAGCAACAACCGATGCACCATATCTGTCAAACCGCACCTGCGCTTGGTCAGCCTCAGGTGCGGTCCAAGCTTCACAGAAGC
Source organism: Nicotiana tabacum (assembly GCF_000715075.1). Classification (NCBI taxonomy): domain Eukaryota; kingdom Viridiplantae; phylum Streptophyta; class Magnoliopsida; order Solanales; family Solanaceae; genus Nicotiana; species Nicotiana tabacum. The sequence goes on from NC_134093.1 coordinate 97,042,168, forward strand.
GGCCAAAGGAGGGCAGCCCAGGTTCCACAGATGTGGCCCATCCTCCGTAAAAGCGGGACCACAGAAGCGATCCCAGTCAGCCCAGTGAATTCCGCAGAAGCGGACCTTGTCCACAGAAGCAAGGGCGCAGGTGCGGCCCAATGACCGCAGGTGCGGAAACCGCTGGAGGCAGTGAGCCTCATTTATTATGGGTTAGGACTATATTTATCACATTTTCTTCCACTCTTGGGCAATTTGAGAGCTTCTAAGGAGGGTATTTTGACCTAGCTTTGTGAGGTAAGTAATTTCTTTTAAATATGAGTTTAGTACATATATTATGGGTAGATTTCCACATGAAATTTGGATGAAATCATGGGTTGAGATGAAAAACCTAGGGTTTAATAAAAATAATATTTTACCACGAAAATGATTATGAAACTTAGTGAAAACAATATATTATGTTCCTAAGGAAGTGATTCAAGCTCTTAAGTATTTCTGAAGACTTGTCCAGTTATCTCTTGTTCTGAGTCTTATTGTTGTATATCATGCTTAATTAGAATTTCATATTATCATGTTATTGGCCCTAGTAAGTGTCACAGTCGACCCCTCGTCACTACTTCTTCGAGGTTAGACTAGATACTTACTGGGTACATATTATTTATGTACTCACGCTACACTTTTGTACTTAATTGTAAAGGATCTGAGGCAGGTGCATCTGGTTACCAGTCTGGTGTGCAGATTTGATCCCCATCTCGAGACTTCACGGTGAACTGCCTTCTGAGCCATTCTGCAGCAGCTGGAGTCTCCCTTATGTTTTTTTTTTCTCTTTCTATTTCATTTCATACAGTAGGCTAGTGTTCTTTTGTATATTCTACTAGATTGCCCACATACTTGTGACACCAAGTCTTGGCACACACACTGGTATTTCGACCTAGCTTTGTGAGGTAAGTAATTTCTTTTAAATATGAGTTTATTACATATATTATGAATAGATTTCCACATGAAAATTGGTAGAAATCATGGGTTGAGATGAAAAACCTAGGGTTTAATAAATATGAGATTTTACAACGAAAATGATTATGAAACTTAGTGAAAATCATATATTATGTTCCTAAAGTTATGGGTAACAACATTCTTCAAACATTTACTGAGTGGGTGAATTTTAGGAATCTTTCAATTTTGGTTGGATAGTCACTTTAATAGTGGAGATATCAACTTTTGAGCATAGATTGATCGATTTATATAATGTTTGGCTAGTTCCGAGTCGTTTGGCATCAAATTTGGAGGTTTGAGCGCATTCTTGAATTGGGAAGTAAGCTTTGAGACGAGGTAAGTCTCTTTTCTAACCTTGTAAGAGGGAACTTACCCCATATGTGAACTTAATTAATATGTGTTGCTATCTGTGGATTCTACGTACGCACGAAGTGACGAGAGTCTGTACGTAGCTACTATTCCTATTTATGTCCGGGTAGTTTTAGGTTTACACCATGCTTGTGGACACCGTTATTTGATTATATTTGTTAACTGTATCAAATAGAACTGAGTTGAGGGTTTTTTTAAGGATTTAAAATATTCAAGTCGATTTGTCTTTATTTTGAAAAGAATCAAGAAAGGGTTATGATTTATTGATAAATTTATATTTGACCGCATCGCATGTATGATCCGCGAGCGGGGTAAAAGATGCATCTATGGTTCACGTCGTTCGACCCTCAGCAGTGCACAGTTTACATTTATGTTGGATCGGGCCGAACGTCCTCGGTGGTACTCGTGTGTGATAATAGAACTGGAAGTTCATTTCATAATCAGTATAAATTCATTGTTTGTGTGATCATATATTTTAAAGGAAGGAAGTTATTCAAGCTCTTAAATATTTCTGAAGACTTGTCTAGTTATCTCTTGTTCTAAGTCTTGTTGTATATCATGCTTAATTAGAATTTTATATTATCATGTTATTGGCCCTAGTAAGTGTCGGAGTCGACCCCTCGTCACTACTTCTTCGAAGATAGACTAGATACTTACTGGGTACATATTATTTATGTACTCACGCTACACTTAAGTACTTAATTGTACAGGATCTGAGGCATGTGCATCTGGTTACCAGTCTGGTGCGGAGATTTGATCCCCATCTCGAGACTTCACGGTGAGCAGCCTTCCGAGCCATTCTGCAACAGCTGGAGTCTCCCCTATGTTTTATTTTTCTGTCTATTTCCTTTCAGATAGTAGGCTAGTGTTCTTTTGTATATTCTACTAGATTGCCCACATACTTATGATACCAGGTCTTTGCACACACACTAGTAGATTTATGATTTTGGATTTGTTTACATGATTACGATTTGTATTCGTTTGCTTCCGTTTAATTATGTCGCATTCGCAAATTTCTAAATCTCTTTAACAAATGAGGAAATGTTATCCACTTAGTATTCTATTTAAACGGGACACCATTAGTTTGATCAGTGTTGGCTTGCCTAACAATGGTGTTGGGCGCCATCATGGCCTAAGATGGAATTGGGTCGTGAAAACATGGTATCAGAGCACTAGGTTCACGTAGGTCTCACAAGTTATGGGCAGACCTAGTAGAGTCTTGCAGATCTGTGCAGAGACGTGCGTACTTATCTTCAAAAGGCTATAGGGTTTTAGGAAACTACTCTTTATTCATCTCCTATCGTGTAGTTGGTAGTATACTAAAACCCTTTCTCTCATTCTCTCATAGATGGTGAGGACGCGTACGGCGGACATTCCATACCCGGGAGGAGCTGCCCCTCATTGCTAAAGGCCGAGGCAGAGGCTGGGGGAGGGCACCGGCCCGAGGTAGGGAACGAGGGCATCCAAGAGCTGCCCCAATAGCACCACCAGCGGATCCAGTGGAGGATCCCATCATTGAGGAAAAGGGCTAGGTGCCCGCCGTAGAGCCAGCCGTGGTAGATTTCATGTCAGCACTAGGTTTTTAGAAGGTCGTGGGCCGTATGATGCGGTTCATAGACACTATGACTCGGGCTGATTTATTTCCAGCAGACCCAGCCACATCTCAGGCGGGAAGGGGAGCACAGACCCCTACTGCCCAGGCTCCGGGGCATGTAGCTGCAGTATATCAGACTCCGGGTACACTGCCCGTGTGCGGAGCCCAACCAATTGTAGCGATTGCACCTGAGACTAGATAAGCTACGGACGGCAATCCGCAGAAGCTATTGGACAGATGGACTAGGCTACACCCTCCTATCTTCGGGGGTGAGCGGCATGAGGATCCCTAGGACTTCATTGACCGGTGTAGGGACAGACTGCACAACATGAGGATATTGGAGTCCCATGGGGTGGATTTCACTACTTTCCAGCTGGAGGGCGGGGCCCGTAGATGGTGGCAGTCTTATTTACTTGCCAGACCAGCGGGTTCTCCTCCCATGACTTGGGACCAGTTTACATAACCTTTCTTGGACAGGTATACTCCACCCTCTCATAGGGAAAAGTTGCGAGGTCAGTTCAAGCATCTCGAGCAGGGTCAGATGTTAGTGACCGATTATGAGGCAAAATTCTCTGAGTTGTCTCGCCATGCACTTATAATACTTCCTACCGACGCAGAGAGAGTGTGGAGATATGTTGCGGGGTTGCACCCCCGTATTCGGGCTAGTATGGCCTGGGAGGTTGAGATGGGTACTGATTATCAGCTAGTAGTGGAGATTGCTCGGAGGATTGAGGGCTACCGCTAGAGTGGTAGAGAGCAGATGCAGCAGGACAAGAGGACCTGTTTCTCTGGAGAGTTTAGAGGTGCCCCGGCTAGGGGCAGAGGTCAGTTTGGGAGGGTTCAGCCTAGCAGGCCCACATATCCAGCACCACCACCTCCTCGAGGTGCTCTAGCGCGACCCTATTTTAGTGCTATGCCAGAGAGTTATTATCGCCCACCAGCTCAGTAGGGTTCTTCCAATGCATATTTTAGTGCCATGCCGGAGAGTTCATACCGCCCACTAGCCATCCAGGGTTCTTCTAGTGGGTATTCAGGCCATCAGGGTCAGACTTAGGGGCAACAGTGTATGGTACCGAGAGGTTGCTACGAGTGTGAAGATCCGGGTCATATGAAGAGAACCTGTCCCAGATTTCGGAGCAAGGAAGTATAGCAGGGTCATCAGCCCATGATTGCAGCACCAGCCGTCCGACCGTCCAGAGGTAGGGGACAGGCGGGTAGGGGCCATACTAGAGGTGGAGGCCAGGTAGGGGGAGGTCAGCCAGTTATTGATCCGTCATCTGGAGGCCAGCCAGCCGGCGATCCAACTAGATTCTATGCTTTTCTGGCTAGACCAGATGCAGTGGCCTCAGATGCCGTGATCACAGGTATTATTTCTGTCTGCGGTAGGGATGCTTTGGTATTATTTGATCCAGGGTCTACCTATTCATATGTATCATCTCTGTTTTCTCATTTCCTGGATATTCTTTGTGAGTCCTTGGGTACTCCTATTTATGTGTCCACTCATGTGGGTGACTCTGTGGTTGTGGATAGGATCTATCGGTCCTGTGTAGTCACATTTTGTGGTTACGAGACTAGAGCGGACCTTTTATTACTAGATATGACCGACTCTGAGGTCAACCTGGGCATGGACTGGTTATCCCCATATCACACCATCCTTGATAGCCATGCCAAGACTTTTACCTTGGCAATTCCAGAGTTGCCTAGATTGGAGTGGAAGGGTTCGCCTGTCAGTACATCTAGCAGGGTTATCTCTTTTTTAAAGGCTCGACATATGGTCGAGAAGGGTTGTTTGGCTTATCTAGCCTATGTTCGGGATACCACCGCAGAGTCTCCGACAATTGATTCAGTGCCAGTAGTCCGGGAGTTCGCCGATGTGTTTCCTTCTGACCTTCCAGACATTCCACCAGAACGTGATATTAATTTCTGTATTGACTTGGCTCTGGGTACCCAGCCTATATCTATCCCACCGTACCGTATGGCTCCGAAAGAGTTGAAGGAGTTGAAGGACCAGCTTGAAGAGTTATTAGCAAAGGGGTTTGTCAGACCAAGTGTATCACCTTGGGGTGCACCAGTGTTATTTGTGAAGAAGAAAGATGGAACTATGCGGATGTGCATTGATTACCGCCAGTTGAACAAAGTTACCATCAAGAACAAGTACCTGTTGCCGCGTATCGATGATTTGTTTGACCAGTTGTAGGGTGCTAGGGTATTCTCTAAGATCAACTTGAGGTCAGGGTATCATCAGTTGAAGATTCGGGACTTGGATATTCCGAAGACTACTTTCCGTACTAGATATGGTCATTATGAGTTTCTAGTGATGTCCTTCGGCTTGACCAATGCCCCAGCGACATTTATGGATTTGATGAACAGGGTGTTCAGGCCTTATGTTGATTCGTTCGTCATTGTCTTCATTGATGACATCTTGATCTACTCACATAGCATGGGGGAGCACGAGTAGCATTTGAGAGTAGTACTCCAGACTTTGCGGGAACAGAAGCTGTATGCTAAGTTCTAAAAGTGTGAGTTCTGGTTAGATTCTGTGGCATTCTTGGGGCATGTCATATCAGGCGAGGGTATCAAGGTTAACCCCAAGAAGATTGAGGCAGTTCATAGTTGGCCTCGTCCTACTTCGGCGACTGAGATCAGGAGTTTCTTGGGGCTAGCAGGTTATTATCGTCGATTTATGGAGGGCTTCTCATCCATTGCAGCACCTTTGACTAGATTGACCTAGAAGGGTGCTCTGTTCCGTTGGACCGATAATTGTGAGGTGAGCTTTCAGAAGCTCAAGACAGCTTTGACTACAACACTAGTTCTAGTGTTGCCTTCCAGTTTGGGGATGTATACGGTATATTGCGACGCTTCACGCATTGGCTTGGGTTATGTACAGGAGGGGTGAGTTATTGCATGTGCTTCACATCAGATGAAGCCCCATGAGAAAAATTATCATGTGCATGATTTGGAGTTGGCCACGATTGTTCATGCTCTTAAGATCTGGAGGCATTATCTATATGGGGTGTCTTGTGAGGTTTACACTGATCACCGCAGTTTGTAGCACTTGTTCAAGCAAAAGGATCTCAATTTGAGGCAGCGCAGATGGCTTGAGTTACTGAAGGACTATGACATCACTATTCTTTATCATCCGGGCAAGGTGAATATAGTCGCAGATGCCTTGAGCAGAAAGGCAGAGAGCATGGGTACCTTGGCATTCATTTCAGTAGAGGAGAGGCCACTAGCTTTAGACATACAGTCCTTGGCCAACAGACTTGTGAGGTTGGATATTTCAGAGCCCAGTCGAGTTATTGCATGTGTTGTTGCCCAGTCATCACTATTGGATCAAATCAACGCTCGACAGTTTGATGATCTGCACTTGGCAATTCTTAGGGAGACGATACTACAGGGTGTTGCCAAGGAGGTTTCTATTGGTGAGGATGGTGTCCTGCGACTCCAGGGTCGCCTATGTGTTCCAAATGTCGATGGCTTAAGGGAGAGGATCCTTGAGGAGGCACACAGTTCTCGATATTCTATTCATCCAGGTGCTACGAAGATGTATCGGGACCTGAGACAGCATTATTGGTGGAGCGGATATAGAAAGACATAGTTGAGTATGTAGCTATGTGCCTAAATTGCCAGCAGGTTAAGTATGAGCACCATAGGCCAGGTGGCTTACTCCAGCAGATGACTATACTGGAGTGGAAATGGGAGCGCATTACTATGGACTTCGTAGTTGGGTTGCCGCGGACCTTGCGGAAGTTCGATGCAGTTTGGGTCATTGTTGACAGGTTGACCAAGTCAGCAGACTTCGTTCCTGTTGCAACTACTTATACTTTAGATAGGTTGGCCCAGATTTATATTTGGGAGATAGTTCGGTTGCACGGTGTGCCTGTTTCCATCATATCAGACAGAGGCACTCAGTTCACTTCGCATTTATGGAGATCCTTACAGAGTGAGTTGGGGACCCATGGAGCTCAGCACTATGTTTTATCCACAGACCGACAGGCAGTCAGAGCGGATAGTCCAGATCTTGGAGGACATGCTCAGAGCATGTGTGATTGACTTTGGGGGACAGTGGGATCAGTTCTTGCCTTTGGCCGAGTTTGCTTACCACAACAGTTATTAGTCCAGCATCGAGATGGCTCCATTTGAGGCTTTATATGGTCGGCGATGTCGTTCTCCTATCGGGAGGTTTAAGCCCGATGAGGCAAAGTTATATGGTACTGATTTGGTGAAGGATGCCTTGGAAAAGGTAAAGTTGATTCAGGAGTGACTTCACACAGCACAGTCCAGACAGAAGAGTTATGCGGATCAGAAGGCGCGTGATGTGTCATTTATGGTAGGCGAGAAGGTTCTCTTGAAAGTCTCGCCGATGAAAGGTATTGTGAGATTCGGGAAGAAGGGCAAGCTGAGCCCCAGATTTATAGGCCCATTCGAGGTGTTGAGGCGAGTTGTGGAGGTTGCTTATGAGCTTGCTTTACCTCCCAGCCTATCAGGGGTTTATCCTATTTTTTACGTGTCTATGCTCCGGAGGTATCACGCCGATTTGTCACATGTGTTAGACTTCAGCACTATTCAGCTAGATGAGAGCTTGGGTTATGAGGAGGAGCCAATTGCCATTGTTGTTAGACAGGATCGCCAGTTAATATCCAAGAGGAAGTCCGCGGTAAAGGTCCAGTGGAGGAGGCGACTTGGGAGTCCGAGGAGGTCATGCGGAGCAGATATCCACACTTATTCAGCACTTTAGGGATGATTCTAAACCCGTTCGAGAACGAATATTTGTTTAAGTGGTGGAGAATGTAATGACCCGACCGGTCATTTTGCTTTTTAGAACCCTGTTCCCCTAAATAAGACTTCCCGTACATGCTTTTACTTTTTTATGACTTGCGGGGATGGTTAGTTCGGGATTTGGAAGGGTTCGGGTTGAAATAGGAACACTTGGTTCCTTAAGGTTGGCTCAAAAGGCCAAGTTTGACTTTGGTCAACATTTTTGAGTAAACAACCTCGGAATCATGATTTGGCAGTTCCAATAGGTTCGTATGATGATTTCAGACTTGGGCGTATGTTCGGATCGGGTTTTGGATGACCCGAGAGCGTTTTGGCGCCTAATAGTGAAAGTTGGTTCTTGAAGGTTTTTAAAGTTCTTTAAATTTGGTTTGGAGCGGGTTTTAGTGATATCGAGGTCCAAACGGAATTCCAAGACCTGGAATAGTTCTGTAATGTCATTTAAGACTTGGAAGTAAAATTTGGTGTCATTCCGAGTGGTTTAAGTACGTTTCGGCGCATTGGAAGTAAATTGAAGAACTTGAAGTTGTTAAGTTTGATTCAATTGGTTTTGGGGTGCGATTCTTAGTTTTAATGTTGTTTCGGGCATTCCGAGAGTTCGAGCAAATCCGTTTTATGATTCCAAACTTCTTGGTATGTTCGGGCGGGGCCCCGAGTGTCAATCGGACGAGGCTCGGACCAAGATGAGAATTTGGAGCAACAGTTGATGCACCAGATCTATCAAAACCGCACCTACGCTTGGCCAGTCATAGGTGCGAGCTCACAGGTGCGGGCCAAGCCTCGCAGAAGCGGCCAAAGGAGGGCAACCCAGGTTCCGCAGATGCGGCCCGTCCTCCGCAGAAGCGGGTACCCGTCTGCAGAAGGGATTCCAGCCGGCCCAGTGAATTCCGCAGAAGCGGACCCTTGTCCTCAGAAGCTAGGGTGCAGGTGCCCTATGACCGCAGGTGCGGAAACCGCTGGAGGCAGTGAGCCTAATTTATTACGGTTTAGGATTATTTTTATCACATTTTCTTCCACTCTTGGGCTGTTTGAGAGCTTCTAAAGAGGGGATTTCGACCTAGCTTTGTGAGGTAAGTAATTTATTTTAAATATGAGTTTAGTACATATGTTATGAATAGATTTCCACATGAAAATTGGTAGAAATCATGGGTTGAGATGAAAAACCTAGGGTTTAATAAATATGAGATTTTACAACGAAAATGATTATGAAACTTAGTGAAAATCATATATTATGTTCCTAAAGTTATGGGTAACAACATTCTTCAAACATTTACGGAGGGGGTGAATTTTAGGAATCTTTCAATTTTGGTTGGATAATCACTTTAATAGTGGAGATATCAACTTTTGAGCATAGATTGATCAATTTATATAATATTTGGCTAGTTCCGAGTCGTTTGGCATCAAATTTGGAGGTTTGAGCGCATTCTTGAATTGGGAAGTAAGCTTTGAGACGAGGTAAGTCTCTTTTCTAACCTTGTAAGAGTTGAGATTTACTATAATATCAATGTCATAAACAATTTCATTCATTTAGGTAGTAACAAATTAGTTCTTATGGAACTCTTAATTGAATTTGTACTACAAGATATTTTGTCACACCATCCATATGGTAAATGTCTCTTTCACGGAGAAAATCATTATCCCCAGGTAATATGTTTGCGCCTAATGGCGCCAAAACTACCTGCGGATTTATCGGGAGAAATTAAATTCGCATGTAATATTTTACAATTTAAGAATTTTAAATTTCGACAAGAAAATCCACAGGTAAATTTGGGATTTTATCCCCAGGTAATCTGCCTTTTTCTAGTAGTGTATACGCGACCACTGACATATTCATGTAGCCACATAGTAATATTCATTATCTTTCTTTCTCCCAAACCTCCTATAGAGGTGAGTTGTAGTATTTATTCAATTATACATAAGCACATTATTATGCATAATTTGTATCACATATTTATTTTCACATTCACTTTCAGGAATGACTCTACATTTATAATGCTCACAAGTCACATTCCTTCAAAAATGGACTATAATCGTCTAAATGTGCCTCATATTTACAGACCATATTGATACACATTTGTTTCACCTTTGAAGGATTATTTTGTAACAACCCTACTTATCTTTTCGAGAATTAACGTCCCGTTCAGTGACTTAAGGTCCCGAGCAACTTTGTAATATGTATTATGACTTGCGTGTGTGTCACGACCCCAATTTCCCTCTGTAGAATATCGTGATGGCGCCTAGTCTCTAAGACTAGGTAAGCCTAACAATTTGCGGAATAACTGAATATAAAGCTGAACTCAAACCTCAACATCTGAAATAAATAAAATATGCGATTCAAAAACAGTTACAACTCCCAAAAACCTGTAGACATAAGTCACAAGCTCTAAAGAGAAAATACTAAGTGTTTCTATACATCAGAATATACAAAAAATAAGGAAAACAACATCATAAGATAGGGGGACTCCGATGTCTGCGGACGCTGGCAGATGTACATTGTAGTCTCCACGTATGGGCTATCTCACTGGTACCTGGTCTGGTAAGCAGTACCTGGATCTGCACAAAAACGATGTGTAGAAGTATAGTATGAGTACACCACAATGGTACTCAGTAAGTGTCAAGCCTAACCTCGGTAAGAGTAGTGACAAGGTCAGGTCAGAGCTCTACTGGAATATAAAGGAAACAAGGTAGAAGATATAATAATATAATGAAATAACTGAGAATTGAACAATGAGAGATTACAGAAAGGTAACAACACAACAAATAGAGGTAAACAACAGGGGCACTCCCGAGGTACCGTCTCATAGTCCCAAATATAAATACACAATAGGGGAGCTCCCAAGGTACCGCCTCGTAGTCCCAAAAGTAAATATGCAACAGGGGTGCTCCCAAGATACAGCCTCGTAGTCCCAAAAGTAAATACACAATAAGGGAGCTCCCGAGGTACCGCCTCATACTCCCAAAAGTAAATATGAAAAACGGGCGCTATCGAGGTACCACTTCGTAATCCCAAAAATAAATACACAACTCATAACCTATGGAACAACGAATTTACAGCAAGGAATTCTACAGTTAAAGACTGAATACAAAATCAAGGAAGCAGATAATTCAACTAAGCATGTTTCACAAATTGCAAGTAAGAGTTAAGACACGTAGATAAGCGACATTAGGCTAAACATGATGATTACACATGCTAGAGCAACTCAGTTAAGGAATTAAATGAAAACTACTCAGCAAGAATCGAATTTTTTAACATTTAACCCGAGTACGCACTCGTCACCTTGCGTACCCAGCCTTCACGTATTGAAAATACCATAACAGTACCAAAACCTAAGGGGGGTTTCCCCCACACAAGGTTAGACAAGTCATTTATCTCAAATCTCGATCAATCAGTCAAATAGAATGCCTTTACCTTGATTTTCCGACTCTGAATGACTCGAATCTAGCCAAAATAATTACATACTATAAATATGACTATATGAAACTAATTTAAATATTGAAACTATGACTTTAGCAAAGAATTATAAAATCATCCCAAAAAGTCGACTCGGGCCCACGTCTCGAAATCAGATAAAAGCAATAAAATGCGAACACCCATTCGATATCGAGTTCACCCATATCAAGATTACTCAAATCCCACACCAAATCGCCACTCAAATCCCCATATTAAACTCTCCAAATCCCTAGCCTCAAACTCCCAAATTTCACCTTAAATACACATAAACTAGGTGGGAAATTCAATGGGGAAACAAGATTATTGAATAAAAATGTTCACAAGTGGCTTACCTCAAGAAATCCCTCGAAAGTCCTCTAAAATATCACCTTAGACCGAGTTTGCAAAGTCCAAAATGAGAGAAATTATGAAACCCTTCGGTTTTAAACACTGCCCAGTTGTCACGACCCAAATTTTCCCTCCGTATAATGTCGTGACGACACCTAGTCTCTACAACTAGGTAAGCCTAACATTTGTGGAATAATAAAATGAAAACATAATTTTAACACTTAACCGTTCAAAAATACACAGCAAATCCCAAAACCCGGAACATCGTGAATCACAAACTACAGAAGGAAATATCTAGTGTCTCTATACATGGGAGTCTAACAAGGAAAAATACAGAAGATAATGGACATGAGAAAGAGTAGAAGGGGACTCTGAGGTCTGCGGACGCGGCAGATATACTTTGAAGTCTCCAAAGCTGTCCCGGCTCACTGATAGTGCGGTTTATAAGGTGCACCTGGATCTGCACGCGAAAAACATGTGCAGAGAGTAGCATGAGTACACCACAATCGGTACCTAGTAAGTGCCAAGCCTAACATCGGTGGAGTAGTGACGAGGTCAGGTCAGGGCCCTACTGGTAATTATATAAATAAACAATATAGAGTGTAATACCGCAATAAAATAAAGGCTGAAATTTAACAACAATGGAATCATAGAAGGTAACAGCTCAGTACACAGAAACACAACAGTGGATCTCCCGAGATACCGTCTCGTAGCCCAAACGTAAATGAGCAGGGGGATCTCCCGGAATACCGTTCTGTAGTCCCAAAGTAAATGTGCAAGGGAATCTCCCAGAATACCGTTCTGTAGTCCCAAAGTAAATGTGCAGGGGAATCTCCCGGAATACCATTCCGTAGTCCCAAAGTAAATATGCAGGGGAATCTCGCGGAATACCGTTCCATAGTCCCAAAGTAAATATGTAGCATGAGTGATAGAAATACAACTACATCACGAAATTCTTACAATTTAGCATAAGTACCGGTCAGGGAAGAAGCAAAAAAATTCACTAAGCATGCTGCACATAATTCACATAAACAATTAAGACACGTAGACATGTTGTATTAGACTAAACATGATAGCTGCACATATTGGAATAACTCACTTAAGAATGAAAATAGATTAGTATTCATTAAAATGGTATAACTCAAAATAACAGGAAAACATGTTGCTACTCAGCAAGAAAATTGGATTTTACACAACTAGCCCGTGTACGTAATCGTCACCTCACGTACACGGCGCTCACATAGCACAATAGTTCCAAATCTTAAAGGGATTTCCCCCACGCAAAGTTAGGCAAGCCACTTACCTCGAACCAAGCTCAATCAATCGGTCACAATGCCTTTCCCATGAATATCCGGCTCCGAATGGCCCAAATCTAGCCAAAAGCAATTACATATCATAAATACAACAATAATAGACTCATCTAATTAACGAAATCAACATTTTAACGAAAATTCCGAAATTTACTCAAAATTGCCCGTGGGCCCCACGTGTCGGAACCCGACAAAAGTTATAGAATATGAACGCACATCCAACTACGATTCCAACCATATAAATTTCACCAAAATCCGACATCAACTCGAGCCTCAAATCTTCAATTAAAGTTTATGAAGATTTCTACCATTTTCAACCCAATCTTTACCCATTTGAACCTAACAATCTTTCCATAACCTTGTTGGCATGTATACATAATACTCTTACACCCAAGAATCATACTATAAATCACCCTTCTTTACTCCAAACCCGAAATTGAAGAATTGAGGAAAGAAATTCTTACCTCTTTGAAGCCCTAGCAAGATCCTTGTGAAATCTTCAAACCTTGAACAAGAAATTGATGGATAAATGACTAAGTCTTCACTTTCTCTCTCTAAAATGCTCTCATCTAAAATATCAGATGAAACCCTTCAAAATGACCCCCAATAGTGTTTTATAAGAATAGGGTCGGGTTTATAAAATCAGAAAAATAAAGCTCCGGGACAGGTTCTGCGGTCGCATATGCGACTGCATAATGGTTATACGGACCGCATATCGGTCGCATAATCGGTGTCCAAAACTGGCAGACATCTGTCTGTGTATGCGATCACTATGCGACTCGCATACCTGTTCTGCGGTCGCATAGTGACCGCATAACAGTTATGCGGTTGCATAGTCAACCGCATATTTCATCCAAACTGGCCCTCTTCTGCCTCACTTCTGCGGCCATTATGCGGCCCGCAGAGTGATTATGCTGTCGCATAATGGACCGCAGAAATGCATTTTTCTGACAATTTTTTTTTTCTTTAATTTTCGGTGCATTGTTCAACCCAAAAAGTCCGAGCCGCGAGAAATTTCTACAACCTTTGTACTATTTGATCTACCTCGATTCCACAAAAACATAATTTCCTTAGCAAAACTTTCCAGGTCACTACACATACGTTAACATCTGGTCAACCTTTTCAACTGAATTTTGAAGCCTTGGAACTTGGTGTTCCAAATCATTCAAAAATCTCACCGGCCTGAACCAATAACTCCCGGCAAGTCACATAACAAATATAAAGCATAAATTGAGCAGTAAATGGGGAAACGAGGTTATAATACTCAAAACGACGGGTCGGGTCGTTACATTCTCCCCCTCTTAAACAAACGTTCGTCCTCGAACGGGTTTAGAATAATACCTGGAGTCTCAAATAAGTGTGGGTATTTACTCCACATCTCCTGCTCAATCTCCCAAGTAGCTTCTCCGACTGGCCGGCCTCTCCACTGCACCTTCACTGATGCTATGTTCTTGGACATCAGCTTTCGAACCTGCCGGTCTAAAATAGCCACCAGCTCCACATCATAAGTTAAATTACCGTCTAGTTGCACTGTACTGAAATCCAGAATATGAGACGGATCTCCGACATACTTTCGAAGCATGGATACATGGAACACTGGATGAACACCTGATAGACTAGGTGGCAAAGCAAGTTCATAAGCCACCTCTCCAATTTTCTTAAGTATCTCAAAAGGCCCAATATACCGAGGGCTCAACTTGCCCTTCCTCCCGAACCTCATAACGCCCTTCATAGGCGAAACCCGGAGAAAGACTCGCTCTCCAATCATGAATGCCACCTCGCGAACCTTCCGATCCGCATAACTCTTCTGTCTGGACTGCACTGTGCGAAGTCTATCCTGAATCACCTTCACCTTTGCCAAGGCATCCTGAACCAAGTTCGTACCCAATAATCTGGCTTCGCCGGGCTCAAACCAACCCACTAGGGATCGACACCGCCTACCGTACAGAGCCTCATACGGTGCCATCTGAATGCTGGACTGATAACTGTTGTTGTAAGCAAACTCTGCAAGTGGTAAGAGCTGGTCCCAAGCACCCCCAAAATCTATCACACACGCACAGATCATATCCTCTAATATCTGAATAGTGCACTCAGACTTCCCGTCCGTCTGAGGGTGAAATTCTATGCTCAACTCAACCCTAGTACCCAATTCATGTTGTACAACTCTCTAGAACCGTGATGTAAATTACGTACCCCGGTCAGAGATAATAGATACCGGTATGCCATGAAGCTTGACGATCTCACGGATGTAGATTCGAGCTAGCTGCTCAGAAGAATAGGTAGTCATCACAGGAATGAAATGAGCCGACTTGGTCAGCCTATCCACAATCACCCAAACTGCATCAAACCTCCGCTGAGTCCGTGGGAGTCCAACAACGAAATCCATAGTGATCCCTCCCATTTCCACTCCGGAATCTCTAACTTCTGAAGTAATCCACCTGGTCGCTGATGCTCATATTTTACCTGCTGGCAATTCAGACATCGAGCCACATACTCTACTATGTTCTTCTTCATTCTCCTCCACCAGTAATGTTGTTTCAAGTCCTGATACATCTTTGCGACACCCGGATGAATAGAGTACCGCGAACTGTGAGCCTTCTGGAGAATCAACTCGCGCAACCATCTACATTGGGCACACATAGCCTGCCCTGCATCCTCAATGCACCATCATCTCCAATAGTGACCTCCTTAGCATTACTGTGTTGGACCGTGTCCTTAAGGACAAGGAGATGGGGGTCATCATACTGACGCTCCCTTATACGATCATAAAGAGAAGACCGAGAGATCACACAAGCTAATACTTGACTCGGCTCAGAAATATCCAATCTCACAAACTGGCTTGCTAAGGCCTGAACATCCAACGCCAATGGCCTCTCTGTTGCTGGTAGATATGCTAAACTCCCCAAACTATCTGCCCGGCGACTCAAAGCATCAGCTACCACATTGGCCTTCCCAGGGTGGTACACAATAGTGATATCATAATCCTTAAGTAGCTCCAACCACCTCCGCTGTCGTAAGTTAAGATCTTTCTGCTTAAACAGATGTTGTAAACTCCGATGATCGGTGTAAATCTCACAAGGAACACCGTACAAATAATGCCGCCATATCTTCAAGGCATGAACAATAGCTGCTAACTCAAGGTCGTGGACATGATAGTTCTTTTCGTGCACCTTCAGCTGTCTGGACGCGTAGGCAATCACCCTACCATCCTACATCAACACCGCGCCAAGACCAATCCGCGATGCATCACAATATACAGTATAAGACCCCGAACCTGTAGGTAATACCAATACTAGGGCTATAGTCTACAACCTTTGTACTATTTGATCTACCTCGATGCCACAAAAACTTAATTTCCTTAGCAAAACTTTCCGAGTCACTACACATACGTCAACATCTGGTCAAACTTTTCAAATGCATTTCGAAACCTTGGAACTTGGTGTTCCAAATAATTCAAAAATCTCACCGGACCCGAACCAATTACCCCCGGCTATAATACTCAAAACAACGAGGCTATAATACTCAAAACAACGGGTCGGGTCGTTTCACCAGTTAAACTGCATTTGCAGCAACTTAACTACATCTGCGGTTCCGCTTCCGCGAAAACAATACCGCTTATGCGGACAGGTCTCAATGCCCACCCACTTTCAGTTCTGCGATCCTTCATCCGCATCTACGTCCTAGCAGGTGGAGGAATCTCATCGCACCTGCGAAACTTCCCCGTCGATCAAATTTTGCTTATGCGCCCAGCTCGCTGTATCTGCGACCACGTAGGTGCGGAAATTACCTCGCACCTGCGAGCACTGCACAACTCATCCTAGGCCGCTTTTGTACTCCACTTATAGCTTTGCGGCGCCATGACCGCATCTGCGGTCTCAGTTGGGCAGTTCCAAATCCGCTTCTGTGGCTCGATGGCTGCTTCTGCGGCGCCGCTCCAGCGGCCCAAAATGCTCAGGTGCAATTGCACTAGACACATCAATGCTTCAGCTATGCACTAAGTCCAATTTTGTTCCGAATTCAAGTTCGAATCACACCCAGGGCGCCTCCAGGACCCCGTCCGAGTATGCCAACAAGTCCTAAAACATTACACAGACTTAGTCGAGCCTTTAAATCACATCAAACAATGCTAAAAATATGAATTGCACATCGATTCAAGCCTAATAAACTTTTGAACTTCAAACGTTTTCATCCGACGCCGAAACATATCAAATCAAGTCCGATTGACCTCAAATTATGCACACAAGTCATAATTGACATTACGGACCTACTACAACTTCTGGAATCAGAATCCGACCCCGATATGAAAAGGTTCACTCCCGGTCAAGCTTTCTAAAAATCACTCAACTTTCCAACTTTCGCCATTTGATGCCGAAATGACCCATGGACCTCTAAATCAACATTCAGATACGTTCCTAAGACCAAAATCTCCCTACGGAGCTATAGGAACCGTCAAAACTCCATTCCATAGTCGTCTTCACTCAAATCTAACTACGGTCAATTCCTACGACTTAAACTTCCATTTTAGGGACTATGTGTCCTATTTTACTCTGAAACCAAAAACCAAACCTCCCAACGAGTCATGTAACCACATAATGAAATAGAGGGAGAAATAAATAGGGGGTCGGGGTTAATACTCTTAAAATGACCATCCAGGTCGTTACATCCTTCCGCTCTTAAAACAAACGTTCGTCCTCGAACGAGTATAGAGACATACCTGAATTGGTGAAAAGATGAGGATAACGGCTTCGTATATCACGCTCGGTCTCCCAAGTCGCCTCATCGACCGGATGATCCCTCCACTGCACCTTCACTTATGCAATGTTCTTTGACCTAAACTTTCGAACCTTCCTGTCCAAAATGGCCACCGGCTCCTCAACATAAGATAGATCCTTGTCCAATTGGACTGAGTTGATGTCTAACAGATGAGACGGATCATCGTGTTACTTCTGGTACATGGAAACATGGAACACTAGATGAACTATAGAAAGGCTAGGTGGTAGTGCAAGTCTGTAAGCCATCTCTCCAACCCTCTCAAGAATCTCAAAGGCCCGTTATACCTAGGGCTCAACTTTCCCTTCCTCCCGAACCTCATAGCACCCTTCATGGGAAAATCCTAGAGCAAGACCCGCTCCTCATGAATGCAACGTCGTGAACCTTACAATCCGTATAACTCTTTTGCCTGGACTGGGCTGTGCGAAGTCGATCCTGAATCAATTTAATCTTTTCCAAAACATCCTGAACCAAGTTTGTGCCCAATAGCCTAGCCTCGCCCAACCAACCCACTGGAGACCGGCACCATTTACCATACAAAGCCTCATATAGTGCCATCTGAATGCTCGACTGATAACTGTTGTTGTAGGAAAACTTCGCATGTGGAAAGAACTTATCCCAAGCACGCCCAAAATCCATCACACATGCACAAAGCATATCCTCAAATATCTGAATGGTGCGCTCGGACTGTCCGTCCGTCTGAGCGTGAAATATTGTACTCAACTTCACCCGAGTACCCGACTCACACTGTATGACTCTCCAAAACTGTGATGTAAACTGCGTACCCCGGCTAGAGATGATAGATACCGGCATGCCATGAAGCCTGACAATCTCGCGAATGTAAACCTGAGCCAGCTGCTCCGAAGAGTAAGTAGTAACCGTAGGAATGAAATGAGCTGACTTGGTCAATCTATCTACAATCACCCAAACTGCATCGAACTTCCTCTGAGTCCGTGGTCGCCGATGCTCATACTTCACCTGCTGACAATTTAGGCACCGAGCTACATACTCCAGTATGTCTTTCTTTATCCGCCTCTACCAATAGTGCTGCCTTAAGTCCTGATACATCTTTGCGGCACCTGGATGAATGGAGTACCGTGAACTGTGAGCCTCCTGGAGAATCAACTCATGCAAACCATCTACATTGGGCACACATAGCCTGCCCTGCATCCGTAATACACCGTCATCTCCAATAGTGACTTCCTTGGCATCACTGTGCTGAACCGTGTCCTTAAGAACAAGAAGATGAGGGTCATCATACTGACGCTCTCTGATACGATCATAAAGAGAAAAATGAGAAACCACACAAGTAAAAACTTGACTCGTTTTGGAAATATCTAATCTAACAAACTGGTTGGCCAAGACCTGAACATCCACGGCTAAAGGCCTCTCTGCTACCAGTAGATATGCTGAGCTGCCCAAACTCTCCACCTTAGATCTCAAGGCATCGTCCACCATATTGGCCTTCCCGGAATGATAGAGAATGGTGATATCATAATCCTTAAGCAACTCCAGCTACCTGCGCTGCCGCAAGTTAATATCCTTCTGTTTAAACAGATGCTGTAGACTCTGGTGATCGCTGTAGACTTCACAAGGGACACCCTACAAATAGTACCGCCAGATCTTCAAGGGATAAACAATAGCTACTAAATCGAGGTCGTGGACAGGATAGTTCTTATCATGCCCCTTCAGCTGCCTAGACGCGTAGGCAATCACCCTACCATCCTGCATCAATACCGTGCCGAGACCAAGACGCGATGCATCACAATGCACCGTATAGGACCCCAAACTAGTAGGCAACACTAACATTTGGTCTGTAGTCAAAGCAGTCTTGAGCTTTTGAAAGCTCTCCTCACACTCCTCGGTCCACCTGAACGGAGCACCTTTCTAGGTCAATCAAGTCATAGGTGCTGCAATAGTTGAGAAACCCTCTACAAATCGATGGTAATACCCCGCCAAGCCAAGAAAACTTCGGATCTCCGTAGCTGAGGATAGTCTGGGCCAAGAATGCATTGCTTCAATCTTCTTCAGAAATACCTTGATCCCCTCACTCGATACTACATGACACAAAAATGCCACTGACTCTAGCCAAAATTCACACTTCGAAAATTTTGCATAAAATTTCTTTTCCCTCAAGGTCTGAGGCACGGTCCTTAGGTGCTGCTCATGATCCTCCCGACTTCGGGAGTACACCAGAATGTCGTCAATAAACACAATGACAAAAGAGTCAAGATAGGGCTGGAATACATTGTTCATAAAGTGCATGAATGTTGCGGGGCGTTGGTCAACCCAAAAGAAATCACAAAGAACTCGTAATGACCATACTGAGTCTTGAAAGCAGTCTTCAGGATATCTGACTCCCAAATCTTCAACTTATGATAGCCTGAATGTAAGTCGATCTTATAGAACACTTTGGCACCCTGAAATTGGTCAAATAGGTCATCAATACGTGGCAATGGATACCTGTTCTTCACTGTAGCCTTATTCAACTAGCGATAATCAATACACATTCGCATAAAACCATCATTTTTCTTTACAAACAAGATATGAGCACCCCAAGGCGACACACTAGGCCGAATGAAGACCTTATCGAGCAACTCTTGCAACTGTTCCTTTAATGCTTTCAACACTTTTGGGGCCATACGATAATGTGGAATAGAAATGGGCTGAGTGCCCGGTAACAAATAAATGCCAAAGTCGATATCTCTGTCGGGCGGCATGCCCGAAAGATCCACCGAAAATACGTCTGAATAATCCCTCACTACCAGAACTGACTCGATAGTGGGAGTGTAAGCACTAACATCCCTCACATATGCCAAATATGTATCACACCCCTTCTCAACCATCCGCTGAGCCTTAGAAATGAAACAACCCTGCTAGGAACATGATCTATGGTACCTCTCTACTCTAGCCGCGGTAGACCTGGCATAGCCAATGTCACTGTCTTGGAATGACAATCAAGGATAGCATGATAGGGCGACAACTAGTCCATGCCCAAAATAACATCAAAATCCACCATACTGAGCAATAATAAGTCAGCTCTGGTCTCAAAACCACTAAGAACAATCAAACACGACCGATACACACGGTCAACAATAATAGAATCACCCACGGGTGTAGACACATAGACAGGAGAACTCAGAGAATTACGGATACACCCAAATACAGAGCAAAATAAGATGACACATAGGAATAAATGGAGCATGGATCAAACAAGACTGATGCATCTCTATGACAGACCGGAACAATACCTGTGATGACAAAATCGGATGCAACTGCCTCCGTCCTAGCAGGAAGGGCATAATATCTGGCCTGGCCTCCCCCTCTAGGGCAACCTCTACTGTCCGACCTCCACCTCGAGCTGGATATGCAAGCGGAGTATTAGCCAGTGCTGTAACCATAGCTTGAGGACCCGGTGGAGCACACGGTGCCTAAGTGGTCGGTGGAGGTGCACCCCTCCTGAGACATAACGAGTGTCACCATACTCAAAACAATCTCTCAGAGGACGTGGCTGCTACGACTGGCTCGGGCCTGATCGGCTGGACTGACCACTGAAAGTACCCCATGCAGGAGGTGCATTAGACAATGGCGGTGCATAATAAGGAGCCTGGGGCCTAGGAGTGGCCGGAGCACCTCTGGCGGCTGGAAGTGCTGAATGAACAGGGCAACCCATATAGCCCCTACCCCAACGAGCCGCAACTGGGGCACGAGTACCACTATATGTGCCAAACTCTCGAGACCTCTTAGCCTCTCTCTTTCTCCTCCCTCTCCCGAGTCAACATACCCTCCATTCTCCTAGCAATCTCCACTACCTCCTTGTATGCGATGTCCATCTCCAGCTCTTGGGCCATGCTAAATCTGATACTTGGTTGGATCCCCTCAATAAATCGATGAGCACTCTCCCGAACAGTAGCAACCAAGGCTAGTCCATGCCTGGCCAAATTATTGAACCGGACCGCATACTCTGACACGGTCATAGAACCCTGGCGCAAATACTCAAACTCTGCGCGCCATACATCTTTGAGACTCTGGAAGACATACTACCTCAAGAGCATATCTGAGAACTGAGTCCAAGTGAGTGAATCTGCATCAGCTGGACTACCCAACTCATATGCTCGCCACTACTGATAAGTCGCTCCTCTAAGCTAGAACGTCGTGAAAGAAACCCCACTAGACTAGGCAACACCCATAGTACGGAGGATACGGTGGCACTCCTCAAGAAAACCCTGGGCATCCTCTTACGCCAAGCCACTGAAAGTAGGAGGGTGGTACTTCTTGTACCTCTCGAGCCTGAGCTGCTCCCTCTCAGAAACTGTTGCCCTAACCGTGGACTGAATTGGAGCTACCGGCTGCATCGATATTACCTCAGGAACCTGGTCGACCTGGACCCGATGCTCTGGATACGGGCGGCGGGAGTCTGTGCTCCTCCCCCAGTCTAAGATGTGGCAAGAGCAAGTGGTATCAATCCTGCCTGAGCCAAGGTGATGAACATGCTCAGAAACAGAGCGAGGGTTTCCTGGAGGGCTGGTGCAGTAACATGCATCTCAGGTGCCTGCTCTCCTATAGGAGCTATTGGTGGCTCCTTTCTGGCCTATTTATTGGAAGAATTACATGTTCATAAATTCTTCTGTACGTTTCTACCTTGTAGCAGTCATCCACATAGTCAAGAATGTCATCCTTCTTAGCCCAAATTGCTGGAATAGCATGCTTGCAAGGAATTTCTATGATACTCTATTTTCGAGCCTGAGCTGCTCCCTCTCAGAAACTGCTGCCCTAACCGTGGACTGAATTGGAGCTACCGGCTGCATCGATATTACCTCAGGAACCTGGTCGACCTGGACCCGATACTCTGGATACAGGCGGCGGGAGTCTGTGCTCCTCCCCCAGTCTGAGATGTGGCAGGAGCAAGTGGTATCAATCCTGCCTGAGCCAAGGTGATGAACATGCTCAGAAACAGAGCAAGGGTTTCCTGGAGGGCTGGTGCAGTAACATGCATCTCAGGTGCCTGCTCTCCTATAGGAGCTACTGGTGGCTCCTTTGTGGCCTATTTATTGGAAGAATTACATGTTCATAAATTCTTCTGTACGTTTCTACCTTGTAGCAGTCATCCACATAGTCAAGAATGTCATCCTTCTTAGCCCAAATTGCTGGAATAGCATGCTTGCAAGGAATTTCTATGATACTCTATTTTCTACAACTGCATGTTCAATTCTCCAAATCAACTGCCCAATTGTCACGAATAATAGCTCCTATAATCTCATAATTCCACTGATTTGATTTTCGAGAAATATTTTCACCGGCTGCAATCTGATTTTTGTGCTATGTGTCCCTAATATTTGGACAAACATCACTCAAACTCCATTTCTGCGCTTTCTCCATATTAGCTAGCATTCTAGCCATGAACAGATACCGTAATTTCTCCAGAAGTGTCAAAATAGGCTTGTCTCTGGCATCAAGGATCATGTTATTAAATATTTCACACAAGTTATTTAATAAAATATTACACTTGGCATCTGAAGAAAAATGTGACCTTGACCATTCGCTAGGTTCTTTGTCATTGAGCCAAGCAACAACATTCGTATCTAACTCTGTCATCCGTAACATGCAAGCATCAAGTTCTTCCACAGTAGCAGCCTTTGCAGCAGCCCAAAATACTTTTTTTAATGTGAACCCACTAAAATCAGCTCTCTTAAAATTGTTATGAAGGTGCCTCGCACAAAATCTATGGCTAACATGTGGTAAAACTTCATTAAAAGCTTCAATAAGACCTTTTTATTGTCAGACATAAAGGTCCAACCACTCTCATCTATATCTAAATCCGCTGCCAAATGGTTCAAAAACTATACTCATGCCTCTCTACTTTCTTTCTCAACAATCGCGTAGGCAATGGGAAATATGTTATTATTACCATAAATTCCGACTTCAGATAACAATTGTGTCCCATACATTGGACCTTTCAACTAACAACTGTCCACACCTATTATCTTTCTATATCCAGCCTTGTAACCTTGCTTACAAGCAGCAAAACATATATATATTCTCTGAAATCTGTATGGCTTGTTTGGTACCTCATTATCAGTAAACTTCATGTGAATTGTACTGCCTGAATTTGTCCTATCAATTTCAATTCAATAACCCCACATCATTTTATATTGATCCTTAATATCACCATCAATCAATGCAATAACTTTCATCTTAGCTCTTTTGGCTTGAGATAAAGTTACTTTAGCTCGTAGATCTACACTCACCCAATCTCTGAACTCAAGTAAGCTCCAACCCCTGTTTGATTAATTTCTTTGAGGTATTTTCTTGCAATGAAGGATGATGTTATTGTTCTATTTTCATAATTCCACTCCTTGCAAGTATGTTTAGGTTTGTACTTCCTAATCTGAAGCGTCGTGTCCCTTTGTATTTTATATGCCATGATTTCCCATTCGCACTCCGGATGTATACAAATAGCCTTCATTCTTTCTTTATCATTTTTCTTTCACTTGATATACTTTCCATTGTTTATCTCATGAGTAGCTACTGCATTCTTAAAATCTTGCTTGCTTGCAAAAGTAATTTCTAGAGCTAAAATTTGCTTATCTCCATTTGTATGTGGGTTGAAGTGAGGAAAATTAGATTCCTCAGTCTCGAAATTGCTATGCAAACTATTTGTGTCTGCAGAATCAATACAGTCAGATTCCCCTTCTGGAGCGGCCATCTTTCTCTTCACTTCGACACTAAGAATCTCACTTTTATCTCTAATACTTTCTGTAATTTGTTCATGTTTATCAACAAGTAGATCATCAAACAAATCATCTTTGGAGTCACTAAAATCATCACTAGATGAATTTTCCCGCACAAATTGATGTTTGTCATTATCTCTAGCATTTGATTTATATACCGAATCCATATTTTCTATACTGAAATATGAGTCCAAGTGTTCGAAGTAAATCTCAATCACATTGTCATTCGGGATCATTCGGGATGTTTCTGCCAACTGCATATGCTTCATTATTTGTAGATACCAACCTCCATCTATTACCAGATCTTCCATACCTATGCCAAAAAGTTATTGAATCTTTTGAATATCTACAAATTGCTGCCATCTTCCTGAACTCATCAAGGTTTATTTTTTCCACGTTAACATAATCAATATAGTCGATGTTACCCCCAACATAATATTTTTTTGGCATACGTTTCATAATTCCTCCATGGTATATTTTTTATGTTGATAAATGATGCCTCGGTTATCGCTTCTGAAATCACAAAAAATATATTGTGATATTTAACAAAAATAATACATATTCAATAAGACTTTAACAATAGTACATATAGAAAACATCTAGATTTTAGGTCGTGGATTCAAGTCATATATTTTTTTTAAAACAATAACAAAGCTGCAAAGGTGTTTTTTCTTAACAAAGGGTTATCTTTACATATTCAGAAACATGCTTATTTTATAGAATTATTTTGTGGGAAGGGGTTCGATAAAAGTAAATAAAAACTCACCATAAATTGGAGCCGATTCTCTTTCACTGTAACTCCTTAAAGACATTGTTGCTTCCACTGTGTTCTAGGATTTTTTGGAAGATAAGAAACAAAGAAGAGAGAAACTTATTTGCAGTTTGATTGTTTCAAGAGGAGAAGCCCAAAGGATGTTTCAGCAACAAGAGTTTGAGTTTGGAGGGAAACATATAAGGCACACGTGAGAACTTTTGTTCCGTTAGAAGACTAATGGTGGTTAGGTTTGAGACCTAAATTGTACCACTTTCTCCAAATATGTGGACTATTAATGCTCCACCCGAAAGAAATAGGATTACTTTGAGTCCAAGTCCAAAGGTACCAGACTATTTTGAGCTTTTTCTCTCAATATGGTGGACTCAAACCCAATACCTTACCCATATAAAGTATGTTTGGCTATAACTAATTGGCACACGAACCCAACTATTATTATCACGGTGCACCCGAACTCAAACCCGATGTCTTATCCTCCGCTAATGGGAATTGAACGCCCTTTTCCTCTTAACAAACTTGGGTATATCAATCACACATAAAATACCTATAGCCAAAATCCTAAAACCAAATATAGCAGAATCAGTAAAAAGCTAATTCGTGCGTTTTGTTCATTACAAAATCATTGTAATGATATGACTGTATCCCATGTATTAGAGATTAGTATGAAGGAAAAGAAAAACTCCGAATAAGTAGTAGCACCAAAATTACTAAAAGCTTCTAAGATTTTCACTAAAGCTTTGATTTTGGTTTAGGAGACAATTATGTTCCTTACTGATAGTTAGGAGTAAAACTTTACCCATAAAAACTTCATATGAGGTCTAATTTCTTAGGATTAAAGAACATAAAACTAGATATTTTTTGTACTGGTATTAATGTATAAACTCTTACCATTAAGAATAAAGTTACCTGCAAGTCACAATTTTCTATTGTACAACGGAAAGTTACTTTTGAATAAAAAGTCTTATTTAATTAAACCACTATTTCAAAATATATGATATTTGTTAAGAAACTAATTTCAAAGTAACAATATGAAACAATAAAATAGACAATAGATGTAGTGAGAAAAAGAGAACTATCTTATTTCTTTCATATATTCAAGTGTATAGTACATGATCCCAAATACCTTTATTTATAAGGTTACATAGAGGCTTACAATAAGGTTACTTTAAATATGGTATTAAACATTTTAGATCATGAAAGATGATCATGAGAATGTTATGGAGGTGTGAGAGTTATAACTATAATGATAACAAATAGTAGGGGTTATTTACATAATGAAGAAGAGCAGTGAGAGTTATATTTAATTAGTAGACATCTATATAAATATGTATTTCATAACAATATTTCAATAATTTAACCTCGTATAATAATGGTAGTTGCTCTTTCAATAGCGGGTGTAAGTTCGACATGCCATCCACAGATCCACTTGAATTATTTAATAAATTGATAATCTGAAGCAAAGATTAAAGCTAGGAGTTGAGAGCCAAAGACAATACTTTGTGGACCTAAGTATTAACAGTGATAGTATATGAAATAGTTTTTACGCAATCAATGTAGTTAAAACATTAATTATTTGTTTTTGTCGGATTATCTATTATGCTTAGTATAAATATTATTAATAATTATCTTACAAGGCAAAATTTCTTATTAATATTAACACATGACTTAGGAGAATTCAGAATTTAAAATTTATGAGTTTTTATAGCGTTAGCAAGATTGATATACAATGAGAATTGAATTGATAACCAAACATTTATAAATATTTAATAAATTTCTTCATACATATATAAGGTATAGGTCGCATAAGCAGGGCCGACTCTAACCTTATGCCTGAGGCTTGTGCCTTAGGCCCTCAAATTTGGGGGACCTATTTTTTAGAAATAATTAGTTAATAAGTATTTAAATTTTTTTAGTACAAATGTAGACTTTGAAAGAAATAATAGAGAAAAATGACTCACAACTACTATGATTTCACCAAATAAAATTGCATTTAAGATGAATATAGAATCTGAATTTCGTAATAAATATTGAGAGAATATTAACGATGATATCAAAAAGTTTCTTGAAGAATCCTTTAGAGTTATTACTTCTTATACATAGTATGTAGATTAGGCCATATTTTTTTTACTTCAAAATAAATTTGGATAATGTAAAGTATATGAAAATATTTTTGGTTTTCTATGTAGTGGTAAAAGATTGAGATCATTAGAAAAATAGACGTGTTAAAATGACAAGGTATGCCAAGTCAGACGAAAGAGCCAATAGAATTATTCCACGTCTCAAAATGACAAGTAGAGGTGGTAAAATGATTAAAAGAAAATAATTATCCACCCATATTATCCATTAAAAAATGGATTGGATAATGAACTTTTTAAAAATGGGTCAAATATGGATAAAAACCTTATTATCCACTTAGAAAATGGATAACCAATGAATAACTAATGTGTTTAACTTTTACATTTGTAAAACCTCAAATTGAGGGTTTCTCAAGTTTTGGAGACTAGGAATTCTCCCAAAAGTGATCATATTAAAGAAGACATGGATAATATGATTATCCATATTATCCGACAATTAATTTATTTTTTATCCGTATTAAATATAGGTCGGATCAAATAATTTATTCGTTTTTTATATTACCTATTTTTTATCCATCCATATCCGCCCCGATTCACCCATTTGACACCCCATTGCCACACATGAGCTTCAGTCGCCCTTGCACATAAGTAATAATGTAGATCCGTCATTGCGTATAACTCTATTTTTTTAATATATAAGAAATGCCAACAAACGTGGGCAAACAAATAGTCAAACACTAAGCGTGTGCGACATCCTTGTCTGTTTTCTACTTTTCATTTTTCCAACGTTTCTTCCCCTCCACGTTTGAAACTTGTGGCTTTTGGAAATTTTCTTTGAAAGGATCTTTTCTTATTTAGTTACCATTTGGACATAAATTTGGTTATAATTTTTAAAATAAATTTTTAAAATTTTGTTGAAAAATAATTTTTGAAATTAAAATTGTGTTTGAAAGTGTATTTTATTTTTAAAAAAGTTATAAGGTTTGTGAGTGAAAGGAAACTTTTCACCCAAAAATCGCCTTAAACCAATTTTTGGGAACTTGAATTATTATTTTTTAAATTTTCTTTAGTGTAATGGGTTGGAGTTAATTTTCATCATTTTAGTGTAAAAAATAGTGCTTAAGGTTGGAGAGATGCCCTAAAGATGTTGAAGATGGCGATGATCAAATGATGGTTGGTGGACATGAGCGAAAATATGTGTAGCAATTAAAGCCAATTAAGTAAATTCACGTGTTTTTTTAACTGTTCTAGCTATGTATATATTAAGCATGTTAATTGGGCCGGGCCAACCCAATCACAACCCTGTTCGACTCGGTTCAGCCGATACGCTAGGGGGTGGGACGGGTTGGGGAGGGTTGGGGGGGAGGGGGAGCCGGGCAGGAACGAACATATTTTGGTAACCACTGCCCCGAAATCTGGTTATCCCGGTTACCCTTTACCGGGCTATAACCCGTTCCAGCCCGGTTACCGTTATAATCTTTTTTATTTATTTTTTTATTTTTTGAACGTTGCCAACTGAAACGACTATTTTTTGCAAAAATGATCATTTCGGCCGACCCCCTTAAGAAAATAGCCCCACCCTAATAATTGGTAAATTATAATTTTAACCTTTTAAAAATTATAAATTGCCCCTTCTTCTTCATTTTTTCCTTACAATTTGCTCTCTTACTACTCTAATTCTCTCTCAATTGTCTCTTGATAATATTGCTTATTGCTCTTAAATTCCCAATTAATTATTATTTCAAGTATCATCAAATATTTACTTTAGTCACTACAAAATTATAATTATCATATATCAAGTATTCAAGTGAAGTGTGGTATCAATATTCAATATCATCAAATATCAAGTATCAGTCTATCAACTGAAGTTTGATATCAAATTTAGTGCGGCATCCGGAATACCGGTACACTCGTTCCATCTCTTTCTCTTCTTTGGTGTATATTTTTATTTTATTATTTAAAACTATTTATTTAATTTACATAATAGATATATTTAGAGTAGTCGAAAAAGCGTGTACTAGTAGGGGTAGTAGTAGTAAGAGTAAAACTTCTAAAATATTAAGAGGTGGTGCTGGTTCTTCTAGTAGGTTTACACATATTTCTGAAAGTTCACCTGAAAATTTAAATGTAGATTATGAGCAACTTCAAGAAAATTATGGTATAGATGACAATTTAGATGTTATTCAATCACCTTATAATATCGAAACACCACCAACTACACCTGGTAATTTTAGTCAAACTCAAAATACTAGGGGTGGAGGTCGTGGTAATACAGGTATACCTCCCCTCCTGTAATGACCCAACCGGTCGTTTTGAGCCATTGCACTTCGCTTAGTAGTTTACTGGCATGAGTAGCTCCGTATGATGTATTATGACTTATGTGAATCGTCGGTTTTGGTTTTCAGGTTATTAGGAATTGAATTGGAAGAATGGATTCCATTGTTGAAACTTTAAATTGGGAGAGTTGATCAAGTTTGACTTTTTGTGAATTTGAACCCGGAACAGAAATATCATTCCAGCTACAACACTCCTCGCCGGGTTCAACCTAGCAAGCGTGACAACCCGAGAAGAGATCCTGCTGCCCACGAATGTTAAAGGGGTGATGACAATGACCCTTTTCGAGGTATGGATGGCGATATGGACTATAATATTATCCTGGGAAGGTTGTGGTTGCACTAGATGAAGGTTGTGCCGACAACATATCATCAACTGCTGAAATTCCCAACTCCCGAGGGAATTAAACAAATAAGAGGTGACTAACCGACAATAAGGGAGATAAATGCAAACTCAGTTTCCAGCAGCAAAGGGAAGGAACATGCAGCATAGCAATTATAGGAACCGACGCTTGCTCCCGAACCGAGCGAAGACAACTAGGGAGAGGAGTCGTCGGAATCCTATCAGGTACCAAGATATATCCAGGAGAAACGGACGCAACAAAATCCACAGCGGAAGAACTTGAGCAAGTCGCGTTATTCGAAAAGTTCTTGGAGAAGAAGTTCCACTTGGGGACAGGACTAAACTCCAAGCTAAGGTCTGGATTTATTGAATTTCTTAAATTTATCGTTGACTGTTTTGCGTGGTCGCATGCGGATATGATAGGTATCTCGCCAGAAGTGGTCATGCACAAACTAATCTTGGATCCCAACATCCCTTCGGTAAGATAGAAAAATCGTCTTATTGTCGAGGGCAGAAACAAATTCGTCAAAGAAGAGGTAACTCGTTTGCTTGGTATCGGTTCAATATGAGAGATAAAGTATCCTGACTGCATGTGTGTAGACTATAAGGATCTAAATAAGGCATGCCTCAAAGACTCATTCCCACTGCCAAACATTGATCAAATGATCGACGTGACGGCCAGGCACAAGTTAATGTGTTTCCACGATGCTTACTCCGAGTACAATCAAATCAAGATGAACCTGGAGGATCAGGAAAAAACTTTGTCCATAACCAAAT
This sequence comes from Nicotiana tabacum, assembly GCF_000715075.1. Lineage (NCBI taxonomy): Eukaryota > Viridiplantae > Streptophyta > Magnoliopsida > Solanales > Solanaceae > Nicotiana > Nicotiana tabacum. The sequence continues at coordinate 97,072,768 of NC_134093.1, forward strand.
TTGGCATATATTGTTATAATATGATGCCTTTCGGGCTAAAGAACGCCAGAGCCACTTATCAGCGGCTCGTAAACAAAATGCTTGAGAAACAAATAGGGAAAACCATGGAGGTTTAAATAGATGATATGCTGGTTAAGTCTTTGACTGTAGGTGATCATCTTAAACACCTGCAAGAAACCTTTGACATCCTAAGGAAGCACAACATGAAGCTCAACCCCGAGAAGTATGCATTCAGAGTCAGCTCCGGTAAGTTCTTGGGATTCCTAGTGTGGCAAATGGGGATCAAGGTTAACCCCGATAAAATTAAAGCCATCGAAGACGTCCCGGTCTTTGGAAAAATGCCATCATTTCTATTCACTCCTAAAAAAGAAGAACAACTTTGAATGGACTCCAGAATGTCAGCAGGCTTTGAAGGATTTGAAAAGGTATTTGTCGAGCCCTCCATTACTGTCTAAATTGGAGGAATGCGAACAATTGATGATCTACTTAGCAGTCTCGGAGGTAGTGATAAGTGTCGTTTTAGTCCATGAGGATGAAGGTACACAATCTCCTGTCTATTATGTTAGTAAAATTTTAACAGGAGCAGAAACTCATTACCCACATTTGGAAAAATTAGCATTAGCTCTCGCATTCGACGCTCGAAAGCTTAGGCCTTATTTCCAATTCCATCCGATAGCCGTGGTGACCACTTTTTCCATGACAGAATATTCTTCATAAATCTGAACTTTCAGGTAGGCTGGCCAAGTGGGCCGTCAAAATGAGTGAATTTGATATAGAGTAATAACTTAGGACCGCGATTAAATCATAAGTTTTGGCCGACGTTTTAGCCAATTTCAGTCCAAGACTCTCACCCTTGTCTACCAAAGAAGCGATGATAGTGTCAGAATTGACATCAGGAGTTTGGATTTGTTCACGAACGGAGCTTCCACTATAAGAGGGTCTGGGCTCGGCGTAATACTAATCACGCCCTCGGGGGAAACCCTAAGGTAGGCTGCTACATGACACTTCCCTGACTAGAATTTTTATACCATTTTCCTTCACATGTTCCCTCCCAAATTTGTAAAATTTATTAATTACTGTGTTTAATATTGCTTTGTATATGTATATACTTGCATATGTTGATTACGTATGTGTCTTGTCATAGTCTCGTCACTACTTCGTCGAGATTAGGCTCGACACTTTTGGAGTACATGGGGTCGGTTGTACTCATACTATACTCTGCACTTCTTGTGCAGATTTTGGAGTCGGTCCCAACGGCGTACCATAGACCTGTTCGGATTCAGCTACCCAGAGGAGACTTGAGGTATAACTGCACAGTGTCCGCAGTTCTGGAGTCCTCTTCTACTTTATCTTAGCTGTGTATTATCTCTCAAACAACTTAAATTTTATTCAGACCTTTATTTGTATTATTCTAGTAGCTCGTACACTTGTGACACCAGATTCGGGGATGTATTTGGATGGTTCGATTGTTATGGTCTTTCGCACTTTATTTCAGTAATTGACATCCGTTTAATTTGATTTGTTTAAAAATGGTTAAGATCATTCTAACGTTGGCTTTCCTAGCAAGTGAAATGTTAAGCGCCATCACGGTCCCGAAGGTGGAAATTTTGGGTCGTGACAAATATAGTATTGAAAGCTTATTTTTGTTTAGGATTTAGCTTTGATTGTGCTTCCTTAGACACTTGTATAGCATTTTGATTTTTAATAATATACTAACGTTTTTACTTTGTGTTCTAACACTCTTTTTATGGAATAAATTTATGTACCCTAAGATTTATTTTTTAAACTTGAATAAGAATTTTACTCATGTGATGAATTTAAAACATAATTGAATTGGATTCTCTTGCTAAATAATTTATTAAAAGATTTAATTATTTGGGTTTAACATAAAAATAATTTATTCTATGTTGATTCAGATCTTAATATTAGTTCATTTTCTTGTTTTGAATATTTAATCTTAATTATATTTTTATCCACCATAAATTTTATTTTCAAAGAGTAAAAGATTGATATGACATTTCACTTTTAGATCTTTATGTTTGTAGAATTATTAGTGGTATTGAGTCTTACCGATCATTTTTCTCTCTTTCTCACACATTTATATTCTTAAATATTTTCTTAGTTGTTGTTTAATAATTGGGTATTTTTCAATATTACACGAAAAATTGATAAAAGAATATTATTTGAGTAGAAAAATAGTTCAAATATAATATAAAAATATATTATCGTGTGGGTATTTTTTTTCTCAATTTCAACTCTTTATGCAATCCATTTAATATTACTTTTATTTTTCTTAGTATTGGACATTATGGAGTGGTAATGTATTGCCAATACAGAGGATTCTTATTAAATTAATTTTATTAAACCTTCCTACATATTTTTAATAATAATTTAATAGATACAATTTTATTAATTTAAAAATTTTAAATATTAAAAATTAGCATAGAAGGTATCGTAGTCCAAAAAATAGGTTATTGAAGTTATGTCCTCTTCCTTTGAGTTCTTCCGTTTAATAATTTAGGGCTATTTTGGTATATTAATATTGTATTTATGCTTTTATAATAATATAAGCTTTTTTTTTTCTAAATAAATTTGGACAATATAATACATTCTTAAGTTAAATTAGTAATAGGACATTATAATGTGTTTTTAAATTAAATTAGTAATAGAAATTTTTAAGAAGTATATCCTAAAAGTAATACGATTACATGACTAAAGATATTTACTTGTTCAATTTTATATGAATTAGACAACCCGAAAGTAATGATACTAATATGATTCCTAAAGGTAATCATGTAGAATTCCTAACGTATAGTATTATGTCCTAAAACTAATAGGATTATAAGGCTAATATTTAGAATTCCGGCTATATTCTTTTATTATGAGTTATTATGTTTAATATTATAAAGTTATTTTTGTAAACCGATATTGTATTCATGTTTTGATAATATAGATAGATATATGATCTTGCGAGCATACTACCCGAAGGTAGTAAGTTAGCATTGTACCCACTTTCTAATTTCCTTAAATGCCCCTAGTTTTTAACAATAAACAATAATAAAGAGAGGGGCTATTGTCTTTCCACAAAAATTAGGCTCAATTCTAACTACTATATTTCGTTTCCTTCTTCCCAATCATCCATGGTAAAACCAAAGAAGAAAGTTACTATATCCGTTAGGGACTTCCACAACCAAAGACATTTCTTCTCCGCCACCTCTCTGTAATTCCTAATCGTCATCTTCCGCATCAAGAAAAGTAGTAGTCAATCAATATCAATTAACAATAATCTATGTTTGGGAGCCTTTCTTGTTATCATAAACTGCTTCAATCCTCAAAAATCACAGATTAATCGAGATGAAAGGTACTCATTTTCAAAGACCACAGATCTAAAACCAGAGATTAAATCTTACAAAGAGAAAAAATAGAAAGACAGAATCGAGAAAGAAAAGCCAAATCGAAAACACAAATTTGAATCTTACAAAGAGAAGAATAAATAAAAGCACATAGAGGCAAAATTAAGAATCACGGCAGAGAGAGAAATTCTTGGAAAAAGACTAAAAGGCCCTTAGCTCAAATGAAGTGATCATTAAAAACTAAGGGCATTTCAGGGAGTTAGAAAGTGGGTACAAAGCTAAGGATCCTATTTATCTATTATCTCAATTTTTTAGTTTTTTTTTTTACCTCTTTTCTATATAATAATTACACTATAATATAAGTGGGGATAACATGCAGCTCATGGTCAACATATCTCTGGTCCAAAATTAACTTACAGCTTGCCATACCACTCAATGTCTCAGGGACATGTGTGAGTTTGCTGCAACAGTAGGTCCCATTAAATTTGTAATTTAGAGGTCAAGCAAGGTTAAAGGCTATTATGATCGATAGGTCCCGTGTAAATTTATCATTCCACACATTCCTCTGTACATATTTTCTATTAGAATGATTATGTGAGCCCCACTTAAATAGCTACTATTATTGATTATCATCTCACATCCAATTCTCCCTTAAACGGCTACCCTAATTAAACATTACACTAACTACCTAATTTTAAAGTGTGTTGCATATTCTATTCTCTTGATTTAATGTTTAGAAGCAAGTAAATATTTTTTGCCTTAATATTCTGTTTTAAAAATAAGAACAAACTGAATAATTAACTATTATAACCAAGCAGAATACAAAATTATTTACTAAATCCCTTTTTCATAATAGTCTGTTTTAAAAATAAGAACAAACTAAATAATTAAGTATTCTAACCAAGTAGAATACAAAATTATTTACAAAAGGCTAATCTGTAAATATTACTATGTCATTTCAAATCAAAACTTAATTAAGTTATTCTCATTTAGTAAAAACTTGCTTCGGCAATAATAAATTTATTATGTTCTTTTTTTTAAATATATATAACAAGAAAAGAGTAATTTGATTAGGAAACGATACGAAGTCGATTTAGAATTCACAGTATTATTTTTCAAAATCTAATAACTTGATCACATGATTATTTTGAATGTTAAGTAGACATTTCAAAGTGAAACTGCTCAAACAATTACCTTTAATTCTAGCACTTAATGATAAAAGTCTATAAAAAGAAAGGATATAATCAGTATTTTTTTAGAAATATTTGTTTCTATATTTTCAGGTCCACTTCTAATGACACATATTCTTTCTTACGTTTAAAAAAAAGAAAGATATCTCATCTTATTTAATATTATTAACTAATGAATTATCAACGAAAAAAAATACTTTGTGGTTTAGATTTTTCTAAAAATTTTGGAATACTTTGTGATATACTTTGAGCATAAGATCGACAGGATGGAGCCTTCACAATTTTCATAATTCCTATTTCGTTCTTATGTAAAGTTTATAAATTGATCTTACCAAATAACTTCTGAGTTGCAGATGTATGTTGAGTACAATGACATTAAACACTATACTTTTGCAGAATATTTTAAATCACATGTCTTCTCAAATACTTGATTCAGAAGAAAGATAAAACACCCATACTTTATTTTATTGTAGCTGAAATTTAAAATCTTTACAAGCTCTTTGCAATTTGAAATATGTGTTAAGCTCACAAATACCTCTTAATAGATTTTAGTGTTGCCACGTTTTAGTTTAGGCTTCGCTAAAAGTGGAGCAAATAATCTATAGTTTCTTTAGCAAGAACACTAACAGAAATGGTAATGTAGTTGTTGCTTATGCTATTCATTTTGATAATTTCGATGGAAATAAAAATATTCATGGATCTGCTAACGTGAAGATTCATCTCGCCGTTGGGCCCGGACTTAGCCCGAGCATAACCTCACTAGTAATAATTACAATAAAGAATTGTGACAGTGAGGTAACGAAGAGTCACAAAAATTAAAGCACATAGAGTGTCTATTAAATAAAAATTTAAACAACCTATCCGTTTGCATTTCCCTAAAAAGCTAAAAAAAACGTCTATTCCTCTTCTTTCCATTAATTTTCTGAATTATTCCTCTTTATTTATCTTCTTTCCCACAAATAAGTACACGTACAATCAACTTTCTCAGAAATAACGGGGAATTCCAATCGAGACTGATTGAAAAGAATGTCTCTTTCTCCTTTTGTTGTGAATGCAAATCCAGTAAATGCTGACAGAGATGACAACCAGGATGCCACGAGAGAAGAACCCATGGGTCTGCCACGTAGGAGTTCTAGAAAAATAATTGCACCAGCTAGACTTGAGGATTACGTTTGGAAAGGTGGGGGATCACATGAATAAAATGACAGAGTTTGTTACAGAAAGTAAACTATATAAGCACCGGCAATATGACATTAAGAGGCAGGCAATTCTGTTATGAGTGAACTCTAATTCCTATCTCTTTCTTCTGATTTCTCACCTCTTTCTTCTGGCACCTCACCTCCTTATTTTATCTATCTTTAGCTCTTATTTTCTGCAATTCCTAATGTCTTATGTTAACTGGTTATGACCTTTTTCTATTTGAGTTGTAATCATATCCCCATCTTATTAATATAGCTGAATCTTTTGGTTACTGTTTCATTAACTTTGAGTTGAGAATTGAGAATACTACATTGGTGCTTTCATCCAGAGGTCTCTCATGGAGGACCAAAAAGTACTCAAGGCTTTCATCGAGGAGTCTATTCGTGATTCAATTCACGAAGTGAAGGAATCCTTTTCTAAAGAAATGGCTGAGATGCGTGGCATATTGATGGAGGTATTGTCAATCAAAGCGCCGGCGGGTAATAACCGGTGAGATCCCGCAATGGACATCGCTCGATAGGAAAATGCAACGACAACCATTCTCCGGCACAAGCCAGCCTCGGTAGAGTTCGAGCGGTTTCGTGGTGAAAACCCAGAGGCGTGGATATTTCAGGCGGAGCGATATTTTGATTTTTACCGAATTGAGGACGATCAAAGGCTGACCATGGCATCGTTCTATCTCAACGACGAAGTACTTGAGTGGTATCAATGGCTGTTTAGAAATAAACAATTAGTCGACTGCCCGCATTTTACAGAGAAGGTGCGAATTTGCTTGAAATAGAAGGGACTCGAGTCGGTAGAGGGAAGGTTAGCGAAACTTCGGCAGGTTACTACTGTATCAGAATTACAGGGCAGGTTTGAGGCCATTGCTAACGAAACAGATGATGTTTCTGAAAGGCTTATGGTGAAGCTTTTTATCTCTGGGCTTAGAGAAGATATTAAAAATTCAGTGTTAAGCCATGAGCCCAAAACTTTTGAAGAGGCCCTTACGCAGGCCCACATACACGAGCGCTGGATCCAAGCTGAGAAAGGACCAGTCCGACCCGCTTTGGATAACAAAGCTACACCCCTGTTACCCAGCCCTACCACAGCCCAAATCATTATCCCTCTACCTCTCACAGCCCCAGCGCCACTATACCATCAAATCGTCCACCTCTCAAACGCTTGACCCATGCTGAGATTCAGAGCAGGCAAGAGCGTGGCCTATGTTATTATTGTGAGGAGAAGTACACTGTCGGACTCAAATGTAAGACTCCCCCTCAGCTTTTACTTCTCACCAACGAGCCTGAAAATGACTCGCCCCTACTAGAATCTTTTGTTTCTGATGATATTTTGGGCAAGGAGATACAATGGTTGGAGGTACAAGAGCACTCTGCCATCTCCTATCATGCCTTAACGGGAGGACACTCACCTTCCAATCTCCGCTTCACTGGTCAATTGAATGGTTCCCAAATACAGATTCTAGTCGATGGAGGAAGTACTCACAACTTCATCCAGCTGCGGGCAGCAAAGTTTTTACAACTTCCAATTGAGACCATTCCAACAATATCTGTCATGGTAGGCAGTGGACAACGTCTGCAGTGTGATGGAGTTTCCCGACAAATGACTCTTATGATCCAAGAAAGTTCATTGGTGGAAGACCTCTAACTATTCCCGTTTCATGGTTCAGATGTTGTATTGGGGGTAGCATGGCTTGCTAAATTGGGACCTGTGCTGACTGATTATGCTACAAGGATATTTGAGTTCTCCTTGAACGGGTCTAAGGTATCTTGGCAGGGAAATTCACCAAAAGATGTGTAACCGATACAATTACACAGTTTGAGAAGGATGGCGGCTACCGATGCTATTGCTTCCTTCTTCTGCATGGAAGTGGTAAATGGGGAGAAGACGTCGTTGGAGGAACCTGTGGCTAATTTGGCATCCCTTTTAGATTCCTTTAAGGATGTGTTTCAGAAGCCAGCATGGCTACCCCCTTCACGTGTACAGGATCATGCCATACATCTTAATCCAGGAGCACAACCGGTGAATTTCAAACCATATCGGTATCCCTATTTTCAGAAGCAAGTTATGGAACAACTTGTAGCTGACATGCTCAGAGAGGGAGTCATCAGAACCAACACTGGTCCTTTTTTTCTCCTGTGCTTTTGGTGCGCAAGAAGGTTGGAACATGGCAGATTTTGTGTCAATTATTGGGCTCTAAATGCATTAACTATACGCGACCGCTTCCCAATCCCTACCATAGATGAACTGTTTGATGAGTTGAACGGGGCACAATTCTTTTCAAAATTGGACTTGCTCTCTGGTTACCATCAGATACGAGTCTGACCTGAAGATGTCGCGAAGACGACATTTTGCACTTATGATGGGCATTACGAATTCTTCATAATGCCGTTCGGGCTTACCAACGCTCCTTCAACTTTCCAAGAAACTATGAATGACATTTTCAGGCCATATTTACGGCGTTTTATCTTGGTTTTTTTCGATGATATATTGATCTATAGCTCAACTTGCAAAGCTCATTTGGAGCACCTGAAGCTTGTATTAGTTCGGCTTAGGCAACATCAGTTAGTTGCCAAACGATCAAAATGTCTATTTGGTCAGTCATCGGTGGATTATTTGGGACACATAATTTCTGCCAAGGGAATGTGTGTAGATCCTGTGAAGATTGTTACTATCCAGCAATGGCCTTCCCCTCGTACAATGAAGGAGGTACGCAGCTTTTTAGGATTAGCCGGCTATTATTGGCGTTTCATCCACCACTATGCTGCAATAGCCGGACCGTTATTAGATCTATTAAAAAGGGACTCTTTTAAATGGAGTGAGGCTGCACAACAGGCTTTTGAAACATTGAAGCTCAAATTAGGATCCACACCGGTCTTGACCTTACCAGATTTTAGTCAAGAATTTCAAGTTGAAACAGATTCGTCTAGCCAAGGGATTAGGGCCATTTTATCGCAAAAGGGGCACCCCATAGCTTATTTCAGCCAGAAGTTGAGTTCTCGCATGCAGAAGGCGTCGACCTATCACAGGGAAATGTTCGCCATTACCCAAGCAGTGAGCAAGTGGAGGCAGTATCTTTTGGGACGGAGATTCACTATTTATACTGATCAACAACCCTTGAAAAATCTGACCAACCAAACTATACAAACGCCTGAGCAGCAGAAATGGCTCACCAAACTGGTTGGTTATGCCTTTCGCATAGTGTATAGGCCTGGAAAACAAAACACAGTAGCTGATGCTCTTTCCCGCACACCAGATGCATTATTAATGGTTTTGTCTGTTAAGACCCTTGCAATTGAACAAGAAGTGAGAGATTTGAATCAGAAGCATCCAAAGTTAGTCGACATACGACAACGGTTGCAGCTTAATGAGGAGGGCTTCATGCACTATCAGTTCAAGGATGGGCTACTTTTTTTTAAAGGAAGGATGGTTATTCCTTCAGATTCACACCTGCATCATAAACTTATGTTTGAGTTCCATTCCACAGCAATTGGGGGACATGCAGGGGTAGCTCGCACATATCACCGACTAGCTTACAATTTCTTTTGGAGACAAATGCGTAGAGATGTTCAGTCCTTTGTAGCTACTTGTCAAACTTGCCAGCAAATGAAAGACACTCATCTGCACCCAGCAGGTCTATTATAGCCTCTCCCGATCCCCGATCAGGTGTTTGAAGACATAGCTATGGATTTTGTCACTTGCCTTCCAAGCTCTCGCGGAAAAATGACCATCATGACAGTAATTGATCGCTTGACTAAGTACGGGCATTTTATTCCCCTGCCCTCCACATTTTCTACTCATTCGGTGGCTGAAGCTTTTGTTCTTGGAGTAATTAGGCTTCACGGACCACCAAGAACTATTGTAACAGATCGGGACCCTAGATTTCTACACTCTTTTTAGCAAGAGATTAATCGTTTACAAGGGTCAACCTTGGCAATGAGCACTGCCTACCACCCACAATCCGATGGACAATCTGAGGCCCTAACAAATGTGTTGAGCAGTATCTTCACTACTATGTGGCTGATGTGCCTTCTCACTGGGTGGCCATGCTACCTTGGACTGAATATTGGTATAACACGTCCTTTCAAACTTCAGCAGGGATGACTCCCTTTCAAGCTTTGTATGGGAGCGAACCTCCAACAATTGCTCGTTACATATTAGGCAGCACGACTAGTGAACGGGTGGAATCCTATATGATGCAAAGAGATGAAGTACTACAGTTGCTAAAAACCACTTGGCAAAGGCACAAGCTCGCATGAAAGCCTTTGCGGACAAGTCCAGAACTGAAGTGGTCTGTCACGACCCAAAACCTAACCCGTCGTGATGGCGCATATCGTGGTACTAGGCAAGCCGACATATTTCCAATACACATCGATATTCTATTTAAAAGATAAGTCAAAGTTTTACTTTACTAGAATCTTTATTAAAGAGTTGAAACCAAAATAAAAATATAATGCTAAAAGATAGCCCGACATCGGGGTGTCACTAAGTCATGAGCAACTACTACAAACTGTCTGATAATATCAAGACTAGCATAGTCCGGGAAAAACCAATACAACTAAGGGGAAGATAAGGAAGGAGAAAAACAGGGCTGCGATCTCCAGGAAGCTACCTTGCTATCTTTGATGATCCGCTACTGAATATATCAACAACCGCTACCATGGCCAGAAATGCCTGGATCTGCACACAAGGTGCAGGGAGTAACGTGACTACACCAACTCAGTAAGTAACAACAATAAATAAGGGCTGAGAAGTAGTGACGAGCTAGATGCAAGTATAGTTCATATCACAAAAATTCCGTAAAGTACATCATGCTTTAAAAACCAGTGTTTAAGTCAAATCGGCTTGTTTAAATCCAGCTCAGGTAAAACCAATAAAAATATATGTCAACAATTCGCAAACAAGGACTCAAAGCAGCTATGAGCACACCGCATGAAATCATATATTGCCCCTCAGGAAAAACATCACTCAGTCCTCCCAATCACTCCAACCTCACAATCACTCATGCCTCCCAATCGCTCATGCTTCCCAATCACTCAGAACTCGGGACTCAGTAGGTACCTGCGCTCACTGGGGGTGTGTACAGACTCCGGAGGGGCTCCTTCAGCCCAATCGCTATATCAAGCCAATCATGGCATAAATCAATGAGGCCCTTAGCCTATATCAAACATGATACAGCATGCAGCTCGATCCCATAAATATCCTAAAAAATCAGGCCCTCGGCCTTACTCAGTAATAAACCTCTCCAGCCTCTAGGGCTCTCAGAAAACAAAGTATTCAGCCCAAACAACATTTATATGATGCATCAAAATAGAGTAATAGAGACAAAGTTATGCTGTAAATAAGTATAAACATGACTGAGTATAGATTTTCAATCAAAAACAATGAGAGGAAAGCAAGAAAAGACCTCTAAGGGTCCAAACAACACTGGCATAAGGCCTAAACATGGCATCCAACCTGATTTACAGAAATTCTTTCTAAAACACATAAGATTCATATAGTTTCAACAAAATATTCAACTTTACAGTTGATACGAGACGGACCAAGTCACAATCCCCAACAGTGCACGCCCACACGCCCATCACCTAGCATGTGCGCCACCTCCAAATAGTAAAATGATACAAAATTCTGGGGTTTCATACCCTCAGGACCAGATTTACAATCGTTACTTACCTCAAATTGATCAAATCCCTACTCCGCGATGCTCTTGCCCCTCGATTCGGCCTCCAAATGCTCCAAATCTATTCACAATCAGTAAAATACCATCAATTTATGCTAAAGGAATGAATTCCAAAAAAAAAACTACCAATTTAGACCAAAAACTCAAAATTGGCTCAAACCCGGCCCCTGGGCCCACGTCTCGAAATCCGACAAAAATTATAAAACTTGAAAGCTCATTCACTCATGAGTCCATACATACAAATGTTATCAAAGTCCGACACCGTTTGATCCATCAAACTCAACAAAATCCTAAGCCCTAACCCCTCATTTTCACCCCTAAATTCCACTAATTAAATGATTAAACAACGAAAAATCACCATAGATAGGAGTATTAAAGCTCAAGCAATTTACCTCAATGAAACCCCCCTGAATCTCTCTTTAAAATCACTCCAAAAGCTCCAAACACCGACTTGAAAATGGTGGAAATGAACCAAAATTCGCGAAGTGTTATTTTTATAATTTATGCCTAGGGCTTTCGCACCTGCGGTGCCGCATCTGCGTGAGAAACTCCGCACCTGCAGAAAATCATTAATTCCCCCAACTTCGCACCTGCGCTCCATATCCGCATCTGCGACCACGCAGGTGCGAAAAAGACCTCACACCTACGGACGTTGTCTGACCTCTTCACTTCTGCTTCTGCGGGCACCTATCCGCATCTGCGGACCCGCAGATGCGACCTCCCTTACGTACCTACGGACCCAGCCTACTTCAACTCCGTTCGCACCTGCGAACTCCCGCGCGTGCATGCGACCTCGCTCCTGCGGCTCCCCATCCACTGGTGCGGAAAACACTAGTAGCCTCAACACCAGCAGAAACAGAAACACTCAACACCAAAAATCAATCCGTTAGCCATCCGAAACTCACTCGAGACCCTCGGGATCTCAACCAATCACACTAACAAGTCATATATCAACATACAAACTTAGTCGAACCTTCGGAACACTCAAAATGACATCAAAATACCAAATTACACTCGGATTCAAGCCTAAGGACTTCTAAACTTCCACATTCCACCAATGATGCCGAAACCCGCTAAGCCACGTCCGAATGACCTCAAATTTTACAATAAGTCAAAAATAACACCACGAACCTATTCCAACTTCCGGAATTTCACTCCGACCCCGATATCAAATTTTTCACTGCCGACCAAAATCGCTAAATTTCCAACTTTCGCCAATTCAAAACTAATTCTACCACGGACCTCCAAATCAAATTCCGGACACGCTCCTAAGTCCAAAATCACCTAACGGAGCTAGCGGAACCATCAAAATTCAAATTCGAGGTCGTTTACATATAAGTCAATGTTTGATTGACTTTTCCAACTTAAGCTTCTACTTTAGAGACTAAGTGTCTCAATCCACTCCGAAATCACCTCGGACCCGAACCAACTAACTCGATATATCATAATACAGCTAAAAATAACAAAAGGAAGCAGAAATGGGGAAAATGGGGCTATAACTCTCGAAACGACCAGCCGGGTCATTACATCCTCCCGCTCTTAAACAACCATTCGTCCTCGAATGGGTCTAGAAACATACCTGGAGTCTCAAATAGGTGTGGATATCTGCTCCTAGTCTCCCGCTCGGTCTCCCAGGTGGCATCCTCCACAGGCTGACCTCTCCACTACACTTTCACTGACGCTATATCCTTTGACCTCAACTTCCGAATCTGCCGATCCAAAATGGCCACCGGCTCCACATCATAAGTCATATCACCCTCCAACTGAACCGTGCTGAATTCCAAAATATGGGACGGATCGCCAACATACTTCCGGAGCATGGAAACATGAAACACTGGATGCACACTCGACAAGCTGGGTGGCAAGGCAAGCTTATAAGCTACATCCCCTATCCTCTGAAGTACCTCCAAAGGCCCAATAAACCGGGGGCTCAACTTTCCCCTCTTCCTAAACTTTATAACACCCTTCATGGGTGATACCTTCAGCAAAGCGTTCTCCCCAACCATAAAAGACACATCACGTACCTTCCTATCCGCATAGCTCTTCTGCCTAGACTGCGCCGTGCGAAGCCGCTCCTTAATCAACTTCACCTTATCTAATGCATCTTGGACCAAGTCTGTACCCAAGAGCCTAGCCTCACCCGGCTCAAACCATCCTACTGAAGATCTACACCTCCTCCCATATAAAGCCTCATACGGAGCCATCTGAATGCTCGACTGATAAGTGTTGTTATATGCAAACTCCGCGAGTGGCAGAAACTGATCCCATAAACCCCCAAAGTCAATGACACAAGTGCGCAACATGTCCTCCAATATCTGAATAGTGCGACTGCCCGTCTGTCTGAGGGTGAAAAGTTGTGCTCAACTCAACCTGAGTACCCAACTCTCGCTGCACGGCCCTACAAAACTGCGATGTAAACTGAGTGCCCCTATCTGAAATGATGGAAACTGGGACACCATGCAGATGAACAATCTCTCGGATGTAAATCTCCGCCAACCACTTTGAAGAGTAAGTAGTACTAACTGGAATGAAGTGCACGGACTTGGTTAGCCGATCCATAATCACCCAAATAGCATCGAACTTCCTCGAAGTCTGTGGGAGCCCAACTACGAAGTTCATGGTGATTCGCTCCCACTTCCACTTTGGGATCTCTAACCTCTGAAGCAAGCCACCAGGTCTCTAATGCTCATACTTAACTTGCTGACAGTTGAGACACCGAGCCACAAACCCAACTTTATCCTTCTTCATGCGTCTCCACTAATAGTGCTGCCTCAAATCCTGGTACATCTTCGCGGCACCCGGATGGATGGAATACCGCGAGCTGTGGGCCTCCTCAAGAATCAACTCCCTGAGCCCATCTAAATTAGGCACACATATCCGGCCCTGCATCCTCAACACGCCGTCATCACCAATGTTCACATTACTGACATCACCTCGCTGAACCCTGTCATGAAGAACGAGCAGGTAGGGGTCATCATACTGACGCTCCCTGACACGGTCATAAAGAGAAGACCTGGAGACCACACAAGCCAATATCCAACTCGGCTCCAAAATATCCAATCTGACAAGCTGGCCCGCTAGGGCCTGAACATCCAATGCCAAGGGTCTCTCTGCTGCTGGGAGATACGCTAAACTCCCAAAACTCTCCTCCCGGAAACTCAAGGCATTGGCCACCACATTGGCCTTTCCCGGATGGTACAAATAGTGATATCATAGTCCTTGAGAAGCTCCAACTATCTCCGCTGACGCAAATTAAGATCCTTCATCTTAAACAGATACTGCAAACTCCGGTGATCAGTATAGATCTCACAATGAACCCCATACAAATAATGACGCCAAATATTCAAGGCGTGAACAATAGCTGCTAACTCAAGATCATGGACATGATAGTTCTTCTCATGGGTCTTCAACTGGCGAGAGGTATAGGCAATCACCCTACCCTCCTGCATCAATACACATCCAATGCCTATCCTTGAGGCATCACAATACACAGTATAAGAACCTGAAGCTGATGACAGAACTAACACTAGATCTGTGGTCAAGGCAGTCTTGAGCTTCTAAAAGCTCTCCTCACACTCATCCGACCACCTGAATAGAGAACCCTTTGGGGTCAATTTGGTCAAGGGCGATGCAATAGATGAAAACCCCTCCATAAAGCAATGGTAATAACCCGCCAAACCAAGGAAGCTCCTAATCTCCGTGGCTGAGAACGGTCTAGGCCAACTTTGCACCGCCTCTATCTTCTTCGGATCCACCTGAATACCCTCACTGGACACCATGTTCCCCAAGAATGCTACTGAACCGAGCCAGAACTCACATTTGGAGAACTTTGCATAAAGCTTCTCCTCTCTTAATCTCTGTAATACAATCCTCAGATGCTGAGCATGCTCCTCCTGGTTACGAGAGTACACCAGGATGTCATCAATGAATATAATAACGAATGAGTCCAAATAGGACTGGAATACACTGTTCATCAAATGCATGAACGTTGCTGGGGCATTGGTCAGCCCAAAAGACATCATTAAGAACTCATAATGGCCATATCGGGTCTTGAAAGCTGTCTTAAGAATATCCAAATCCCGAATCTTCAAATGGTGATACCCGGACCTCAAATCAATCTTGGAGAACACCCTTGCTCCCTAAAGCTGGTCAAATAAATCATCAATACGAGGCAAGGGATACTTTTTCTTGACTATGACCTTGTTCATCTACCTGTAATCAATGCGCATCCTCATGGAACCATCCTTCTTCTTCACAAATAGAATAGGTGCCAAAGGTGACACACTAGGCCGAATAAACCCCTTATCAAGGAGTTCCTGAAGCTGCTCTTTCAATTCCTTCAACTCCGCCGATGGCATACGATATGGTGGAATAGAAATGGGCTGAGTGCCCGGCACCAAATCAATACCAAAGTCAATATCCCTATTAGGCGGCATGCCCGACAGGTCTGCAGGAAACATATCCAAAAAATCACGTACCACCGGAACAGAATCAATGGCAAGAGTCTCTGCACTAACATCCCTCACAAATGCCAAATAAGATAGGAAACCCTTCTCAACCATACGCTGAGCCTTCAAATATGAAATTACCCTACTAGGTACATAATCTATATAATCGCTCCACTCAACCCTCAAAAATCCCGGCATCGCCAACGTCACGGTCTTAGCGTGATAATCTAGAATAGCATGACATGAAGATAACCAATCCATACCTAATATCACATCAAAGTCAACTATACTGAGCAGCAAAAGGTCCACTCGGGTGTCCAAACCTCCAATAGTCACCACACATGACCGATATACGTGGTCCATAACAATAGTATCACCCACAAGAGTAGATACATGAACAGATGAAACTAAAGACTCACGGGGAATATCCAGAAAATGAGCAAAATATGAGGAAACATATGAATATGTGGAACCAGGGTCAAATAATACGGAGACATCTCTGTGACAAACTGAGACGATACCTGTAATCACGACATCTGAAGCAATAACATCTGGTTTTGCCGGGAGTGCATAGAAACGGGCCTGACCACCACCTGATTGACCTCCCTCTCTAGGGTGACCCCTAATTGACTGACCTCCATCCCTAGCTGGCTGGGCGGGTGGTGAAGTAATTGGTGCTGAAGATGATGGCTGACTCCTCTGCTGAAACGGACCCCCATGACGACGAGGACACTGCCTCCACATATGCCCAAACTCCCCACACTTAAAACAACCCCCTGGTGCTGGAGACGGGAACTGAAGGGATCCTCTAGTACCGGGATAATTGGTAAAAGAACCTGGCATAGAGGATCCCTGAACTGATGGAGCACGGGACGAACTCTGGGCTGGGAGGGCACTAAGTGATGAGTGGCCCTGATGAGAACTGTGAGAACCATGGCCTGATGATCCACCACGGTGAACTGGGCGAGCTGACTGAGCATGCCTGAATGGACGACCTCTGCCCGTGCTGGAACTGACCCCCATGAGGAGCACAACTGAATCCATCCTGACCACGAGGCCTCTTGGCGTCCCTCTCAACCCTCTCCTGACCGCGAACCATCTCAATCTGTCGAGCAATGTCGAAAACCTCATCAAAAGTAGCACCAGACACTCTTTCTCTGGTCATAAGCAACCAAAGCTGAAAACTAAGGCAATCTATAAACCTCCCGATCCTCTCTCGGTTTGTGGGAACCAACCGGATCGCATGATGGGCCAACTCGGAGAACCGCATCTCATACTGTGTCACAGACATATCACCCTGATGAAGCTGATCAAACTGTCTGCGTAGCTCCTCTCTACGGGACTGAGGTACAAACTTCTCCAGAAAGAGAACGGAGAATTGCTGCCAAGTAAAGGGTGCTGCGCCAACCGGCCTACGCCTCTTGTAAGCCTCCTACCAACTGAATGCAGCCCCAAAGAATTGGAAAGTAGTGAATGAGACTCCACTGGTCTCCAGAATACCTGCTGTCTGGAGCATCCTCTGACACTTATCTAAGAAACCCTGTGCATCCTCACCCTCTGCACCACTGAAAGATGGAGGCTGGAGTCTCCCAAACCTCTCCAATCTACGCTGCTCATCCTCAAGCATAACAGGAACTACATAGTCCTGAGCAGTTGTAACCGGTTGGGCTGGTGGTGCCCCCGGTGTCTGAAGCCCCTGAATAACCTTCTCTGATATGTGAGCGGCGGGAGTCTGAGTGCCTCCCCCGGCCTGAGAAGTGACTGCGGCCGTCGAGATAGAGACCGCCTGAGCAAGGCCAGTACACACTGCCAGAATTTGAGCTAGGGCCTCCTGAAGGCCTGGAATCACAATAGGCACAAGTGGTGCCTGAGTTGGTGCATCAACAACTGGAATCTGATCCTGATCTGGGGCAACTGGTGGGTCTGCAGGTACTACCCCAGCTGCTGTTTGGGTTACACCTCTGCCCCTACCGCGGCCTCTACCACGACCTCAGCCTCTCGCGGCCCTGGGTGGTGGTACTGGTGGCTGTCCATCCTGACCAGTAGTACGACTCCTTATCATCTGTGAGAGAATGAAACAACAGAATTTTAGTTACTAGAATCAACAGATTCGCACGACAAGAGTTCAAGAATGTGAGATTTCCTAAAGGTTTTGTAGCCTCTCGAAGATAAGTACAGATATCTCAGTACCGATTCGCAAGACTCTACTAAACCCGCTCATGACTCGTGAGACCTATGTAACCTAGGTTCTGATACCAACTTGTCACGACTCAAAACATAACCCGTCGTAATGGTGCCTATCGTAGTACTAGGCAAGCCGACACATTTCCAATACACATCGATATTTCATTTAAAAGATAAGTCAAAGCTTTACTTTACTAGAATCTTCATTAAAGAGTTCAAACAAAAATAAAAATAAAATGCCAAAAAGATAGCCCGGCATCAGGGTGTCACTAAGTCATGAGCAACTACTACAAACTGTCTGATAACATCAAGACTAGCATAGTCCGGGAAAAACCAATAAAACTAAGGGGAAGATAAGGAAGGAGAAAAATAGGGCTGCGATCGCCAGACAGCTACCTTGCTATCTTCGATGATCTGCTACTGAATATATCAACAACCGCTACCGTGGCCAGAAATGCCTGGATTTGCACATAAGGTGCAGGGAGTAACGTGAGTACACCAACTCAGTTAGTAACAGCAGTAAATAAGGGTTGTGAAGTAGTGACGAGCTAGATGCAAGTATACGTCATATCACAAAAAATTCTATAAAGTACAACATGCTTTAAAAACCAGTGTATAAGTCAAATTAGCTTGTTTAAATCTAGTTTAGGTAAAGCCAATAAAAATATCTATCAACAGTTCTCAAACAAGGACTCAAAGCAGCTATGAGCACACCAGATGAAATCATATACTGCCCCTCGGGCAAAACATCACTCAGTCCTCCCAATCACTCCAACCTCACAATCACTCATGCCTCCCAATCGCTCATGCTTCCCAATTACTCAGAACTCGAGACTCAGTAGGTACCTGCGCTCACTGGGGGTGTGTACAGACTCCAGAGGGGCTCCTTCAGCCCAATCGCTATATCAAGCCAATCATGGCATAAATCAGTGAGGCCCTTGGCCTATATCAAACATGATACGGCATGCAGCTCGATCCCATAAATATCCTAAAAAATCAGGCCCTCGGCCTTACTCAGTAATAAACCTCTCCAGCCTCTAGGGCTCTCAGAAAACAAAGTATTCAGCCCAAACAACATTTATATGATGCATCAAAATAGAGTAATAGAGACAAAGTTATGCTGTAAATAAGTATAAACATGACTGAGTATAGATTTTCAATCAAAAACAATGAGAGGAAAGCAAGAAAAGACCTCTAAGGGTCCAAACAACACTGGCATAAGGCCTAAACATGGCATCCAACCTGATTTACAGAAATTCTTTCTAAAACACATAAGAATCATATAGTTTCAACAAAATATTCAACTTTACAGTTGATACGGGACGAACCAAGTCACAATCCCCAATGGTGCACGCCTACACGCCCGTCATCTAGCATGTGCGCCACCTCAAAATAGTAAAATGATACAAAATTTTGGGGTTTCATACCCTCAGGACCAGATTTACAATCGTTACTTACCTCAAATCGATCAAATCCCTACTCCGCGATGCTCTTGCCCCTCGATTCAGCCTCCAAATGCTCCAAATCTATTCACAATTAATACAATACCATCAATTTATGCTAAAGGAATGAATTCCACAAGAAAAACTACTAATTTAGACCAAAAACCCAAATTTTGCTCAAACTCGGCCCCCGGACCCACGTCTCATAATCCGACAAAAATTATAAAACTTGAAAGCCCATTCACTTACGAGTCCATACATATGAAATTTATCAAAATCCGACACCGTTTGATCCCTCAAATTCTCCCATCAAACTCTCCAAAATCTCAAGCCCTAACACATCATTTTCACCCCTAATTTCCACTAATTAAATGATAATACAATGGGAAAACACCATAGATAGGAGTATTAGAGCCCAAGAAACTTACCTCAATGAAAACCCCCTAAATCTCTCTTCAAAATCACTCCAAAAGCTCCAAAAACCGACTTGAAAATGGTGGAAATGAACCAAAATTCGCGAAGTATTCTTTTTATACTTTATGCCCAGGGCTTTCGCACCTGCGGCCAAATATGCGCACCTGCGTTACCGCATCTGCGCGAGAAACTCCGCACCTGCAGAAAATAATTAATTCCCCCAACTTCTCACCTGCGCTCCATATCCGCATCTGCGACCACGCAGGTGCGGAAAAGACCTCGCACCTGCGGACGCTGTCTGACCTCCTCACTTCCGCTTTTGCGGGCACCTATCCGCATCTGAGAACCCGCAGATGCGACCTCCCCTACGCACCTGTAGACCCAGCCTACTTCAACTTCGTCCGCACCTGCGGATTTCCGCACACGCCTGCGACCTCGTACCTGCGGCTCCCCATCTGTTGGCGCGGAAAACACCAGTAGCCTCAACACCAGCAGAATCAGCAACTCTCAACACCAAAAATCAATCCGTTAGCCATCCGAAACTCACCCGAGGCCCTCGGGATCTCAATCAATCATACTAACAAGTCATATATCAACATACAAACTTAGTCGAACCTTCGGAACACTCAAAATGATATCAAAACGCTAAATTACACTCGGATTCAAGCTAAGGACTTCTAAACTTCCGAATTCTACCAACGATGCCGAAACCTGCTAAGCCACGTTCGAATGACCTCAAATTTTACAACAAGTCAAAAATAACACCACGAACCTATTCCAACTTCCGAAATTCCATTCCGACCCCGATATCAAATTTTCCACTGCCGACCAAAATTGCCAAATTTTTAACTTTCGCTAATTCAAGCCTAATTCTACCACGGACCTCCAAATCATATTTGGATGCGCTCCTAAGTCCAAAATTGCCTAACGGAGCTAACAGAACCATCAAAATTCAAATCCGAGGTCGTTTACACATAAGTCAATGTTTGATTGACTTTTCCAACTTAAGCTTCTACTTTAGAGACTAAGTGTCTCAATCCACTCCGAAACCACCCCAGACCCGAACCAACTAACCCGATATATCATAATATTGCTGAAAAGCACAAAAAAAAGTAGAAATGGGGAAAACGGGGCTATAACTCTCGAAACGACCGGCCGGGTCGTTACATGGTCTTTTAAATTGGAGACTGGGTTTATGTCAAATTAAAACCTTATGGGTAGGTGTCACTTCGTTTACAAAAGTATCACAAGCTGGGACGACGGTACTTTGGTCCATTTCAAGTGTTAAAACGAATTGGTGCGGTGGCTTACAAGCTAGAGCTTCCCGAGGTTGCTAAAATTCACCCTGTTTTCCATGTCTCTATGCTAAAGCGTAGCGTGGGGAACCAGAACAACAGTTTACGCCTTTGCAACTAGCTGATGGTGCAGAGTTTAGCCCGACACTTGATCCGAACCTTGAGACAAGGTTGCTTTTCAGGAAGGGAGTATTATTGTGAATGCAAATCCAGTAAATGCTGACAGAGATGACAACCAGGATGATTTATGTAAGGAAAATAAATAATAAGTTAGATTATTAGATATAGTTACGTGACCAACTAATGAATAGAGAAATATAATTAAGTAAAAAAAGTAACATAAGATTGACAGAAAATTATTTTAGTTATATTAATTAGAGGAAGAAATCGAGTTATTAAAAATTAATATGACAATAAAGAAATAAATTTATCAATAATAAGATATAATTATATAAATAATATACTACTATATATAGAGAAATAATAATTTTTGGGCCCTTAAATTTTTGGGCCCAAAGCAAGTGCTTTAGGGTCAGGTAAATGGAGAAGTCCATGCGAGATTTATTGAAATGAGATTTGTATATGCATTTGCAGTAATTAACTCTTCTATCGACAGGGTCAATTTGTATATGTTGGAGAATAATTGGAGTGCCAATACTAAATACTCTAGGTGTATTAATTTTTTTTGGTTTCCCAATTGGTATTCGGTATCCATATTGGGGCCCGAATAAATTCAATTTCACGCTGAAAAGTCTCACATTGAGGTTAAGGATGAATAAGTACTTACTACTCCACCCCAGCCCTCGTTGGTCTGGTATGCCGTTATAACATTTTGCGTTAAACGGTTTAAGTATTGATCTTTTCCTTGATGCGGTGTTTCTCTGTTCATGAGTTTTACCACGTAGTCCAATAATAGGCACGCTCACCGGGCATAGCCTTCCTCTTTGTGTTTCTTTGTCATTTTTACATTTTCTTTTCCAATTTTCTTCATTTCTAATTCTAAAAGTTATCTTTTGCACATGCATACGTAATTTAAGACAGTTATTTCTTAGGCCAAATACATAGGTGCCTCTTAAATTTGCTAGTAAATTTCACTCATACACTTTAACTTAGTCTTATACCTATTGAATACTTGAAGAACGCAAAAAATGTTCCTATTAGACACAATGCTGATGTGGCAAGTTACGTGTTTTCACCTGAAAATATGCGCGTATACATACTCTTTCTTTCTCACTTTTGCCTCTCTCTTTTTTCTCCAAACTCTTTTTTTACTTTTAACTCAAAATAATTACTGCAAAATCCATTTTTGAGTTTGAACCATTTCCCGCAGAGATATTTTATTTGAAGTTGAGACAAAAATCAATTTTCAAAAGTATACAAATTTAAAGAGGGATCTAAAGCAGGTTATCAAAATAGCAAAACGCTAAGTTCAATGAGGTTATATTTGTCTAGTCATTCTTCTTCAACCCATAAGAAAAAAAGCTACAAAGAGAAATAGACCTGTCATGAAAAATGGTGGAACAACTAATTTATCGAAGACAACAAGCTTATGCAACCAACAAACATAGATTTGTCAAAACCCAGTGGGAAGCTCATTTGCCAGAGGACATAAAAATGGCATAAACAAGAATCTTCCTACAAAATATTCAATACCCACATACCGTTTCACCAAATTATTTCGCAAATAAAAAATTTCAAACTTTTCTTCTTCATAAAGACTTCGAATACTAAAGAAGCTAGCATAAACAATTCACTTTATTCTTTATTTTTCTCATTTTATATACTCTCTTATTATTGCATCTAAAAGCAGAAAATGCACGTAAACAAACGAAGAAGACAGTTTCACTTTCTCCACGTTTCATTTTTTTCTACTTGAATTAAAAGAAACATAACCTAATTGTTAGTAGTGTTGGGTGATTAAATAAAATGATCAAGAAATGCGTACCAATTTTTTTTGGTGTGGAGTAAATTTAAGAAGAAAGGGAGAGGAAGAAGAGAGATAAGGTATTTACAGATAAAATTTAGAAGGAAAAAGAAAAACAAAACGGAAGAGTAAAGATAAATAAGAAGGATAAACGAACAAAACTAAAGAGAAAAAGTACAAGAAAAATGAAGAACAAAGAAGGAGATCAACAAAAAAGAAATAGAAAAAAGAAGATGACGGGGGGATTATCCCAAAAGTGAAAACAAAAATTTGATTTTTTGTTTGTGTGGTGGGGGGAGAGGGCTTTAAGGCACGTGCCAATACAACATAAGTGTTTCTTCCATGTCATAAGCAGGAGAGAACACGCGTTTTTGAATTTTTAAAGACTATGAAAAGTGTGTTTAATAGAAACACTTTTTGCTCATTTTAAGTGTTCAATATGTACAAAGCTTAAGACGTCTAAGTGAAATTTACGCCAAGTTTAGGGGGCTGCCTAAGTATTTGGCCTATTTCTTATTATGAATATCTTTTATGCATACGTAATTTGATATGGTAAATTTATAGAATTAAATCGTTAAGGGACATGAAAGTCTTTCATCGATAAAATAGAAGTATGAATGTATTCAAGAGTTCTAGGCGTGTAATAATTTCCATTCACCATTATTTTCTGGGACTATTGCACTGTTGTTATTGACTTTGAGCTAGTGAAGTTTTAACCGTATTTGATGATAAGAGTGAATTGCTCTAGTGGTAAGCATCCTCCACTTCCAACCAAGAGGTTGTGAGTTCGAGTCACTCCAAGAGTAAGGTGGAGAGTTATTGGAGGGAGGAAGCCGATGATCTATCGGAAACAACCTTACTACCCCAGGGTAGGGGTAAGGTCTGCGTACACCTCTCCATACCCCACTTGTGAGATTATACTGGGTTGTTGTTGTTTCTCTTTCCAAGCCTTTATATATTCCATGTTTAAAGGAGGAGGAAACTCTTTACCTCACTCACGTTACATCACTCCTCCAGGTTAAATTACTGATAATCGAGATCAAGATCATTTGGCGGTATTACATAAATCTACTGATGCTTCTTAAAATTGCGTATTGCATAAATCTACTGACGCTTCTTAAGACCACGCGACGCGCGCATAAATTTACAAGTTATTATAATAGTTTAGGATATCCAAATATAACTTAGGATTGTAAAATAGAATTAAGATATTAACTGCTAAACCAAAGTTGTATGAAAAGGCAGAAACTCACGTATTAATTTGACGGATATACATAGTTTTATATAGAATTGAGAGCAGGAGCGGATTTATAGGGGAAATTATAGGCACATGAACTCATGGTCTTTTCGCAAAATTAGATATTTTTTATATATATATTTTTAAAATTAGTATAATATTAACGGTTGACACTCATGATTCAAGTGAAAGTACAAGAGGGGGAGGGAGGGGGGGAGGAGGGGGTGAATTGTAACCGATTTTAAAACTTAGTTGACTAGGAGAAGAATTAGTCGACTAAACTTTACAGCAGGTTCAATTGCAGCAGAAGTAAATTATGCAGAATAAAAAAGTAAAGGAGGCACATGAATTTTATACTGGTTCAATACCGGTGTGGTACCTACATCCAGTTCCCTTGGGTCACAAAGGTTTTCTTAGATCTTCAATTAGTCTTTACAACAATAGTGGTTTTAGTACATTCACCACCAACGATATTTAGCAACAGTGTTTATCTAACTTTGACACAACTCTTGCCTTGTTTTCTAACTTTTTCTATCTTTTGTGACACTTATAAACTCAAAATACAGTGTTTGTGCTAAGAACTAGAAATGTATAGAAACAAATATTAAGTTGCGTAAGCTTCCTTGCCCTTCCACTTCTTCTTTAATAGTGCTCGATGTGGCTTCTGATTTCTTTTTTCTGGGATTACGAAGGATCATTGATTGGAGGTCTTTTCCTTGTGAGGCATAATCTTCTAAGACTAGGACCTAAGGGTGGCCTCATGAATCTAGCTTGAGAGGTATAGCCAGATTCATTTTCAGTTTGAAGTTTTGGCTCCTTCATCTTTTCAATCAACTTCTCTTAAGAACTTCCGCAGATTTCTCTTGATTGGCTCTCTTTCCTTTCTTGTATGACCGAGAATCTTTTACTTATTTGATTGATTTTCCTTCCTTCCTTGTTGCTTGTTTGATTGATTCTTTTTCCATCTTGGTATCCATTTGACATGGAGTTTGAATAACATAGTCGTTGGCTCCCTCTGATATGCTTAGATGATTTTCTTTCCTTTCTTGCATTCATCAGAGTCGTTGCGAATTTACACACAAAGTGAAATGGCATTAGTCAATGCACTTTTGATTATTGATCATTATTAAAATTCTAAACCTAACAATCTCTCCCTTTTTTATGATGACAATAATCCAAAAAGAGTTTGACTAATTTAGGGGATACTACCCTTTCAAGGTGTGTACTTCTGTTCCCCTGTCTTTGTGCCTTGTTTGCACGCCCCCTGTATTTGTACTCTTTTTCCTTCTCCTCCTTTGCTATCAATCAAAAAGAGCAAGAAGAGATACAAAGGACAATAGCTAGTAATAATAACAGTTAAAACATGCATAATTATATACATCTAAAAGTTATACCAGGTAAAAGTGGGCATAGTCGACTGTATGCCCATCCAAACACAGCTAAAAGAGAAGTTTTATCAAACAACACAAAAAACAAAGAAAAGATTGTTTAAACATCCCATATACTCAATTTCTCCCAAGGAAATACTTCAAAGTGTTGATCACTTTGGTGTAGAAACTATCATAGGAGGCATCAATCTCTTTAGTAACTTTGGTCAACTTCTTAGTGACATCCTGCATAGCCCTGATCCCTTGCCTCTTTGTGGCTTGAAAGGTGATCCTTAACCTGGCCACATTGTCTCCAGTTTCCTTTGTCGCTTCCCTAATCTTATTCACCTGTTCCTGCATAGAAGTTAACAATTCCTTGATACCTGCAATATTTTGCTGCATCAGTAGCAGCTGATCTGAGGAAGAGGATTTGCTTGCTTTAGATTTAATCCCTCCAGTGCCCTGTTGAGAAGTGGATTCTGGTGCTTTGTCCTTCTTGAATCAAGTTCCCTCAACCAGAGTTTACCCCATCATAGCAAAGGCAATCTTGTCATATATGCTGGAGATGGTCTTAGGAGCATAGGGAGACAAATCTACTTTCACAACTTGCAAGATGTGAGAGATTAGTAAATCATAAGGCAAACTATTAGCAGAAGAGGAGACATCCCTGATACTTTCAAGCATATACTGACACACCCACGCAAACCAGTTACTAGCCTTTCCATTCACAAGACAGTACAGAAAAAATACATCTCTGATGGACAAGGTGCTAAGAGAACCAGTACGGGGTAACATGGTGGTAGCAATAATGTGAGCTAGTACACGATGCTCAAATTTCAGATTTTTGTGACCAATATCAGGGGTTTTTCAGATAAAACACTTTTTGCTTATTCAAATGACACTTCAAAATTATCAGGCCAAGAATGTTGCACAAAGAAACTATACCCAACAAACTTAGTTGCAAATATCTTTTCAAACTGATAAGAGTCAAGAATAACGCGAGTTCCCAAAACCATGGATTCTAAGTCATCTTTGTCATTCACAGACAAATTAGCATAAAATATACGCAAAGGCTCTTCATAGACAATGTCACCAATAGTTGGAAATAGGGAAAGAAGTTTTTGAGTTTCAAACACAGAGATAACATCATAGTGAGAGTTTTTCATAGATGTCAAACATACAGTGCGACCACCGGATCATCAGTTTGAGGGTTTTTCTAAATGCGATGGCTTTTTATAGGCTTGGAGGAAGATGGAGAGGGTTTGGTTTTGGCCATGAGTAAGAGAGAGCAGAGAGAAGATTTCTTTGTGATAGTGAGAGATATTTACGAGAAAAATGATTATTAAGAGGGTGAGTGATGATGAATAGATGCCTCGATTCTGGAGAGACGTGTGAAAGACAACTGAAAAGTTGCCTTCTGCAAACCCGCCATCAAGCAGATAATTAATGCAAATTTAAAGTAATCAAACACACTTATAGATATTTTAGGCGAAAATCACGAAGAACACTTATAGAATATTTTCTAAAATAGGAAAACTTAGAGAAATTAAACGGGAATCAAGCAAATACCAATTTTGTCATGACAGAAACAAAATCTCTCTTCAAGAAGCGATTATGTGAAAATATCTGCTAACTGATTTTCAGTGTTAATAAATTTTAACACAATGTCACCTTTTGTAACATGATCATAGATAAAATAATGCTTAATCTTAATGTGCTTAGCCTTAGAATGATGCACAAAAGTTTTTGAAAGGAAAATAGCACTAGTGTTGTCCTACATAATTGGAATTCAATTAAGACGTAAATCATAGTCTAACAGTTGATGCATAATCCATAGGACTAGTGTGCAGCAGTTGCCTACAACCGGATATTTTGCTTCAGTAGTAGATAAGGCTACACGGCTTTGTTTCTTGTTGTGCCAAAATATAAGATATTTTCCAAGTAATTGACACGTTCCACTTGTACTTTTTCTGTCAATTTTATCACCTACAAAATTTGCATATGAAAAACCTTTGAGATCAAAAACATTTAAACTTTTGTACCTTAGTCCATAGTCGACTATCCGTATCAGATATATGATAATACGTTTAACAACAGTCAAGTGAAATTCTTTGGGATCTAACTAATGTCTTGCACATTTACAAACACTAAATATAATATCAAGTCGACTAGCTGTAAGATAGAGTATAGATCTAATCATACCTCGATACATTGTTTCATCAACACTCTTACTATCTTTATCTTCATCAAGGGTGGTTGATGGACTCATATGAGTCCCTATGGCCTTAGCATTAGACATGCCAAACTTCTTGATAAACTCTTTTGTATACTTTGTATGACCAATAAAATTCCCTTTCTGTAATTGCTTGATTTGTAGCCCAAGAAAGAAAGTTAATTCTCCCATCATACTCATTTCAAATTTTCCTTTCATGATGTTTGAATTTTTTTTGCATAACACTGGGTTAGTACTTCCAAAAATAATATCATCCATATAGATTTGCACAATTAAATTACCTTCAGCTGATCACTTGATAAAAAGAGTATATCAATATTACCTCTATCAAACCCATGCTTGACTAGAAATGAACTTAGCCTTTCATACCAAGCTCTAGGAGCTTGCTTTAACCCATACAACGCGTTGGATAACTTGTAGACATGATTTGGAAAGTATTCATTTACAAATCCTAGGGGTTGCTTAACGAACACTTACTCAGAGATGAAACCGTTTAAGAATGCATTTTTCATGTCCATCTGGAATAGTCTAAAACACTTGTGAGCAACATAAGCTAATAAAATACGAATAGATTCTAACCTAGCAACATGAGCGAAGGTTTTATCGTAGTCAATTTCTTCTTGTTGTGAATAACCTTGAGCAACCAGTCTAGCTTTATTTCATACCACTTGTCCAAACTCGTTTAACTTATTTTTGTAAACCGATTTTGTTCCAACAATAGATACATTTGGAGGTTTAGGGATGATTTCCCATACTTTATTCTTCTCAAATTAGTCAAGCTCCTCTTGCATTGCAGTTATCCAGCTATCATCCCCAAGGGCCTCATCTACCTTTTTTGGTT